>NC_135333.1:24538347-25166195 GCF_023851605.1 Tamandua tetradactyla
ATACGGGATATGGGCAACGTTGGAGAATATTCCAAGGAGTTCAGCCCACACATTCAATTTTATAGCAACATATCTAAAAATTCCCACCAAGTCTTGCCCCCTTCCTTCAAATTCCATGCTTAACATCAACAAGTTAAACAATTTAGGCCATTGGGAGGGTTAGTTTTACTCTGCACTGATGTGGTTTAAGACCTGGCCCAAAGCACAGAGCTCCTTAGTCCTAACCACACTGAGAGACAAGATAGAATTTTCTGTCACTGTGCTGGTTTCCCCTACTGTCCAAGCCACCGAGCAGCCTTCTTAACATTGCATCTTAACACTACTTCACTGATGTAAAACTAAATATGTTGTCCAAATCCATTCTTCTCTTTTTCTTAGGGCTGTTCAACATCTTCACTAAACCTTTGGCCTAAGAAGCCTCCAGGTGGGCAGATGTGATACAAACAGTGAACAAACAAATAAACAAAACAATAAGAAAAATCTGGGCAGATAATACTAATAATAATTCAGGAGGTGTGAGACCTGATTGCTGGAGGTGTCCTACCAGATCCGGGACATCTGGAAATCCCTCTTTGGAAATGGTGTGCTGGCAGAGACCCGAAATTTGCTCGTGATTCTTACCTTGAGCAGAGGAAGTGTCCAAAGCCGATGAGTGCCTGCGATTCCTTTGCTTTTGAAGCCTTGCGTTCTCCACCTTGCGCCTTGAACTCAGCTGCTGCAAAGCCAAGATAATTAAGCCTGAATCACCTCAGTGGTGGATTTTTTTTGAGCCTCTTTCAAAATGTGATCCATAATTGCTTCACTGCAATTACCCAACGGCATGAATGAACACTACAGTCTTTACCAAGATGGGCAGGCAAAGCTGCCTATGTAATAATTAGCTCCCTGCTACACACACACACTCACACACATACAACACTTGTGCTAGTGTTGTGGCTATTTTATTGAATTAAGTCAAGGCTTCCAGAGTATTAAAAGAGGTGTTAAATTATATTGAGTTGGAAGAGGAAGAATTTTTCTTCCTGGGACAATAAACCAGATTCTTCTGGTCAGAGGGTCTGCAGTGAGTGGCTCCATTACTGTCCAGAATACCTCTTGGACTTTTGGTGGATCATCAGATTGTCTGAAAGCATGAATCTGGTTAACCAAGCCAAGCTAGTTTCCATCTTTGTTTTTTGGGGGGGCTAGAACCACAGAATCTCTAAATGTCTGTTCCTTTTCCGAGTGGCATGGCTCACTCCCTGTACCAGCATTCCTTTGAAGTAAGTTGGATGGGTTCAACTCAACTATTACATAACTCAGTATATCTGGATTCTACACCCTATCCCCACCTCCACCCCCTCAATTGCATTTTAGATGGTGAGGGATCTGATTTTACAAAGATTCTGATATCTTATTTACAATTTTCTGGGTAAAGCAGGGTGACCAACGACCCTGGTTTGCCCAGAATTTAGGATAAAACCACATCAGTCCTATTCAATACTAAAACCTGACTAGGATGACAGGCTCATCCACTTGCCGTTGTCTGCACTTCTGACAGCTTTTTAGGCTTCTCATCTAGTATACCTTAAGTTATATATAGCTATTTAACCTGAGTTTCTAAAGGGGTAAAGTAGGGATAAAAATAATAACTACCTCACTAGTGCTGATGAATAAAAATATTGATAACATATGACAATGTACCTTTAAAATTGTAAAGGGTTGTCAAATTTTATTCAGTCACCTTGTTTAAGTGGTGATACAAGCCTGTACACACTCTCCTTATAGAACCATATAGAGTCAGGTGTCACGGATTAATCCATTAATTCAATGAACAAATAATTCTTTTTTGGGGGTGTGCATGGTCCGGGAATCGAACCTGGGTCTCCCGCATGGAAAGCGGGCATTCTAACCACTGAACTACCCGTGCACCCTGAACAAATACTTCTTGAGCATCTTCTATGTGCCAGGTCTTCTTCTTCCCTGTCCTCATGAGTATATTTTCTAGGATAGAGAGAGATAATAAACAGGCAAACAACAAAATAAAAATGTGTAGATTATGACATGTGCTATGGAGGAAATAAGGGGAAATGATTGGGGTGTGGTCTTGCCATTGGTAGGGTGATGTCACTGGGGAGAGGTGCCTACTTTATTACTATAGTCCAGGAAGGCATCTCAGAGGAGGTGATATTTGGACTGAAATCTGATGATTAGAAGATAGGCAGGCAAAGTGCTGCAGGGAGAGGTGGAGGAAATAGCAAAGGTGTGCCAGTGTGTCCGGAATGTCCTGAGGGTAGAAATGATGTATTAGACATCCAAATGGCCTTGCCAAGCTGGTAGTCAAAGTTCAGACAAGAGGCCAGCTAGAAATGTGAATTTTCAAGTCCTTATCCTAGAGGTGGAATTAAAACTACGGAAGTGGATGAACTCATCTGAGGTATTTTCCCACGGTACATGTGCGACTGGAGGTAGCGGAGGTAATTTCAGGTGCTATGCAGATAACCATTTTAGATTGTATTGTGATCGCTTCCGGGGTTTTAGAAAAAACAACAACAACAACAATGCAGAACCAGAGGTGGAAGAAAATGAATGACATTGCACACCACGTGGGAAAAAAATGATGAAGAACCTTTAAATAGTTCTATCCTTTTCCTAAAATCCTCCTTAAGTGGCAGCATCAGTTTCCTCTCTCTCTCTCTCCCAGAGCAGCCTCTTGGCTCGGGGTTCCTCCCCTGCTCCCCTATTTCATCTTCACACTTCCCACACTTCACAATTCTTTTCTCTGACGGAAAGATTTAGATCTTACTCAGCTTCTAATTTGCATCTCACACCTGTCAACCAGTCAACCAGCTGCTTAGGATCTGCTTGCCTTAGAGGGAGCCAAAAATTGTAAATAAAATAGTATCTTTCCCTGACACAAATAATTGAATTTTTTTTTCCTTTCACAAAAAGACTGGAAGTCTAACTATATCTTGGCTAAAACCCCAGAGTCATTATGTATCCTGGGTCTTTGCCATAGGACTTGGGGTGACTTCTCAGAGAGGATGAACCGGATAAGGGGTGAGGAGAGAGAATGAGAAGCGTGGAGAACTATGTCTTGCTGTCTTGTGGGCTCACATCTCACCAGGACCTGCCCTGGATAAGGGAACTTGGGTAATTTACTTCCCTCCTCTGGGTCAGAGCCCTCATCTGTAAAAGTGGGAAACTTATTTACTTTGAAGGAACATCATGAGAATTAAATTTAATGAGGTACCACATATTAAATTTTTATACAGTATCAATAATTAGCTGCATTACTGTATTGTTTCTATTTAATTTTATATTGATAATCTATTTTTTATTGATAATTTAAAAAACACTTTACAATTTTTATTTAAAAATGTACAAATAAAAAAGAAAATGAAAAAACAAAATAAAAAACAGAAATAAAATTCAAAAATATATATATAGTGTTTAGTTTTCATGGTATTATTTTTTATAGTTACCCTCTATTTGGAAAGCAAAGCAATGAAAGTTTTCCCTTCATATTATCTCCCCTTTTAAATAAATGTATATAAATTTTAAGATTTAGGTTGATTTAAGGGCAAAAAAGTAAGTAAAAGCAGAGCTCATATAGGACACATAAGAACTTTGGGATAAAGGGCTCAAATATTTGGAGTTTAGGAAACAAAGATCTAAGATGAAAGCATAGCTAGATTTTAAAATTTCATTTGGAGGGGGCCTTAGAAATCAGCTAATTAGCTTTTCTTTCTATTCAAAGAATCAACTTGGGACACATTTGCCTAATTCATGTCCAAAAAATAACAGAAGCTTCTGGAGCACTGAGAAGGAGCAAGTAACTCTGCTTGGAAGAATGGAAGATATTTCAGGCAGAAGGCCCAGCATGTATAAAAGCACAGAAGCATGTAAAACCAATTTGATGGGGGTGGATGGAAGTTGGGAGATTTTGGAGGAGTGTAATGTGAGCAGTCTGTAGGGGTCATTGGGGGAGATAAAATTGGTTTCCAGCTGGATTGTGAAGGTTATACAAATATATTCGAATTTCATCCAGAAAATTCAAGGAAATTTAATGATAGAGAACAACCCAGTTACCTCTCCCCAGCTCCATCATTCCCTTGGAAAGGGCTAGGAACTAGGGCTGCAATTCCTTCCACTTACTTCAGTAACAACAAATGACAGTGAGGGTTACAGACCCCAAATTGTCAAAGCTGAGTGGGCCTGAGACAGCACCCAGCGCCTTATTCTACTCACATGCTATCCCTACTTTACTGATAGAGAAACCGCAGTTCTGAGAAGTCAGGTGACTTGCCCAAGGTCACACAGCCATTCAAAAGTGGGTAATCTATCCCAGTCTCCTACCCCACTGCTTTCCATTAGGCCAAACCCATGAGAAAGGAAGGCTCAGTTTCTTGCATCCTTGTCCCAGAAGCAAGCAGAGACCTCTGTTTCCTCCCCTCTTCTGCCCTCCTCCAAAGAAAAGCAGCACTGCAACTCTGGGTGGCTCCCACCTCTCAAAGACTCCCAGTCCTGTGTGCAGCCTGGTGCCTCCTGTGCCTAGGAGTGAGGTGACTATTGTCTCCACAAGCCCACGAGCTCAGTCTCTTGCCTAATCACCCTTTCCATTCTCCAGTGAGCCGATCTCTTTTGCTAATCTCTGGGACTTCCTGTTGAGCCTTGTTATCCTTTCACAGTCTTGTCTTATACATCCAAGGCCTCCCTGCGCTAGAACCACAGAACTGGAGAATGCTGGAGCTGAGAGGGAGGGAGACCCTCCTAAATAAAAGGTGAGGTGGATTGTTCAAGGTCACCCAGCACTTGGTGGCAAAACCAGAATTTGCAGCTGGGTCTCTGGTTACCAGGGTGATGCCACTCCTTATCACAGCCAGAGTGTTTTAACGGGCAGAGTAGTGGCTAAAGTAGGTGTCTGGAATCTCCTGGGTTGTGCCTTACATCTGGTTTCATTTGCAGCCAGTGCCTAGGACAACCAGGAAAGCTTTACCTCGATATCATCTTTTGGGGAATAATATCTCACCCGACGATAAAATTTATTGTAAAATGACAATAACCAGAACAGTGTGGTACTGGGGCATGAATAAACAGATAAATCAGTGGACAAGAACAAAGAATCCAGGAAAAGGTTCAAATCTGATGGGAATTTCGTTTATGACGAAGATGGCATTTCAAGTCAGTGGAGAAAAGACAGTTTATTCAATAAACTGTGTTGGGAGAATGTGCTAATTTTCTGCAAACAGACAAACAAACCCTAAACAAAGTTGGGGCTCTGATTCTAAAAAATTCCAGATGTATTAAAGAGCTAAGCATTAAAATAATCATAACATTTTAAAAAAATAATTTAAAAATGGGCAAAAGCTCTGGACACCTCGCCAAAGAACATATATAGATGGAAAATAAGGATGTGAAAAATGCTCAACATTATTTACCATTAGGGAACTGCAAAATTAAATGAGATCACCACATACTTAATAAAACGCTAAAATCTAAAACACCGACAATACAAACTGCTGGTGAGGACATGGGGCCAGAGGAATTCTCACTCATGGTTGAAGGGAATGCAAAATGGTAAACCACTTTGGATGACAATTTGGTACTTTCTGACAAAACTGAACATAGCCTTATCCTATGATTCGACAATTATGCTCCTCAGTGTTTATCCAACTTGTTTCAAAACTTATGTTCACATAAAGCCTGCATACAAATGTTTGTAGTAGCTTTATTCATAATTGGTTCAAAATGGAGCCAACCAAGATGTACTTCAATATAAGAATGGATAAACAAACTGTAGTACATTAATACAGACAGATGTTATTCCGTGATAAAAAGAAATAGGCTATCATGCTACAAAATATCGATTGATCTTAAAGTTTTTTAATGTAATAACACACATGCAACATTTCAGTGTACAATTCATTGGCTTCACCTATATTCACAATATGTGCTACCATCAACACCATCCATTACCAAAAATTTTTCACTACCCAAAGCAGAAACTCTGAGCAATATCTCCCCTTCCTCTCCCATCAACCCCCAGCTCCTGGTAACCTCTAAACTACTTTCTGTCTCCATGAATTTACTAATTCTAGGTATTTATGTAAATTGAATCATACGATATTTGTCATTTTTTTTGTCTGGCATAGTTCATGCAGCATAATGTTTTCAAGGCTCATCCATATTGTCCTATGAACTAGGACTTTATTCTTTTTATGACTGAATAATATTCCATCTTATGTATATACCACATTTTCTTTATCTATTCATCTTTTGGTGGATACTTGGGTTGTTTTCACCTTTTGGCTACTGTGAACAATGCTGTCACAAACATTGTGTATAAGTATCTCTTTGAGTTCCTGCTTTCAATTTTTTAAGGTATGTACCTAAAGGTCATATGGCAATTCTGTGCTTAACTTTTTGAAGAACTGACAAACTATTTTCTACAGCAGCTGTGCCATTTTATATTCTCACCAGCAATGAACAAGATTTCCAATTTCTCCATATTCTTGCCACGTTATTTTTTTTTCCTTTTTAATATAATCCCAGTGGATGTGAAGTGGTAGCTCATTGTGGTTTTGATTTACATTTCCCTAATCACTAATGATGCTGAGCATCTTTTTATGTACTTAATGGCCATTTTTATATCTTTGGAGAAATGTCTATTCAAGTCCTTGGCCAATTTTTAAAGTGGGTTATTTTGTCTTTTTGTTGCTGAGTTGTAAGAGTTCTTCTTTATATGTTCTGGGTAATAAATCTTTATCAGATATATAGTTTCCAAATATTTTCTTCCATTCTATAGGCTTTTTCACTTACTTGATAATGTCCTTTGATGTACAAAGGTTTTTAATTTTGACTAATCTTAACATATATATTTTTTCTTCTGTTGCTTGTGCTTTAGATGTCCTATCCAAGAATCCATTGCCAAATACAAGATCCTTAAAATGTTCTCCTGTTTTCTTCTATGAGTGTTATGGTTTCACTCTTATATTTAGGTCTTCTGCTCATTTTGAGTTATTTTTTTTTGTTCATGGTGTGAGGTAGGGGTTCAATATCATTCTTTTGCACATGGAAACCCAATTGTCCCATCACCATTTTGTTGTAGAGACTACTCTTTACCCTACTGAATGGACTTGGCATTGATGTCGAAAATCAATTGGGCATAGATATGAGGGTTGATCTCTGGATTCTCAATTTTATTCCATTGGTTTATATACCTGTCCTTATAGCAGTACCATGCTGTTTTGATTATGGTAGCTTTGTAGAAAGTTTCAAAATTGAGAAGTGGGAGTCCTTCAAATTTGTTCTATCTTTTCAAGATTGTTTGGGCTATTTAGGGCCTCTTGCAGTTCCATATGGATCTGAGGATTGCCTTTTCCTTTTCCATAAAAAATTGCCATTGGGATTTTGAGCAGGATTGCATTAAATCTATAGATTTTTTGGATAGTATTGCCATCTTAAAATATTGTCTTCCAACCCATGAACATGGAATGTCTTTCCATTTATTTAGGTCTTTTGGCAACATTTTGTAGTTTTTAGTCTACAAGTCTTTCATCTCCTTGGTTAAATTGCCTATCATCTTCTGAATAGCCTTCTTATACTTGGAGAAATTCCAACATTATTAGCTCCACTTCTCCAAGGAAGGAGTTAAGATCTTAATTCCAAGTATCTGTAGTAGCTAGGACTTAGACATGGAACCTGGGCTCCCTCAAACAGATAAAACTGTATAAATCATTGATTCGAAAGTAATGACTGTGAGGAAACAGGCTCTGCTGGGAGTTTGGCTCTTTATTGGTGCAGGAGGCTGCCAAGGTGCACTGTATTTAATGGTAGTATGGTGGTGGCAGCAACAATGCCAGCTGATGAGACAGTTTTCTCATCAGGCCGTTTCTTCATTGTGGTTCTGAGCTTCATTCTTGGAAGCTTAACCTGGTGTTACTTCTCCAGCCCTCCCAAGAATTCCCTGAGCTATCCAGTATCCTTTTAATTTCCTCTTTTCCTGCTTAATCCAACTGAGTCAGCTTTTATTGGTCACCCTAATGGATAAAGACTCCTAACGGATAAAGACTTTCCAGTGGCCGAGCATACATTCTGAGATGTCTCACAAATTCCTTGCTTAGCCTAAACCTCTTCCTTATTTAGGCTGCGCCCACTTCTGTCCTTTACTCCGGACACACAGAGTCACCCTGATCCTGACAGGGATCCTCAATGCCATATTCCTTCCAATAAAAATTCACCTAGAACACTTCTCCCATACCCACCTTCTCAGAAAGGCTTGATTCATTTGTTTCAGTGGCAGCCTCTGAGCAGGACAGGGGAGTAGTACATGAGATGGCTGCATGTTTCCAGACTACCCAAGCCTAGTCCTATTGCCTCCATTCATGCCTATGAGCTCCTTCACTTCCTTCTAGAGAATCCCCTGTTGCTCACAGTAGTCATTTCTACTGCTCACTGCTAAGGAGCTCTACTGGCACAGAAACCTTCTATATACTCCAATCCTCAGACTGTGCTTGTGTCTATCATAAACAAGACATTTTTTAGGTTCCACTTCAAGAGTTGATTCACTCAAGTGTAAGTCCTGCAAGGGCAGGAACATGTCTTTTTTTTGTCTTTGAGTCTGCAGCTGTGACCATCTGGCACAGAGTAGGTGAATAATAGGAACTTACTTTGGTGAGTGAATAGCAAATTGTGGACAAGTGCTGCCATCTACAGGGAAAACTTCTGACTCTTACAATGTTTTGGAGGCTATCCAGTAAAGGTGAATTTTCTCCCTCCTCGAAGTTATCATCATCATCATCGTTGCTGTCATTAGATCCTCTGTGGTGGCCCGCCTCCAAGATGGTCCCCAAATGATCCCTGTCTATGATGTATTCATGCCTTTGGACTGTCCTTCCCACACTGAAGGGTTGGTCTGTGTGACCAATAGAATGTGACAGAATGATGGTATGTAACTTCTAAGGTCTATATACTCCAACCCTCAGATCATAAAAGACATTGTGGCTTCTGCCTCAGACCACCAGGGATGAGGGAGACCAGCTGCCACGTCATCAGTATACTCAAACAGCCCTGTGGAGAGGTTCATGCATCGAGAAATGAGATTTCCTGCCAACAGTCACGTTAGTGAAACATCTTGGAAGCAGATCTCCAGCCTGAGCTGACATTTCTCACGACTACAGCCCTGGTCTGCATTTTGGCTGCAATCTCATTAGAGAACTTGAGCTAGAACCACTTAGCTAAGCCACCCCTAAATTCCTGATCCATGGAAACTGTGAGATAATGTTGTAAGCTGTTAAATTTGGGGGTGACTGTTACACAGCAATAGATTACTAATATACCCTCTAACACAGATTGTTACCACTAATCAAGGCTCTTTTTTTTTCTCTAACAAGAATTTGTTGGCTCATGGTTTCAGAGCTGCTTGATCAAGTTTGCACAATGTTTTAATCTTCTTCCTATTTATACATGCATTCCTTAGCTGAATTTGACTTCCAGATAAACACCTTAGGTCTGAATCTTTTTATTCCCCTAATTAGATATGCACCCTTTGCCACTCCCTTAGCTGGACGCTTGTTTCTTTACATCAGTCAAAATGAGGACAATATATTTTGCTTAATTCACAGGAACAGTATGAAGACCAAAAGAAAAATGTATCTGCATTTTCTCAAAAACTATAAAAGCTTATATGAAATAGGAGAGAGCTCTAATAATTTACCTGATGCCTTGCCAGGTCTGCTTGTGGGGAATTGTGGGTGTACAATTATGCCTGTATGTAGGGGAAGAGTGGCCCTTTACTAAGATATTTCAGGCTCATACTATTATCACCATCCCTTTACTAATGAACTTTCCAAGAACTTGGAAAGCTGAGTTTCCATTGTACTGGAAAGTCATTTCCCCTCTCAGATGTCCAGGTTAAAAAAAAAATCCTTCAAGAAATTTTATATGCATACATAAGTAAATATATGTTTACATATACCCATAAAAACATGAATGCAATATTATACAATTGTTCTGCAATTTTTTATGTTAAGAAAACTGCAGAATCATTGTATATTGGATCTTACATATATTATCTAATATATATTGGCTTACATTATTGTTTTATTAGCTTCTTAGATTTCATTGTATACATGTACTACAATTCAACCAATTTTCTGTATATGAACTTTTCTTTAGAGGAACAGGCTATACCATGTAACATTTATAGAAGGCATTTAGCATAGTGGTTAGAAATTTCAGTTCTATTTTGAGACAGGCAATGACAATATTGCTAGCTGGGTGTCCTTAAGCTATCCAAGCTTAAGTTGGTTATCCAACTGAAAAGCCAATCAAGAGCGGCCATCTCCCAGAGCCATGAAGACTAAATGAAATTATGCATGCAATGTATCCGGCATAGAACTTGGCACACAGGAAGCTTTCAAGAAACCCTTTATTAGTGATCCTTGAAAAATTGCAACCCAGCCTATTAATGCTGCTGGGTGTTTTACTGTTGCGGTTGTTAGCAACTGAGACCAGTAAGAGATTGTGATTTCATAGACTGAGGAAGTCTATAGATTGAAAATATTTTGAGCGTTTTATCACAGTGTACAGTACTATTGGTACTGCTTTTTTCTCCTTCACATCCTGAACCTCTGAAGGTGGGCCCTGCATCTGGGAAATTGAGGGAGTGAGATTCCCAGATTTCAAACTGTGCTGGGGCAGAGTGCTTGGAAAGTAAGGGGGCGTATCTCAGTCCATCCTCTCTTATTGAGTTTATCTGTTGAATATATTAAGCTTTCATACAAGCTTTAGTTTTATTAACTTCCAAGGCAAAAAGAGTTTGAAAAACCATTTGGGTTGATTCATTAATTCTTTCCTTCATTCACCATGCATTTCTTGAGCAATTTCCAAGCCCAGATGACTTCAGATGTCTATAATCAAATGGGGGCATATAATCCAACAATTACAACAGTGTCCACCTTATCCCATGAGTTTTTTTTCTTTTTCAAGCAGTTTTATTGAGACATAATCATACACTATACAAATCAATCCACAGTATACAATCAGTGGTTCAGAATATCATCGAGTAATTGTGCATTCATCACAATAAATTTTAGAAAAAAAATCTCATACCCCTGATATCCCACTATTATTGACCCTTATGAAATATGAAAGAATATTTTTATACTTTTAATTATTAATCACAGACGTCATCCACCACAGGGTTCACTGTGTATACGTCCTATGTTTTATCCTCCAGCTGCAATTTTTTTATTTGTCTTTGCACTATTTATCATGCACATCTTATAATAGTGAATAATAATTTTACCAATTTACCCTATTCCTTTTTGTGTCTGTACAGCATTTTATCATAGATATATCATATTTAGCCATTTCCCTTTGGTAATTCATTTCCAGTTAGTTTTTTCGTTTTATTTTTTTCTTTCTTAATTAGAGAGGAAAGTTACCCCATGAATCTTAAGCGCTGTAATATCGAACTTCTTACAGCTACCCTGAATATGCCTGCTATTTGGCTTTTTTTTTTTTGCATCTTTTTGTATACACCATTGCTTGCAGACTCTTGGAAAGTTCCCATTTATACTTTAAAATACAATTTAAATACACTTGCTAACGCCTTAAGTTCCAGTTAACCACTTCTGTATCTTGTACTTACTTCCACTATTGCATTTGTTATATGCACTATAACATTTGTTTTCTATTTGGTGAGAGCAGGGACCTGCCGTAAACTCTTCTGCCTTCCCAACTGTGGGTGCAGGGTCAGAAGGACATTATACAACAGGGCCTACACAGTATTTATTTTTAAGATATTCATTTATGGTATAACATATGCTAAGGTCAACACTAGGCGGTAAACAAAACAAACTCGGTCCTCGATCCACAAAACTCATGTTCTTGTGTGGGAAAACGCCAATACAGAAATTAGCAAATTAAAAGAGAATTCCAGATGATAAATTCTAAGGAAATAAACAGCGCGATACAGCAGTTACTGGGGAGACCAAAAATGACAGGGCTTTGACATAACGTTATACCATTTAATTCTTCAGCGCTGCGGACCCACAAGAGGAGGTCGCTACCTGGTTTCGCTATACGGCTTTTCGGAAGGTGCCACTGCAACTGGGCGTGGAAGACCTGATAGTTCACCACGCAGGAAAGGAGGTAAAAACTGGTACACACGTCCTTGGGAAGTGGCACGTTACAATGTCCACAGCATCATTTTCAGCACTGTTTTTCTAGGCACTTCTGAAAGGAATCGAAAAAAGCCACGTAAACTAACAAGCCTAGATCCCAGCGCCTTGTCGCAATCTGGGCGCTTGCGCAGTGTGCTCCTCCAGGGTTGCGCCCTTGCGCGCCGAGTCACCGATCGGGAGTCCCGGAACCGCGGAGCTGGGCGCTGGCCGCTGGCCGCTGGCCGCCAGCTGCCGGCTCTCGGGGTTGTCTCCAGGGGGCGCCCTATGGAGAGGCGGGGCGTCCGCCCTTGCGGAGTTTTCTTTCCGTTACGCCTCAGCACCCCCACAGCTCCGGAAGTCACCGTCCGGGGCCGCTGCGCGGGACGGGAGCTGTTCGGCCCGTCTGACGCCACCATCAGCGCCTTCGAGTTGAGCCCCACCAGGCCTTCGGCCGCCGCCATGAGGCTGCGGGTCCGGCTTCAGAGGCGGACGTGGCCGCTGGAGATCCCGGATGCAGAGCCGACGCTGGGGCAGCTGCGCGCGCACCTAAGCCAGGCCCTGCTGCCCACTTTGGGGTACAGGTACGCGGGGGCGAGTCGGGGGCGGAGGGCCGGCTGCGATACGGGTGTGTACTGCGGGGAAAGTGTACTTGGGTATTTTTTGGGGGGAGAGTCCGCGCGCGTTGCGCTCTAGACCGCCCGTGCTCCTTGCGGTTGCTGGGCGCCGCTGAGTGCTCCTCTAAGGTGCTCAGCCGTCAGGGGCGGTCACGTTAGTGTCCGCTCTCCGGGGGCGTGGTCGTGCTTAGGCGCATCTGGGTCTGTGACGCGCCGAGGCCGGGGCAAGTTCGCCGAGGAAGGGCCCGGGACCAGGGCGGGAGTTCGCTAGAGGAGTAGTGAGCGGGACGCCGGGGCTACTGCGGGCGGGGGGTCCCGGCTCCAGGAGCTCATGGCTCAGCCTGCCGGCGGCTCGGATCCCCTCCAGGGTAAGGAAATCGATTCCGTCTTTAAAGTAAACGAAGCCATGGCTAGGATAGAATGGAAAATGCACACGATGTTTGCATTTAAAGTTGGAAATTCTGAGTTTGGGTTGGGTTAACCTGTCCATACTATAGGGCGTTTAAATTCAGTTTCTTCAGCTGTTGGGTGTTTCAGTGATAAACTTTTGGGAAGAATACTAGTAGAAGTCAAAAATCTGCCCTCTATCATAATTCACCTGTTATCTGTACTGCAGCTGTAAAAGCCGTAATAATTATTTTTAAGAGTAGGTTGAGCATCTGTGTGGCAGCTACGTCGGTGAGCATTTTCACTTATCCACTGCAGTTTTAGAAAGTTCAGCGTGCAAGCTTGTTACAAATCGTTTAATTTTCCTGGGGGAGATTTTGCTTGTTTGCTAAAACAGAGGTGAACTTTGGCCTTAGGATGACCCTGCAGAGTTTCAGTTTTCCAACAGTGAAGTAGAGAGATTTTGGTACTAATTTATAGGGTTGCTATTTTGTTTTCAGAGGTATTTTTTTTGGCAATCATCTGGTAATAGAGGGACAAAGTAAGGAGGCTTCTTTTCGAATATTGAGCCGGTGAATTTGAAATTTATGAGTTTGCTAAACATTTTAAAAAAATATTACCTGGGGGCTTTTTAGGTGAATTATTCAAAAAAAAAAAAGAAAACTTTTATGTTAATTTCATTGAAGCGGCTTATTTCCTAAGACTTTTTTAAGCTTCTAGTTTATTTTTAGGGAATTCATTAAAGTTAGGCCCTATTATGAACTCCTCACTCTTTCATTCTTCAGATTAAGACATTATTAGATTAAAAGTAAGCCTGGTTTTCTCCAAAGTAAAAAAAATGAGGAGGTATGGTAATAACTTTGAGCATTATGGTAAGTGACGTGTCTGTTGTTATTTCTTGGTATTAAACCTAAGTATTTTGGTTCCTCCTGTCATTACCATAAATTTTCACAATGAACTTTTCTTTTTAAGGTATTTTCATAAGTATGTATAGATATTTCTTTTAAGTAGGTAGGGCAATCTTGAAAGGATGTGAAATTCAATATGAATCTACCCGAGAGCCTAAGTTAGTTTCTCTTTCAGGTTTGTTTTCACAATTGAGGCTGGTTGACAGGAAACAGTTTAAACTGCAACTTGTGAAAGTAAATTCATTTTTTGGAAAGTATGTTCATTTTATAATAAACGAGCAGTGTTAAAGCATGTACAAATGGCAGGTGTTATTTTTTAAAAAGTGTCTTCACAGAGCAAAGGGATCCGAAATTGTCATAAAATATCTTGAAAAAGTCTGGAGTTTCTAGTTTCATTGCCTGTTTAACTTTTGAAATGTTAAACTAAAATTATTTTTTGTTCCTGTCTATGCACCATTTCAGAAAACAGAATCATTTTTAACCCTCTCCCTGGAAAACTACATATTACTTCAGGAATAGCTTTTTCTTTTTTCAAGGGGGCAGGGAAGGCTGGCATATTTCTTAAGTGCTTTACCTTTTCTATGAATAGAGACTAGATGTTTGAACATGCATTGTACTAGATACTGTTAAAAAACTTTTGTTGTGACAAATGATCCATAAACACGAACAGTTCATGAGGTGTTTTTCTTTTCTCTGCCAAAGTTGGGATGTTGTTTTTCTGGGCAGCTGGCAGATTCTGAACATTTTGTTTATCAAAGCATTTTGAAAACAGCAGCAGAGCTGCTTGTTTTCTGAGAAGCAGTGGTAGTTTCTACTCACACTGCTAGTAAATAATAAGCTTAGTAAGTTGCTAACTTTTTGCTAATAACTAGTAAACTTCTAGTACTTTCTCTACAAAATACACTTTTAATTGGTAAGAAGAAGTATGTTTGTGTGTGGAAGAAAAATGAATTATTTTGAGCACTTTTGAAAATATGCTGCATTGTAAGAAAGAAAAAACAGAATAGGATTTTCAAAGAACTTCATCCTTTGTTAACCTCTCAAAAACTTAATGAAAGAGGTATTATTGGCTATAACAGTCTTATAAAATGTTTTACACTTTTTGTTAATTATCACCTCTGTATGATGAGACGATGGTTATACTCACAAGGTCAGATAATCGTGATGCACAGAGGATGGAGAGTTTGTTGCTTCAGGCTTATTTGAGCTCTTAGGTTATTTAGCAGTGGGTTTTTGAATTTGTACTGTCTTCCATATGAAAGACATCATAACTCATCATCAGTAGAAAAGAGGACCTGTACCTGCCATCAGTAGTGGGGGTGATTTTGTACCCAGTCATCTGCACACACCTGTTTTGATTTAAGAATATTCACTTAGCTCATAGGTCTCGTATTTTGAAATGAAAGTATGCTGGGTGCACGGAAGATTCAGTGGTAGAATGCTTTCTTCCCATGTGGGAGACGCGGGTTTGATTTCTGGACCATGCACCCCCCCCCCCCCCAAAAAAAAGAAAGTATGCTAACTGCCCTGTAAGGTCACTGAAAAGGCATCCCAGATTTCATTCTCATCAAGATCTTCCCAATTGGCTTTTGATGGTTACATTTATAACATGAAAACTTGAAAAACACCTACTATTTGCCAAGTGCTGAAAATAACAGTGTTCAGTTAGATAAGCTTCTGATTTTATGGAACATTTTCTAGTGGTGAAATAGAAAAGACAGACAACAAACATGTGTTTTCATATAGTGGTATTACAATAAAACTAAAACAGGCGAATGGAATGGTGATAGAAACTGGGTGGAAGGCATCCCTGGAGATGCAACATTTGAGGATGACCTGAATGATGAGAAAAAGCCAGTTGTTTGGAGAGCTGGAAAAACAAAAGCAGAGGCCCACTGTCTACCATGAGGCTTTTTCTGTTTTGAGGAACAGATAGAAAGCTCATGTGAATGGAGGACAATGAGTGAGAGGATGGATGTTTGGCACTAGATGAGGTAAGAATTGGGTAGGGATCAAATCACACAGGGCTTTGGAGGCCTGTCCTATTCCCACTAAAATTAGAAGCCATTGGAGCATTTTAAGCAGAGGAATGGTATGATATGGTTTACATTTTAAAAAGGCCATATTTGAATAGACTGACCATACAAGTTAACTTAGAGAGTGCAGTACAGAAAATACAAATTTTCTACCAAATAAACATCCCTTCCTTCAGTTTCACTAAGAATCTGAAGTTTTAAAACACAGTCAATATCATTTTTTACCCTATAAACTGATTTACCTTAGTCCTAACCAGATTAGGTTCATTTATATCTCTAAGTAAAGTCTGATCTCTTTTTCATCTTCTTTAACAGTTGTTGTATGGTGTAATGCTGACTTTCAGGGCTGCAGAACTCTAACTCTGAGTCTCAGGTGTCACACAGATACCCAAAGTTCCAGGGAACTACCAAGTTATACACAAAGAGATAAGCATCTCAGAATTTAGAAATAACAGTTACTCTCAAAAATAGATATGACTTCTATAAGAAGTCTATTCAAACACTATAATTACATGGACCCTTGATAGGTAATGAGATCTTGTTATTTTGTATCAGTTAATGTAATTCCCCAATACATCCCAGAGTAATTTGGGCAAAAAAAAAAAAAAAAAATTTAAGAAGTGTTTACAAAGCCCCCTTGAGGGACTGGGGAAAAATATGGAAGTTTTAATCTTCTCCACCTGGAGAATTCCAGAAATTCTTGCAAGCATTAGGGACTCCCAATAAGCCAAGCCCTTGATCTTGGAGCTTGCATTTATGAAGCTTGCCTTTAATGCAAAGGAGAAACTAAGCTGTCTTATAATTATACCTAAGAGTCACCCCCAGAGAACCTCTTTTGTTACTCAAATGTGGTCTCTTTCTCCAGGCCAACTCTGCAGATAAACTCACCGCCCTGCCCCCTACATGGAACATGACTCCCAAGGGTGTAAGTCTCCCTGGCAGTGTGTGATATGACTCCCCAGGATGAACTTTGCCTTGGCATTGTGGGATTTAAAAAGCCTATTTGACCAAAAGGGAGAAAAGAAATGAAACAAGATAAAGTTTCAGTGGCTAAGAGATTTCAGATGGACTTGAGAGGTTATTCTCAGGTTATTCTTATGCATTACACAGCTATTCCTTTTTAGTTTCTAGTGTATTCTAATAGCTAAAAGGAAATACCTGAAACTTTTGAACTGTAGTACAGTAGCCTTGACCTTTTTTTTTTTAACATTTTTTATTGTGAAATATAACATATATGCAAAAGAACAAAAAATTTAGAAGTATATTGTAACAAATTGTTATAGGTCAGTAGTTCCACACTTTCAGGTTTCTCCTTTAGCTGCTCCAAAACAGTGGAGACGAAAAGAAATACCAGTATAATGATTTAGCAGTCATATTCATTTGTTAAATCCTTTATTTTCTGTTATAACTCCTCCATCTCCTTTGATCCTTCACCCAATCTTTAGGAGTATTTGACCTATGCTAATTCTAACTTTTTCATGTTGGAAAGGGGTATCAACAGTGTGGGATAGGAGGATGGAACTTCTTGATGTTCTGGGGAAAGCTGGCCCCTCTGGGTTTCAGGACTTAACTGTCCTAAGAACGCTATGGAGGTTATAGGTTTTTGGAAAGTAATCTTAGTGCATGAAAATTGTGGATAATCTCAGATAGAGTCCTCAGTGTTCTTTAGGGTTAACAGGAATGGTATTGGTTGGGGTTTGGCTAGAGGTGGCAATTAGTATTATCTATGTGAAGCTTGCATGAGAGGAGCCTTCAGAATAGCCTCTTGACTGTATTAGAACTCTCTTAGTCACTGACACCTTGTCTTGTTGCATTTCTTTTCCCCTTTTTGGTCTACAAGTATTCTTTATCAGGATTCACTTTTTCATTCTACAGGTATTTATTGAACACTTACTAATTCTCTGCCATGTTTTAAGTACTGGGGTTAAAAGAGCAAGCATGGCAAACATAGTCCCTGCACTCACGAAGCTTTTCTTACAGTATTGGAGAACATTAAAGCAAAACAAATAAAACAAAATGATAACTATCCATCCACTGTTTTTTTTTTTGCATGGTCAGGCACCGTGAATTGAACCTGGTCTCTGGCATGGCAGGCGAAAACTCTGCCTGCTGAGCCACCGTGGCCCACCCTCCATCCACTTTTGATAGTTTATTAGGCAATCCAGACTAATAGTCCTCTCAAGAACAATAAAATCCAGTTAAAATCGTAAACAAAATCATTTTAAAACTCATTTTAACATTTGATCAGGGGGAAGACAGAAATACAGAGGCTAAGCCACAGTTTTGGTGTTCCTTTCCCTGGGATTTTTGAAGATTCTTAAAAAGAAATGGCTGAAAGTTGAGTAGTGATTTTGACAATCTTACAGGGCTATGGGGAGAAGAGACAACATAACAACAAATATTAGAAAGTATATACATTAGAAACAGATCTAAGAGAGTCCAGATATTGGCATAATCAAAGATTTTAAAATGACTATACTTAATATATGGAAAGTTTTTTATTTTTTACTTTTATGTTTATTAATATATATTATATATTCACGTTCCATATAATTATCCAAAGTGTAAATCAGTGGTTCACAATATCATAAAAAGGCCATATTTCATTGACTCTAAGTTGCCATTAATCATAAATTGCACATTATTTTATCTAACACTAAGAAAAAATGCTGCCGATTAAATTGATAGACCATTGATTTTAAGAAATGCTCAATGTCAAGGATGCCAGAAAGTGAAAAAGTATGCATCTTAGAATCGATGAAAGTATGGATTAGTGGCAGAAAATTCTTATGTCCTATTCCCCAGCCTAGAGTTTTAGCCATTAGAAATCCACAACCTAGGTATTTGATGATAAAAAATAATTTTCATAAATTTCTCACAATTTTGGCCTCTCCCACCCTTTTTTTTTTATTGCTTTGTTGTTGTTACTTACAGGGTCATACCGTGTATCTTGTATGTGTTTAAATATATTTATTATTGAGGGTAATAAGAACAGGTAACTCTTACTGTCCCTATCCATCTTTCTTGGCAGTTCTGATACCCGGTTTGCAATTACGTTGAACAACAAGGATGGCCTCACTGGAGATGAAGAGACTTTGGCTTCATATGGGATTGTTTCTGGGGACTTGATATGTTTGATTCTTGAAGATGCCATTCCAGCACCTAACTTACCTTCATCCACAGATTCAGAGCATTCCTCACTTCAGAGTAATGACCCACCTTCTTTGGCTGCCAGTTCCGACCAGGCCGGCACACAAGATGAACAGCTGAATGATTCATTCCAAGGACAGGCAGCCCAGTCCGATGTCTGGAATGACGACAATATGGTGGGTATCAAAGACCGAGACATGAAATAAGGTAGTTGATAAATCAGCTTGAACATTTCAGTTGAATTCTTTATCAGTCAGGATAATCATCATCAATAGAGTGTATATTCATTTCAACTACAACTATTTCTGAATGATCATAGGACGTTACACTAGATTTTTAAAATTGTACCTCAGACTCTCTATGACCAATGTAAGTTTGAAATTTGAGAATCAGTTGTTCTCTTCTTCCTAAGCTAGCTAGCTACCTTTTACTTTCAGTGGCACTCCTATTTTCCTGAGCCTAAAACCTTGGAGTAATTTTTGATTCTTTCCTTATGTCCAGCACATTAAGAAACTCTGTCAATTTTTCTTTTCCATTTCAGGCTTCCAGTGTCTCTATATTCCATTCTACCTTCTAGGTTCAGCTTTCTCCTATATGTTTTTATGATGTTGGTCCCTTGCTCTTTAGTCTAAACAGGTATATCTATAGACATACCTGTGCTCATAATTTCTGAACTGTAAAAGACCAAAAACCTCTAGTCAAACCTTTTCATTTTACAGAGGAGGAAAATGTTCCCTATCACTTTCTGTCTGGTTTTCAAGGCTTTGCGAAAATTTATCCCACCCAGCCTCTCCAGGGCCATTATCTGCTCTTCTTTCCTACAAGCTATCATCTCCAGTTGACCAGACGCCTTATCATTTTCCCTATGCACAGGCTCAGGTGTATGCTCACACACAGCCTAGTGAGTACTCCATGCCTTTGCTTTTGTGTTCACCCAGCCTGGAACTCACTGCCTTTCCTCCCTTTCATAGCTGTATTTCTACCCATCTTCCAAGGCTTTTGTCAACTCTAGCCCAGTCATTTTCATTAATTTCTTGTAATGATCGTCTTTATTGCTTTGTAAGGACCTCTTTAAGTTCATGTATATAGCAGGTTATTACTTTTTTTAAATGCGGTTTTATTGAGCTATATTCACACACCACAGGAGCCATCCAAAGTATATAATCACTGGTCACAATATCATCACACAGTTGTGCATATAACCCCATGCTCAATTAAATTATTACTTTTAATGGTTAATTAATATTGGTTAATATTAATTATTAATTTCAAAATACCAACGCATGTGTCATCTTGTTAATTGTTTTGTGTGGTCACTTTTCACCACAGCTTAATTTTTTTGTGAGCTTAAACATTTATACACATTCATGATGCTTATATGCACGTACAGGATGCTAGAGATTCACAGAGAATACCAAGAGTAGAGTTTCTCATACTTTAATGTGTATATGAGTATCTGGCCATCTTATTAAGTAGAGAAGGTATTAAAAACACTTTTTGACAGATTGGTAAATGGTGAAAATTATATATGTCCAGATACATGGATTTTAATTTATTGCTAGTAATAGTATTCAGAGAGGTTAAGCAAATAATAAATAAAGCTCAAAATATTTCTGTAATTTCTTTTTTTTTTAGAAATTATTGTGTGTTTCTGTCTCATAGGGATAATCTGGGAAATGAGGAGGGTGACTGTAAAGCAGTGTGGAAATTGAGCTTGAAATCTCATAAATAATGCTGTACACACTTGAAATAGTATTATCTGTTAATTAAATGTAGAAGAATGGAACATTAGGAAAGGAAACTAGATGGGTAAAACTTGAAACATGAGGAGGAAAACTTTATCCTTGCAATTAAATGTAGGTTAACCTTTCTTGTATTTAGGAATTCACCCAGTACCTGTTGAGTCTTTAATAAGAAACAGGAGTAACTTGGTATCAGGCCCTAATGTTAGCTCTAAATTAGTCACTTGTTTCAATCTTTCCCAGATGATGTGTGGCAAAATGACCTGTTTAGAGAGGTGCAGCTCAACATTTTTCTTTTCTCATTCCCACACATGTAAGGAATGATGAATATTCATATCAGAGAATGGCTCAGAGATTGTCAGTGGCTCTCACAGAGTAGGGATGAGGTTTGACAAGCCCGCTGGAGGATTCTGACATTACCCTCCTTGATAATCAGTTTAGGTTAATCCTTTTTTATTTTGTCCACATATAATCTTTGCCAAGCAGCTGTCTATAAGTAGTAAGTGGCCTAAAGTTAGGCATAATAGACAAAGAAACAAGAGCCTGTATGCCTCATAATTTAGTTATGTTCTAAGTGTTTTTTTTTTTTTAACTTTTTTATTGTATAGTATAACATATATACAAAGCAAAGAAATAAAAAAGCAATAGTTTTCGAAGTACTCTTCAACAAGTAGTTACAGGACAGATCCCAGAATTTGTCATGGGCTACCATACGGTCCTCTCAGATTTTACCTTCTAGCTGTGTAAGTAGTTTTTAATGCAGTGGTTTCTATTTTTTCAAAAAATATGATGGAAATGCTTTTGCGCCATACCTCCTTTTTAGGTAGTATGCATTATCATGGGCCTATAGATTTTAAAAGTGAACTTGGATCACTTTATAAGCTGTGAGAGTTTAGATCCTCAGGGATTTTTGAAGAACAGCTATCATCTCTGGTGTCTGTCTTTCATCTAACTATCATCTTTCCGTTCCGCGAGTCTTTTACTTCGTAATTTTAATTTCCTCTACCACTTCTTTGATGGGAAATAGGAACTTAAAAAGAAGCTCATGTTTCACATTGAGTTGAGCACATGCCTAGGAAACAAACTTACTGAGCAAAATCAATATAAGTAACATAGTCTTATTGAAACTATATATTGTGTCTAAAAGAGCCCTGAGCTGCAAGTCTAGAGATACGGGTTCATTCAAAATTTATATTAGCTGCAACTTTGATTTGAGTTATTTAATTTTTTAGAGCCACAGTTATCCATAAAAAGGCAACTTTCTCTGCCTTGCCTATTTTATAGAATTGTTGTAAGGATTGAATAAGAAAATACTTTTAAAAGAAAAAACGTCATGAAATTATAAGATATTACTTGTTGAAATAAGCATTTACTGAGTACCCACTGTGTGGCAGGTACTGTTCTGAGATTACAAAGATGGATGGCATGTAGTCTTGTACTTTCTAAGCCTGCAGACCGGGTGGGATGTAATGTGTAAGCAGAAAATTACAGGACAGTGTGATCAAGTGCAATAAGAAAGGGCAATAAAAGCCTTTGCAAGGCAGAGTGGTAGTCTCTATTACCTCTGCTGAAGAGGTAGGTGGGGATACTGGAGCATGGAGGGAAGGGGGCTGGCAGAAAGTAAACTTGATGCAGGGATCAGATGATGAAAGAGCCCTGTGTGCAGAGGAGTTTAGGAGCTTGGGCTTTATTTTGTAGACCTGCATTTCTCAGAGTATCTTCCATGTGAAACTTGTTTCAAAAGATTATAAATGTTATAGAAATACTAAGTGTTGAGAAAGGAAGGTAATGTTTCTTGGCTAAGTGTTTTTTTTAACTGGACTTCTCACGTCTTTTATAATGCTAATAGTGATTTTGTGAATATGAAGAGTAAGGTTAGGTCGCTGTTGTATGTAGCATTTTCCAAACTTATTTGTTTATGGACCCCTCTTTTTCTAAGAGCAGTTAGGGCCATATTACAAGGCATAATTTACAGAAATGGTGCCGTCTGCATTGGGGAAATACTAATGAGTTTTAGGCTGGGACACAGAGCACGATTAGATTCTTAATTCTCAAAAAACTCTGGCAGCACTGGGTGGAATTATTTAAGACAAGAACATGGAGGCAGGGATACTTGTAGGTAGGCTATTGTTGTAAGTCAGGAGATGAATAATCAGTCTGAAGCAAGGCACTGCCGGTAGAGAGGAAGGGGTAGATTTTAGAGATACTTAGATGCTGTGGAACTTTGAAGACTGAACAGATTGGGGAAGGGAGTTAGTAAGGTAAACGGAAGAATAATTAGGAGATGAGGAGTTCAGGAAGAAGGAACATATTGCAAGCTCACTTATTTATGAGGGCTCTCTTAAAATGTCTTCTGCTTCTAAACCCTATCATGTTCATTTTAGGATACAAAATATGTTGTATAAAAATAAAAGTCTACTTAATGAAATCATTGCTTTTCGGACCCTTTTCAGTCAGGGCCTATTCAAGATTTTGAAGCGGAGTCAACTCAAGATGTGGATTTGGAAGAGGGCCCAGGTTTCTGTCCCTCAGAACCAATGCTCTGCAGTGAGGCAGTGGATGGACAGGTGCCCCATTCATTGGAGACCTTGTATCATTCAGCTGACTGTTCCAATGCCAAGGATGCCTTAATAGTATTGGTCCATCTTCTCATGTTGGAGTCGGGTTATATACCCCAGGTAAGTACTGGAGAAGAAATAAACATCTTGTTAGGGTGTAAGTCTCCCATTGTGAAAGGGTATCAGTGAACGTCATCAGGATGTTGTGGTGTTCTAGGTTTCCTGATTAAGTGGGGTGGGTATTGAATGTAAAGTGCTTGTCATAGCTTATGTGCATATAATAGGTGCATAGTAAATGTTCCCTTCTTTCATTTTTTTTTTTGTCAGTTTTTAATTAGTATGCTAGGGTGATGACAACTGTGGTAGGAAAGATCAAAGATATGTGTCACTGAAGTATGGTTAATGGGTGTGGATTGGGCAAGACTACACAGCTGGCCCATTCGGATTTTTTTCTTGCTTATGTTAAGGCTCGATGAAACACTAGTAACTTAAGATTCAACTAGGGAGGGGGATTGTTCTTTGCTTGCCTTCAATCATTCACTCATTCATTTATTCATTCAATATCCATT
The DNA here is from genome assembly GCF_023851605.1 of Tamandua tetradactyla. Lineage (NCBI taxonomy): Eukaryota > Metazoa > Chordata > Mammalia > Pilosa > Myrmecophagidae > Tamandua > Tamandua tetradactyla. Next base: position 24,562,461 of record NC_135333.1, read on the forward strand.
TGATAGGTATCTACCAGTGTCAGGTACAGGGTTTTGTTCCTGTCCTCAGGTTGCTCATAGATTGGGGGGTGGAGGGAGATGACTGTTCTCAATTTGTTCATAGTCTGGGGGTAGGAGAGAGAGACAGTTATACAAACCGTTACTGTATTGGTTACGTTCTAGGACAGATAGATAATAGTGCTCCACAAAGGAGAACATGCAGAGTAGAGTTTCTGAAACTTTAATGTGCATACAAATACCCATGAATCTTATTGAAATGCAGATTGTGATTTAGTAAGTCAGGGATGGAGCCTGAGATTTTGTATATTTTCACGTGATACCCAAACTTCTGATCTGTGGGCCATTCTGTGAGTAACAAAGATAGAGCATAATCCATTCAGTAACCACCCGCAGCATGCCACACATTGAGCTGGAAATCACGGTATAAAGATAAGGTAGTCCTTGTCCACATGGAGTCCATAGTGGGAGAGAGAGAGAAAGAAAAAGATTATGCTGTATTATATTGTGTAACATAGAAGTTTGTAACATTAGGAACAGAAACAGAGTATTAGGGAATAAAAGAGAGAAATGATTCATTGAAATTTTTTTAAGGGGACTGTATGGAATGCTATTTCTGGATAAGTTAGGGACCTCTTGACTTTCTAATCTTTTTGAGAGTAACACCTTTCTTCATAATTTGTTCCCCTTTCACTTCATTCCCCAGGGGACCGAAGCCAAAGCAGTGTCCATGCCAGAGAAGTGGAAACGGGGCGGTGTGTATAAGCTGCAGTACACACATCCCCTCTGTGACGGCGGCTCTGCTGCTCTCACCTGTGTGCCTTTGGGAACCCTGATGGTCATAAATGGTACTGGAATGCAGTCATGTTCTTTAGTTTATAACTCTTAAATGTTTCTCTCCTGTTGTTTTATAGCCACTTCATGATTGGCTAGCGTGACATAGTTATGGATCTTTATTTATTTAATCTGTAGACTACTGATAACACAGTACCTGAAAGATTATAGAATATGGAGCTGATGTTGGGGCCAGCTGCCTTCACTCTTGGGGTAGCTGTATTTTTTTTAATATCTTCAGCTTGTAATTTTTTTGCCCCAGGGGGGAAGTTGTTATGGACAAAAACCATAGATAGAAGCTTTCAATTGGGAGTAATGTGATAATAGATAGGAGACAAGTATTACACATGAACTCTTTGAAGAGTATTTGTTCTGTATGCCTCTGGGTGGTGCTTTGTTTTGTTTTGTAAACCTAGATCTTGAGCTGAAATATGGTGAGATTGAGCTGGGGGTAACTTTTAAAAAAAATTTTGAGGTTAGTTCACATGACATACAGTAATCCATTTAAAGTGTACACTTCAGTGATATTTAGTGCATTCCCAATGGTGCGCAACCACCGTTTCTCTCTAGTTTCAAACCTTTTCATCACCCGTGAAGAACCCTCCCATACTCATTATGTAATCACTCTCTACTCCCATGCCTCATCACCTAGCAACCTGCTTTCTGTATCTATAGTTCTGTATATTTTGGATATTTCATACGAAGGGAATCATACACATGACAGTTTTGTTTCTGGCTTGAGGTTCATCCAAATTGTTGCATGTGTCAATACTTCATTCCCTTTTATATCTGAATGTATATGTATATACCCAATTTGTTTATCCTTTCATCTCTCAGTGGACATTTGAGTTGTTTCCACCTTTTGGTAGTAATGCTGTAAATAACGTTCATGTATAAGTTTTTGTGTAGACATATGTTTTCATTTCTCTTGGGTGTATACCTAGGAGTAGAATTGCTGGGTTGTATGATAATTTTATGTTTAGTTTTTTTGAGGAACCTGGGGCTCACTTTTTATCCAGTTTGGCATCTCTTTGAACAGAAATGCTTGGAAACACTGCTGATGTTTCTGAGGTCTTAGTGTGCCTTTTTTTTTGTGTCCAAACCCCTGCCCAGAAAGAATTCCTTTTTGCGCATTAAGAAATTTCATCAGGATAGAAGTACATTTTGTTTTTGCATTTTGTTTTGGCTCAGATACAACTCAGAGGCTCGGACTGCCTACCAGTTGTCTATGGAATAGTCTCATTCTGGATATTCATTTGAGTATTTGAGTGACTAATGCTTTTCACTTTTGTTTTGATTTTTGAGGTTCATTCTTTTAGCTAAACAACATAGTATGGTGAGATTGGGATGATTGCATTTTTGTTTTGCTTTGTTTTCAGTACAGCTCACTGTATGTAGCAAAGGCAGTCTGATGTGCCTTAGGTTAGTGATTTTCAGTGTGTTCTGCAGACACTTAGTTTTTGCTAAGATGGGATCTCTGTTCACTACCTCAAGCAGCAACATGATTTTTTTCTGCTAAAATTAATTTTGAAAGCTACTGATTTAAGCTGTCTTGATCTTTGAAATGAAAGGTCTCCTGTCTTATAATTTCTGCTTTTTCCTTTTAATTGCCAAATTCTTAGAAATCTTATTTAAAGTCTCATAGTTTCACCTTTAACAGCTTTAGTGGTACTCCACATTTGTCAGGATATAACTATATAATGGATGGCACCAGGACCTAGCAATGTCTCTTCAACAATTTGTCACAATTAACAAATGTAGCTTTTAGTTGTGTATTTGTATACATTGATTGTAACACTTTCTGCCTTCATCTCATCATTCTGCTCCATCATGTCACAACTTGCAAATAGTAAATGTGAAGATGTATTTTTTACCTCAATATCTTATTATAAAAGCACTTTAACAAGACTTGTATAGTAATCTCTATTAGTTTCAGGATACTTAATATAAAGAGAATAGCTACTGAGTGTTCTGGATTTCTTAGCTTCTGATATTTTGTTCCTTTACTATTCTTGGAAAATCAGCTGCTTGCAGACTTGCATGGCAGACAGCCATTCCAGGCTTGATTCTTTGAAAAGAAGTAGTGTGTTCTTGGACCTTTTTCCTTCACACAAGGCATCCTGCTCAGTGCACATGTGCATAAGCACATCACTGGCTCTTTCATGAAATGAGATGAAGTGCGCCTTTGTATAAATGATTAAAATTGAACCCTCTGGTGATGTCAAGAATATCGGTCATTTGGGTCTAGTGAGAGATGAGGCTGTGAAAACTAGCAGGAATCTTGTAATGAACAAGGCAAGGCTCATTGCCATGGGTTAAATAAAAAATAAATGGAGTTTTTAGTAACCTTGTTAGAAATAATGATTTTATTGTATTTAACTGACTCCTATTAACCTTGTTGCATATCTCTCAGTTACTAATAACCTGCTGTTGGTAATACTTAGTGGATTTGCTATAAAGATGCTTACTGTAGTTTTGAAAGGAGGTGTTTTAGAGGAATTTTACTTCATGCACTGGCAGGTTTACACTTTTGACCTTGCTCTGAGGGAAGGAAACAGGCATACAGCAGTTTGTTTTATATAAAGTCTCTTTAGTATTTCGGGGGCAAAGAAATGCAAGCCTGTGCTAAAAAATGAAGGCAGTTGATGTGACAACATTTTTTCATCTTTCGTTCTCTCATTTACAGTTACACTAAAAATCAACAGTGAGATCAGAAGTGTGAGAAGATTGCAGCTGCTGCCAGAATCTTTTATTTGCAAAGATGAACCAGGTGATAAAACCCTTGATGGCTTTCACTGTTGGTTAAAGCTTTGAGAGGGTCACTTTAAAAACACTAAAAGATGTTCAGAGAACTCAGCATTTCTAAATGAGGTTAAAACAAATTCAGTATAGTGTTGTCTTTTTTTCTTTTAAGAGTGCAAAGGTTTTGATTATAATATGGGGAGGTTGTTTCTTGTTTTTCTTTGAGTCGTAGTGTGCTGAGTTATTTTGTATTTATGCTGCCAATAAATACAAAATAGGGCCAATATGAAATGACCCTAGTATATAATTCATTACTCTCTGGATAATGCTTCATAGTTTCTGTATTAATCTTTAGGGATCTTTCTAGCATTGAATGTTACCAGTATGGAGAGGTTCTGTGTATTGTGGAAACAGTACAATGCAATTTCAGTAGTGAAGATTAATGAAGGAAGAACTGCGTTTGAAATGTTTGCTAGACCCATATAAAGTTGGTTGTTATTTGATGCAGTATTGGAACTTTACCCAAAGTTTGCATTCTAGGCGTAGTTTGCTTATATTTTATAAAATTATTAATAGATGCAAAGAAGACCAAATTTTCCTTACTGTTTTTCTATGAAACTCGAGCTGTGAGAGGCAGATAGGTGGTCAAAGAGAAAGAGGCGGGTGGAGAGGGACGTAACATCTTTTGAGTGTTTATTATGTGTTGGACATGTGCCTTTATAATATACATTATTTCTCACTTAATCCTGAGAATAAACTTATGAGGAGGGTTTTAAGATCCAGATTAGATGTGGTACAGAACAGTGGAGAGATGACATTTGCAGCAGTGTCTTTTAAGGGAACACTGACTAAATCTGGACCTTTGCTTTGAAGGTCTAGAGACTTACTCTTGTTAGTTCCTAGGGGAGATTAGGCCCTTGGAGACTTTGATTTATACTAACCAAATCTGAGAGGAAAAGGAGATACCAGAACACATATTTGTAATGGTCTCTACTTAGGCATAGAATCAAAACTTGGGCATTAGCTGTATTGAATATTAAAGCCAGACTAAACCAGTGTTTCTGAACCTTTTTGCCATTATTGGCCCCGAGAAACCTTTTTAGATCATTTTTTCGTCTATTTATTTGATATCATGGGTTTTTAACTTGGTCCAAGATTCTGTTTTATCATAATTGTTTACTTTATCTTCCCTTCTGTTAGGAACTTTCACTTATGTTTATATATAAGTTGCTATTTGTGAGAATTTCTTTAGTAATTTGGTTGGTTGGCAGAAGTAGAGGGTACCATTTCAAGTTTTTCCACTTGATTTTGTGTTCTGTTTTTTTCATAAAAAAAAAAATTCCAGTGGAAAATGTAGCTGAGATGTACAAAGATCTTCAGAAGCTCTCCCGCCTCATCAAAGACCAGCTGGTGTATCCTCTTTTGGCTTTTGCTCGACAAGGTGAGGTGATAAATTATAGCACAGGGTGAATGGCTTGCTGAAATAATAAGTTTACTTAGTATGCTTGGTGACTTTATGATACCTGACCTACCCCTTCTCCTAGTAAAATTCTGTTCTTTTAAGACTAAGCTTAAATGTTAATTCCTTAAATGCTATTTACTTCATCATGTATTTCCATAGCTCTTTTTTTTCTCATGGGCAGGCACCAGGAATTGAACCCGGGTGTCTGGCATGGCAGGTGAGAATTCTGCCACTGAGCCACCGTTGCACCGCCCTTCCATAGCTTTTTTTTTTTTTAATTAAGATTTTGTTTTAATTTATTTTTTATTTATGATACATAATCACATACAAAACGAACTTTCTTATCATATGATCATTCCATTCTTGTTATATAATCAATAACTCACACTATGATCACATAGTTGTATATTCATCATCATAATCATTTCTTAGAACATCTGCCTCAATTCAGAAAAGCAATAAAAAGAAAACAGAAAAAAATTCATGCATACTATACCCCTTACCCTTCCCTTCACCGATCACCAGCATTTCAATCTACTAAATTTATTTTAACATTTGTTCCCCTGTTATTTATTTTTAATCCATATGTTTTACTTGTCCTTGATGGTAGACAAAAGGAGCATCAGACACAAGGCTTTCACAGCCACACAGTCACACTGCGAGAGCCATATCATCATACAATTATCTTCAAGAAACATGGCCACTGGAGCACAGCTCCACATTTTTAGGCAGTTCCCTCCAGCCTCTCCATTACACCTTAACTAAACAGGTGATGTCTATTTAATGTGCAAGAATAACCTCCAGGATAACCTCTTGACTCTGGAATCTCTCAGCCATTGACACTTTGTTTTGTCTTATTTCGCTCTTCCCCCTTTTGTTTGAGAAGATTTTCTCAATCCCTTGATGCTGAGTCCCAGCTCATTCCAACCTTTCTGTCCCACGTTGCCAGGAAGGTCCACACCCCTGGGAGTTATGTCCCACGTAGAGAGGGGGAGGGCAGTGAGTTTGCTTGCTCTGTCGGCCCGAGAGAGAGGCCACTTCTGAGCAACAGAAGAGGGTCTCTTGGGGATGACTCTTAGGCCTAATTTTAAGTAGGCTTAGCTTATCCTTTGCAGGATTAAGTTTCATATGAACAAACCCAAGATTCCTTTCATAGCTTTTTGTACATACCTTTATTATAGCCTTTTTCCCAAGGTATCATAATTGTTATGATTTCTTTCCATCTAAGGTTCTGAATACCTTGAAAGTAAGGCATGTGTCTTATTTTCACTTTTGTATTCTCATGTTCTAGCATAGGGTCCAGCCCATAAAAAAGCTGTAAAAGATGTTCAGTAATATATAAATGACACTTAGTCGGTAAATAGGGTCTTTTTTTTTCTTTTTCTTTAACCCACATTTGTTGTGGCTCTGTGCTGGGTACTTTGTTGGATATTTCACATGCATTGTCATTTAATGCTAACAATTTTGAAGTAGATTTTGTGTATACTCATTTTGTAGATGATGAAACTGAAATGCAGTACTGTTTATAATTCATTCAGGATTACTGTATGAGCTCTCTCTAATTTGTGCTGTAGTTAAAAAAAATAAAACCTTAAGAATCCCAGTAACAACTTAAAGAGCAAGCATTTATTTCTCATTCATGCACATGTGTGGGTTAGTTTTGGCTGAAGAAGTAGCCCTATCCAGGATATGCTATCCTTGGGACAGAGTAGAGAGCAGGCAGAGACCTGATGTGTTGATTCTGAAAGCTTTGCACAGAGATGATATATGTCCCTTGTACTCAGTTTCATTGGACAAAAAAAGTAAAAAAAAAATGGCTAAGCCTTATAAGTAGTGGGATGAAGAAGTAGAATTCATAGGGTTGGCAGATATTAATTGTTAGTCGTAATACAGTGTATCACAGTCCTTTAGCTAGTAACTTGTTTCTGACTCATACAAATATACAAATAGATATGTGGCTTTTTCCTTTTTTACCTTTTTTTTTCTTGTATAGTATAACATAAATACAATGCAAAAAAATAAAAAAGCAATGGTTTTCAAAGTACTCTTCAACAAGTGATTGCAGGACAGATCCCAGAGATTGTCATGGGCTACCATACGATCCTTTCATATTTTTGTTCTAGCTGTTCCAGAACATAGGAGGCTAGAGGGCTTAAACACTTTTTTTTTTCTTTTTATTTTGGGTGCATGGTCTGGGAATCAAACCTGGGTCTCACGCATGAAAGGCGAACATTCTACCACTGAACCACCCGTGCAGCTTTAAATACTTTTTTTATCATCACAATCGACTTTTTTCCTTCTTTTTTTCGTGAACAATAATATATTTACAAAAAAGCTATAAATTTGAAAGCACAACACCACAATTAGTTGTAGAACATATTTCAGACTTTGACATGGGTTACAATTTCACAATTTTAGGTTTTTACTTCTAGCCGCTCTAAAATACTGGAGACTAAAAGACATATCAGTTTAATGATTCAGCATTCGTATTCATTTTAAGTCCTATCTTCGATGTATAATTCCACCATCACCTTTGATCTTTCCATACCTCTCTTTGGGGTTGTTTGGGCTATGGCCATTCTAAATTTTTGATATTGGAAGGATCTGTCACTAATATGGGGTAGGGAGATGGAAATATCTGATGTTTTGGAGAGGCTGGGCTAGATTTTAGGACTTATCTGGACCAGGGACCCTAGATATATGGCTTTTATTTGCTGTCAGTGTAGAGAAATGAATGATATTTTAGGTCCTAACTTGCATGGTGCCATGGTTATTATTATCAGAAATATCTTCCTTAGTTGGAAGAAGGGAAATAATGTGAATTTTAAAACTCTTAAATATGTTTTGTTGGATTTTGATTGTCTTTGCTGATGGAGAATAGTATCAGAAATACTCCAAAAGTGCTAAGAATAAAAAAAAAAGTTAACATTTGTCTTTTTTTTCTTTTCCTTCCTTTTTTGGCTTTGCTGCTGAATTTATATACTTCTTTTTTCCAATCTGCTAGACATCAAATAATAGTAATTGCTAATATTGTCTTGCTTACTATGTGCCAAATATTGTTAAATGTTTTGTTTCTATATGAACACATTTAATTCTCATAGCTACTCGGTGATGCAGGTAATATTATTAACCCATTTCACAAATTAGAAAATTGAGTTAGAGGTTATAACAGTTGTCCAAAGTCATACAGCTACTAAATTGTAGAGTCAGGAACCAGTCATAAAAACTAACAAATTATCCATTCTCTGTCGGTGAATAGAGAAATTGTGTTGAATTGAATAGTGCTTGATCTAAGAAAGGCCACTGGCTAGTATTTAGAAATTATTAGTGATCTGTGGTGAAGTTTGATCTGTGTTAGTATTTGTGTGCATACAAAATGATGGAGGGGATAAAGGGCTTAGAATTTTCTGATTTGGTAGTTGTATAGTCAACTGGGGATTAAACATCTGTAGATAGTGCACAATTAGGTAACTGAGACTTATCATCTAACTTGTCACTTCTTTCAGAAAGGAACAGGTTAGCAATTTTGTTGAATATGTGGTGAAAGCTGGATGCTCTTTACTCAGTTATAACTTTTTTTCTTTTAGCACTGAACCTGCCAGATGTGTTTGGGTTAGTCGTCCTCCCATTGGAGCTGAAACTACGAATCTTTCGGCTTTTGGATATTCGTTCTGTCCTGTCTTTGTCTGCAGTTTGTCGTGACCTCTTTACTGCTTCAAATGACCAACTCCTGTGGAGGTGTTTATATCTGCGGGATTTTCGAGGTAATTTCCATAATGACATGTTAACAAGAAAAGGGCTGTTTCCTTGGGAAGGTCTTAATTACTCAGCTTTTCAAAAGTCTTTAGTTTTGGGCTTTTTTTGTTTGTTTTTTGAGTTGTCAGTGATTATAACTAATAGCCGCAGACTAGAGAGATTCTAAGCTTCATATGCCTTTCCCTGTGTCCTGAAACCTCCCCATTCATCTTTGTATTTTCCACAACTCAAGTGGCTCATTAGAATAAGTAGATTATTTCAGGGTAAGAGAATGAAAGTAAAACAGGTCTGTTCTCTCTGAATAGACCATCTTCAGTATCTTGGCTTAGAAATGAGAGGGCATTTCTAAAATACTTCTCCCACTGCCCCTCACCACTCTCGCCGTAATGGCTGCTTTATGAATGGCTGCCGCAAGGAGACCTGGAGCTGTTAGTCTCTCCAGCTTTACAAATTGAGGTTGTGAGAAAATCCCTGCCTCCAGGGGCAAACCACAGGGCTAGGCCAGTTGACTTGAGTGTTGGCACTGAAAAGTGCATTCCCTCACTCTCTGAAGTGTTTCCTTTAACTTTTTATAAAGCTTGACAATCTCCTAATTAAATATTCATGTGAATAAACAAGCCTCTTTTTTGGGCAAAAATCTTTGGGAAGATTAAGAGGCTGCCAGGAGTTCCCATTTTGCTGTGAGTTAGTTTAATCAAATTGTTTTCTTATTCTGATATCTAGCTAAAATGAACTGCCCTGAGGGAATGGGAATTGTGACTGGGAAAGAGAGAAGCTAATTTTGGTGGAAAGAACATGGTAAAAGTGCTCAAGTAGGGGATTTAGGGCTGCAGCGTGGATACTAAGGGCAGAAGGGAAGAGAGACGGCAGAGCACACAGGGAGGCACGTTATGTCCCACCTTTCCTCCATTAAAATGTTTTGCTCAAAGTTGACTGTAAGAAGGAGTGTCTCCTTTTCTTTTTCCTGTTTTCGTTGGCCCTCTGGATCTCTGGAATGCCCGCCTGAGATGGATCTTACTGTGTTCTTCTGATGCTATACTGAAGTCACATTATGGGCTAAATAGTAATCAAATTTTCATGTCTAGTAAAAGATTCATTCAAATCTGAAAGTCTAGATTACGTATCATCTTGGAGACTGCCTCCAGAAATAACTTAGGAACTGATTATAATTAAACTCAGATTTGAATATGTAAGTCAAAGGATATTTGTTCTTTTGCTTGAATGTCTATTTCATGTTTCATTTTTTACATGTGTTAGTCATTTTGTTTTTCTGTTACTGTAGTCAGAACTTAAAGTCCACTGAGAAAAATGTTCTTTCCACCGCATCCTAAAAAAGACATTTTTTTAGCCCACATAACTGTGGATTAGCATTGCTTGTGTAACTCTCCCATTTATACCCCACATACATCCCCCAGAAAGGACCTGTTGATAGTTTACGTTCTCATCATTGGGGTCAGATTGAAAAGTTGGTTTCAAAGTTTATACTAAAAAGAATGATGCCATATGGGTCTTATAAACTATTACAGATAGCTGTGTAGCTATATAGTACAGAGGAACCCAGCAATTGCAAATAGGTGAAGGATAACATTATTATTTATAGTGTATCTCTGTATACATAGTTTTTTCGTAGAAATTATCGTTTCTTTTTAAAAAGCCTTTCAAGAAATGGATGCAAGGGTAGTTCAGTGGTAAAATTCTCATCTGCCATGTGGGAGACCTGAGTTCTATTCCCAGTCCATGCACTTCCCCCAAAAACAAACAAGCAAGCAAAACAAACACAAAAACAAAAAAAATTCAATGAATTTGAATTTGCAATAATGGGCTACTCACATGGAAGAACTGAAATAATGACCGCCCCCCCCCCCCCCCATATAGAATACAAAAAAAATGCCACTCAAGAAGGTTTCTGAAGAAGAAAAGTAGACCAAGGATCTGGGAAATTTATATGGATAGTAAAATCTGAGGTTTGAATTCTGGCTGTGATATGCTGATGACACTCTTTTACTTGCTAAGCTAAATATCCTTAGGATGTTTGCACAACATGTGTTAGAAATACACTTGTTTGACTTTTCCTATAGGAATTGTTGGAGGAAGTTGGGAAGAAAACCAGAAAGGGGGTATCATCATTCTGCTTCTAGATAGGGATAATGATATATTGGGGCTAAGCTGGTGCCCAAGCCCATCAGTTCTTCAAAAGTAAAAATTGTTACCACTTTTTTTTTTTTTCAGTGGAGGAGAAACATTTTTGAGTGGGTTTAATAGGTTGTGACCAGTAGACAAGACATTCCTCACCTGGGGCCTATGGCTAGGGTAGCTTTATTTCCGCACGGTCACATTATGGTGACCTGGTGTCATTGCAGCAGACATGACAGTGGAAGTTGGAGATGGTTGAGTTTCTATAAAATATAAATGATGCTTGCCACGTGCTCCGAGATTTCCAGATACAGGGTTGAGCACTCTACCATGGAAAATCTTTTCTGCCACCCGTATGTTACTGTGTATTAGTGCTTTTCATACTGGGTGGACCCTGGGGTGGGTCATGAAATCAGTTTAATAGGTCATTCTATCCAAAGACATTGGTTAGAAAAATCAGGATGCGTTTTATAAAATAGGAATAAACTTCTGTTCCAGTTATGTATGTATAGATTTATACTTGGTTGCAATGTAAAATGTTTGTTATATGGTTCACAGCAAAAACGTTTTATTGATAGTGCTGTATATATTAACACTCTGTGTTAGCAACTCTAAAAGTCCAGTGGGTAGATTTATTTTTTTAAATAGAGTATCATGTAGAGTCATTTGAATTGTTAAATATATTTTTCTCTTCTCTTTTAAAACTTCAAAATGTAAAACGTATGAATAGTCTGGTCGTTGCTTTTCTTCCTTCCTGATTCCTAAGGTTCTTATTCCACTTTAATTGTGCTCCTGAATCTAAAGTTTAAATGTTATTTTGAAAACAAATTCTAATTACAGTCAAAATGAAAAGACAAAACAACCATCACATATCAGAGAACTCACAGTGAAAAAGCCAGTATCATATGATACTGAAAGGAACAAATGCCTTTTCATTTATTTATGTGTAAAAGTCCAGGTTTAAATTATAATTAAGCTCTATCTCATTTCTATATTGTCTTATGACTTAACAAAGTTGAAGGGTTCCTCTTCCCCCATATCACATCTTTCAAATAAATCTATTAAATACTCCTTCTATCCACCAATGTTCCTAGAGTACCTAGAAGGAAAAATCTGCCCATGACAAACTCTGGGATCTGTTCTGTAACTGCTTGTTGAAGAGTGCTTTGAAAACTACTGCTTTTTTCTTTCTTTGCTTTATATATATGTTATATTGTTCAATAAAAAAAGTTAAAACATGGACATACTTCTGATAGTTGAACTGTTCAGATATGGTTAGGAGAACATAATGTAACCCAAATATGGATGAAAACCTGAAGTCAGTTTTACCCCCAGTAGTGCATGTGAGCTGTTATACAGATGCTCGGAGATTGTCCCCCATGAGACATGGAGTTAGAAGCAGCTTACACACCCAGATGAAATTAGGGACAAAGGTGTGGGGTGGAACCAGTTAGTGCAGGGAGAGAGCAGCCAGATATTCCTCAGTAGTTGCCGAGAGACTTGCTGTGTGGAATTACCTGGTAATTGCCATTACATGGTAGTACAGAGTAGTGGTGATCTCCGTTAACCATCAAGAAAGGACCTGAACTGTGACCAAAGTACAAATGATAAAATGTATGTTACACAAATGATTCATGTTTCTTTTTGTGCTTAATGAGTAAGTTTCAGTTTCTTTAGGGAAAAAGCAAAAACCCACTGTTTAATAAGGCTGGATGATGAATTTTTCAATCCTTGTTTTTTGTTTGTCCTTTGTAGATAGTACTGTCAGAGCTCGGGACACAGATTGGAAAGAAGTAGGTATTTTTAAGTATCATGGCTCACGTTTATAACAGAAATAGCTTGTGAATTAATAGATTAAGGACATATTTCCACTTTTATTATGATGTAATGAAGTGTTTTCATTAAATTTATTGCTAAGTGTCCTTATATTAAAATTTCCTCATGCTTTTTCTTTGTCTTAGTCCATATTTTCCTGTACATACACAGGAAAAGATCTTAAAACAATGATTGTTTTTCAGCTTCAGCTTGATATAAAACATTCTCATCCTTGAAAAAAAGCTGCAGTTAATCATCTTCATGCTAAAATAGTCTGTAGCTGTTAAGCTAGTTAGAAGAGAACACTATGAAAAGAATAAATTGAGTTTCATTTGCACACAACTATTATAAAAGACTATTGATAGGTCTGAGAAAAACTCTTTGGAATGAAGGAATAGAGAAGAATAAAATTCAACAAAAGTTCTCAAATATGTGGAAAATACACAGTATTATTCTTTAGGAATATGTCCCATCCTCTAATATAGGCATCTTTTGTTTTTGTTTAAATTGAGATCCATCAGGGACATAATTTAGGTGAAAAAGTGAAATATAAGTCCTGCCCCTTTCCTCAGTACTTTAACCTTATATTTTGTGGCATGACATTTTCAACATATATTTAAATTTTCCATCTTCAAAATAGACTGACTTTAGATGCGCTAAGATTGCTGTCTCGAAGTAATGTCACTCAGTTATCCCTCCTTTGGATTTGTTACTTCAAATTAGCACCAGTTAGCTTAGTTGCAATGTAGTTTAAAGAACAGAGTCCATCTGGCACTATTATTCAGGGCTAGTATCTTATTCATAAACCTGGCACTGTTATTCAGAGCTAGTATCTTATTCATGCAGCTAGAAACTGGTACAAGTTCTTTTCTGTGCACTTATTCTTGTCTGCCTAGACAGTGTGGGAAAAGTGTAGATAGATCTATACAATGAAAGCAGATTAGAATTTTTGGAAGACATCCAAATCACCATATATTGCTCTTTTTCTTTCTACAGCTGTACAGGAAGAGGCACAAGCAGAGAAAAGATGCTCAGAGAGGGAGGCATGTGATGTTCCTGCCGTCCTTGCCCCACCCCCTTCCTTACTATCCCAGTCCCTCCTGCCCCAGACCTTTTCCTGCCAGCCCCCTCTATCCTCCAGGAATTATTGGTGGTGAATATGATGTACGACCAATATTTCCTTATGTTGGGGACCCAGTCAGCCCACTCATCCCTGGGCCTGGGGAGATACCCCCCCAGTTCCCTCCACTCAGACCACGTTTTGATCCCATTGGCCCACTTCCGGGACCTACCCCCACCTTGCCAGGGCGAGGTGGCCCCAATGACAGATTTCCCTTCAGACCCAGCAGGGGTCGACCCACAGACAACCGATTATCATTCATGTGATTGATTGACATGTAATCTCACTTCTTGAGCTAGTTTTGTTTTTTGTTTTTTAAAACCACAGCTGTCATCTCCTTGGGGTGCTGATCTCTAGTGTTGCTTTCTAATTGGGGATAGTGAGAAATGCACTCACAGAAGCCTTTCAGCAGATAGATTTAAAGCTTTGGAGATGGCTTCCCAAGGTCCAAGGGTCATTACTGCATGACGAGCTTTTGGGAATTGTTGGCTCCTGATTGTCCCTTTGCATTCCCCCCTGAATGAAGGTTGTTTACTGAGAATGTTCTGCATCAGATTAAAATAAAGTGTAAATAACATGACGGTCTTGACTTTTATTACAGAAAGATATGTAATAAATAGAACAGTTTCACAGAATAATTTAGGACATTTTAAAATTATGAGAGAACCTATTCAGTGTCATCTGGCTTGTGTTTACTCAGGGAATTTTCCTTTTTTTTAAAATTTTATTTAATATATTGGCATCCTTTCTTCAAACGAAATTGTTTGCAGGAGCCCAGTTTCTAAAACGAATAAAAGCAGAGCTAGTCTGACTTAACTGGGCCTTGGGCTTAGTGCTGTGGGGACCCTGCTGCATAGTCTACCTCCTCTCCGAAGCTCTTTCTGAGGCTCTCCAGTAGAACTTCCTGGGTCCTGGGAAGCAGCACTGTGTGAAAATCCCAGGATTGAGGGACTCTTTGTTTTCGGCTTCATTGTTAGGAATAACTTTTTCCCTGTATTTTGAACACTTGGTTCCTTATTTGTAATCTAAGTAGATGACATCTTTTTAACAAACGTTTTCTTCGTATGCGTGCTGGTCAGACACTTGTTCTTCAAAGCTAGCTCTTATTTGAAGAACATGTTGATTTTAAGACTTGAAATACGTAAAATTCAAGATTTATTTTTACTACAAGAAATAAGGTCAAACACACATGATTCATCACACAAACAATTGTATAGAAACATGCTATAGTGACAAATTAAAATCTGAGTCACAATGCAGGAATAAAACACTATTAGTATCTGTAGGAAATATTAGGAATATTGCCAATGCCTTCCTGCTTTTTAAAAATTTGCTTTGCATATGAGGAAATGGCTTGGAATAGTATATGCTACAAGAACATTTTGAGGCCTCTATAAGTGAAAACTTTTTTTTTTTTTTGCTACACATAGTGTTTTTTTCCCATCACAGTGAAGAAAACTCAGTATGATTTTCCAGAATTCCTGTCACTTCAGTAACCTAATGTATAGATAAAGGATTGGGGCTACTGACATTTCTTTCTGTGATATTTTGTACTATCTGAGCTACAGAACAGCCTTTTTAAAAAATAAATGTCCGCTTAATGTCATATGGCTTTATTTGGGTCTGAGTTTTAAAGGATCACTCTGAAGCTTTGAAGAATCCAAATACCTTCTAGTTCAGTACATTTCTTTGTGGCATTGTAATGTGAGGTTGTACTTTGTGTGCTTGTGTGTGTGTGTGATGGGAGTGGGAGGGCTCCGTGATGACCAGAAGCACCAAATACTATAAAACTGAGTTTTCCTAATGTAGTCATTTTTAAATGGTCCTTGAGAGGTCCACGAATGGTGCTGGTGTCCCTTGCATACAACTACTTTTTCAGCCTCACTTCACACTTACTGGCAGACATCTCAAATCTCTCAGTTTAGGATACTGGCTTTGTGCCCTATACTTAAATTTATAGGCCTCTCAAAGTAATTTATTAAAAATGCATAAAAACACAACTCTCAAAGTCTTTCCTCTTGAATAGCTGGATTTATACCTAGAAGCTCATAAAATCCTGCGTTCGTTTCAATAGACTGAGACCACTGTCCTTTGTGTATTGCTGGTGTATAATGAGAACAAAATCATGATTTAGCAATAGCCCATTCAC
The DNA here is from genome assembly GCF_023851605.1 of Tamandua tetradactyla. Classification (NCBI taxonomy): domain Eukaryota; kingdom Metazoa; phylum Chordata; class Mammalia; order Pilosa; family Myrmecophagidae; genus Tamandua; species Tamandua tetradactyla. The sequence goes on from NC_135333.1 coordinate 24,578,469, forward strand.
TGCATGATTTTCTGAATTCACCTTGGTATATTGTAATGCAAGTAAGAGTGTCATCGCAAGCATTTCGGTAAGTTCTACATCACTGGCTTATAGCTTTAAGACCTTTCTGTGGCCCCTTATTTATTAGTAGGAGCTTGCTCTTCCTTCCCTGTGAAAGTTACTGGTTTGACATGGCTGGTAATGAAATCATGGGAGGTCTTCCTTTCCAATATAAGAGTTTGTGATTCCCTATTAAAACCAGTGTTGCATTTCTGTCCTCTCACTCTTGCTCTCTCCAATTCCTAAGACCACTTAACTTAGCTTAATATCTCTAATTCTTTCTTACTCTGAAGGAGCTATGTATTCCTCTCTCTGCTCCTCTAAGTGGAGTTGGGCAGGTCCCAGTTTTCTGCATGAGACATAACCGTGGTTATCCTATCCTTTGGATAGGCCGCACAGATTATTGGGAAGTAATTATGTAAGTCACATAAAATGAAAGTTTAATCTTGACTAACAATTAACAGAAATGTCTATTCTAAGATTCCCCAATAGGTTTTAGCTCTTTATGCTATTCCATGTCAAGACCAATGAAATATTGGGTTGGCAAGGAAATGTTACTTGCTTCTTCTCTAGTTTCTGAAAGGGCATAGAGTGCAGACAGTTGAAATACGAGAATTTGGAAATTAAAATAAAATTTGCATCAATCTGTGTAAAAATAAGGAAAAGTTTAGTGATTTTAAAGGATTAAAGAAAAACCCACTCTAGAAGTGTCTAATTTTAGATTGTTTTTCTTAAAGGAATGCCTCACTAATTCCAAAAAAACATTTCCCAGCCATTTTCATCCTTTCCCCTTGGCCTGCCAATGAAGAGAGTCTGAGTACAAAGTCCAAGTGTCCATGTCTCCTTGATTTCTGCATGTTTTGTGCAATGGAAACACAAGGGAGCCTCTGTGCCCTTTATGCATGTGTTTGGTAAATGAACTGAATCGGCTTGCTTGTTGCCTAACCTTCCAGTTTGTCTCCAACCAATCCAAATGTGCTGCCTTCTATTAGAGTCTAAATATTAGACTGAAACCCTCAATTTCACCAGTGATTGCCTAGGGGTCTAGGACAGCCCTTGACACTTCCCAGTACGATTTGTGACCAGCCAGCTTGACCTATAGGATAAAGACAAATGTAGGAAATACATGTGAATGTGCCCTTAGACAATGAGCTATTTCTCCAGTTTACACTTAGATTTGCCAGGCTGACTTAACTAGCTTAAACTGTGATTCTAATCTGCGTCTTTTCACCAATTCTAAAAGTGTAACCCAAAATGAACCACCAACCTGTTTTAGGAAGTTGAATAAAGCACTTTTTAAAGTTGAATAAAGAGGTCAATCTGCTCTCCAGTACTGAGAGGGAAAGGGTTCTGAAAGGACACTGTGTGTGCCCGAGGCATGGCTCACGCTGAGGCTCTCTCTGTTCTCTGGAAAACTCTGTTGTGTTCTGTTGGGTGGAACAGTCGGTATGGCACTCAAATAGAATGCCACTTCTTTCCCTTAGTCCTGAGCCTTTGCTTTAAAAGCTTCGATATTATCCTGATCTGCTCACTACCACCTTGTCTGGCTGATGCTGACAATGACAACTTGTCTCTTTGGTTCCCAGGTGTGGCAGCCTTGCAGTCAACCTGCCTATAAGGCCCCACCTGGGTGGACCCCAGGAGATGCACACCACGGAGGAGGCCTCATTCCCCTGGGATTCGCTCCCATTCCTTTTTGGATTCCATTTGTTCTTGTTTTTTTTTGCACGGGCAGGCACCGAAAAGTGAATGTTTTTGGTTTTTAAGGCTAAAACATGGCATAGCTTTTCTTCACCTTCTTTTCTAAATTATCTATCATTTTACTAATCTCTCCACTGATTTAACTTTGTTCCTGGGCAAACACTATCCGTATACTGATCATCTTAGAAAAACAGCCTTTCTCCCACAGTCTTATTTTAATGCTTTGTTTACATTTTATTAATTTCATAGTTTTCTGGGAGGGCCAACCTCAAACATGTCCTCAACACTTGTTCTGTGCCCAGCAACATGCTCATGCTTAACTCGCATCACCCTTGCACTATCACACCAGCTTGCTTTCTGAAACCTTGACTCCCATTCTGAAACCTTGACTTCCTTTCATGGGAAATTGATGAGAACTTCCAGACGGTAGTTGATGTTCAACTTCATGGGGTGTGCTGCTGCCTTTATTACCATGTGAGCGAAGGCCTATAATTCCCCCAAAGACTTGCCTTTGGAAAGGTAGAACTAAGGACTCTGTCAACAGGGACAGAAGGTTAGAAGAGAATGTAGCAATGAAGAGAACCTAGAGGATTAATGGAAGAGAAAGGATATGTGTATTCCAGGCTCCCTGGAAAGCTAATTTCACATTTAGAGTACAACAGTACTTTATCATGCTGTTGGGAGGATGATTTCTTTGGCCGGTTGGGGTGTCCACTGAGGTTGCCTGCTTCAGGTTAGCACAGATCAAATGAGTAAATATGTTTCACTTTCACCAAGTCAGCCTGGGGGAAGATGCTAGCCCTTTTTCTGGTCAAGCTTGTAAAACAAAGGAAAAACCAAAACATACTCTTGCAGAAACTATATAGATTCTGCCTTTCCTTTTCACCCCTTCCTGTTTCAAAATGTTACAGTTATTAAAATACATTTTTGGAGGGAAAGTAGGCTAGCCTATGTGAAAAAACAGTCAATTTGGGGGATTTTTGGTCTCCACAGAACCACATGTACACAGACCAAAGGGAAAAATTATTTAAATTTGTTACTTACAAACTAATGTTACATTATGGATCTAGATATAGTTTGTGCATGGTTATAAAAATCAGGATGCCTGGTTTGGTAAAAGACCTGGGCTGGAATAGCTAGTTTCTAGGGACCAGGGACAGAATGCAGAAGATTGGGAAAATTTAGGCCACGTGGTCACTATTTATAGGGCTACTAATTTTGTTCACCAAAGGATTGGGTCCCTAGCTATGTTGGTGAATAGAATGTATCCAGACTAATACTAATTTCTCCCCTAGCTGCTTTTCCATATAGCTTGCAGCTCAGGGCTGCTGGTCTAACTTCAATATGAAGAGGAAATGGACAGATAAAGGTTCTGGGGCTGGGAACAGAAATTCCGATTCTTTTGGTCCATAATGGGACCTCACCTGCCTTTGCAACTAGCTCTTCATATGGCCTAGGACCCATACTTCGAGAAAGTTTGTCTAGCCTAACATCACTTGGCTGTGTGATTTGTGCTGTATTTTATTACTATCCTAGAATGGGGGAGAGTGTTTGACTTCTTCTACTGATCTTAATCTCTAACGTAGAAAGGTGATGTTTGCTTCAGTTGTTTCTTCTGTTCTTACTCTGCCTAAAACGTGTGGGCTTTATTGTGTTACGCCAAGCCCTGGAATTTTTCTCTCTTCCTTTTATTCAGAGTATCACACAGCATTATTTCTTTGAAAGATCTACTCGAGTAATGGGAGGAAGTTTTGTTTTGTTTTTTTAAGAGGAAGAAATAAACATCAAATCCTGTAAATCCCTGTATTTGACTCTTATAGTTGACTTCTGGGGGCAGAGACCTGAGTTCCTACTATGAGGCAACCCCAACTGTCATTGTCATGAGAGAAGCATTAGCTCAGGAACCAGAATGTGCTGAGGGTGATACCTGCTCAGCAGCAGCTTCATTTTTCTGGGCTCCTGGTCGTACCAGTTCTGCTGCAGCACACTGTTCAAGCGAAAGGGAGGGAGATGGATGACTGGGCAGAGTGAGGTCCAGCCATGCGAGCAGGGACTAGACACTAAACTCAGCAGAACATGCAGATAGAGTAGAGTGGTGTTTTCTTTTGGTTTTGCTTTTTGTGCAAGAGAGAGTACCAGTCCTCACTGATTCATGCCTCAGCTCACACTGTGCCTATTTTATATGGCTGCTGATCAGTCAATGCCAAATAGGCCTAAGCCCACCAACATTCCCAGCTGCCCATTTATGGATCCCAAAGGTATTGGTAAATGGATCCATTTGATTTCTATGTTGCCACGGATGCTACCTATTACTGAATTCAAGATCTAAAAAACTTCTGAACTAGCCTGGTTTTCCTTCTTCTTAATTCTACTCTGATCATGATGGTGGGAAGCTGGCCCAGAGAAGAGGACAACCTGAAAGGCCAAGTGGAGCTCTACGAGCTGGGTATAAAGCTAGCACCATTGGTACTATGCCAGTCTCCAGCTAATAGTTTACTGGAAAGCCAACTGGAAGGCAGGATCTGCTGAGGTCAAGAGTTCTAGGGGACCCAATGCACCCAGAAGGAGAGGGTCTCTGGCCTTATCCCCACCTCACCAGTCTGTCGTACTTGGAGGACTAAGAAGTTGGTGACTTCTCTTATGCTCCTGGAAATGGATAGGGCTCAGCTGACTACCAAGAAATTTGCATTTCTTGGCCATGTCTAGAATTTGTTCCAGGCCAAGAACACTTCAATTTTTACCTTCTTTTCTCCCTCTCTTGACCCCTTTCTTCTCTGTGAATGGTGAAAGGAAAATATACCTCAAATCTCAAAGTGGGCAGGAAGGGAATAACCATAGCTATGTTTTAACATCCTGGACTCTTCCTGGATGGTTTGGGCACCTGCAATGTTTCTAGCACCAGGTGCTAGGTGATTTGGGATACCCCTCAACCCCATCTTTAGTGAATGCATTCTAGTGTAGTGGAAAGAGCACTGGAAAGGGAGTCAAGGCTACTTTTTCCTGCTCTGCAGTTAAATTATTTAGTCCAATAAGTATGGATTAAACTAAGTTAAAACTGGTTTCTTTACCACAGGAATTCCAAAAGACTTTGACAGATAATGTGTGCTGTGAATCTCCGAAAGAGAAATATAAATACATTTCCTAAACATATCTGACCATGGGACAATTTGTAATGAGTAACCTACTAATGCCTTACTGTACACAGTTTATGAAATGCTAAACTAGAAATTGCTATCATTGAACTTTCTTTCCTGCACCATTGATCTATTGACTCTCTCTGGTTTCTCATATATCCTGGAGGAGGAAACATTCTGGAGGGAAGTCAGAGAGACCAGATACAGTGGTATAACAGAATGCATGGAGGAGCCCTGAACTATCGGCAGCATCTTCCTCTGAGAACTAGTAAAGATTCCTAAAAGGCCCTGTGGTCAGTTCTTGACTGTCCAATTCTGAAGAACACTGCCTGTGAGCTGCATTACAAGGTTTCCCATCCAATTCTGTTGTGTTCTGAAAAGCTCTACTCTCACTTTTCCTCAAGATCCCATGAAGGCCCAGTGTGATGGGGTCTTCATCTGCGTGGTTTGAGGGAAACTCTCTTGAGGGTGGATGGAACTAACAAGGATAAGTGGCAGGTTCCTGGGCTTTTCTCCTTTTGTTTGCAAAACACTGTCAAAAGATTATTGCCTCATGTATTGCTGAGGTCCAACTACAGTGTCTGCATTTGTTGGGGGTGGGGGAAGACCTAGAAGGGGTCTTCACCCAAAGGCAAGCAAAACACTAACAAGAAATGTGAAAACTAGCCACAAATAAACATTTCACTTGGTTACTGGAGGCAGGGAAGCAAGCATCTGGGTGGATGGAGGATGTGGTGCCTATTTTCAAGGCCCCCTTCTGAGGAACCTGGGGGCTCTCAAAGGACCACCACTTGATTGGACAACATTGGAATGTCATGGGAAAGGAGAATGAGAACACATACATAATCCATTCTTGTATCAAAAGTATTTAGAAAGTATATTCTCAGGCCCTCCATTCTGTTCCCATTGGGAACCAAGGCTGAGAAGGAAGATGAGGCAAGAGGACAAGAGTGTAATGAAGCACTCCCCGCTCCCAGCCTGGATGGAGTTAGTCTGAGAACAAGCTGGCGAAGGACTTCCTCAGGTTGCGGATGGTTTCGGCCTTGGCCTCGTCTTCATTTGGGGTCCCGCGCTGGGAGGTGTCAGATGTGCTGAGGCTGTTAGTCAAGGACTGGGATTTGCTGAAACAGAAAGGCAAGGGGGGTTGGGAAGACAAAGCCTAGGCCCCTGAGGAAATGAGTCCTGGAGGCTGCCTGAAAGCCTGATGGGTGAGCCCATTTAAAATAATGATATTAAGACCGGAAACTAGGCAAACACTCACATGATGCTAGACACCTTACATACATCATTTAACTATCACAATAACCTTGCAAGGTGTCTTTGCTGCTCCTCTTATCAAGAGATGGGTCTGTTTCCTTACTTCTTGAGTCTGGGGTTGGTCATTGACTTGCTTTGGACCAAAGCATGGGATGGAATGGCATTGCATGAACTCCAAAGCTGGGCCTCAAGAAGCCTTAAAGCTTCTACTGTCAACCTTTTGTAATGCAATCTACCATGTGAGGAACCCTGACCTAGTCTGCTGGGGGATGAGACCCCATGAAAGAGAGTCCCAACTCTCCCTCTAGCACCAACAGTCAGCTAAGTGAGTGAGGTCCTCCTTGACCATCTAGCCCCAGCTGAGCTACCAGGTGACGACAGCTGTGTGGGTGATCCAGGAGAATAGGGTTAACAGATTTAGCAAATGAAAATACAGGCCACTCAGTTAATTTGAATTTCAGATAAAAACAAATACATTATTAGTATAAATATATTGTGTGAAAAATTAGGGGCATTCTTACACTCAAAGTTAGTCACTGTTCACCTGAAATTAAAATTTAACTGGGCATCTTGTGTTTTTTATGGTAATCCTATAGGAGAGACTAGCAGAAGAACCTTCCAGCTGAGCCAAGCTCAAAACAAATGACTGAACCATAAAACTATGGACAAATAAATGGTTGCTTTCTTAAGGCATGGAGTTTTGGGGTGGTTTGTTATGTAGCAAGAGATAACTGCTGTGTGTACATAGGGAGGGGCATGGTGAGGTCTAATCTATACTCTCACCTGGCTGGATCCATCCAAGTTCCATCTTTCAAGTCTGTTTCTATCTATTTAAAATCTGGGTGAGGCCTCCCTGGATCTTCCTTTGTCTCTGGGTCCCTGCCCACGAATCAGCCGGCTCTACCCACATTCTCCACACCACACCCTTCCCCATTCCCACAGCACTTACTTGAGATGGGGCTGGGGTGGCGTTGGCTTCTTGGACTCCTCACTGTGTTGGGAGGTGCCGCGGCCCTGCACGGGGGGTCGGGGCTGTGAGGTGAGTGGGGCCTGGTTTGGTGAGCTGCCACTGGGTGCCCGGGACAGCTGCGGGGAACCTGGTGACCTCTGCTGCTGCGGGGATCCAGACTGGGGGCTCAGAGGCTGCTGGCCTTGTGGGGAGAGCCTCTGCTGGGAGGGGCTTCCAGATCTTGGGGGCTGAGGAGACTGAGCTTGGCGAGGGCCCCCTACAGGGAGAAAAACATTGAGTCGATTTTTTTTTCCTTAGGATAAAGATGGTTGTACACAAACAATGTCTCTTCAAGGATGTTCATCACAGTCTTTTTTTTTTTAATATATATAACAATGCAAAAACTGAAAACAATATAAATGCCCAACCCTAGGGAACTGCTTAGGAACATTAAAGATATTTCCATACAATGGAATATGCTGTGGCCATTATATCGGCTGTGGTAAAACAATATTAAATGACTTGGGATATTGTTGATAACATATGCTAAATACAGATTGCTAAATGAAAAAAGCAGCTTATAAAGCAGTACACACAGTTTTCAGTTTGCTATATATGTGTGAATCTCTGTGGAAAAGGAAGACTGGAAGGATACACACTAAGACCAGCATGTCTCAGACTTTAACGTGCGTATCAGTCACCAGGGGAGACGGGGAAAATAAAGGCCCTGGATCAGTAGGTCTGGAATGGGGTCTGCAGTTCTGCATTTCTAACAGGATCCCAGGTGATGCTGATGAAAACCATACTTTGGGTAGCAAGGCATTAAACAGTGGGTAGAGAAGTAATGGGATTTGAGTGATTTTGACACCCTTCTTTCTGCTCACCAAGTGTCCACACTAAAGATGCATTAATTTTGAAACAATGCAAAGAATCCACCTTATTTTTGGATAGCACTCTTTTCCAAGAACTTTCAAAAATACATTGTTTGATCTAGAGAAGCTGTCAGGGAAGATTCCGGTCTTCTCATGAGAGAGAGGCAGAACATGAGCCATACACAAGGTGTCATAACTACATGGTCTGGCCACTGAAAGCAAACAGGATCTTTGGCTTGTCACTGTCACTGTGCAGAGCTCACATACTTTCACCTGCATTCAAAGGGGATCATGAGCATAGAGACTCATTAGCCACCCCATATGGTTTTGAATGGAATTCTAAGGTCTCAAGCAAGCAAAGGTGCAATCTCCTTGTCCTCAAATCATGGTACCAGGACTGCTGACCGTGAGTTGCATTTTGTCAAAGCAGACTGCTTGCTTGCTGGGTCTCTTCCCTCTAGGATGTGCCTGCTCCAGAAAAATACACCACGGTTATCTCACCACGCGCCTTTGGGACCTAATTGCTGGCAGACCCTTCAGACAGGTCAGGAGACTGAGAGGTAAAATGTGCAGGAGCCTACCTCTGTAACCCTTTAACAATGTGGCCTCAGCTCTTTTGAGCTCAATGAGCCTGTTTTGAGCACTGTCACCTCCCAGCCTTGGGCTGGACATCCTTACAACAGCTCTGAGCATTAGGCATTTTCATCATCCTTGATTTTATAAGGAAAGTGAATTTTGGACATACTGCGACTTGCTCAAGGTGTCATTTCTAACAAGGGGAAGAGCCAAGATTCAAACCCATCTCTTTATGTGAATTAAGAAAAGGTGCCCTTCCTCCAGTTAAAGCAGCTCTGAGCCAGGTCCTTAGCTGGAGCCAGGTCCTGAGGATTAGGTTTCAGCCCCAACCTCCCCACTCTGTCTGTCCTTCACTGGACACACTGGTAGAGAGCATGAACTGCATGCCTGCTGGCCCTGGCTCCACCCTGGCACCAGGGGCCCTAGGTCCCGTCTCAGCATTGCCATCAACTGTTTTGTGACCTCGGCTAGTCACTTCTCTCTGGGCTTCTGGATCCTCTTTTGTAAAATAAGGAAAGTTGGACTATACATCAAACATCCCTTCCAATTTGAACATTATGAACCTGGGGAACACTTTCTAAGTTGGATTAAGTTTCACAACTATAGAATTATTGCCAGGTTGCACCAATTTAGCAACTGACTGCATAGCTTTGACTCATTCTTTACCTCTTTCCTGACTGCAGTTCCCAGGAGATTGGAGGACCCATTGATCTCAAACTCAGACACCTAAAAGGCCAGGCAGATACATAAAATAAAGCAGGGGGATGTAGGAAAAATCATTTGGTTTTTAAAAATTTCCCACTTGAGATAAAAACATGAGTTCAGAGCACTATCTCTCTAAAGAGACTTAAGCATGAAGAAATGGCAATGGACTACGGGAGTACAATAGAGAAGACTAGGGCCTGAGACAAATGGGGGGGTTCCTACCTGTTCTAGGGGCAGCTGATCCTGAGTTGCAGGGGCAGCTGCTATGTAGGAACGCAGGCCTAGTGTTTCTAGAGCTTCTGTTTTATCAATAGAAGCTAGATACCTATGCAAAATCTCTTGAGTTTGAAATGTTCATTTCTTTTTTTGTTTTTTTAATCCCACTGCAGGTCAAAGGAAATACCTGTTTTCTACTTGTACCTATAGTATCTTGCAAAATCTGAATACTCGTTCATTCACTTATTAACTAGTTTTTGAGTCCCTATTATATACTTGGGATTCATCAAGAGACATCCTGGTTATTTCTTCCAGCTACTTGTCAAAGCAAACAATTTGGCAGTTTTTACTTGAGCAACGCAAAAAACATTAACTTACATATAGAAAATTTTGCCTAGGCACAGAATTGGTGTGAAAAATGATGACATTCATTGAGGGAAAATGTCATTTTTACGGAGTTGAAAATGAACAGTGAGTTAGCAAATGAGTTAATAATGTGATCCTGTTATTTGGAAGAACTCAATAAAAGCACTGTTTTATAAAATTAGCCTTGTTATTTTAAATTTGAATGTTAATTCAGCAGGCATTTTTCTTTAATTACATAAATTGGTTTTGAATTGATTGTTTTTCAATTCACTAAAAGTGTGTTTAGCCTCATGTTGCTTAAAATAATCTCTCTTTGTCAAGCACGTCTCTACTTTGGGCCAGAAGAGGAAATCAGAATACAGTAGATCTCTGTTTTAGGAAAGCTCTGTTCAAAAGTGTTTAAAAAAGTAAGTCCTGGGGCAGAGTGGGAAAGGAGGGGGTAGGGCAGAGCACGTCTAGGAGACTGGCAAGAGCAATGAATAATAGATTTTAAAAATTTATAACTATAGAATCATTGCCAGGCTGGAGGGCAGTGGGGCTAACTATAATAACCATGAGACTGACACATGTATCATAAGTATTCATAACACACAGCTCAATAGTAAGTTTTAACAGTAAGAGTTAAGACCTACTAAGTACCACCTCTGACCCAGGCACCTTGCTAACTGCTTCACATGCATCATCTCACGGACACCTCTCAATGACTAAACATAACAACTGCTGTTTTCCTCCTTTATCATTGAGAAACCGAGGCCCAGAGAAACAATGAAACTTGCCTAAGACTGCAAACATAGTGAGACACGGGACTGGATTCAAGCACAAGCACATCTGTCCGAAGAAAAATAGTAATGATCGTTCATCCACAGTCTTATACAGTAATGCAAATGTGCCTTTTCTTAAATACTTTATGCTTTTCCAGGAGGAGAAGCAAACACAAAAAAGATGGATGGGGCATTTTATCTGAGACCTGTGGAAGAAAAAGCCTTTAAGTGTCAAGGGCCAGTTTTCCAAAGAGGCAATGAATCCATTACTTTAAGAAAAGTAATTGGTATTTCTAAATTTGGAGATACTGAGCTATTTGTGTATAACCTGGTCGTTCCCAGATGTTTATGTGACATCTGAGACTCAGAGTCAGAGCTCTGAAGCTATTGAAAGTCAGCATTACCCTATACTGCAACTGTTAAAAAAAAGTTGAAAAGTGAACAGACTTTGACTAGAGATGTGAATGAAGCTGATAATCAGAATACAGGGTGAAGGATGATACGGTCCATATTTTAAAAGTTAAACTTCTGGGCGGGCCGCGGTGGCTCAGCGGGCAAAGTGCTTGCCTGCCATGCCGGAGGACCTCGGTTCGATTCCCGGCCCCAGCCCATGTAAAAAACAAACAAACAAACAAAATACAATAAAACAAGAAAATGTTTAAAGATGTTTCCCTTTCTTCCTCCCTTCCTTCCTTCTCTCTGTCTTTCCTTCCCTTCCTCCCTCTCTCTCTAAAAAAAAAAAAAAAGTTAAACTTCTGAATGAGACTAAAGGGAGAGATGTTTATTTGGTGCAAAATTTACATTTTGAGTAGCATATTATTTAATTTAACTTGTGTGGTCAGTTTACTTGAACACCATGGTTACATGGAATCTTGAATAGGGTGGGAGATCTTGTTGGTTTGTACAGGTTGGTGTGATACCCCGATGCATCACACAGTGATTTGAGCAGAGAATAAAAGGGTGTTAGCAGAGTTCCTTTGGATTCTGGTGAGGAAGGAGGAAATGTTAAACTTTCCCATCTGGGGAATTTCTGATATTCTCATGAGCAGTGGGGACAACCCACTTGATCTTGGGGTTCGCTCCTATGAACCTTATTTCTGCAAAGGAGAAGCTAAGCCTGCTTATGATTGTGCCAAAGAGTCACCCCCAGAGGACCTCTTTTGTTGCTCAGATGTGACCTCTCTCTCTAAGGGGGTAGATTGAAATACTAGAGGTTGATGTAGGGGAGGGGTAAGGAGTATGGGATGTATGAGTTTTTCTTTTTTATTTCTTTTTCTGGAGTGATCCAAATGTTCTAAAAGTGATCATGGTGATGACACACAACTACGTGATGATATTGTGAGCCACTGATTGGCTGTATGAGTGTGAAGATTTCTCAATTGCAAAAAAAAAAAATAATAAAAAGTGATTGGAAATGCCATGGCATAATAATAATAACCTTTCTGGCAATTTTTAAAAGGTGATCTTTAAAAGATTGCAGTGAAACTGCCTGCTGTGGTTTCTTGATGAAAAGCTGCTCTGCAGCCTCGAAGCAGGCAGGAGAGAAGCCCAGAAACCTTCTGATTCCAGGAGAGGAGGCAGGATGGATTGTCCCTGAAGCCCACAAGAACACCCTAGCAGCTGACATGCAGTGAGAAAGTTACTTAAATGATTGCCATGATTTCTTCTCATATTCTTATCAATTGTTAATCCATTCTCTAATAAACGATGGTATTTACATAGGAATGTTGGAATGTTTTTTGAGGAAGGATTTCAATTGGCAAGGCCAAATATAACGTCCCAAATGGGAGAAAGCATATATTCTTGCTTTCTTTCTCACTGTAGCTAGTTGGTTCATACATTTATAAGGTATCATCAGGTGGCTAAGAAACTTAGACACTTTCTAGAAGGTCTGAAGGGCCAGACTTGTAAACTTGCCATTTCTTTTTGTGTCTCCTTGGGCAAACAACTTTTCAAGCCCCAACTTGCACCTCTGTAAAAAGGAAACACTGACACTTTCACTGTAGAACAGTTGAGGGGTTAAAATGAGAAACCGGGTGAAGAAGTGCTAGCACAGTAGCTGGCAGCTTTTAGGTACTTAATAAATCTACCTACTGTCTTCTCTGCCTCTTTCCTTGACTTTAAGAGATGACAAACCTCACAGTCCTCTGCATTCCTCATGTGAAGTTGGGGTACATATCCTGTGGATAAAGTCTTATGATGGATTTTCCAGGTCACCTTCTGGAAATCCCACACGTATCCCAGCATACATTTCCATAGCCTCACTGAGAGGAGTCTTCTCTCCGGTTTGTCATGGGTCCTACCTTGTGGGGATGGGCGTGGCTGGGGCTGGCCAGGCTGGGGCCCTGGGGATTTTGCCGACTTTGTCTGTGGAGCCTAGAGCAGAAGAAGAGAAAAAAAAAAAACCCACTGGGATCACCACAGCCATTTACTTTCTGGGAATAGGGGAAAATTTAAGCTCTTTTGTTTTTTACTGAGGCAAAACTTGCACAAAAAGCACACAACTCTTAAGCGCACAGAGTAATGGACTTTTAGTTCTCCCACATTTGTGTAACCACCGCTCCGAACAAGACAAAGCCCATTTCCAGTGTCCCAGAAGGCAGCCCCGTGCCCCTCAGCGGCAGCCACCCCTCAAGGGTAACGACTCTTCTGACTGCTAGTATTATAGATTCGCTTTCGTGGGAAAGTGGGGAGCATTTCCTGAAGGCTGGGAGGCGGGGGCTAGCATTTATTTAGAATTATCTGGTAATCCCGATGGTGGGGACTGTGGAGGGGGGTAGCTAGCTGGAGCTTGTGGAGCCTGGGGGATGGGGAAACGGAAGACACAACAGTCCATTGATGAGTGCCCTGGGAGCACACAAAGGGTATGTGTACACACACTCACACACAGCTCAGGCCCAGCATGGAGGGGACAGAAGGGACAACTGACTTCTTATGTTAATAATCTCTTCCCACAGAGATCCAAAGTCCGGTTGAGACAAGGTCTTGCTCTCTAGGGTGGTGGAGGCAGAAAGGGTCCCTGCACAGGTTCCCATACTGACCTGCTCCCCTACGTCCAGCCTCTGCCCAGACCCCGTCGCTTTCTCCCCAGGGTGCTTCCTGCCTGGGGGTATCTCCCATGGGGCTAGTGACTCCCCATCCCTAGAGAGCTTGGCATTTCTTAGGGCTACAGAGTCTTCTTTGCTTCCAGGGATCCTACCCACGGTCTCAGCGGTGAGGACACTGTGCCCCCTGGCACCAGGAGTTGGCTCATTTTGGAGACGACCAGGTCGGCCATTAGCTGTCTGTCCTCTTCCACGTGCTCTCCAATCAGGGGCATCGAGCTGTCCATCACCTGCGGGGAGTGAAAGGAGGGCTGAAGGACCGCTCTGCCAGGGCAGCCCGGCAGCTGGGCAGCCCATCCTGGAGGGCTGGCTCAGGCCTGAGTTGACCACTAGATGGCGATGTTCTCCACGGCAAACCACCCAGCCCAGCACCTCCAGCTGGGACCTGGCCCCTGGGAGACTTCCAGTTCCCTTCAGTGCAATCCAAATCCACTCCAGCGGCTCAAGCTCTATTCAGCCTACATTTGCTGAGCTACGGCAGTGCACCCGACAGCCGGGGGAGACTTTACTGACCTTTTGTGCACTTTTCTTTGGGGAGCCGGTCTCCACCCCCTCCTTTCCCACCCTGGCCCCCGCCCGGGGTCAGGGCTGGCCCTTTCTCCTTTGGCCCAAGGTCAAGGCTTTCCACAAAGCCGGAAACGGTGAAGGTGGGGGCTCAATTATGACAAAAAATGACATGGCCTGGAGTTGACCCAGGATTCAGAGAGAGGAGGGAAGAGGAAAGGCCTGTTCTCCAGGGCCCGAGCAGAACACACGCCTGGGGCAAAACCCATTCTGCAGGGAGCCGGGCTGTTTCTCTCAGGAAGCAATTATCTGGGGAGGGGGCCTGGGAGGCTGTAGAAGCCCATCTTGTTTTCTTTTCTTTTTTTACAGACGGGGAAACTGAGGCCCAAGGGTGGGAAGGGACTTGACCTATTTCACATAGGCTGCCCATCCAGGGAACTCCCGGGCATGGGCAGCGATCGGAGGTCCTGAAGCGGGGGTGGACCCGGCGGGCCCGTGGACCTGAGGGGCAGGCACTCCGGCCCTCTCTCTCCGGCCCCCTGAAGGACCCAACTGCTCACCAGCGCCACCCCCCTCAAACCCACTCTCTTCTCTTCTCTTTCCCCAGGCCCTGGACTCACTAGTCCCTCTCTCATCCAGGTCTTGTCCCTGTCATTCCCTCTGCCCAGTCTTTACCTGGCTAACTCCTTCTCAGCCCCCAGGGACCACCTAGCGAGCCCTTCCTCTGGGAAGCCCCCTCTGCGAGCTGCCTCTTGTCTCTATTCCCGTAGTCCTCACTTGGCCTGCCCCAGTGGAGGGCTTCCCCCCAGTGCTGTCACCTCCTCCTTACTTGTCTCTCTCCCTAGAGTTTGAACCCCTGAGGTCAGGGCCCCGGGGCAGCTCTCAGTAAATAAATACCTGTCGAGGGGAGGAATGAGCGGTCCTTGCAATAAGCCCTGCTCATACATATGACAGGGATCTTAATAAGTGCTATATATTTTTGAGCACTTACTATGCATTAAGCATTGAATGTGGATAATCTCATACAAGCCTCAGAATAGGCCTGTGAGGCAGGTGCTATTATCATCATTTTAATGATGAGGAAACTGAGGGTGAAAGAAGCGGCACGTTCAAGGGCACATTGCCAGCAAGCCTTTCCATTTCATCCGGCTAACTCTAACCAAGGACAAAACAGTTTCCTGTGGCAAAAACTGGGAAGAGGATACCTGGGTTCAAAGCCTAGGTTTTGCTGCAATCTTGCTGTGAATCTCGAGCACTTTTCCTTTAGGGTCCCCCCACCCCCTTCTTTTTTTTTCTCCCAACTCAACTGCAAATGGAGGGGTCTGGGCAACTGCTAAGGTCTTTCCAGATGGGGCCTGTAGGGGGTCTGTGAGTCTATAGCACCCACTGTGGTTGGAAGCTGAAAAGAAAACTTAAGGATGTGAATGCTGATTCTAGCAAGATCCTGGACAACGTCCTCCAGCTGAGGCTGGGCCTGGGTCTAGGACATCCTGGGACCCCGGCACCCGGCACAGGCCCTCAGTCAACGTCAGCTGAATTGTTGTTAACTGTGGGGTCTGTTCCAAAGGTACGCGAGCTTTCTACGCCCTCCCAGCCCTCTCTGCCTCTGACCCTGCCCATCCGTTTCTGTTCTGGTTTCTGTTTCCTACGCTCTTGAAGTAAAAAATAGCCACCACGAGGAACCCGAGGTCGGGGGATTTTGGAATCCCCACGGCGGACACAGACAAAGGAAATGGACACTCCGGTCTTCCCAGGGGAAACGTTTTTTTCCAGTGAGCAATGCCATTCCTTTGACAGGTCAGAGGGAGCAAGTTCAGGGGTCTTTGCCCTGAGCATTTCACGGTGAGGGTCTTCACCAAACATTTCACACAAATTTTCCATCCTCACCACACTGGAGGCTGAGGAGAGCAGTATTTTTGGATCTCCTCTGTTTGTTTGTTTGTTTGTTTGGTTTCCTTTACTAGGAAAAAACACCTTTTATGTTCCTGGTAACACGCTCCCCATCTCCCCTTGCCCCAATCCAAACCCCAAAGCAAGAGAAAGAACACTGCAATATTTTGAGGAGGAGAAAAACATCTGAAAAGCCATCTATTTGTTTATTTATTTTTTCTGGACCATTTCTGAGAAGTTGTTTTCTTGTTTTTCAATGTACAAACACACTCATTTTACTCTTTTTTTTAAAATGTGAAAAGCCTTTCATCCCTGACCCTCTCCTCTGACTCTCTGGAGGCAGGGAGCCTGGATATGGATTTTTTTCTTCCTACGAGCGGAAGTTGAGGAAATTCAGAGAGGTAATTTTTTTTAATAAGGGGAGCACTGAACGAGGAGTCAGAACGACCAGACATAATTCCCAAAGAAGTGCTTGTACCTGGATTCAAACCTTAACATGCATGATTGAACCCAAATCTTATTCCCTACGTGACCTCGAGAAGTCATTCTACTTCTCTATTGGGGCAAGTGCCTTGCCTGACACATAGTGAGCACTCACTAAATAGGTGGTACCTAGTACTATGAGCACTTCCTCTCTGCCAGGTGCTTTGGCTGCATGAACTCAGTTAGTCCTATGAGATGTGTGTGCTGCGAGCCCCAGCTTAGAGATGAACAAACTGAGCTCAGCTGGTGGCAGAGCGGGGACTCGAACCCAGCTCTTTCTTACTCTGGGGTCCATGCTCTGACATCACGTCTGTACACCGAGTGAAATCTGTTCTCTTGAACCTGGTTGGTGGAGCCACTCTAGCAGGCCCACTGGTGCTTCAAGGTACAAACCTAAACCAGTTTTCAAAATTAGATCTTGGGGTCCCTGCATGGCCCCAGAAGGCCTTCTGAAGCATCCTAGAGGGTAGACATGATGCTGGATATTGCTTTCCTATACATCAAAAAGGGAAAATAGATTCCTTTAGCAAATGTATACAAATGTCCTGACATTCCACTTACAGTTCTTCTATGGAACCCACTGACAGCCCTTTTTTCCTTCTTTCTCTTTCCTTTTCACATGGAGCATTCCCTAAGCACTCATATACTCACCCATTAGATCCTAGCGTAGGCCTTGGAGACACGGAAGCCTCTGGAATTCATGGGGAGAGATAATGCTAATGCAGGGGAGAAGGGCTTTCCTAAAAGGGGACAGGGGAGGGAGTCCAGGGAGCAGGCCAACCTCCCTTGATCTGCTGACTGCCTGCCACCTTCCCAGAATGGAATTTCCAGAAGCACCTTCCAGCCGTCATGCTCACTGTTGTTTCCCCATCACCTAGCTCAAGATCTGGAGCCCAGAGGAAGGGCTCAGAAATGAACAAACGAACGAGTACGTATGTGCAGAAGTGGGGTTCACATCTGGTTGTCTCCCTGAGGAGGTGCAGAGACAGGTGGGTCAGGCTGGGGTCTCAGGAGACCTGGGGCTCCTAACAGGATGGCCCTGGGCTCCCCTGTGGTCTGAAGCTCCCAAGTCCCTCTCAGGAGGGTGGGGAAACTGGCTTCTCCAGCAAGTGGTCTGACTGGCACTAAGGCAAGTGTGAGAGGTCAGTCATTTTGCTCCCGGCCCTTCCATGTCTCTCCTGCAAAGGGGCTAATGCGGAACTTCAGATAAGCTGGCAGCCAGAGGGAAAGCGATTCCTGAGCTTGAATGGAGAGCTCTTTTCCGGGGTAGGGCTGGGTCTACAAATATAGATGCATCTCATCCCAAGGGATTTGAGTGAACTTTCTGAGGAGAGTTCAAGAGACTATCCATCCTGGACTCTCCCCGCCCACGTTCCTGACGGGAGGACCCTCCCTGGGCATGGGTGGGAATGCCTTCCTGGCATAGCCAGTGGAGACAAGCAGAGCTGTGCACCCGTGGTGTGACTGGGTCCCTGGGGAGCAGGACAGACACCAGGGACTGGAGGCCTGGCTGGCTCTTGTGGCCACCCAGCCATGTGCTTCCCATTAGCCGCCCACACCCTGGGGAGGGGGCAGCCGCAGGGCTCTCTCTCACGTGTCTTGGCCTTGGGTCAGCATCATCCCTCGGCTGTGGTTTGAGGCTAAGGTCACAGAAAGAGGGAGCTGAAGTGTGGGACTGGAGACGTGAAGTTGAGGAGAGAAGGGAGAACTATGAGGCCGGAGGGACACTGTTGGGAAAAAGTAGTGGGCGAGCCATGAGGTAGGGGTGAGGCAGGAAGGGGGGTTGTGGGGGGCCACGAGGACTGTGGGACCATGAGAGAAAAGGGACAAGTCATGGAGGAGAGAGGGGGATTGTGGGATTGAGAGAAGCACAAAGGGGGCGTGGTGGAGGGGGTTGGGTGAGGAGGATTGTGGGACTGTAAGAGAAAAGGGAGGAGTCATAGAGGAGAGAGGGGGATTGTGGGATTGGGAGAAGCTCAAAGGGGGCGTGGTGGAGGGGGTTGGGTGAGGAGGATTGTGGGAGCATGAGCGGAAAGGGAGGAGTCATGGAGGAGAGAAGGGGATTGTGGGATTTGGAGAAACTCAAAGGGGACGCAGTGGAGGGGTTGGGTGAGGAGGATTGCGGGAATGTGGGAGACACACGGGAGACGGTTTTTGAGGAGAGTAGTGGGTTGTAGGCCTGTGGGAGGCCTGGGGTTCAGGGACAGGTCATGGGAACAATTTCCTCTGCGAGTCTGTCTCTCTTACAGTTGTATCACCTCATGTTTCCCTCAGTTCACACCCTGGCATGACTATGTCCTGTTCCCTAACTTTTAATGCCCTGCCAGTGCTTGACCATCTTTCTTCTTCCTTGCCAGTCTGCAAATTCCGCGTCTGTCTCATTCGTGGTTGTATTCCCCACAACCATGCCTGGCCCAGGGGAGCTACTAAATATATGTTTGTTGAATGAAAAAATGATGGACTTTCTGAATGGCAACGAGGGGAGTGTGCCCATTTTACACAATTGGACATGAGGGAAGAAATTTAAGAGGCCCAGTTGAACAGAATGTTGCTGACTCTTGGCCTGATGTTTTTGTCCTACTCTTGGACCCACAGGTTGGGGAAAGTCACCAAACGTTGCCACCTTGCATTCCGGAGGCCCAGTTTAGAGCCCCCTGGCAGTTGTGGTGGCTCCAGGATGCCTGAAGGTTTTAGATGCAAGCCAGAGTGAGGATGAAGAGGTCGGTGGGGGCAGGCAGTGAGAAGCCTCCAGGCCTGGACCATGTGTGCCTAGGCCATGAGCTGGGACACAGCTGGCCACTGCTGGAGTTCACAGCTTGGATTCCCTCCACTTGGCATGTCTGCCTGGGAGCCGGACCAGGCTGGCAGGACCTATCCCTCCATCCTTACCTCGATGATGTAATCTCGGCCATCCTTGCTGTGGACAGCTTTGACAGCACAGATGTCCAGGCCGCCGAACATTTCTGAGCAGCTGTCCACCCACAACCTGTACCTGTAGTGATGGATAGACAGACAGTGAGCATAGGGTAGGGGTAGATGGGGAAGGGGAAGGGGAGGGAGGGAGAGGCAGAGACAAGGAAGGACACAGAGTAACACACACAGAAGAAAAAAAAAACAAGGAAAGGAACAGAGAGAAAATATGACACATACATACCAGACAGAGATGGAGAGAGACACACTGAAAGACTGAGACAAGAGGGAGACAGAGAGGCAGTGGGAGAGATGGAGAGACCTGGATAGTAAGAGAGAAAATAGAAGTGGAACAAACAAGGGAGCTAGGAAGGATGAGGGAGAGAAGGACTGAGAACTGAGAGACATCTTGTATACTCCCTCCCCTCTTCCCCCATTTCCGTCCCTCAGGAGTGGGGAGTCTCCATTAGGACCCATCCCAGACACCTGGCTGCCCCCACAGCCCTTTTCCCTTGGGAAAGCTGCTTGAAGGGCTCCAGAAGGCCCTCCCAGGCCACCCTCCCAGCCCCAGGACCCGGGCCAGACAAGAGCCAGCGGGGGACAAAGGGTGCTTTCTCCATCCAGCCTGGAGCGGGAAGGCAGGGGAGCCTGGCAGACTGCTCCCGCCTGGCCGGGGGGCCTGGCCCTCCGGACCCCGTGGCTTTTGTTCCCTTTCCAGCCACTTGATGGCTGCAAGGCCGGTTTGCTTTGCAGGGGAAAGATCTCAACGCTGGACTTTAACCCGGCAACAAGGGGGTGGTTGTCTCAGGAGAAATCTTCCCGGCCTGCACTTGGCTTCCTCTTTGGTAGCTGGATTTGGGAGTCACAGGGGACTTTGTGTCCCTGTTTTTCCTTCTCTGCCTGCTCTCCGGGGTCACACGGGGCACGCCTGCTCTGAGATCTATTTGTGTCTCTGAGCTTTTACAGCCTGGAATTAGGAGCCATCAGGCCTGAAGTGGTCTTATGACCAATTCTCTCATCTTATCCACCAATGCCGACTTGAGGTCTAGAGAAGGACAGCAACTTGCCGGAGTCACACAGCAAGACAGTAATAGAGCTGGGATTACCCAGACCCCCTGTTCCAGTCCAGGAGCATGTGAGATGATAGAAATAAAAGGAGGGTTGGAAACTCATACCCACGGAGCCCCTACGAGGTGCCAGCATCCTGCACGCAGCTTTACTCCTCATTTTCTCTAATCCCTGCAACTCTATCAAGAAGGTTTTGACCCATTTTACTGACGAGGAAACCGAGACTCAGAGCAGTTAATAAATGACTATGCCAGTTTTCAAACCCAGATCCTGTCTGATTCCAGAGTCCAAGAAAGCCACCCTTCCCCTTGTTCTGAAGGTATCATGGCCTGTTCTCTCTCAGCCCAGGAGACCAGGGGACTGGGTTCTTGTTATATTGACTTCCTGAATAATTTTGGGTGAGCCTCTGCCTCTTGTAGCCTCAGTTTCCTTATCTGTAAAATGGGAAGACCTAGATCTGAATCTGGGTGTGTATCAGAATCACCTGGAGAATTAAATGAACAAACTCACAAACAAAGCAGCCCGCTTTTTTGGGCCCCACTCTAGGTTACAATAATCTGCATAATTTTTAAAAATGTCCTGTGTGATTGTGATATGCAAACACATTTGGGATGAGCCCAGATCCCTGAAGCGCTAAGCCACACCCCCACCCCGGATTTTTCTTTGGCATTAGTGGCTAACTTGTGAGATACTCCAGCTTAGGGTCAGCTATAGGCTGAGCCGCACTCATAAATTAGGTTTATTTGTCATGGAAGACTGAAGCCGGGAACTAGGTCCAGGGGCAACTGCTTTCCAGTAGTTTTTTTCAAACCACAAACTCCTGTGGCACCTACTGGTTGTGCTGCCGTGGAGCACAGGCAATCCAGGGCCAAGGAAGGAGCTCCACGGTTGGAGCAGTGTAGGGAGGCTGGAGAACATGGAGCTCACTCTCCCCTCCAGCCAAGCCACAGTGTTATTTTTTAGCCCAGGGGTCATGTTACCTGGCACAGGTGAGCTGGGTGGAGGGTGTCAGGCCCAGGGTCTATTTACAGAACCCAAGGAATTGCAACAGACACTTTGCCGAAGATGTCACACAGCAAGAAAGTGGCAGGGCCACCAACTTTTGTTCATGCTGCTTCCTCAGCTTAGAGTCCCTCAACTGGAAGTTCCAGGAAGGCATAAACTATTTCCATTTTGTTTGCCACTCTATCCCCAGAGACTTTCTCAATAACTAGCTTCCAATTGGTGCTTGTCAAATAATTGACAAAGTAATGAAGGAATGAACAAACACCAGTGTCTCTCCATGCCTGCTCTTTCTTTAAGACTTGAATTTGGTGGTGCCTCCTTCAGGAAGCCTTCTTTGACTTCACTGCTCCCTAGTCTGTGTTGGATGCTCCTTCTCTGTGCCCAGGGCTCACTTACATCTGAACATTACCACATTGCACTCTAATTATTTCTTTATATCCTTCGTTTGTTGGAACCTGGAATGGCTGCTTGTCCTTTTAGCCACAGCGTCTAATTTCCCTTCCACTTAAGGCTTTCTCATATTCCTTGCCGTGAAATCTCTCAGTCATTGTTACTATAATGGCATGGTCCCACCTGGACCTCCAGGGGTGGAGATGTGCAATAGATCCATCCAATCAAAGGATGGCATCTACCTGGACCACAGTGATTGGTTCAGGGATGGGCACGTGACCTAAGTCAGGCCAGAGTGGAAGTGACTCAATTCTAGCATTGGTTGAAATGGTTGGGGAAGAGAAGCTTTCATTCTGCTGGACTTGACCGTCAGAGTATGTAGCCACAATGGGCCACCAGTGTGAGAGAGCCTGCAGGAATGAAGCCAACATAAAAGAAAGCTGAGCCAAGAGGTGGACAGAGGGCGAGTCCTAAAGTCCTAACTGAAGCTGTGTCTCTGGAGTTTTCAGTGATGTGAGCTAATAGATCCCCGTTTGTGTTCAAACCAATGGCCTTTGTGTTCCTAACACTTGCAACTGATACAGAATTCTCAGAGGGAAGGATTGAATCCTTTCACCCTGGCCTCTTTAATGCTCAGTATTTCATGGCGTATAGTAGACACTCAATAAATGTTTACTAAAAAGAACTTTCTGACCACAAAGCCCATTCTCTGTCCTCTTATACCAGTGAGGTCACTGGGCACGCAGGAAAGAATGTGTGTATTTCTGGTCCTAGGAGTAGGTACTGGCCCTTTTTCAGGTAAGGATGGCACACCCCATTGTTTAAAGGGGGACAGACCTGAGGGAGGGGGGCCTTAGCTTATATCCTTCGTTTGTTGGAGCCTGGAATGGAACTGTTAGCCAGCCACGTGCATGGAAAATCAGCCTCTCCATACTCATATTGAGATAGAAATAAGTCTAAGAGAGGAGAGGACTCTCCTGTACCTCTGGTGCTCTAATAAGGATGCTTCCATGCAGCTGTCAGGCTTCCTGCTCCCTCCCCAAAGTTAGCCGGGCAAGGCTGGAAAGACTCCTGATATGTATTCAAGACATCAGAGTTCTCCTCTCAACTCTGTTGGCTCTGGACAAGTTACTTGCACTCTCTCGACTTTCTTCTCCCATCTGTAAAATGGGGTTATTATAATGTTGACCTTGCACAGTTGCTATGGGAAGAAAAGGAGATCATATCTAGGAAAGTGGATGGTGAGGCACTGGACAGGGAATGAGGTGGCATTCCTTGCAGGGTTCCTTATTGTATCCCTCACCCCACCTTTCCATGGCTAGTGCTTCTCTCCGAACCTCCTTTGTCTCTTACCTCTCTGTCATGGCCACCTGCTCTAGCATGGCTGAGCCTGTGTTGGCCTTCCAGTTCCCAGAGATAGAAGTTCTCCTGTATCAGGGTAAAGAATACAACCAGAATATTAGAGATGCCTATTATTGATCTACTGTCCTTCTTTGCTTTGTCTGTTATGGGACTTAATTCAAATAGCTGGCTCCCATAATGGCACATATTCTTAGGTATATTCATTTTTCTGTTATGTCTCTTTTTCTCAGTCACCTTTGAAATAAAAAAAATTAAACAGCAACAACAAAGCCTAAACCATCATATGAAATCCCCCAAACTTTGCGTTGCTGTTGTTGAGAAGAACTTGGTCCTTGGTAATTCTGAAATTTTTTGAGGGCCCCAAAGTATAGGAAAAATGATCCATGGAGAGAAGTAAACTGGTTACTTTTACACAGGGAAGAGCTGAGAGGCCTTCTGGACTGTGCCTGCCTCACTGCCCTTCTCTTTTCCCCTGCCCTTTCTGCTCCAGCGACGACCAGCTTCATACCCGTGGCTCTTGTCTCTGATGAGGCCTCTACATGCATTCTTCTCTTTTCTCAATAAAGCTTTTGTCTCCATCTTTGCCTCCCTAGGTCCTACTCATGCTTCCAGTTTCACCTGAAATTTGGCTTCCTCACTGCCTTCCTTCCCCAACAAGAGAAAGGTACCTACATTGCACCTACACTAAGGTTTAGCAACACTCGTTTCACTTGTAATGACTGCTTTGAAGAGTCCCATCTTCCTTAATGGAGTGGCAGCCCCTGAGGCAGGAGATGTGTTTGACAAATCTCTGTACCGCCAGTGTCCAGCACATAATAAATGCCCAATAACAATCTACTGGGGTGTACTGGCATAGAATCCAGATACACTAAGGCCCAGTGACACATCTGGACTCAGCAAAGTCTGAACAAGTTTAAACAAAGTGGTAGAGGCAGTACTATTTGTTTTATGGGCAAGGGAAGGCATGCAGTTGAAATTAAAGAGTGAACCAGGTGAAAAGAACTGCCACAAAAACCTGTCCTATGAAAAGATAAAATAAAACCTATCTAAGGAGTGATGCTGAGAAGAGCAGGCAACCAGTAGGAGCCAACGGGTGTAGTGACGTTGATAAACTCCATGTCAGCTCAGTTTGCTTCAGATCAACTCAACTCAATTCAATGAGGCCACAACTCACTGGGTGCCCCTATGCCCTGGACACTTGACTAGTCTGAGTATGCAAAAATGACTATTCTCAGGCTGCGCACTACTTAGAAAGGTGGGTGAGCCAAAACCTAGAGTCAAGGCATGGTTGGGTTAGCAACATCCGTAAGGAGTGAAGAACTCTGGGGATGCAAAGAAGAAACTGCAGTAAATTAATGGAGCCAAGAATGTGGTCATTGAGATATACATTAAAAGACAGGTAGGGTTTGGCATGGTGAGATCTGATGCTGTAAGAGAAGGGAAGAGAGTGACTTGGGTCATACAGATGTGAGTTTGAATCTTGGTTCCAGTGTTTACTAGCTCTATAACCATGGGCAAGTGTCCTCACCTTTGAGTATTTCCTTATTTGGTAAAATGGGAATAACTATGGTACCCTCCTGATAAGATGTTGTGTGGATTAAAGGAAATATTCCCACAAATTTCTTAGCGCTTGGGTGCTATTATTGTTTTTTAGAAACTGGGGTCAAGAAGAGAAGACAATCCGAGGGACAGAAGTGGCAGGAGTACAAACCAGATTGCTTTTCTTCCAATAGATAATGGTAGTAAAACCTGATATTTAATCAGTGCTTTCTATGCCTGAGACATAGGTCTAAGGCCTTTAAAAGCATTGGCTCCTTTTACTCAGTCTCATAAAACCTAATAAGATGGGCATTATTATTATTATTATTATCTCCACTTGATAGACAAACAAACTGAGGCGTAAATCACTTGTTTGAGGCAAAAATTTGTAAGTGACAGAGGTAGGGCCCAAACCATATCTGACAAACTCCAAGCTCTGAAACATGGCAGAGCCCTTAGCCAATCTGGGGAAATGGATGGACCATCCTGAATGTGATGTAGCCACTGGAATGCAGGATGGAAGGTAGACTATGAGAAAGGAAACTTCTTATATTACAAATGTGTAACATAACCTCATTGAAGGAAGTGGGGGCAAAGGCGCTGACCTAAGTAAGTTTGGAAATGAGTGGAAACCATAAGACTAAAGACAAAAGGAACTGTACCTAAGAACAGAACTATGGTTGTTGAAGTGGTTCTCCAAGGGGTTACAGGCTAACACTTCTGTACTTGAAACTGTATTGAAATAGTTTCAGTATACTGGGATCGAACAAATAGGTAAATGGGTGGTGGATGGTGGGTAGTGAAAGCCAGGTTTCTCCTGTTGGAGGGGGAGATTTTAGATAAGCAAGGGTGCGGGGAGCTAAAAGGAACCATGTGACGATGGGTGAAAATTGGAGACATCAATATGAACTCCTTTTCAGCTTAAAATAGACATAAAGGGATGTATATAGAAATAATTATAGATAGGTTTGTATGCATGGGTTGGGCTAGCTATACACCTTTGCTGGCTCTGTCTGCTGAGGTCCAAGAAACGATGACATTCCAGCAGCAGCAAGCAGAAAGGCCTGAGAGCAGGGCAGGAAGTGGGCCACAGAGGAGGATGAAAGGTTGGGGTAGGGCGGACATTCTAAACTGAGGACTGACCCAAACCCCCCCTCTCTGGGGTCCAGGAAACGCTGTAACTAATGACAAATGGGAGCTGTCAAGCGGGAGAGGCTCAGCATAAAGAATGTGGCAATGAAGTAATCCTTGCAAGAAGGAACTGGGGCAAGGTACTGTCAATGTCAAGTGGAAACTCTAGCAATGAGCAAAGAAGGAAATGACATCATGACAGATGGTGGGGGCCTCAGGAATGCACTGAGGCTTCCATACTTGCATGTGGCATATCTCAGGTGGGGGAGGGGAGGAGACCGATATGATCACCCTGAGGGCATCAGAGAGCAGAGACAGCTCTGCTTTGGCTCATCATGGAAAAGGGTGATTGACAAGATAGGGCAGGAGTGTTCCTTGAGAATATTTCCTTGCACTATTTCCTTGTAGGCCATCTGCCTGAATTTTCTCCAGTTGCCCAGGCAATGGAACAGTTGAGCACCTGCAATTAAGATCTATATGGCCCACAAAGCCTAAAATATTGACACTATGGGCCTTTACAGAATAAGTTTGCTGACTCCTAGTCTAGGCAGTCCAAGAAGCGCCAAAGCAGCCATGGACAATATATAAATAGGCATGGTTGTATTCAATAAAACTTATTTCTAGAAGTAGGCAGTAGCTGGATTTGGCCTGTGGGCCAGCCTATGGCCTAGAACACAAGCTATACTGCATGGAAGCTCTTGGACAGAGAGACTTTCCCACTGCCCAGACAGCCATTGAAGTCCTCAAATATGGAACCACATGTACAGTCGCTGCACCATAAATGCTTGAGGACTGGGGTCTTGTTATTTTATGTGGAACCAACAACCACACTCCAAGATGAGAAACAGAGGGGCCTTGGAGCAGAGAGGACCTTACCAAAGAATGAGACCCCCCACCTGTTTAAGAATTCCCTCCTATCCTTATAACCATGGCTCAAGTGTAAGTCAGTTATTCCAACCATCTTGGGGTGGGGTGGGGTGGGGTGGGGTGAAATTTTTCTGTCTGGCATCCATTCCCTTTTCTTTAGTCACCACCCTTCCATCTCTACTGGGGAGCAGCCCTGTCCATTTTGCATACCACCTTGGTGGTACTTTCTGTATAGCATATGATGAAAGTTAGAATCATGAGTGCTGTCTCCATGGAATCAGAATTGTGAGCAGAGTGAGTCAAGCACTGAAAATGATTAGGGAGATTCACTTCCTAGTGGTAGGGCTGTGAAGATTGTCACAATCTTCTGGATAACCCAATTCCTGGGGCTTCCCTAGACCCTTGCTGGCTTGGCCTATTTTTTTTCTTCTATTTTTAAAGTTTCTAATCAACCACAGTCTTAATAAATTTTCGTAAAAACAAACATACAGGGCGGGCCGCGGTGGCTCAGCGGGCAAAGTGCTTGCCTGCTATGCCGGAGGACCTCGGTTCGATTCCCGGCCCCAGCCCATGTAACAAAAACGGAGAAACAGAATACAATAAAAACAAGAAAATGTTTAAAAATGTTTCCCTTTCTTCCTTCCTTCCTTCCTTCTATCCTTCCTTCCTTCTCTCTGTCTTTCCTTTAAAAAAAAAAAAAAAAAAAAAAAAAAAACAAACATACAAATGAAGCGTTAATTAGTCAGATTTGTGTTCTGTTGCCTGCAGCCAGAGAAATCTGATGTGACCTCCTAACTGGTCTTATTGGTTCTAGGGAAGCCCTTTTGCAGCCCACAGCCCTAGAGCCAATGTTTTATGAATACAGGTCAGATCATGGTGCTCAGAAGAGCACAGAAGGAAATCCAGACTCCTCAGCGTGACATTCGCGGGTCTCCTTGATTTAGCCCCAAATTTCCCTTTTGGTCTTGACTCCTGCAACATACACCCCTTGCATACTACAGTTACCCTCAACATGCCAAACATCTTTCTTCCTCTGGGAGAAACAGTCCTGGTTTGTGTCGAGAGATTTCTACCCAGGGATAAGATAAGCTGTAACAGAATAGTCACTCGCACTGATTGGAGCAAAAGGGCAGCAGAGGAAACACACACAGAGAGAATGATGATGAGCTCAGGGAGGTCACTGCTCTTGGAAGGAGATGATGAGCAGGGCTGGACATGCATCTCTTGTTCCCACTCCTCCCAGCTCCCCCAACCTCTGTCCCAGGGACTCACATGTAAGCCTTGTAGTTGGATCCGATTTTCTGGATGCGGATATCGTACTTGGAGTCAATGAAGGCCTCAGTGGTGGCGTAGGTTTTGGCCATCGCCACCACACTGGTGATGTCCTGGTAATCTCGCTGGTTTTCCACTTTGATCTGTGTGGCGGGACGAAGAGGGGTGAGTATGGCCAGCACTCACTGAACATCTCCCCAGTGCCGGGACCTCATGCTCGGCAAATAGAGATGAACAGGACATGACCCCTCACCTGGAGGGGGTCACCCTTCTAGCAGGTGAGACAGACTCAGCAGACAAATCATTCCCACACATTCTTTCCTGTCCAAGGTACAGAGGGGGAAGTGGTCTGGTCAAGGAAACCTTTCTGGAAGAAGTAAGGTCTGAACAGAGCTTTGAGTGTGTGTTTCTCAGATGGACCAAGGTGGGGTTGTCATTCCTGGAGAGGAGCAAGAACGTACAGAGCTGCAGGTGTGAGGCATCGCCCAGTGCAGTGGGGAAAGGCACGTGGTTCATGTTGGCCGAGGGGCCAGGAAGTGGGGGACGGCTGAAATGGAGGCAGCAGATCATGGAAGGCCTCAGATGCCGTGGTAAGGAGCCAGAATTTTAGTCTGAAAGTTCTAGAAAGCCACAACGGGGAGAAAGAGCAGTTTAAACAAGGGGGCCTGTGTTTTAGAAAAATCACTCAAGATGTTGTGTAGAGGGTTGAATGTAAGGAGGTGATATGGGAGATAGCTTGACCAGTTAGAAAGAAGGGTGTGTGTGTGTGTGTGTGTGTGTGTGTGTGGTGTGCATGTATATGGCGTATGTGGGGGGTATGTGGGAGATGTGTGTGTGTCATGTTTGTGAGTGTGTTTTTGTGGGTGCATGCAGTATGTGTGTGGGGGGTGTTTTCAGTGTGTGCATGCAGTGCATGTGTTGTGTGATGTTTGCATGTGTGTGGTGTGTTTGCCTGTGTGTGATGTGCTTGTGGTTTACGTGTATGGTGTGCACAGGCTGCTATATGTGAGTATGGTGTGTGCAGTGTGATGCATGTGTGTGTGAATGCGCGTGAGCTTGCACTGGACAAAGTTAGCTCTGCTGGAACAAAAGCCTGGGGGAGAAACTTGCATTATTTACTGGGCTGAGGCCAGGAACATGGGGCTGTACCCTGGGGTCAGAGAGAGGTCCCAGGAGAACTTCCAAGGCCAAGTACAGGGGACCAGGGCCAAAGCTCCATGATAGCAATCTTAAGACATAACAGGCTGACTCCAAGCGGCTGTGAACAGTTGGGCAGGCTGTCCCCTCCCATTGGCCATGGGGGCCCTGCTTGTCCAGCAGTGGCTCTCCCTCCCCGTCATGCTCACTCTAAGAGATGGCAGAGTTTTGGTGCTGGGCCGGAGTGGGGAGGGCAGAGCCCAGACTCCCTCTGGATGCTGGCAGCCTGCTGGGGAGGATCCTATAGGATGAGAGGGGTGGGACTGGCTCTCACCTCCTTAAATGCACATTCAAGGTGCAGTGCTGCTCTGACAACCCCATGGAAGGAAGCCCACGACAACGCCCATCCACATTTACACCCACCTCGCAGCATATAAACCATTTTCACAGCTCCCTGTGGGACCCAAAACAACCTTGAGAGGCGGGGGTGGGGCAGGACGGTGGCGGCATTTAACAAATGTCTATTATGCCCGTTTAACAAATGTGGAAACTGAGATTTCTTGACTTGGCTGAGGCTACATAGCAGCTCTGAGGCACAGAGCTGGGAATGAAACCCTGTGGCACATCTTTCACTTGAAACCATCTCAGGGTATCTCCTAATGCAAGCCTGCTCTTCCCTCCTAACGGGAACGGTAAACAACAATGTGGAGAGGAGCCCATGAGACTACAGCTGGCAAGCCTTTCTCTCTTCTCCATTCTCTGAAGGCACCAGCCTTTATCTCAGTGAAGACTCTGCGTTCCACTTTGCTGAGAAAATGAAGGTGACTGGCCAAGAGTTCCCTATTTTCCATCCCTTTCCAAACTCATCAGCGTTCCCACTTCCTCCTCCTAGCTGCAGTGGCAACAGTGTGCCTCCACCCGCCCGAGGCTGGACCTCCAATTGTTCTAGATCCTCTAAAGCTCCAACTGCTGGCTGTTCCCCAAATCCCATTCTCCCTTCTTTCCTTAATAATAGAATTGCTAAGTTTTAGCTGGTTGCCTGGTCTCTCAGCTAAACATTACTTTGTTCCAGTCTTTCTTTCAGCTAGATATGACCGAGTCTCCCAGTTTTGGCTGATGAAAACGGCAGTGAATGTGATGCGAACAACTTTTGGGTGTTGTCCTTAAGAGGAAAGATTCCTTTCCCTTTCCCTTCTTCCCACTGGCTGGGATGTGGGCTGATGGTGGGAGCTGGAGCAGCCTTCTGGACCACCAGACGGCAGCCATATGTGGAAGATGGCCGAATAATGAGATGAACACACTGGTACCCCATCTGCCTTTGGCTGTGTGTGCTCAGTCTCTTACATGAGAAACACATTTTTTCATCATGTTTTTATTTTTTGCATTTGCATTTACATTATTAAGTGAAATCATCATATAGTTTTCTTGCATTGATCTTATTTGGTTTTGGAATCCCTATATATTCGCTTCAAAAAATTACTGGGAAGCTTTGGCTATTTTTCTATTTTCTAAAGTCACTTTTCTAAGAGAAGATTTTATGTTTCTTGAAATTTGGAGGCACTCGATTGTAGAATCAGCCAAACCTGAGCATTTTTGAAAGAGTGATCTTTGTTTATTTTTAATTTTTTAAAACTTTTAAAATTATATAATACACCATATATACAAAGCAAAGAAAGGAAAAAGAAATAATTTTCAAAGCACACTTGAACAAATAGTTATAGAACGGATCTCAGAGTTTGTCATGGGCTACCATACCATCATCTCAGATTCTTCCTTCTTGTTGCTCCAGAACACTGGAGACTAGAAGGGATATTAATATGCAGCAATCACATTCATTTGTAAAATCCAATTTTCTCTGTTATAGCTCCTTCTCCTTTAATCCTTCTCCCAGTCTACAGGGATCTTTGGGCAATGCCCAACCTGACTTTTTTGTGTTGAGAAGGGGTGTCCACACTAAATGATAGGGGGATGTAATTGATTAATAATCCTGTAGAGACTGGTTCCTCTGGGTTTTAGGATTTATCTGTCCTAGGAACCCTCTGGGGATTGTATGTTCTAGGAAGGCAAACCTAGTGCAGAAAACCCTTACAGTGTTTCAGTTTGAGCCCTGGGTCTTTTTAAGAGTCAATAAGAGTGATGTTAATTGGGGTTTAGCAAACCATGGCAATTAGCACCATCTAACGAAGCTTGCATAAGAGCAGCCTTCAGAACAGCCTCTTGACTCCATTTAATCTCTCTTGGCCACTAATGCCTTGTTTTATTACACTTCTTGGTCAGGAAGGCATTGTAGCTCTCACGGTGCCAGAGCCAGACTTATCCTCAGGAGACATGCTCCACATTATCAGGGAAATTTTCACCCCTGAATGGCTTGTACCATGTAGAGGAGAGGGCAATGATTTTCTCTGAAGAGTTGGGCTTACAGAGAGAGAGAGAGGCCACATCTGAGCAACAAAAAGTCTTCCTGGAAGCAACTCTTAGGCCTCGTTATGAGTAGTCTTAACTTTTCCCCTAAGAAATAAATTCCACAGGAGCAAAACTCAAAATCAATTTCCTTAGGGGTCCTCAATGGTTGAGAGAGGGTACCTGGGGGTTCCCAGATGGAAGAGTTTAATAGTTCCATATATATATATATATATATATATATATATATATTTTTTTTTTTTTTAGGAACAAATTTTAATCTTGCTTAAGCCACTGTTATTTGGTCTTTGTTACAGCAGCCAAACATAATTCTGCCTAATATTTTTAGTCTCTTTCTCCTCACTGATCCTTTATCCCCCAGATCAGAATGATCACAATCCACCATTCTCCTCAAGAATTTCCTGCTTTCCAATCTCTAACTTACTCACCTATCTCTCTGTCTCTGCTGGATGTCTCTGCATCCTCATTTCAACTCATTCCCAAACCCAGTCTCTTCCAACTTCCTTCATCATGACTCCACTGAATCTGATTTGGCAATAGAGCTCCTTTGGTCCTCGTCCTGCTTTTGCTGCCTGTAGCATGGGTGAACTTGTTGAGACTTGGTCTCCACACCACTATTCTCTCTTGGTTCTCCTCCCAACTTTCTGGCAACTTTTTCGCAGTCTATACTGTCTTCAAAGGTCAGAGTGCCCTGGGGTTTCCTTGTCAGCCAGTATATGGGATGAGGTAGAGGAATTGGAGTTACTGGAATGAAAGAGTAGGGGTGAGAGCTTGTCTCACTCAGGTTTTCACTGGGTAGCTCTGGAAGCACCTAAAATGTCTTCTGTGCCTCAATTCCCTAGACAGTAGGCTATCTCAGAGATGGCTAGTTGTCCACCAACATCCATTCTCCTCTGCTATAGTCTTGAAATACCCCAAACTGGGTGGCTCATAATTATGCAGGTTGTGCATTACTTCCCTTCTCTTGACAGCTATGTACAGTCATGTGACCACATTTTGGTCAATGGGATGTGAGCAGCAGTGGGGTAAGAACTTCCAAATCAGCTGTTAAAGGGAAGGGGAGGCTTTTCACGTCCCCCTTTCTTCTTCCTGCTGGCTGGAATGTGGGTCTGGCAGTGAAATGTCTTTGACCTTGCGACTGAGGGCAACATCTCAGGGATGGAAGGAGCCTGGGTAAGAGAAACTGAGGAGATTCCCCCATCTCCAACCCTGGGCTGCTTATGCCCTGATGGTCATGTGTGAGAGAGAAAGTCTCAGCTTATTTAAGCTCATTTTAGCTCTTCGTTAAAACAGCCAAACTTACCCAAATGTCATACAGACCCTAATTAAATATTTGTCGAATGCACCATACGTGCACACATTCATTCACAGGGTAGACAAATGAGCAAAGAGAGAAAGTAGAGTTGTAGTGGTTTAATTACTTAATCAAGTTTCAGCCAGCCCAACCTCACTTTGTGACCCCCTCCTCTCCTACCTTAGTGCAGGTGGTTTTGTGTGTGTGCAGAATACACACAACTTACATGGATCCTTTTGAGGGCCTGGGAGGGGCCCTGGCCAAATGTTTCTGGACATTTTCTACTTTTTTCCTCACAGAGGTCCTCCCCTGGTGTATAAAGTAGGGCCCCACAAAACCCAGAGCCACGCCTGGCTCCACCCATGTCTGTCTCCCTGTTAGACCATGAGCTTCTTGAAGACAGAAAACAAGTCTCATTTGCAATTGTCATACCTGCGCCTGGCATGTTGTATATGCACAAAATGTGTGTGCTGGATTGAGTTTAAGAAGGCTGGATAAAAGGCCTGCTGGTAACCTGGGATGGGTGCAGGGGAATGGAAGTAAAAATAAAGGATGTCAGAAAAGGACGAAAGAAGATGTGTTTCAGGGATCCTTCTTTTGGAAGGTGAATTTTTAAGTAGACCTTTGGGCTGTATTCTATACTGTCAGACATTACCAGCTTCTATTATGGGCCCTGGAGATCTGATAAAGTCAGAGCTGTGGGTGGGTGGGTGCTGGATGGAACGCAGGCCAGCAAGGGCAGGCAGGGTGACAGGGCATTAAGGACGGACAGCTTGTGGTTATGGCGAAAAGGCTGCTGGCTCGGGGAGGGAGTCTTGGCACTGTGCTTTATTTATTGGCTGGAAACCCCTTCGAGGGTTCACAAAGACAGGCTGAAAACAGGAAGCCCTAAATGAGCTGTGAGTCAAGATTACCCATTTGCTGCCCTGGGGAGTGCTGATGGGGCCATCGTGAACTCCCTGACCCCACAGGCTCATGCCGGCAGACTCTTGCCGCCTCTTCCCTCTTCTCTCTTCTCTTGTCTCCCCTCGCCCTTCTTTTCCTCCTTTCTCACTCTCACCTCCTCTTCCTCTCCTTTTCCCCCTTTTCCATCTTTCCTCTCTCTCACACTTCTCTGCCTTCTGTCTTATCCTTCCCCCCTCACTTTTAAAGCCATCTCTCCATCTTTCTTCTCTTTCCTTCTTCATTTGTCTTGTGTAGCTCCATTCCTCTCTTGCCTTCTCCAATCTTTCCCTTTCACTTCCTTTTCTCCTTCAATTTTTCTTGTCCTTTCTCCGGTGTTGACTTTCTCTGTTCTATGTCTTCTTCATCCCACCCTTTCTGCTATCCTACCTCCTTCCCCTCACAATGTCTTCTTTATGTTTCCTACACTTCTCTCTCTTCCTGCTTTTTACATTTCCTTACCTCCCTTGTGGGTGTGTGTGCACCTGTGTTCTTTCGAGTGTGATCAAGGAGAGAGAGTGGAAACAGAGCGGAAGGAGGAGTAGTGAAACTAGAGGATACAACTGTATCTTGTATTCTGAATAGAATTCACCTCAGAGGTCTTCTACTCTCAATTCCAACCTGGGACAGGAAAGTCATCTTCTGTATCCTTGGTAGGTTGTCCACTATTTGCTTGAACATCTTCAATAACGGGGAGCTCACTATCTGGACAAGGCAGTTCATTCCTCTTCTGGAATCCTCTAACTTGTGCTACTGTGGATTACACCAAGAATGAATGAATAATGATCAAATGGCCCCAGTTATTGATCACACAGGGTGGAGTCTCAGCCCTCTGCTTTGTGTCCACTCTTCAACCACTTGAAATAGAGCCTTGATCCAGGTATGCCTCAGTCACTCTCTTTTTTAACCCACTCCTAATATGACCGAGTTCTAGACCCTTTACTGCCTTGAAATATTCTCATTTGGCAATCTCTCTCATGAGCTTTGATGCTTAGAATTAGACATCATATTCCAGATGTGGTTTCACCAGTGATGATTGGCTAAGACTGGAATACATGGATTCCGGCAGGGTCTTTGCATTTGTTGTTCCTTGCTTGCCTGGCTAACCCCTCACTTTTTCAGGTTCCGCTCCAGCATCCCCTTCATAGAGTTAACTTCCCCACCCACCAAGGGTGAGGTTGCTGCTCCCATGCCAGCACTCCCCTTCCACCTTAATCCGCTTTGTTTTACCCCATTGCACTGCACCACCTGATCTGTTATCTGTTTATTGGTTTATCATCTTTCTTCCCTACCACCCTACTGGAATGTAAGCTCCACAAGGACATTGCTATATTTCAAGCATCTATAAGAGCACTTGGGGAAAAAAAAAACAAGTGCTCAAGAAATGTGTTTAATGAGTGAATAAATATATATAAATATTTACATATATGTATTGAGTGTCTATTATATCCAGATGATTACTGATAGTTTTCTACAGACACTGTGATGGAGGCTGAGGATACAAGAGGGAACAAGAGATTTATGATGCTTAGCCAAGTGCAGCTTAGAGCCTATTAATTATCTTGCTTCTGCTAATGTAGCTTAATAGGATATTAACTTTTCTGTGATCTATATGGAGCTTGTCCTAAAGTAATACCTCTAGGTCTTTTTTAAACACACAATCCTGATAACCCACATCTCCCCGAGCTTGGACTTGAGTGGTTGATGTTTTTAAATCTCACGGCAGGACTTTACATTTGCTCTTGCTATGTTCAGCTTTTGTGTTTTCATCTACCGTTCCATCTTCCAATACTGGTTCTGCAATCTAACCCATTAACTATCCCTGTTGTTCTACAGTCTAACCCATTAACTATCCCTGCCTATAGATGCCAATCATGAGATAGGTGTACACTTCCTGTACCTAATTCCAGCTGCTTGACCTTACTTAAGTTACTTGACTTCTCTGAGTCTCAGTTTCTTCATCTGTTGACTGTGATAACAACTACCATGCAGGATTAGTATGATAATTAAATGGAATTAAATGAATGTTCCCTTCAGTAGGATAATTACTGGATCTCTCTGATAGTGATACACTGAGCCATCAAGCAACACCTTTTTACACAATTACTTACACAATCACTCAGCCATGAATCTACCTCCTGTGTCACCACTGAATTCCATGTCTACTCTGTTGTCTTGTGGGATATCATAAGGTTTACCAAGCTCTTTGCAAAGTTTCTGGGACATATTAGAACTTCTTTAAATATTTATGAACAAAGCAAATGACTTGGTTAAATGGCCATTCACTTGATGATCAGATAGTACTAATTAATTAATTAATTAATTAATCTATCAATTCCATAAATAGCGGGCTCCTTTTAGGTGCCAGAGTTTAGGTTGCCAAGACCGTTGGGGAAAGGTTGATGGGGAGCTTTATAATGTGTGGATCAGGTGAACACCTGAACTCCAGCTCATACAGACCTACCTGATTGCACGTCGAGAAGTGAACCATGGGACGCACACACCACCATCCATAAAGGCTTCTTGCCAAAACCCAGAACCTGAATAGGATCAAATCTCTCTATCTACCTACTAGTTCCCGGGGAAGTACAGGGGATAAGGGAGCATCATCGTGCTGTAATCAACCAAATTCAGGACAAATTCTAATTGTCCCTGTAGGACAATTCTACAGGGAAAATGACCTGCCTCTCCCTTTTCCCCCAAAAAGTAAATGGCAAGGAAAACAAACAAACAAATGGAGGGGAACTGTATTAGATAAAAAAAAAAAACTTGTCAGACCAACCAGGTGACATATGTAGGTCTTGATTGGATATCAATGAGAACAAATTAATTAGCACATTAGTGAACACTGATTACATATTAGATGATATTAAGAAATTCCTGTTAATTTTTTAGGTGTAATAGTGGTGCTTGGCAATGTTAAAGAAAGAAAAGAAGCCCTTATGTATTAGGAATACATATTGAAATATTTACAGATGAAATTGTGTGATATCTGGGATTTACTTTAAAATAAGCCAGTGATTCATAGAAATCGATAGTAGATTGGTGATTGTCCCTACTGAGGGTAAGGAAGAATAGGCAATGACTGCTGATGGGTACAGAGTTTCCTTTTGGGGTGATGAAAATGTTGGAATTGTATAGTGGTGATGATTGTACAATCTTGTGAATATACTAAAAAAACACTGAAATGGGCACTTGAAAAAGGGTGAATGTTATGCTGTGTGAATTGTATATCAATTTTTTAGAAATGAAAAAAAGCCAGTGGTGGGGGAAATGCAGAGATGTATACAGAGCAAAATTGTCAGTGGCTAATGTTGAAGCTGGGTGACGGCCATGAGGTGCCAGTTTACTATTTTCTCTTCTTTTGTGTATATTTGAAAATTTCCATAATAAAAGGTAAAAAAGAAAGTAGAACTCACAAGAGAGAGACAAATAAGCTTGATGTTATAAAATTGTGCTTAGAGAGAGACGAAATGTGTATGATAATGTCGTTCCCACCAGCTATGGGTGAAACATGTTTTTGGGGCCCGTTGTAGAAAAGGAAACTTTGTCCAGTGATACAGCTCAGTCTCCTTAAGAGGAAAAGCAACCAGGTGCCTAGGAGAATTACAACCATTCTTGGAACAAAAATCAGCATGACATTCTCCTGGGCTCTTACAGTAGTGTCCTATTGTAGAGGACACTGTGACATGCAACAAATGTCAGCCTCAATAATGCTCTCTGATGATTAAATGTTTCTTTTACTGACCTTAGTGTAGGCCTCATGTACTCAAGTTACCACCTTAAAGCAGGACTTGAACAAAGTGGTTCGCAGATGGCCCAGAAAATGCATTAATGCAATCCAATGATCAGTTTGATCTATTCCTTATAAAGTTTTTTTTTTAATGGACATAACATGGACCAAAATGTTAAAGATATAAAGAGTAGTATGGGGGAAAAGAAATCTCTTTCTCTAAACCCCAAGCCTCTTGGTGATAAGCTTTCCTTGTCTCTTACAGAAATGGTCTATGAATGTAATAATTTAAGAGGCTATAAAATGGGTCTCTCTCTGTCTCAGTTGTAGTAGAGGCAAGAGATAAAGGTGCCACCTCCCAAAGTGATCTGTGATGGAGTCCACTAATGCCAAGAACCAGAGGAATCACCCAGATTGATACAACAGAGTCTGGCTGCTAGTGATTAGATAAGATTTTGAATGATGGTTTCTTTGGACAAAGATGTACCAACCTACTCCTTTCTCTCCTCAAGGGGTCCAGTGGGATACTCAGTAAGGCTGATGCGTTCCTAGTAGTGAGGCAGGCAGCGCACTTGTGTTGATCCCTCCCAGGCTATCTGCAGGTGAGCTTCCCGGCCTTTGGGACTGGCCCCCACTTCGGATTAGTCCAGGTGAGGAACGTGAGTGCTCCCTGTAGAGCATGGGTGGCTGTGTGGGAGAGAGGCCAGTCTCTGGCTATTTAAAATCCCACGCACAGGGGGCAGAGGCTAAAGGAAGCTGCACTGCCCGCTGCTGCCGCTGTCCTGGTCCAATCCCCTATGGCCCTCACTGCGTCACTGTGGTCCATCTACTTTTAAAATTCCAAGTGCCCAGGTCCACCCTCAGACCAATTCCATCAGAATCTCTTAGGGGTGGACCAAGGCATCAGCATTCTTTGAAGCTCCCCAGGAAAATACTAGTGTGCTGCAAGACCTGACTCCTGCTCCGCTCTCTTCTGCATGTAGCTCCAGCCTCGCTGACCTTCTTTTTAAATTCTTGAACAAGCCAAACTTGCTCCTTTGCACTTGCTGCTCCCTCTGCTTGGAGCAATTTCCCAGAATATCTTCACATAGTCAGTTTCTTCAGGTCTCAACTCAAGAAGGCTCCTCACTAGAGGCTTTTCTACCTATTTGATGTGAAGTATCTACTCCTTTCTGTCTCCTCTGGGAAGTCTCTACCGAGTTGCCCTGGTTTATTTATTCTTCTTACCACCTTGACTAAATTAAATTACTTGTCTGTTAAATTTATTTATTGTCCCTCTCCTCCACTAAACTGTAAGCCACATATGGCCAGGGTCTTCATATATTTTACTAGGGAAGCAATATAACAGAGCATTTAAGAACACAAGCTCAAATCTCAGCTCCAGCATTTGTTAGCTGTGTGACTTTGGACAAGTTACTTAGCCTGTCTGTGTCTTACTTTCTCATCAGCAAAATATGGATAACTTGTTGGGCTGTTGCTGAACTTTGAATTATTCTTGAGCATTTAGTAAGATGTTACATGTAAATGGCAGAAGAGTGCTTGGCTCATCACGAACACTCAATAAATGTTAACTGTTATTATTACTCCTGAAGAGTGTCTGATTCATTGCAGACACTCAACAAATGTTAGTTATTCTTATTATTCCCTCTTATACCCTTAACACTCAGTATACTGCTCAGTACCCAGTAGGTACTCAGTAAATATTCATTCAGAGAATGAATGAAGGGGCCAGTCCTGGGAACAGCTGCTGGAAGAGAATCTAGGCAGACAGAATCGGAGGCACTAGAGCCCTGAGGCCAGTGTTGCCTGTTGCAAAGAGACTCATGAGGCTAACAGAAAAACTGAGCCTTAACATCCAGTGGAAGCTGAAGTGCTCTTAGGGATTCATCCCCTAAGAGAAGGCAGTCCCATCTCTCCTTAGAAGTGAACCCAGAGAAGGGGGCTGAGGTCATTTTCAGAAAACGGGTTTGACTCAGTCCCAATTCAGAGACAAACGAACAACTCAAGTTCATTGCCATCATCCAACAGCCTGAAAAATGTTCAAGGCAAGTGTGACTGGGAGCTCCCCTTGGCCAAACCCTTCAGTCAAGTCTCCATGGGGAGCCCAGCTCGGAGAATGCTCCTTCCTGGTGACATGGCCAATACCAACTGGTTTTGTAAAAATGAAGATAACTGCATGAGGTAATTTACTGAACCAGGCTATTTGCAAATCAGTTAAAAGTTGGGAGAATATCTACCAAGAATAATAACCGCTGTTCGTGTGTGTTCTTTCTGCCTGGTAATAATTAGCTGGGAGGGCTAGCTGGATGTTCAAGTCATTCCTAGCTTGAGATAATAAAACCATAACCTGGGCATACGAATGGATGCTTTTCTGTTTTTCTAACAGGGATGCATGCATCTGGCTCATTCCACAGTGGGATTGGCTCATTAAGAAACTAGTTAGAAGGAAGTAGAGAGCAACAGGTCTAATCTCTGTTTTACTGCCCAGTAAATTTTTAACCAGTCTTCCGGCTTCTGCACTCTGAAGAGAGGATGACATTTATTAATGTTGGGCCATTCTCACAGACTTGAGCTCAGAAGCAATTCCTGAGTGCAACATCAAAGGTTTAGTTGAGGTAGATGGCAGTATTTAGGCTCTAACTACTTAGTAACTGGAAAAAAAATACATGTAAAACTGGAAGAAAAAATTAACATTTTGATTTTATTCTAAAACCTTAGAAGCCGTTTGGACATCATCATCGCCGTTTCCTGTTCCATGGTGATATATCCCCGCGGGTCTCACTATTTTACCAACCACCAGGGAAAACACAGCTTTGCAAACATATGACATCCTTGAAAGGGACGTATTGTGGTCTGATGTTGAAACTGTGAGCTTCTTTAGCTGTAATCTGCGTGGTGTCTGAGAGATGTCGAGAATTGCCATGCACTGTGGTGTCCCTGTGAGTGTGCCTTGACGCAGAGTTTGGGAACCGTGGGCTTAACGTTGCAACATCTGCAGTTTTCCTTGGCAAAAAGTCAGCCTGTTCCTCATTGGAAACCTAGGCCTGAGAAGCCAGGGTTTCTCATGTTCCCTTACTCAATAAACGAATCTATACTTTAAACCGGAACTGGTCGGCACTTAAGGATAATGAAAAGGATGTTACATTTTTTGAGACTCTAGCCAAGATTGATTCATTGGGACCATGTTCTTAGTACAGGTGTGCGGGTTAGAGAGGGTAAGCTCCGCTGTTTAAGATCATCCTTAAATATCTCTGAAAATAAAACTTTGGCCAAGTGTACTGTATTAAAAAAGAAAACTGGGCAGGCCACAGTGGCTCAGCAGGTAGGGTTCTCGCCTGTCATGCCAGAGACCTGGATTCGACTCCCAGTGCTTGCCCATGCAAAAGAAAAAAAAAAGAAAGAAAGCTAAGGCACATCCCTGTCACTGAGGAGTTCATGGTCTATGGGTGACATGGATGAGCAGACAATTCCAGACCAGGAGGCTGTGGGCGAGCTGCACAGGGGCCCTGAACTGCACCCGGGTGGAGGGAAGGCAGGCGAAGTTTTCCCACATGAGGTGTGGCTTCCACCCCAATAGCCTTTATTATGATGGGGCAGAGAAGGATGGATTTAACCCCCCCACCCAGCTCTTCTTCTCTCTTTAATTGTGAAATAACAATCACAGTGGGCATTGGCATAAGGCTTTAATATTTCAATATTTTCAAACCCATTCTTTTAAGCAATCTTAGCTATTTTTTTTTAATGGAGCTCTAACTATGTGCCTGGAATTGAACTACACACTCTCTGTGTATTATCTCATTTAGTCTTCAAATGCTGTGGGCTTCTGGCCATGAGGCAGCTGGACAAACCCTGTCTCTGTCAACAACTATAAAACTGGACAAAATGTCTGAGGAGACTATTTTGAGAGGGTGGAAATAGGCAGTGCAATCCTGTGACCCTTGAGAGAAGGGCAATTCAGGGAGTGAGTCCCACATTTGCTTGGCATCCGACTAGTGTTGCACGATCTCCACCTTTTACAGCTTCGGCTCGTACCACTCTACCCTTGCCCATGACACTCCAATATAACTGGTCTCCTGGCACTTCCTAAGCAACCGAAGCCCTTGTCTATGTCTGTGCTTTTGCAGATACTGTTTACCCTGTCTGGAAGTTTCTTCCTTCTCATCCCTTGTATGCGTAGCTTATTCTCAAACTTCATAACTTTGCTTAAAGTTTTCTCTGATGCACCGCCATGTTCTTCTCTCTATTAACAACCTGATCCTCTCCTGCCTAGTACTTAGTAGACTTCTAATTATGCATTGATTTGCTCACTTATACATTATTTGCTTCTTCATGAATTCTAGACCATGAGTTCTTTGAGGTAGAGAGAGTATCTATATATACAGTGCCCAGCACAGCACTGGGGTATAGCAGGTGCTCAGGAAAGAGCTGTGGAAGGAAAGGAGGGAGGGAGAAAGGAAGGAAAGAAGGAAGGAAGGAAGGAAAGAAGGAAGGAAGGATTCCTTTGATTGACTCCTTCCCTCCTTGGGGCAGGAGGGAGCATGGGGAGTTAGAACAGTGAAGAGAATGTTCTTGAAGCCCAGAGGTCTTGTCAGAGCCTTCCTCTGTGAAGGATCTGGGGACTGAAGAAGATGAACATCTACTCAGTAAATCTTCCCAGGAATCTTGTGGGGGAGAGGCTTTCACAGATGAGGTCAGGGAAGTGAAGGACTTGCTGCTACGTGGAGGGTGGGGGCTCACATCCAAGCCTGGCTAAACTAGAACTCCAGGATCTGTCCATGATGCTGCCTTGGTTTGAAAGCAGAAGGTGGAGGAAACTTTTCTCGAATCCTTTCCTTTGTCCTCCTCCACTTATCTTGGACTGGCAAAGTGTAGCCCCCTGAGAGTGCCAGGGAGCAGGTGCCCAGTGTCTTCCTGGAAGGCCCTAGGGAGGGGAAGCTCTTCCAGCCAAGCTGCATGGCCAGGAT
This sequence comes from Tamandua tetradactyla, assembly GCF_023851605.1. Classification (NCBI taxonomy): domain Eukaryota; kingdom Metazoa; phylum Chordata; class Mammalia; order Pilosa; family Myrmecophagidae; genus Tamandua; species Tamandua tetradactyla. The sequence continues at coordinate 24,621,061 of NC_135333.1, forward strand.
ATCATCCAGTGGTAACTGTGACCCTGATGATTCAACCCAAGAGCCCCACAGCCAAGGCAGCCTGTACTTAGGGACCCCGACAAGGCTGGGGCTCAGGGTTGACTCACAGGGCAGGTGGCCACCACCACCCGCTTCTCTGCTCCACCTCTGGCTGGAGGGAGGAGGCTGGGAGTCCGGGTGGGGCACTGGGCTGGGGCCATGTGACTCAGCCTGTTTATAAATCATGCTGATGAGGAGGAAGACGTTAAAAACAAGAACGACGATGACAGCTGCCTTATAGTGAAATCTTGTAATGTGCCAGGTGCTATTCTAAGAGCTATGTTAGCTGATTCATTTAGTCTTCACAACAATCCTATGAGGTAATTACTATTACTTCCCCCATTGTACACATGAAAAAAGCTGCAGCCCAACAAGGCTATGCAATTGGCTGCAGGACTCAGAGCTAGTATATGGAAGAAATGAGCTTCAGACCCAGATCTGTCCAACTCTGAGGCCCAGTCATTCATCCAGCAAATATTTATGGAGTGTCTATGACAAGCACGGCACCAGGGATACAATGAATAGATGGCATTCTAGATGGGGATGAGTGTTATGGGGGAAATAAATTAGGCCAAGAGGAGTAAGGATGATTGTTGTGATGATGGGGGTGTTATGTCCTATAAGGTTTGTGGAGCCCTCCCTAATGAGGTGGCATTGAGCAGAGAGCTGAGGGAAGTGAAGGAGCGAGTCACAGGCCTATCTGCAGATGAGCATTCCGTGCAGGGAACAGTCAGCACCAAGACCTGAGGTTGGAGAAGTGCTCGGTGCACTTGAAGAAGAGATGGACGCCCTTGTGGATGTAGCCGAGGGGACCAAAGCTGGAGTGATGAGATAGAGGTGGGACAGTTGGAGTGAGCAGGTCATAGAGGGTCTCATAGCCATGTAAGGTCTTTATTCTTTAATTTAAATGACAAAAGTGCCCCTGGAGGCTTGTTAGCAGGGGAATGACATGATCTGACTTATGTCTTAAGAGGATCACTCTAGCTAAGGCTGAACAGCAGGGAGACCAATGAGAAGGTTAGTTTCATAATACAGGTGTGATGTGACAATGGCTTGAATCAAGGTGGCAGATTCTATAAATATTTTGAAGGCCAACTTAAAAGGATTTGCTGATGGATAGCATGGGGGTGTGTGTGTGAGAAATGCAGCAGTGATGGTGACTCCACAGTTTCTAGTCAAAGCAATTAGAAGAATGGACTTGCCCCCAATGCACCTGTAAATGAAGAAGGCTGTGGGAGGAGCAGGTCTAGGGTTTTCCACTCTCAGATGTTCTAGTAGACATTTGGCCATAAAAGTCTGGAGTTCAGAAGGGAGGGCTAGCCCGGGGATTTAATTCAGGAGCCATCAGTGTATAGATGGAAAGCAATGAAACTATTTGAAATAAACTCCGAGGACAATGAGGTAGAGAAAGGGTCAGAAGACTGAGCCTGGGGCTTCCGAGTTGGGAAATTAGAGGGAACCAGCAGAGTGAATTGGGAAGGAGCAGGCAGGGAGATAGGAGGAGAACCAGGAGAGCCCATACTCTTTCTGTGAGCATCCTGTTTGGAAAGACAAACTCTCCCCAGAACTGCTGGGAGGAAAAGACTATTAACTTTTCCTGCTCTGGATAATGATTCTGGGCACCCATTCAGGTGTCACATGAGCTGCTCATCAGGACTCTTCTCACCCTCAAGATGAGTTTCAGTCACCCCCACCCCACCATTCTCCTTCTCTCTCTCCTCCCTTCTTTTCTTTTTGCCTGGCTCCACCAAACTCAGACTTATGCCTTCTCCTATGTCCTACTCCTGTCCCCCTCTGTGTCAGGTGCCATTTTAAGCACAGAATCTACTTGAGGAAATAGACAGATAATAAACAACTGAAATCAGATTGGTTAAGAATTATAGTAAAAGTGTTCCAGAAGCTTAGAGGTCAGGCCAGAATTTCTTGTGCTTTTGAACGGTTTGCAAAGTGCCTTCAGGTTCAATTGTCCAATCTGATTGCTAAGGGGAAGCCAGGGGGTTCAGGGCAGGGCATCACGGGAGTGAACTGCCGTGTCATCCTGGGAGCCTAGTTTTGTGTTCCCAGGAGAGATAGAAGGAAGGCTGAGACAGATCCTCTAACATGGTTGTTGTCTTATGTAGTAGATGTGGCTCAGATCCCCCCACAGGATGGAGGTGCCCATTCTCCTGAAGCCAGATGCCTAGTGGCTGTTGATGGCTCATAGTTGTGTCCCTCTCCATGAATCATCCCAGCCAAAGGGAGCTGGCTTACCCAAGTTTATGCCATTTTTCCACAGAAGCTCACATTCAAAGACTGACTGATGCAGGGGTTCAAGGGCCTGGCTCCTTTGCCTTGACGTGGGACATTTCTGAAAGGCTGTCCCAGCTCTGGAGCTCCATGTGGACTCAATGGAGGCCCCTGTTGCTTTTGGATTGCAGTTCAACTTCTCCCCCTCCTAATCCTGTTTCTCACTTCCTTAGAGATGGTGTTTCCAAGAGTAGACTGCAGTAAACATTCTGCACAGATCCCCATTTCAGAGTCTACCCAACATCAATCCCCCCTTCCTCTCAATCCTAGAACCCTGATGCTTAGATGTCTAACCCCTCCTCCTCACCATGGTCTTCGGGGCAACCGAACCTACTCCCAACCCCAGAGGTGGATCCTGGGTATTTGAAGCCAATTTGAGCACAACATTCCTCCTTTGATGTTCCAGGAATGGGTGTGTAAATAAATTGGCCAGATCAAATGGAAAAGAAAAATTTACTCTATGTCTTTTTTGCTCCTGATGGATGTGAACAAGGAAGAATGTAACCCAAAGTGTCACTAACAGCCGGCATAGGACAGGAAACTAGCCCCAAAATGAAGTTGCCTCTGAGGCCAGTGAGCCAAGAAGGAGAGAGCCTAGGGCCTTGGTGACTTCACTGCTTCATAGTGTTTCAGCCAGTTTGAGGTGGCATTTTCCATTATTTGCAGCCAAAATAATCCTAACAGATACAGCGGTGATTCATTTACTGGCTCCTGGCTGCCCAAACCTGCTTTGCTGCCCGATGGGCCTCTCTGCAGGGGAGGCATTCTTGCTGGGGTTTTTGTCTGCAGCAGAATTTTTCACTGTGGAGGGACTTGGGGACCTGGAGTTCTTCCGAGTCCTTTCCCTCAATAGCAAAGTCCTTTGGGTTGAAGAGAAAGATAATAGGGAACACATTTTCCAGGCTAAGCCCCAGTGTAGGGAGACCTGTGGTGGCCCAGTGCTGTTTGCATTTGATGGGTAAGTCTCTCTAATTCTCGGGTTCTGTACTAAGAAGCCCATTTGCCTGACATTGATATTCTTTAATATCACCTTTATTTGTACGAAACTGACATATTTGACTTTTCAAATTCGTTACTCTTTTATTTCAATTTATAATACATTTAAAACTTGAGCAGAAAAGAATATTGGATAGAGGAAGGCAGGGAAGCAGTTCAAATGTTCTCCCCTACTTACATGTCCCCAGAGCATTCTAGGTCTGCTCCAACTTTGCCAGGAATCAGACTTACTTATCATCAACAGCTTGGGCAGGAATGGGGAAAGGTGTTATGGATAAATGGAGAAAGTACAACTCCAACTTTCTCATCTTTCTCCCAGATGAATTTTAGGAAACATAAGCAAAAGCACATAGACATTAGGTATCATGAAATAGCAATAAACTGGCTCCAGTCTACAATGCTCTGAAATCATAGTGATCACTTAACATTTACTTATTTGTTCTCTATACCCCGACACCTAGGACAGAGCTTGCAATATGGATGAGCGTTGGAAATGCATATTGTAGGAGGGAGGTGAAGCATGAGGTGGGGAGATGACCTTTCATGCCTCTTCCAACCAGAGATTCAATGATCCTATTATCTGACGAAGGATACACTCCAGTTCTGTGTGGGAGACAATGTTTTCCCTAACACAATTCCAAAAGACATTTATTCGATGGCTCCTCATAAGAGACCTTGACAATGAATAACAAATAGCATCATTAATAGTGGTTTTAGAAAAGCTGCCAAAGAGTCCCCTGATGTGACCGGAACCTCTCTCCCTGGTTTTCCTGTCTTTCTTGCATGACCCCCTAGCTTTGTCTGGTTGAGAAAGCAGCAAGTTCCTTGCAGAGCTCATTAAGTTTTGCTTTTTCCTTGCCCAAAATGATCCTTGGTAAATCTTCCCTTTGGGGTCTGAGAACTTGACCTTCAGGCAAGGGACGATCTTGGTTGGCTGTGAGGGGCATTACTCACCCGTGAAATGACTGCCCCCCTGAGTGACAGGCCCTGACAGAAAGCTTGCCTTGGCCAGGCCTCTGCCCATCACTCCCCATCTGTCTCACTAGACTTGACCTGACGTTCCGCTTCCCTGTCAGCACTTCTCAGCTGAACGGCTCCACCTTCCTCCCTTTTCTGCCCAACAGGAGAATAAAAGAAGCATCAGTGGCTCCCAGGCGGGATTCCAGATTGTAATGAAAACAGATCAAGCCAAGCACACACAGCTGATGTTCCCTAAGCCTTGCTTATCATTTCAATGGCAGTGTGGACATTTCACTGCTTTGGGCCATGTCTGCAGGCGAGCTTCGCCGGGGGCATCAGCCTGGGCTTTCATGGAAAGGACACGTGACCAATCCAAACAAGAAAATAACCAGTTAGAACCAGGAGGCAAGGACCCCTGAGCCAGATGGGAATGATACCGCACTGGGTGACCTTGAGCAAGTAACTTGCCCACTCCAAACCCTTGGATTAACAAATCAGCTATGTGTGGTGCCGCCATACAATGGAATGGAATTTGGCCATGCAAAGGAGTGAAGTACTGATGCAGGCGACAACATGGATGAACCTTGAAAACATTATGCTAAATGAAAGGAGTCGACCACGAAAGACCACATACTCTACGATTCCCTTCATATTAGGAAATCTATAGAGACAGAAAGTAGATTAGTTGTTGCCAGGGGCTACGGAGGGAAGTGAGGAGATATGGCGGTGATAGCTATAGCAAATGGGGTTTCTTCTTGAGGTGATGAAAATGTTCTAAAATTGACTGGTGATGGTTGCACTTACTTTGAATAGACTAAAAACCATTGAATTGTACACTGTAAATGGGCGAATTATACGGCATGTAAATTATATCTTAGTAGAGCTGTTAAAAAAAGAATAAAGAAGGGGTATTTGTCCTAAAAAAAAAAAAAGATAAATAAATAAATGTCAACCCTGCAAGTTTATAAAAGTCAACCGAGGTAAAGAGTGTGGTCTCTGAAGTCAAACTACCTGGCTTTGAACTCTGGCCCATTGCCAGGCTGGGTAATTCAACCTCTTCATGCTCCAGCTCCCTCAACTGCAAAATGGATACTATTGGTACTGCTTACCTCTCAGGGAGAGGATTAAGGAAGTTAACCTATGTTAAGTGTACAGGACAGTGCCTGGCATGTAGCATGCTCTCAATAAATTTGTCATTGTCATTAATCCCAAGGGCTGGTCTATAGGGGAAGCCAGGCCTGACAAATGGAAAATGAGTGAATGAGTTATAGCAGGGAGGGTGGAATTCTGCACAGGCACAGTATGAATACACAATGGGGGAATGGAGTATCATATCACCTGAGGCGGTGGGATGGGTGGAGTTCAGGGAACTCCTGAAGTTGAGCTGAGCTTGGGTTGAAGAGCCTGACCCGGATGTCAGACACTGGTGGAAGATAAAGCAGGGAGGATGCAAAAGGCTTGGAAAAGCTTGGCATGGGTGGGAATGAGTGGTTCTGTGTGACCAGAGCACTGGACCCTGGAGGGGTTGTGGAACACGGTGGTTCTTGCAGGCCATGCCCGGAAGGCAGCAGAGGGTCGCCACCTGGTTTGCGGCAGAGGAGTAAGTTAGCAGTTCTGGGTGTCAGGATCGTGGCTTCAGCATCCACAGGGTGGAAGGTAGTGGGGAGGGGCCAGGCAGGAGCTGAGCAATGTTTTAGGCATCAATTGCAGCCTTTAGACAAGAAGTGATGCAAAAGCATCACTTAACAGTGGGAAAAGAGAGGGGAAGGAAATGCTGGGGAGTGGGATAGCCAGGGCTCAATCAGTGGGAAATCAAAGGAGGAGCCAAACAATAGTACTGTTTGCCCAGTGCTCACCAAGGGCGGGCCAGGCTGGGAGTCCTTCACATTAGGGATCCTGCCATGTTACAGATGAGGAAACAGGCCCAGGGAAGATTGGGTAGCTTCTTCAAGGTCGCAGAGCTGGTGAGCAGAGGAGAAGGATGCCTATCCAGCAGCCTGGCTTCAGAGCCGGAGTGGTAACTACTGCACCAGGCTGCCCCTCTGTAATAATGGCTAACCCTTAGTGAGTACTTTGTACAGCCAGGCATCATTCTAAGTCATTTGCCCAAGGTCACTCAGCTAGCGAGTGCTAGAGCTATGGCGCAAACCCAAGACAGCAGGGCTCCCCCTGCACTCCAAATTGCTGTCCTGAATGGCCCTGGAGTCATGGTGCCACAGGTGGTCTCAGAAACCACAGGACTCGATGGGATTGTCTAAGGCAGTGTGGTCCACCAGGTTTGTAACCAGAGCCACACGTACGATTTTAAATTGTCCAGTAGCCACATTAAAAAAAGTAAAAAGAAAATTAATTTTAATGTTATATTTTCTTCAACCCAATATATAAAAAATATTATCATTTCAATGTGATTCATATGCCAATTTTTCAGATATTTTACGTTCTCTTTCTTGTACACTTGGAAAGCCGGTGTGTATTTTGCACTCACAGTGCATCTCAATTTGGTTTAGATTGAGATCTAACCAAATGCCCAGTAGCCCCACATGGCTAGGGGCTAGCGAATTGGACAGAGCAGGGCTGAGTCTGATTACTGTGAGGAGAGACGGGTGAGATAAGAAGCATAGTGTACACCGACGCTCAAGGAAAGGGCTCAAGATGAATCTGTAAAGATGTCAAAGAAGGGTGGGCCACGGTGGCTCAGCAGGCAAGACCGCTTGCCTGCCATGCCAGAAGACCCGGGTTCAATTCCTGGTGCCTGCCCATGTAAAGAAAAAAAAAAAGATGTCAAAGAAGTCTGGTTGGCCAGAAAGGGGGAAGGCAGGTGAGAGGGGTGCCCCAGAAGGCAAAGGAAGACCCTGTTTCAGGGCACAGGTCAACAGAGAGAATGCCCCAAGGGGGCAAGAAAAACAAGGGACTGAATACTTTATTACACTCATCTACTTGGACGTCACAAATGAATGATCTTTGCCAGAAAAGGTTTTGGAGAGCTGTGGGAGCTGATTTAGGTAGCTTGTGAGTGAGTGGTAAGTGAGGAAGTAGAGCCATCAGCTGTGGGCTCTTCTTTCGGGAAATCTGGCCTTTGAAAAAGACAAGATAGTACAGGTACATGGGCTTGGTGGAGACTTGATTTTTCTTTTAGACATGGGTGAGACTTGAACATGTTGAAGTGTTGAAAGGACGCTGGTGGAGAAGTAGCACTGAAACCAGGTGTGAGAAGGAAAGGACAAATAGCAAAGTCCCAGAAGACATGGGTGGAAATGAGAGCCATAGTTTAGAGGTAAATTAACTCTAAACTGGAGAAGTAACACCATTGAGAGAGGAAAGAAGGGAGTGTTACATGCACAAGGGTTTTAAAAGACACAACATGCCACACAAATGGAATTGATTGCTTTGATTAAGAGTTTGGGTGTCAGGCTTCACCATTTACTAGCTGTGTGACTTTGAGAAATTTCTTAATCTTTTTTTTTTGTGTGCTGTATGGTGGAGTCACATGTCCTTCTTTCTCCACGTGAGTATCCTGTTATTGCAGCACCATTTGTTGAATTGTTTGTTTGTTGTTGTTGGTTTCTTTATTTGTTGTTTGTGAAGCGCATGGGCCAGAAATCAAACCTAGTTCTCCTGCATAGCCGGCATGAATTCTACCACTGAACTATACTCACACCCCTCTTAACTTATTAAAATCTTAATTTTCTCATCTTTAAAATGGAGTTCGTACTAACACATGCCACGTAAAGTTACGTGAAGATTTAGTGAGATAAGACATGTAATATGATCTGAACAGTGCTGGCACAAAGCAAACAGTCCTCAAATGTTAACGGCTTTCTATTAATTATAAGTACTTTGTGAATAAGGTATCTGGAGATTTTGCAAAGTCCAATATATAGACAAATACTCTAAATCATCCAAAATAGAATTCAAGCTATTTTCTTTATTAATCTGGCTCCAGTGGCTTATATTTTCTGGACTTGGAGGCCTCTCCCCTCAGTCATCTATAAAGCATTTTTAATAAAGGCTGGGCTGAGGATATGTTAGGTATGGCAATGGTAATTGCTCAAATGCAGCTCCTGAGGCCAATTAAATGTGGTCTTTAACCACCCTCCCTCCACATACTGCCTTTTGGGGAGGGTCTGAAAAGCTGCTGACTCTCCAGGAAGACTTGGGAGGTGTTTGTCTGCAGCCGAAAGACAGACAGGGAGGAAGATGCTGAGTGGGGGGATCTCGGTAGCGGATGGCTAAACTTCTAGTCTGCGTGTCTGCTTTGTAAAATATTAGGCTATTAAAGTCCACTTCAATTCTTTTCAAAAACAATAAAGAGACTTTTTTTTTGCATGCTGGAATTTGACTCCCTGGCAAACAAAATCCTCCTTTAGCAGAAACAACAGGATACTGTTCATGTCACCAAAGTTAGAAGGGTGAGAACAATTGTACTGATTTTTTTTTTAATTTAAAATTTTAATTGCAGGGTTGGAGTTGTGCAGTTTTCTCACTCAGATAGATTTGCATTTGCCTTGCAGTAGGGAAAGGGGGATAACCGAGCGGCTGGGAGGTTTAGAAGGAGGGGTGAGGGCAGGGTGTTGAGAGCTCAGTCCTAAGTATGGGATCTAGGATAACTACACTTCTAAATCGAACAACTTAGGACCTCAGATTGTGAAGACACCCAAATGGTCACCAGGTCAACCCTTCCATTTTTCCAATGAGGCAACTGACGCACAAAGTGGTGAAGGCGACTTGCTCAGGGCTACCCATTAGTCAAGGGCTGAAACTTGCTCCAGTTCTGTTCTGCATTAGGTGTGCATGACACTGGTGGTTTGCAGGATGATTTAATGGGTCCACAAATCAACATTTTCAGCTAAATATGTATTTCATTTGTATATTAGGAAAAGCTGTTTGACCTATAAGCCTCGTATTTATGGTTGCAACATAAAGTTTCATATTTAAAATTAATTAATTGAGAAAGAATATGGGTTGTTCTAAATACATTGGATAATTAACAGAACAGTTAATTTATAGGGATGTTTCAAATCTTGACTATAATCCACCCTAATTTTTTAAATTTATTTTTTAATTTTAATTTTAATTTTTTTTACAATTGTTCCCCCTATTATTTATTTTTCTTCCACATGTTTTACTCGTCTGTTGATAAGGTAGATAAAAAGAGCATAAGACACAAGGTTTTCACAATCACACAGTCACGTTGTGAAAGCTATATCATTATACAATCATCTTCAAGAAACATGGCTACTGGAACACAGCTCTACATTTTCAGGCAGTTCCCTCCAGCCTCTCCAATACACCATAACTAAAAAGGTGATATCTATATAACGCATAAGAATAACCTCCAGGATAATCTCTCGACTCTGTTTGGAATCTCTCAGCCATTGATACTTTATTTTGTCTCATTTTGCTCTTCCCCCTTTTGGTCGAGAAGATTTTCTTAATCCCTTGATGCTGAGTCTCAGCTCATTCTAGGGATTTTCTCAATCCCTTGATGCTAAGTTTCAGCTCATTCCAGGATTTCTGTCCCACATTACCAGGAAGGTCCACACCCCTGGGAGTCATGTTCCACGTAGACAAGGGGAGGGTGGTGAGTATGATTGTTGTGTTGGCTGGAGAGAGAGGCCACATCTGAGCAACAAAAGAGGTTCTCTTGGGGGTGACTCGTAGCCCTAATTTTAAGTAGGCTTGACCTAGCCTTTGTGAGATTAAGTTTCATATGAACAAACCCCAAGATTGTAGGCTTGGTCTGTTGCTTTGGCTGTCCCCACTGCCTGTGAGAATATCAAGAATTCTCCACTTGGGGAAGTTTAATTTCCCCCCTTTCTCACCATTCCCCCTAGGGGACTCTGCAAATACTTCCCTATTCACTGTTTAAATTGCTCTGGGATTTATCTGGGCATCACTCTGGACAAACCTACAAAATCTCATGCCCTACGCCCTACGCAAGGTTCCAAGTACTATGGTGTTTGATTAAGCTGCCCACATAAGTTATATTAGGAAATGCATTACTCAAAATATAAATTTTGTACCAAATAAACATTTTTTGCTTGTCTCACACATACATTAAAGTTTTAAAATATTAATTACACCCTAATTTTTAAGGTTAAGGTGCTGCAGGGGCAGCCTGGGGATGGCCTTTAAGCTTCTCCTGGAGTTCGGTATTTTCAATTCTGCGTACGTGCAAACTTTCCCAGATTATTCCTCTCCCTTTCTCCTTCACCCCATCTCTCCACTTTTTCTTTCTCCCCTATCACTCACCTCCCTTATATTTGTCTTCTTCTTTCATGCCTCCAGTGCCCAGGACAACCAGCAGGTAACTAGGGTGACCGGCCCTGGACAAATCAGTAAGGGCAGAATCTGCCACTGCTCCATTCATCCCCAGAACTGGGATTTATTTGGGTCGCTGGCTGTTGGGAAGCACAAACCTTGAGCCTCTTACTTACCCTCTCTTTAGGAAATATCAAATACACCCCATCTATCCTCCTTCTTCCCAAGGTTGCCCCGTGAAACAAACTTTCCTAGGGCACTAATGCTTTACTGTGGTTAAGTACGTACCAGCAATCTTTCCCCACAACGTCTAGCCTATGGCTATGGTACCTTAATAGGCATTCAAGTCCCTATTCCAAAGCCACAATTAAAAAATAAAGACAAAAGAATATGAAGGGTGGCTCTATTTATTTGCAGTTTCCATGCTAAGGTTAAAATAAATGAAAACTTCTCCTCCCCCAGTTAAGAGCAGTGACCACTGGGGACTGACTTTGAGACAATAACTTATTATGTACCTTCTAAAATCATAACTTTCATGAAGGCAGGGGCTTTGTTGGGTTCCTCATTGCATTCTCAGTGCCCAGGGCACCAACATGAGGGCTCAATATCTGTTGAGTAAGACGTCGAATGTACCAGGCCCTGAGATAGGTACTGGGGCTCCAAACATTGCCATCAAGCCCAGGCAACTGACAACTGACAAGCAATTGCAGGACAGTGATAGGGTGTAATAAAAGAGGGTTGTGCTAGGTCCAGAGCTGGTTCAAAGGAGGGCTTAAGTCTCTGAAGTTGGGCAAGTCGGAGAAAGACTTAAAAGGGAGAAGTTTTATCAGCTGGGCCTGGAAGGATGAATCCCAAGAGTGTGATCTGATGTCTGTAGGGTACAAATGAGTGTGGGAGGACTTGGCTTAAGAAGGTGTCACCATCTCAGTCCCTGGGGCCATGCTCTAGCTATTTCTCACAACAAAAAAGTCCCTATACTTCAGTAACTCCAGCTCCTTTGCTTCTGCTCCTCTGATCCCCAACACACCTTAATTGCTTATCCAGTCTAAGATCCCAAGGCCTTGTGGTGACACTGACAGTGACTAGGTAATGGCATTCAAATGGGCTCTACCCTAAACCACCAACTATGCCTGAGGGCTAGAAACAGTGGTGTCCTGGAGTTGGCTCATACTGGCTTATGAAAGACACCTGCCAAATATTTAGGAATTTTGTGAGCCGGTTGTTCATGGTGGGAGTATTTACACCACAGAAATTGGCAAACATTACAAAGTAGGGCTTTTACCCTTCAAAGAGTCAGTTTTCCAGAATACCACTGGCTGGAAGACAGTTTAAGCTGACTGGTTTTCAGTGAACCATAGAGGAGCCTGAAGTGTGGCCCAAGTATTTGATTGCCTTTTTGTTAAAATAAAATAAAATCCAAATAAAAGCTTGGATGTTAAAGTATCCAACAAGCATGCTCAAATGTTTGCTATGCATTAACTTGGACTGCCTAACTCTTTTTCATATAGTCCTCAGAGTGAGACTTCTTTCTCCACTTGGTTTATTTGGGGAGATTGGAGAGCAAGCTGCAGAACACTTGTGATTGTCTCAAAAGCACACTATGCAAGGACACAAAATATGAAGGTAAATGGGGTGTTGAGGCTGGTAGAAGACTTAGTTTGTCAAGAGAGCCATATGAGGGAAGACTTCTGGGGAAGATGGCAGAGTAGGAAGCTCCAGGACTCAGTCCTTCCACCAAAGCAACTATCAAATAGGCAGGAACTGTCTGAAACAACTATTTTGAAGTTCCAGAGGAGAGAAGAACACTGTACAGCTTCAGGGAAGAGCAGGAAGAAGGGGGTGTGCAAATAATGGTAAAGAACTGAAAATTGCTCTCTCCAGGTAGCAGCTACTGGTGCCCATCCCTTGCTCTCGTGGTGGGTGCTCATGACAGAAAGGGACATAAACATCCTCTTTCCCAAGAATAGGGTTGGGCATGGCTGATTGTTGATCATAGCTTTTGATTAGCGAATTCAGAGCACTGGGTCCTGGCTCTGGGAGCAGTTGTTTCAACCTACCGCAGCCATTGCTTAAACCACCCCGAGACAGGTGTAGAAGCCATGGAGATTTAATGATGCAGCAGCTCCTAAGGACTGTAGGGGGCAGTTAGCTGAGGTCTGTATTTGCTGGGCAGGCCAGGAAGGCTCAGCTTTGGGGAGCTATCAGAGAAATTTTGATGCCCTCCCCGATCCCCTGATTCCCTCCTTAGGCACTTTGGAGTCAGATTGTGCCCCTTCTTGGGACCCTGGCCCTGTTTTGGCTGGAAAAAATTGACTTGGGAAAGTCCTTTCTAGGATGATCCTCCTCCCAGAATTTGCTCTCCAGGGAAAAGTGGAGTGAAACAACAAATGGAGTGTAAAAAACTATAGAGGCAGACAGTCTGGGCCAAAGATCTCCCAGCTTCAAAGGAGAAGGAATCCTGTCTCCTGGAAAAGACAGGGAATAATCAAACTCCTGTAAAAAAGGAAACGCCAAAACAACAACAAGCAAAATCCCAGGATAAGACAGAGGCCTGGAAAGGCAGGGGAAACCTTGTACATTATATTTGCCTTGGGCAGACCTTTCTGATAGAAGGGCTGAAGTTAAAAAAAAATCTCTGTCATTATAAGCTGGTTACAAAACTAAGAAATAGACATCCCAGGGAGTAAATCCCAGAGTTATTATTTTAAAATATTAAAATGTACAGTGTACAACAAAAGCGTACAAAATAAATAGGAAATTATGGCCTATTCAAAGGAAGAGGATAAAAACAGAGAGAACACCACAACGAAAAAGACAAGAATGTGGACATATTGAATGCTTTAGTTTGCTAATTCTGACAGAATGCAATATAACAGAAATAGAATGACTTTTAAAAAGAGAATTTATTAAGTTACAAGTTTATAGTTCTAAGGCCATAAACTGTCCAAACTAAGGCATCCAGAGAAAGATACCTTGACTCAAGAACGTCCAAAGCTGTCTAGGTTTCCCTGTCATATGGGAAGGCACCTGGTGAAGTCTGCTGTCTTTCTCTCTTGGCTTTTGATTTCAAACAGCTTCCCCAGGGGCCTTTTCTTTCTGCAGCTCCGAATATCTCTGTCAGTGTCAGCTCTGAGTTCTCTCCAAAAATGTTTCCTCTTTTTCATTTTGGGGGTGGGGGTGGAGTGCACGGTCTGGGAAATGTTTCCTCTTTCAGAAGACTCCAACCAACTAACCTTAAATGGGTGGAGTCATATCTCCATCTAATCAAAAGGTCACACCCACAACTGGGCATGTCACATCTTCATATAAGCAATCTTGTCAAAAGGTCATATTCACAACTGAGTGGGTCAATCTCCATGGAAACAATCTAAAGTTTCCCTAAATAATAGGTCTGCCCCACAAGATTGAATTAGGAAAAGAACATGACTATTCTGGGGTACACAACAGTTTCAAACTAGCACACTGAACAAAGCCCTTAAAAAAAAGATCTTAAAAAATATTGAAGGAGGAGTAATGAATATGTTCTAAAATTGATTATGGTGATGAATGCACAACCATGTGTTGATATTGTGAGCCACTAATTGTATACCTTGGGTGGATTGTATGGTGTGTGAATATATCTCAATAAAATTGCATTTTAAGGAGAAAAAAAATGTTCAAGGTGCTAAAGGAAAGAACAGAGAAAGAAAGAAAGACTACCAGGAAAACAATGAATGAACAATATGAGTCTAAATAAAGAGATAGAAAATTTAAAAAGGAACCAAACAAAACTACTGGAGTTGAAGAGCACAATAATTGAAATAGTTGGGTTTCAAAAGCAGATTGGAGCTGGTAGAAGAGAGAATCAGTGAACTTGAAGAGAAGACACTTGAAATGAGTCAGGCTGAGGAACAGAAGGAAAAAAGAAATATTGAAAGTGGAAATAACCTAAGACACCTCTGTAACACCATCAAGTGCACAATTATATGCTTACAGGAATCCCAGAAGGAGAAAAATGTGAGAAAATGGCAGAAGGAATAGTCAAAGAAATAACGATAGAAAATTTCCCAAACTTAGCAAAAGATGTGAATAGGCACATCCAAGAAGTTCAGAGAACACCAAACAGTTTAAACACGAATAAAAATACTTCTCATCACATATTGGTTACCCTATCAAATGCAAAGGATAAGGGGAGAGTTCTGGAAGCTGCAAGAGAAAAGCAACCTGTTAGAGTCCCAATTAGATTGAGTTTCAATTTTTCACCATTAACCACGGAGGCAAGAAGGTAGTCAGTTGAAATACTTAAAAGTGCTGAAGGAAAACAACAACCAACCAAGATTTTTACATCTGTGATACTCTTTCAAAAATGAGGGAGAGATAAAGACATTCTTAATAAACAAAAGTGGAGGGAATTCATCACCATTAGATCTGCCCTCCAAGCAATGCTACAGGGAGTTCTTCAGTCTGAAAGGAAAGCGCTCTTGGCAGTGGCTCAAAGCAGCTTAAAGAAATAAAGACCTGTGGTAAAGGTAACCATTTGGGTAATTATAAATGCCAGTATTATTGTATTATACTGTTTGGTATGTAACTTCACTTCTTACTTTCTACAGATGCTAAAATGCAAATGCATAAAAGGTGATGATAAATCTAGGGGTTTTGGGACACACAATGTACAAAGATATAAGTGGTAAAAGTACAAAAAGGAGTAGGAATCAAACCAAAGATAGTTGTTAGACATTTAGGAATGTTAAATTTTAACCCCGTGGTAACCACAAGAAAAATAGATGAAAAATATATCCAGATAGAAATGAGCAGGTATTCAATATGGTACAACACAAAAAAAAAGCAAATAAAAAAGAAAGTTGGCTTTAATGGAAGGGGAGGGACAAAAAAAGGCCTAAGATTTACAAAGGCTAAATAGCAAAATGGCAGAAGAAAATCCTGTATTTTCGGTAGTAACTTTAAATGTAATGGGTTAAACGCTCCAGTTAAAAGGGAGAGATTGACAGAATGGATAAAAAAGATGCAAGTCAAAGATTCAAGATGGGGGCAGGCCACGGTGTCTCAGCAGACAGAGTTCTCACCTGCTATGCCAGAGCTGGGTTCAATGCCCAGTGCCTGCCCATGTAAAAAAAAGGAAAAAAAAAATTTAAGATGGTTGAGGATGAAAGGATAGAAAAAAATATACCATGCAAGTAGTAACCAAAAGAGAGTTGAGGTAGCTATACGAATAGTAGATAAAATAGACTTTAAGTCAAACAAAAGGGGACAATTCAACAGGAATATGTAGCAATTATAAATATATTATATATATATATATATATATATATCTAACAACTTAGTCCCAAAATATATGAAGCAAATACTGACAGATTTGAGAGGGGAAGTTGGTTCTGCATCAATAGTAGAAGACTATTGATGCACACCACACTCAAGAATGGATCGAGCATCTAGTGAGAAGATCAGTAATGAAGTACAGGATTTGAACGATGCACTAAACCAGCGAGACCTACAGACATATGTAGGACACCTCACCAAGAACAGGGTACACATTCCTCATGAGTGCGCACAGATCATTCTCCAGGGGAGACCACGTGCTGGGCCACAAAACAAGTCCCAATAAATTAAAAAATATTGAAATCATTCAGTGTGTATTCTCTGACCACCACAGAACGACTCTGTAAGTCAGTATTGGGGAAAGAAATGGAAAGCTCACAAATACATGGAAATGGAACAATGTACTCTTAAACAAACCAATGGGTTAAAGAGGAAATTAGAAGTTAAATTAGGGGATATCTTGAGGCAAATGAAAATGAAAATACAACATATACAAAACTTGTGGGATGCACTGAAGGCGGTGCTGAGAGGGAAATTTATAACTCTAAATGCTTACATTAACAAAGAAGGAAGACTTCAAATCGGAGACCTAACCTCAAAACTGGAAGAACTAACGCAGCCCTAACAAAGTGCTACAAATTGGATGGCTTAAAACAACGGAAATGGATGTCTCTCAGCTCTGGAGGCTAGAAGTCCGAATCAAGGTGTTCACTGGGCTCTGTTTCCTCTGCAATCCGCTGGGTCCCGCAATCCATGGGGTTCTTTGACTTGAGGCATAACTCAGTCTCTGCCTCTGTCACATGGCTACCTTCTCTCTCTGCCCGAATCTCCTCTCCTTATAAGAACACTTGTCATGTCAGTTCAGGGCTTACCCTAATCCAGTTTAGCCTCCTCTTAACTAATAAAATCTTCGAAGACCCTCTTTCCAAGTAAGGTCACATTCACAGGACCAGGGTTAGGACTTGATCATGTCTTTTTAGGGGGACAATGTAATCCATAAGAAGATGGAAAGTTGGACCTTTGGAAGCCTTCTTTCACAGCGATATTTATGAGTCCGTGAAGGGGGACGCAGGTGGATTAAGTATTAAAAAAATTTTTTTTCATTGTAGGAATATATATACCACACAAAATTTCCTATTTGAGCCACTATCATGTGTATAAGTTAGTGACAGTAATTATATTCACAACATTGAACTACCAACGCCACCATCCATTATCAAAGCTGTGCCATCACACTGAACAGAGTCTCTGTACCCATCAGGCAATTACTGCTCATTCTCACCCCCATCTCCAACCCCTGATAACCTATAATCCTCTCTCTCTCTCTCTCTACTTGCTTCTTCTATGTATTTCATATAAGTGACATCACACAATATTTGTCCTTTGGCGTCTGGCTACTTCACTCAGCATTGGGTAGGGTGAGTTTTGATATCACGGTGCAGTAGATAGAAGGTGGGTTCATAGATGACATACCCTCCAGGGGTGGGACTCCCCAGGCATGAGGACAGGGGTCTTTGAGAGGGTAGTGGTCTGGTTCTGAATTTTCCCTGCAGTTGTCTCAGCGACTCGCCCTGAGTCAGATACCAGTGACACAGGCTGACTGGTGCTTTTTGCTGAGGCCACGTTTGAGCAATCGGCATTTCCATGACATTAAATATAGTATTTGCTTCTGTACTCACCAAGAGAGCAACAGTCTTGCTCGCTGTGGCCTCATTAGATGGGATTCTATTTTCACAGCTCTCACTTTTAGAACATTTTTATTTGCTGTTTCAAGCTCTGGGAGAGACAGCCCAAGAGACTCTGCTGATAAAAAGACTCCCGGCACAATAGAGATGGGGGAGATTCGGAAATGAAGAGCCACTTTGTTTACTTGACATTGGATCAGGCGAGAGCAGCTATATTAAAAAAATAAATAAAGTCTCCCTTCTCTCCATGAGAAAAAAATCAACACGGGTTGATGGCTTATGAAGCATTTTCCCTCATGGAACAGAACAAATGCAAGTGGACAGTGATGAACTTTGTGAGAAGGAATTTTAAAAAATGAAATAATTATGGGGTGGGACTGAGATAGAGCTGGAGAAGGGGGTAAGATCAAGAGGCACTTGAGATGCCTACTTAGAGAACCAAATACACAAAGCAGCAGCAGACCAGTGTGGGTCTAGCAAGATATATAAAATAATATTATAAATAAAATTGTATGTATATAAAAATTGCAGGATCTGTCTAAACAAGGGTCTTAAACATGACCAAATCTCCTCCCCTGCAGACTTGGCCCATGTTTCCTTCCCACAAGGGGAGAAGATGATAATAATATAATAATACTGCCATTTTGAGTACCTACCATGTACCAAGCTCTGTGTCAAGTGGTATGTGCATGCAATTGTAGGCATCATCATTTCCCCCATTTTCTTCGCTTCTCTAAGCCTCAGTATTCCCTTCTGTAAAATGGGGGTAAGAGGATCACCCACCTCACAGAGCTGTTGTGACAATGACTTGAGACGACGTCCATAAAGCTGGCGGCACAGGGCCTGGCACAGAGTAAGAGCTCACAGTACCTCAAACTTGAAAGGTTAAAAACTGAACTCATGGGATGCACGGGTGGTTCAGCGGTAGAATGCCCCCCTTCCATGTGGGAGACCCGGGTTCGATTCCTGAACAATGCACCGCCTCCCCTCCCCCACCCCCAAACCCAGAACAAAAACACAAACTCATTATTTTCCCCTTCAAGCCAATCCTTCCACTGGACCTCGAATTTCTGGAAATGGAATCAGCACATTCTCAACTTTCTTCTTCTGCCTGGCAGCTTTCTTTCCATTCTGCCTCTTTCACATCTCTTGATACATCCTTATCTCATTCCTCCTGCCTCCGGGCCCGCCTGCATTCAAACCCTTATCACCTCTTCTATGAACTGTTACAGTTTCTTCCTTAATGGGTCTCCAGCCTCTAATCTTTCCCGATCCCAACCCCCACACCTGCTTTCTATTGTCACATTACCACCAGAATGCCTTCTTTGCTTAAAACCAGCCAGAAGTCCTCTCTCTCTTATCTAGAAGATAAAGTCCAAATTTTAGAGTGCAGCATAAAATGCATCTTATGATGTGGCTCTGTCTCTTTCCTGTCTCACCTGCTCTTTCTGGTCTCACTCCAGCCAGACCTTCTCAACACAGGTTTCATGTTGGCTTCACCTGGGGAGCTTTAAAAAAAAAATTCCCGAGCCTGGCCTGGTTGCTTCTCTAGGCAATGACTTCAGAGTCTCTGGGGGTGGGGGCCCCAGGCAGGGTATAATTTAAAAGCTTCCTGGGTGTTTCTAATGAGCTGGCATGGTGGAGAATCTCTGTTCTCAACACACCAAATGGGCTGCAATGTTTTCTTGGTCTCTTTAGCCTTTGCACATGCAGGGCCCCTGGTACCCCTTGAAGATGCTCTACTTCCCCTATTTCCCATTTCTCCTCTATCATGTTTTTATTTTTTTGAATGGGCAGGCACCGGGAATCGAACCCAGATCTCTGGCATAGCAGGCGAGAATTCTGCCACTGAGCCACCGTCGCACCGCCCCCTCTATCATGCTTTAATTATTTATCTGTGTAGACCTGCCGGGGATTGAATCATATACCCCATAGAAGATGGGGCCAAGCCTTCACCCGTGCTGCTGTGGGTATGAACCCATTTGTAAATAGGACCTTTGAAGATGCTATTATTAATTAAGGGGTGGACAGACTGAGTGCAGGCGGGCCTTAACCTAATGGCTGACGTCCTTATAAGGATAGAGACATAGTAGAAGCCGGAAGAAGAAGCATGTGATGGGGGCAGAGATGTGGCAAGCCAGCACCAGAGCGCTACAGACTCCGGGAAAGGTACAGCCTGCCGAGACTTTGATTTTGGACTTCTAACCTCCAAAACCATGAGACGATCAGTTCCTGTCATTTAAGCCAACCAGTGTCCGGCATTTGTCATAGCACCCCTGGCAAACTGAGACAGCTGCTCTCCATTAGAAAGGGGTTCCTTGAGGGTGGGCTCTTGTGCATTTGTCTTTGGATGGTTGCTGCCTCCCCACGGTGGTTATACACACTATCAATATGTGCTTTTGTGACAGATGAATAAATCATTAGAGATCACCCCCATGCGAGTCAGGGTTCTCTGGAGAAACAGAACCTACAGGGGAGATCTCTAGTATGAGATTTATGAAGGTGTCTCATGCAACCATGGGGATGGAAGAGTCCAAAATCCGTAGGGCAGGCTGGGAAGCTGGTGGCTCCGATGGACGGTCTGGATGAACTCCATAGGAGAGACTGGCTGGCTGAAGAATTCTCTCTTCAGTGAAAATTCTCTCTTCTTTCTTAAAAGACTTCAACAGACTGGATTGTCTCATTGGGAGAAACACCTTGGTCAATTGCAGATGTAATCAACCACAGATGAAACCAACCTACTGGTGACTTAATACAGCAGCCTTTCAGTTTATCAACCACCACAAAATGTCCTTGCAGCAGTGGTCAGGCCAGTGCTTCCCTGACCAGACAACTGGGCATCATCACTTGGCCAACTTGATACCAGAACCTAACCGTCGTGCCCCCTATCCCTTTGCGCCGTCCTAGTTCTGCTTTATCTGGACTCCTTTCTCACACTAGATTGCATTTCTATTATAGGATTCACTTCATTCTTCTCTGCGTATAGTAAAGTGTCCACACAGCCCCCCTCTCCTAGCTCTTTCCAATTTGCTATGCCTATTTCCTACCACCTTTTATATCAATCCCTTGCTTCTGTTCAATTCGCCTGTTCCTTGAGCTTGAGTCCTTGAAGGCTCCTGCCTCGGCCTCTCCTGCTGTTCCTCCCTCTGCCACCTTGCTCTCCCTCCATATGCCCACATGGCTCACTCTTTCCCTCTATCCTCCCCATATCTCCTCTCTCTGGGCACACCCCTGTCATGCTCCTTCTCTTCTCTTGTTTCCTTATTTCATCACCAGACATACCACAGATCTATTTCTTAATTCTCTTAGCATCTACTCCTTGCACCTATACTCTCACCTCCAACAAAAATGTAAGCTCCACAAGGGCTGGGACTTTACTGGGCTCCATATTGCACCTCTAGTACCTAGAAGAGTGCCTGGCATGTAGAAATCACCCAATAAATAGGTCTTGAATAAATGAATGAATAAACATGATTTTCTTTCTGGTAAACCAGTATTGTTTAAACTGTGGGTTTGAACTGAGTCATCAGATCAACTTAATGGGTCATAGCCAGCACTAAAAAAAAAATGAAATAAACTAGAGCAAAAAAACATCAGAAAGCCTTGCACATAGTAAGGGTAACTAATCTGTGAAACTTATCTCAGTATATATTTCATATATATAATCAGGTGGCAAGGCAATATGCATTACTTATTGTTGTTTGCTAGAAAAGTTTTTGGAAAAGCACTGCATTAGACCAGGGGTCAGCAAAGCATCTTCACTTTTCCTGTAAAGAACCAGATACATAAAATACTTTAAACTTTGCAGGATGTTTGGAACTGTTCAATTCTGATGTCATAGTGTGAAAGAAGGCATAGATAATACAGTCATGAATGGACATGATTATGTTACACTAAAACTTTATTTACAAAACCAGGTGATGGGCTAGATTTGGCCTCTGGGTAGTAGTTTGCCAATCCCTGCACTAAACTGTAGTCTGGTATGTTCTTTGTCTTGTGTGTGTAAAAACTGCCTGCACACAGGGATCATGTCTTTTTTACCTCTAGATTTAAACCAAGAGTTTTCACTTCTTTTTTGGGGGGATGGGGTGGGGGAAGTGCATGGACCGGGAATCGAACCTGGGTCTCCTGCATGGCAGGTGAGAATTCTACCACTGAACTACCCTTGCATCCCCTAACCAAGAGTTTTCAATCCCAGTGTTGAGCCCATTGCTTGCACATAGCAGATGGTCGTACAATGTTTGCCAAAATATTCAGTGAACATTTATTGGGTCCCTTACTCAGAATAGCTGGGCACCAAATCCATTCAATGGTTTGTTGAATGAATACCAGTGCCTGCCGCCCTCCCACGATCCTTCTGAAGGAGGAAACCCAGAGCCCAAAGGATGTGCTTGTCCGGCTCAGGTGCTGCCAGGGGCCAGAAGACGTGGAGGGAAGGTGATGGGAACAAAGAAGGGTTGGAGGATTTGAGGGTTTGATGGACTGTTTAGGGAACTGCCTAATTATCCTCCTTATCAGTCTGCTTGGTTCTTTCCTTTGCTCTTCCCCTTAATAAATCAAAACTCCTTCTGTTGTTATTGAGCTCCGGGGCCACTGATTCTTTTGACTACGTGTTTATAGAGCGCCAACGCGACCCTGAGATTGAGTGGAGGGGAAGGGAGGTACCAGACGAGTGTCAGCGCCGACAGGCTACACCTCGGCTTCCCAGGCTCTTGCTGATTGTGCAGGCCAAGGACGGGGGGCTTTGTGGCGGCCAGGGCTCCGGCTGGGGCTGGGAGGGGAGGTGTGGCTTGTGCACCCACCGAGGTGAAACTGTGGTGGAGGAGGCAGACCCGGCTGGGAGTCGAAGGTGGCCTTGAGTGGGGTGGACAAAACACGGCCTGCGGGTCAAATCCAGCCTGTCGCCTGCTTTTGTGTGGCCTGCGAGTTAAGAATAGTTTTGACAAGTTTTCAATGGTTGGAAAAAAATCAAAGGCAGAATAATATTTCATGACACATGAAAGGTATATGAAATTCCAATTTCACTGTCTATAAATAAAGTTTTATTGGAACACAGCCACAGCCACCCATTTGGGTACTGTCAATGATTGCTTTCACACTACAAGGGCAGAGCTGAGTCGTTGCGAGCAGAAACCAATGACTGGCAAACCTTAAAATACTTACCAATTGGCTTGTTAAGGGCAAAGTTGCCTGATTCCTGGCCTAGATCATGGACTAGAAGCATCCACATCAGCTGGGAGGGAGCTTGTTAGAAATGCAGCAACCCAGGTCCCACCCCAGAGCCAGGGAATCAGAATTCGCATTTTAATAAGATACCCAGGTGATGTGCATGTGCATGAAAGTTTAAGGAGCACCGAGGTTCTAAAGAAGGCAAATCCATGTCTTTTACCTAATATATTTTAAACTTTGTTCCCCCTATATTTTTTCTATACCCCTTACCACTCCCTTTCATTGATCACTTGTATTTCAAGCTTCTCAACTTGTTTTAACATTTGTTCCCCCTATTATTTATTTATTTTTAAGCCATATTAAATCCATGTCTTTTAAGAATCTCCTTACAAATTCTTCAGTACTTTATTTTGATCGGTCTTCAGGATTCCCCACAGCCACAAGGAATGCTGATTAAGACTATTTTACACATTTAAAAAAAGAAAAAAGAAAGAGAGCAAGGCTCCAGGTTTGTTCAAAGTTATACAACTGGGAAGTGCCTGAACTGAGATTTGAACTTCCAGCCGGTTGCACAGCCAGTGGCTTTAACCACAGGGCTTCACGGCCCCCTGTAAAAGGGAGCAGCAGACCAAATGGGGAGTCTTCAGTCTGAAGCTTGAGGCACCGAACTGTACCCCAAGGTGTTCAGTGGCCAGCAGAGGCGTTTCATCTGGCCTATACAGAGGTTCAAATGGTTTTCAATTAGATGCTGATAATATTTTTTTTATTAATTAAAGAAAAAAAGAAATTAACACAACATTTAGAAATCATTCCATTCTACATATGCAATCAGTAATTCTTAACATCATCACATAGATGCATGATCATCATTTCTTAGTACATTTGCATCGATTCAGGAAAAGAACTAGCAAAACAACAGAAAAAGATATAGAATGTTAATATAGAGAGAAAAAATAAAAATAATAATAAAAAAGACACAAACAAACAAACAAACAAACTATAGCTCAGATGCAGCTTCATTCAGTGTTTTAACATAATTACATTACAATTAGGTATTATTGTGCTGTCCATTTTTGAGTTTTTGTATCTAGTCCTGTTGCACAGTCTGTATCCCTTCAGCTCCAATTACCCATTATCTTACCCTGTTTCTAACTCCTGCTGGTCTCTGTTACCAATGACATATTCCAAGTTTATTCTCGAATGTCGGTTCACATCAGTGGGACCATACAGTATTTGTCCTTTAGTTTTTGGCTAGACTCACTCAGCATAATGTTCTCTAGGTCCATCCATGTTATTACATGCTTCATAAGTTTATTCTGTCTTAAAGTTGCATAATATTCCATCGTATATATATACCACAGTTTGTTTAGCCACTCGTCTGTTGATGGACATTTTGGCTGTTTCCATCTCTTTGCAATTGTAAATAATGCTGCTATAAACATTGGTGTGCAAATATCCGTTTGTGTCTTTGCCCTTAAGTTCTTTGAGTAGATACCTAGCAATGGTATTGCTGGGTCGTACGGCAATTCTATATTCAGTTTGTTGAGGAACCGCCAAACTGCCTTCCACAGTGGTTGCACCATTTGACATTCCCACCAACAGTGGATAAGTGTGCCTCTTTCTCCGCATCCTCTCCAGCACTTGTCATTTTCTGTTTTGTTGATAATGGCCATTCTGGTGGGTGTGAGATGATATCTCATTGTGGTTTTGATTTGCATTTCTCTAATGGTCAGGGACATTGAGCATCTCTTCATGTGCCTTTTGGCCATTTGTATTTCCTCTTCTGAGAGGTGTCTGTTCAAGTCTTTTTCCCATTTTGTAATTGGGTTGGCTCTCTTTTTGTTGTTGAGTTGAACAATCTCTTCATAAATTCTGGATACTAGACCTTTATCTGATATGTCATTTCCAAATATTGTCTCCCATTGT
Source organism: Tamandua tetradactyla (assembly GCF_023851605.1). Classification (NCBI taxonomy): domain Eukaryota; kingdom Metazoa; phylum Chordata; class Mammalia; order Pilosa; family Myrmecophagidae; genus Tamandua; species Tamandua tetradactyla. Next base: position 24,645,699 of record NC_135333.1, read on the forward strand.
GTAGGCTGTCTTTCTACTTTCTTGATGAAGTTCTTTGATGCACAAAAGTGTTTAATTTTGAGGAGCTCCCATTTATTTATTTCTTTCTTCAGTGCTCTTGCTTTAGGTTTAAGGTCCATAAAACCGCCTCCAATTGTAAGTTTCATAAGATATCTCCCTACATTTTCCTCTAACTGTTCTATGGTCTTAGACCTAATGTTTAGATCTTTGATCCATTTTGAGTTAACTTTTGTATAGGGTGTGAGAGATGGGTCTTCTTTCATTCTTTTGCATATGGATATCCAGTTCTCTAGGCACCATTTATTGAAGAGACTGTTCTGTCCCAGGTGAGTTGGTTTGACTGCCTTATCAAAGATCAAATGTCCATAGATGAGAGGGTCTATATCTGAGCACTCTATTAGATTCCATTGGTTGATATATCTATCTTTATGCCAATACCATGCTGTTTTGACCACTGTGGCTTCATAATATGCCTTAAAGTCAGGCAGCGTGAGACCTCCAGCTTCATTATTTTTCCTCAAGATACTTTTAGCAATTTGGGGCACCCTGCCCTTCCAGATAAATTTGCTTATTGGTTTTTCTATTTCTGAAAAATAAGTTGTTGGGATTTTGATTGGTATTGCATTGAATCTGTAAATCAATTTAGGTAGGATTGACATCTTAACTATATTTAGTCTTCCAATCCATGAACACGGTATGCCCTTCCATCTATTTAGGTCTTCTGTGATTTCTTTTAACAGTGTTTTGTAGTTTTCTTTGTATAGGTTTTTTGTCTCTTTAGTTAAATTTATTCCTAGGTATTTTATTCTTTTAGTTGCAATTGTAAATGGAATTTGTTTCTTGATTTCCCCCTCCGCTTGTTCATTGCTAGTGTATAGAAATGCTACAGATTTTTGAATGTTGATCTTGTAACCTGCTACTTTGCTGTACTCATTTATTAGCTCTAGTAGTTTTGTTGTGGATTTTTCCGGGTTTTCGACGTATAATATCATATCATCTGCAAACAGTGATAGTTTTACTTCTTCCTTTCCAATTTTGATGCCTTGTATTTCTTTTTCTTGTCTAATTGCTCTGGCTAGAACCTCCAACACAATGTTGAATAATAGTGGCGATAGTGGACATCCTTGTCTTGTTCCTGATCTTAGGGGGAAAGTTTTCAATTTTTTCCCATTGAGGATGATATTAGCTGTGGGTTTTTCCTATATTCCCTCTATTATTTTAAGGAAGTTCCCTTGTATTCCTATCTTTTGAAGTGTTTTCAACAGGAAAGGATGTTGAATCTTGTCAAATGCCTTCTCTGCATCAATTGAGATGATCATGTGATTTTTCTGCTTTGATTTGTTGATATGGTGTATTACATTAATTGATTTTCTTATGTTGAACCATCCTTGCATACCTGGGATGAATCCTACTTGGTCATGATGTATAATTCTTTTAATGTGTTGTTGGATTCGATTTACTAGAATTTTGTTGAGGATTTTTGCATCTATATTCATTAGAGAGATTGTTCTGTAGTTTTCTTTTTTTGTAATATCTTTGCCTGGTTTTGGTATGAGGGTGATGTTGGCTTCATAGAATGAATTAGGTAGTTTTCCCTCCACTTCAATTTTTTTGAAGAGTTTGAGGAGAGTTGGTATTAATTCTTTCTGGAATGTTTGGTAGAATTCGCATGTGAAGCCGTCTGGTCCTGGACTTTTCTTTTTAGGAAGCTTTTGAATGACTAATTCAATTTCTTTACTTGTGATTGGTTTGTTGAGGTCAACTATGTCTTCTTGAGTCAAAGTTGGTTGTTCATGTCTTTCCAGGAACCCGTCCATTTCATCTAAATTGTTGTATTTATTAACGTAAAGTTGTTCATAGTATCCTGTTATTACCTCCTTTATTTCTGTGAGGTCAGTAGTTATGTCTCCTCTTCCATTTCTGATCTTACTTATTTGCATCCTCTCTCTTCTTCTTTTTGTCAATCTTGCTAAGGGCCCATCAATCTTATTGATTTTCTCATGGAACCAACTTCTGGTCTTATTGATTTTCTCTATTGTTTTCATGTTTTCAATTTCATTTATTTCTGCTCTAATCTTTGTTATTTCTTACCTTTTGCTTGCTTTGGGGTTAGTTTGTTGTTCTTTCTCCAGTTCTTCCAAGTGGACAGTTAATTCCTGCATTTTTGCCTTTTCTTCTTTTCTGATATAGGCATTTAGGGCAATAAATTTCCCTCTCAGCACTGCCTTTGCTGCGTCCCATAGGTTTTGATATGTTGTGTTTTCGTTTTCATTCGCCTTGAGATATTTACTAATTTCTCTTGCAATTTCTTCCTTGACCCACTCGTTGTTTAAGAGTGTGTTGTTGAGCCTCCACGTATTCTTGAATTTTCTGGCACTCCGCCTATTATTGATTTCCAACTTCATTCCTTTATGACCCGAGAAAGTGTGTATGATTTCAATCTTTTTAAATTTGTTAAGACTTGCTTTGTGACCCAGCATATGGTCTATCTTTGAGAATGATCCATGAGCACTTGAGAAAAAGTTGTATCCTGCTGTTGTGGGATGTAATGTCCTATAAATGTCTGTAAAGTCTAGCTCATTTATAGTAATATTCAAATTCTCTATTTCTTTATTGATCCTCTGTCTAGATGTTCTGTCCATTGGTGAGAGTGGGGAATTGAAGTCTCCAACTATTATGGTATATGTGTCTATTTCCCTTTTCAGTGTTTGCAGTGTATTCCTCACGTATTTTGGGGCATTCTGGTTCAGTGCATAAATATTTATGATTGTTATGTCTTCTTGTTTAATTGTTCCTTTTATTAGTATATAGTGTCCTTCTTTGTCTCTTTTAACTGTTTTACATTTGAAGTCTAATTTGTTGGATATTAGTATAGCCACTCCTGCTCTTTTCTGGTTGTTATTTGCATGAAATATCTTTTCCCAACCTTTCACTTTCAACCTATGTTTATCTTTGGGTCTAAGATGTGTTTCCTGTAGACAGCATATAGAAGGATCCTGTTTTTTAATCCATTCTGCCAGTCTATGCCTTTTGATTGGGGAATTCAGTCCATTAACATTTAGTGTTATTACTGTTTGGATAATATTTTCCTCTACCATTTTGCCTTTTATATTATATATATCATATCTGATTTTCCTTCTTTCTACACTCTTCTCCATACCTCTCTCTTCTGTCTTTTCGGTTCTGACTCTAGTGCTCCCTTTAGTATTTCTTGCAGAGCTGGTCTCTTGGTCACAAATTCTCTCAGTGACTTTTTGCCTGAAAATGTTTTAATTTCTCCCTCATTTTTGAAGGACAATTTTGCTGGATATAGAAGTCTTGGTTGGCAGTTTTTCTCTTTTAGTAATTTAAATATATCATCCCACTGTCTTCTAGCTTCCATGGTTTCTGCTGAGAAATCTACACATAGTCTTATTGGGTTTCCCTTGTATGTGACAGATTGTTTTTCTCTTGCTGCTTTCAAGATCCTCTCTTTCTCTTTGACCTCTGACATTCTAACTAGTAAGTGTCTTGGAGAACGCCTATTTGGGTCTATTCTCTTTGGGGTGTGCTGCACTTCTTGAATCTGTAAATTTAGGTCTTTCATAAGAGTTGGGAAATTTTCAGTGATAATTTCTTCCATTAGTTTTTCTCCTCCTTTTCCCTTCTCTTCTCCTTCTGGGACACCCACAACACGTATATTTGTGTGCTTCATATTGTCATTCAGTTCCCTGATCCCCTGCTCAAGTTTTTCCATTCTTTTCCCTATAGTTTCTGTTTCTTTTTGGAATTCAGATGTTCCATCCTCCAGTTCACTAATTGTAGCTTCTGTCTCTTTAGATCTACCATTGTAAGTATCCATTGTTTTTTCCATCTTTTCTACTTTGTCCTTCACTCCCATAAGTTCTGTGATTTGTTTTTTCAGTTTTTCTATTTCTTCTTTATGTTCAGCCCATGTCTTCTTCATGTCCTCCCTCAATTTATTGATTTGGTTTTGGTTTTTGAAGAGGTTTTCCATTTCTGTTCGTATATTCAGCATTAGTTGTCTCAGCTCCTGTATCTCATTTGAACTATTGGTTTGTTCCTTTGACTGGGCCATATCTTCAATTTTCTGAGCATGATCCGTTATCTTCTGCTGGCGTCTGGGCATTTCATCAGATTTCCCTGGGTGTGGGACCCAGTAGGTTGAAAGATTTTTCTGTGAAATCTCCGGGCTCTGTTTTTCTTATCCTGCCCAGTAGGTGGTACTCGTGGCACTCATCTGTCTGTGGGTCCCACCAGTAAAAGATGCTGTGGCTCCTTTAACTTTGGAAAACTCTCGCTGTAGGGAGGGTCGCCAGCCGAAGCGGCTTGGAGGAGTGCCAATCCGAATCTCCCAGCTGGCCCGGGAATCCGCGCATGGGGAGGGTCGCCGGCCTCTGCGGCTTGGGGGAGTGCCTGTCCAAATTTCCCAGCCGGCCCGGGGCACCAAGCATGGTGGGGGGCCGCCGGCCTCCGCGGCTTGGGGGAGCGCCTGTCCAAATTTCCCAGCCGGCCAGGGCACCAAGCGTGGCGGGGGGGGGGGTGCACTGGCCGCCGCGGCTTGGGGGAGTGCCTATCCACCGTTCCCAGCTGGACCGGGAAGCCACATGTTTGGAACGGACCCCGGTCACCGGTCTCCCCGGCTTGGGGGATCTCCAATCCAATTCTCCCAGCTGGTCTGGGGGGCTGCGCGTGGCGGGGGGCGCCAGCCACTGTGGCTTGAGGGGATCGTCTGTCCAATTCTCCCAGCTGGCCTGGGAAGGAGGGAGGGAAGAACTCTGGCTGCCTGCCGCCCTGGCCCGGGGAAGCTCGCGCCCCTCGGTGATCTTACCGCAGCGGGTTCTCCCAGCCAGTCAGCCGTTCCAGAATGGGGTACGCTGTCTTCTTGGTCTCTGTCGTGGCTCCGGGAGCTGTTCTGTACTGTTTCTACTTCCCTCGTAGCTGTTCTGGAGGAGGAACTAAGACCCGCATGTCTTACTAAGTGGCCATCTTCTCCGGAAGTTCGCTGATAACATTTTAAGAGTTTGTATTGGAAATCTAGGGAACTGGCATCTTCTAAAAGTATCAGAAGATCAGACTCCCCTGGGCTAAATGGTCTCTTCTGGCTGCCCTCCTAAGCTGCCCAGAGCCTTCCAGGGTCATCACACCTCCACCTGGTCATTACAGAAAGTGCCTGCTCTCTGGGCATCTGAGTTCATGTCCTCAGATCAAAACGAATGGGTGTGCAAAGTGGCCTGAGAATGAGTTAAAATGCAGATTCTGCTTTATAGGTCAGGGACAGGTCTGCAGTTTAGAGTTTTACGTGGCTCCCAGGTGACCCGACCACAGATCACACTTAGCAAGGGGGTAGAGGAATTTGCCTGACTGCAGGGGTCACGCCCCCTTTGTCCATCACCTGGAGTGTCCCAACAAATATCCCTTAGCACTTGGGGTGCCTGGGAACTCTCACGTTGGTCTCTTTAGCTGCTGGCAGCCTCCTCTATGTCCCCTGCTGAATTGTATAAATAAGGACATTTTCTATTGTTGCCATGATGTGAAAAAGATTGAGCAGCATTTGCTCTCCTGCCGCATGGCCTCCCTCACATCTTCTGGCTTCACCCCTGGAGGATGCAGGACTGAAGGCCAGAAATCGAGGCAAGGTGACAGGGTCTGCCGACAGTGTCCCGTTTGTCTGGAGACTAACAGAGGCTGCTGCTAATTGTGTTTAAGATGGCTGAGCACATCCTATCCCCAAACACACAGACATGTGGACACACAGATGCACATGCACACACTGATACACATACACACACACTCCAAAAAATAATAAAGATACTGTTTACATCCTTCTTTGGCCTTCCTCCACAAATAACCCAGCCACTCATCAGCAGAACTGCCAGCTGCTCCCAAGTGCAGTTATTTCCAACAGGCCACAGGTGGGGCGGGTTTCACTTCTAGAAGCTTCCTGGGAGGCAGCCCTGTGCCAGCGACCTCAGGGAGGCAGGAGAACCTTCCTTTGCACTTTCAGGCCACCGGTCTTCTTGCCCAGTGACGGTAAGAATGGACTGTGGCTGCACAGCTTGACTAAGAGGTCCCCATTGGATGTCCAGGCTGTGTTCCAATTGCCCGGTGGAACTCTCTGAAGGGTTCATCCTCTGGTCCTAGCGCCAGAATCAGTGGGAAGAAAATGTGGTGGTCATGGCACATAATGCGTGACCTTGTGCAAATCATTTTAGCCTCTTTGATCTCTGCTTCTCTCATCAGCAAAATGGGATTTAATACAATGCCTACCTCAAAGGACTATTGGGAGCCTCAAATGGGAGGAAATAATAATGTGTGTACATACTTTGTAAAACTGTATATGACTGTCTAATGCCCAGGCTTGCTATTATTATTTTTGTTTGAAAGACTAAGGAGCCTAATGAAATCATGGTAAATTAGAAATAGCCCCTCCCCCCGGCCCCCAGGCAATGAAAGCCCCTTCGTTTTTCTCAGGGACTCCCGAGAAGAAGGACTTCTCTGACCTTTATTACACAGAATGCACAGGAAAATAGAGAAAAAGAACAAGGGAAGCTTACTGTATCTCAGTGTTTGTCAGTTCAAAAATATTATGATATTCTATATTTCCATGGAGGGGTTGTGTGGGTCAATGCCAGAGGAGCAGGTAATTGATGAGTCTATGGCTGCACCTCTGTCCCTCTTGACAACACGGGGCTTGGGGGTGACGGAGGTGCACACTGGCTCTGAAATACCATGCCACAGCCACAGTGTTCTTCTTCTTATCATTCTTTTGCCATGAGCGTTCCCGGTCTTGGCCCCAGGCCTGGCGTGAGATGAGTCAACACCCAAAACAAGAGCAGTTCATGTGCAAAAGGTCAGTGACTTGTCTCAGAGGTACTGACATGTTTCTTGGATGGACTTTGTGAAATTCTTCATGAATCAGCTCTCCAATTAAGTTGGCTCCTTGCCTTGTGCTGGGAAGCGACGCGTCTACCAGGGTGTTCCTGAGGTCCGAGGCAGCAGGAGGAAACAGGCTGAAGGGCCAGGAGACCTGGGTTCGACTCCTGCTTTCACCACTCGCCTGTTATCTTGAGGAAGTCAACTCATGGAACCTCTCCAAACAAGGGTAGGAAACACCTCTCAGGGTGCCTCTGAGGAGTCAAGGAAATGTTGAAAACACATGTCTCGGCACACAGACACTCAAAAACTGTCAGTACCCTCCCTGTCTTGCTTTGTTCATCCCATCTAATTAGCTTTGAGTTATCCTGGAGAAGTTAAGGAATTTGCCCAAGGTCTCTGTCTTAGTTTCCTATGGCCACTGTAACAAAGTACCATGAATCAAGTGGCTCAGAACAACATACACATATTATCTCACAGCTCTGGAGTTCTGGAGGCCAGAAGTCCAAAATCACAGTGTTGGCAGGGCCACACTCCCTCTGAAACCTGGAGGAGAGACTGCTCCTTGGCCTCTTCTAGGTTCTGGGGTTTGCTGGTAATCCTTGGGATTCCTTGGCTTGTAGATGCATCACTCCAGTATCTGCCTCTTCTGTCTTCATATGGTGTTCTCCCCTGAGTCTCTGTTCAAATATCCTCTTCTTATAGAGATCCCAGTCATACTGAATTAGGGCCCACACCCCCTAATATGGTTTGGCCAAATCTTAACGAGTAGCATCTTCAGACACCTTATTTCCAAATAAGGTCATTAGCACAGGACTAGGGGTTAGGACTTGAATTTGTCTTTTCTGGGCAATGCAAGTCAACCCATCACAATTATGTGCTAGTAAGTGGGATAGCCAAGACCGGAACCCAGGTTGATCCAGATCAAAAGCCCAACCCACTCCTTCGCTTACCTCCACATCTCACATGTATGTGGGGCTTCATATTTTTAGCCCACTCTTACTCACTGGCTCTTCCACATGATTGGGTAAGGAAAACAATATGCATTTGGTATATGGAAAACTGCATTTTGTGGTTTAAAACCTGCCCAGATGTGTACTGATGGCCTCAGGGAGTGTGGGGTGGCTGGGATGAGGACCCAGATGGCCTGAATCCAGGCCATGCTCTTTCCCGTGAAATAGAGAAGGTGCAAGAAGGAGAAGGGAGGTGGTAGAGGAAGCACCACCTCAGAGGTCTTGGCCTTAAGCCCACACGTGAAAAATGAGTCTATTATCCAGATGATTTAGCCTTTGACACAACAAACAGCAGGTTAGACAGACTGATAGAATTACTACTTAAGTTTGTTTCTGTTTGTGTTTAGAATCATGGCATTTTGGTGTCCAAAGGAAGAAAAAAATCTTTATGGCTCCTGACTGGATATGTGTGTGTGTCCATGCATGTGTGTATGCTCCATATCTCTCTCCTCCATTCTTATCAATCCATCATCTGTCCACCCTCCCACCCCCCATCCATCTTCTTCCTCTCTCTATCATCTCACTCTCTCTATCATCTCACCCTATCTCTTTCTATCTAAATTCTCTCTGTCACTTACCTGTATCACACCTGCTATCTATCTAGTTGTTCATCATCCACTCATCCATCATCTATCCATCAATCATCTTTCTATCTATCCATCATTATTAGATATTGCAGAGAAGCCAACCTAAAGTCAGAGGCTCTGACAGAGAGAACACAGCATCTAAAATCTTCATTAAGATGTAAAGGACTGGGGAGCCACAGTGGCTCAGCAGGCAGAGTTCTTGCCTGCCATGTTGGAGACCCGGGTTCGATTCCCAGTGCCTGCTCATGCAAAACAAACAAACAAACAAAAAAAACATGTAAAGGACAGATAGAGTCCTTCCTAAGGGCCAATTTTGCTTTAGAGAAGCAAAGAATAAACAAGGCCAGTTGCCATCTACAGGGAGTGGTGGGTAAGGAGAGGAGATCACAAAGGGAAGGGGATGGCAGACGAGAGGGAGGCTGGTGGAGTGGGTGCAGGACCTCCTCATTCTCCTTCACCAGGAGGTGAGAACCAGGCCCTTGACCATTCCTTACACTGAACACCTTACAGGTTGGTGCCTGTCTCTTAACTTGGCCTCTGCTGAACATAAAACATAGACTGACTGTTCTCTCTGGCAGTCTCCCAGTTGCAAGCAAACTTTTGATTTCTTAACCTTTCCCCTGGCCTCTGTTCCTCCACTTGCTTATTCTCTAACACTCCCTCTTCATCACCATGTAATTGGGCCGCCTCCTCCCACTTCAAAAGCGGATGGTTCTGGGAAAGCTTGTTAAGTGAATCAGTCTAGGAGGAGACATCAGGGTCCAGGTCGCTTGGAGCCGATGACAGCAGCAAACCTGGCCCAGCAGGGGTGTGTGAGATCCCTGGGCTGCTGGAAACATCATCTGTAGTAGCTGCCACCTTGTCCCCCTAGAACAGACAGGGCTGTCTGCAGGAGTGCCTCAACCCTGTCACTCATCACCCCAAGCTCCTCTTAAATAGAAGCACAACAGGACCTGTGCACACAGCAGCAAGTGCTAGGGTAGCTGGGTCTGGACTTACTAACCTGCGGCCATGGCAATGCCTTTCACCCGCTGGAGTCAGACCACTTGGGGTCTAACCCAGTTCCACTACATATAGTCTGGGCATCAGCTTCCTCATCAGTAAAACAGGGGTACTGATAGCAGCTTCCTCGTAAGATTGTTGTGAGGATTGCATTAAATGAATGAATATATATGTGAAGCTCTTAGAATGGTGCCTGGCTTAGAGAAAGCTCTATGGAAGTATTGGCTTTTATTAAAATTATTGTAGTGGCAGTACTGTTCTTATCTCTGAAGTGAGGGGTAGGTGCTGAATAAACTCAAAGTTCTGTCTTTCCCTTTCTGTTTTGTTATTCTGAGATGCTCCTTTGCATAGTGGACTTGGGCAGACCCTTCGTCTCTCTGGAGCTCCAGGTTCTTTTCATCTAAGTGAGGTGCTTGGACTCGAGCCTTCCCCAGTGTTGACAGTCTGTGAATTTATGAAATAAGAGGAAGGCGGCTCTCAGGGTGGGGTTGACTTGTTATCTCAGCCACTCCTGGGGATACTGGAAGCTTGTTTTCCTTATTTTAATAAGATGCCCTTGTAGAGATGAGAAAATTGAGGTGCAGAGAGATTAAGTCACTTGCCCAAGGACACACAACTTATTAAATGGCAACTCCAGATTAAAACAAACAAAATAAGACCCTAGATTCACTATATCCTGCTATTGGTCTTGAACTTGACTTTCAATGGACTGCTCATATTTATTGATTTAAACCACAGAATTGTATCCTTAGAAGACAGTGTTGGAATCATCTCCAGGGTATCTTAACTTCCAAGAGGGTCATAGACCCCTGTGGAGGCAAAAAAGTAGCTATGGACACTTTCCCCTCAAAATGCTCACACTACATTCACACGTAAACACACATGCAGGTTTGCACTCAATTTCAGAGCATTCAAACATCTCAGACTAAGAACCTAGCACAATGCCTAAATTCTCTCAACACTTTCCAGTGAGGGTTCATCGCCCCCAGCTCTTCAGTGATGAAAACTTCCGACCAAACCATTCTATTAATATTCACCTCTGAATGAGAGAAAGATGCTTCTTAAGAACAACTGACATCCATTTTCCCATAACTGTGGTCCAAGATTTGCCCATAGACGTTGCATAGACTCAGTCCGAGTCTACCTTCCCATGACAATCCTCAAGTTTCTGAAGATGCTGGTAACACTCTCTCTAGCCTTTCTAAGCTAGATGTTCCTTTTCTTTCCTGTTCCATTCATTCTTCTCTGGACACATTAATTTGTTAATGTCTCTCTCAATACCCCTAACTGGTGTATAACCCAGAATGGAACACAATCTGAATGCGTACAGACCAGCACAGCACAGATTCTCACTTTCTTTGTTTTGGATATCATATCTCCACTAATATGGCCTAAAAGTGTATCACATTTTAAAAACCTTCTCTTATTTTGAAATGCAATGTAGAAAAATCCATGAAACCAAATAAGAGAAGACTGAACTATTACAAAGCAAACACCCACATTCCTACCACCCAAAGTTCAGACATAGAACATTGCCAGACACCTAAGAAGCTCCATTCCGGCCTCATCTCAAAGACCATTCCTCCCTCCTCCCCAAAGGTAACTTCTCTTCTGACTTGAAGATGATAATAACATTCTTGTTTTCTTAAAAGTTATCACCTAAATATGCATCCATTAAACATGAGAATTCAGTTTCCCTGGTTTTTGTAGTTTATTATAAATGGAGCTATATAATAGGTATTCTTTGATAACTAAATTATTTCACCCAATGGTAATTGTGAGATTCATTCACACTGTTGTTTGTAGCTGTGATTCATCTATTTTCATCCCTGAAAGTATTCTAATTGTATGAATTCACCATAATTTATTTCTCTATTCCTTGTTGATGAACATATGGCTTGTTTCTAGGTTTTGGTGATTATGAACGTGTCTTAGTGCACTCAGGTATGTACTTAGTTTGGGTATACCCAAAAGAAGAGTTTCTGTGTAGCTGCAGCTTAGTAGATAATATGAAAGTATATTCCAAAGTGGTTGTATCAATTTACACTTTCACAAGCTGTGAGTGCTTTCCAATGGCTCCATAACTTTTTGAACACTTAGTATTATCAATTTTTAAAATTTTTAGCCATGCTGGCAATTATGTAGTGACAGGTTCATTGTGGTTTAATTTGCCTTTCCCCGGTGACTAATGAGGTTGGGTCCATTTTCTTCTAATTGTTGGGCATTTATGGATTAGAACTTTTGGTCACCCCATTACTCATTGACTCATACAGAACTTGTAGCAAGTGAATTAAAATCTCCTTGTTATTTGATGCTGTTTAGTCATATCTTCTCTATTGACTTCAGTTGGATTTGGGGTCCCAGAGCATGTTTGAACATTTCTAACAATAATGACAGCTGCTTTATTGAGAGCCCACTGTGTTCCAGGCACTATGCTACATCCTTGCTTTATATATCATGACTCCTAATCCTCAGGATAAATGTAAGAGGCTGACACTATTAATATCTTCATTTTACATAAGAAGAAAATAAGGCCAGGGAGGTTAAGTAACTTACCAATGTCTCACAGCTGAAAAGTGCTTTTACCTGGATTCAAATCAACCCCCTCAGTCACTATAATATACTGCCTCTCAAAGATGGAAACATTTAACCACTTGAAATATATTTTTTTGATTCTTAAAAATGGAATAACAAAATGAGCAGGTAACTGTCAAATGAAGAAAATAATTGCAAAATGACAAAGGATTAATGTTCTTAATAAGTGAAGATTTTTAACGAATTAATGAAAGACAAGCATCTCAATAGAAAATGGTTAAAGATCTACGTTTTGGAAGTACCTCAGGGTTGAGTTGCCAAGAGGTACTCTTATTCCCTCTCCAAGCATTACATCCAGCTTTTTAAGTCCTTCCTTCTTTGTATTCATCACTTCGGATTAGTATAAGATTTAGAGACAGAATCTAATTCTTGCGAATGTACTGACTGACCTTAGCTGGAGCAGCCTAAGGTGGCGGCAGCAGGGGGAGAGTAGGGGACGGGTTTGAGAAATATTAACAAAGGACAATGGACAAGTTGTGTTGATTATTTGGAATGTGGGGAAGAGGAGATGAATCCCAAGTTCCCTTTCTGGGGCACCTAACTAGTGGCTCCTGATACAGAGATGAAGGTCATCGAAGGAGGAAGAAGAGAAGGTGGTGACTTTTTGGGGAGGATAGTGGTCATCATGTCAGATGTTTAGAATCTGAGCTTCCCATGAGAGATCGAGGGGGAGACATAGGGGAGGTAGTTGTATATGAGAGCCTGATGCTCTGGTTAGGGAATGTGATTTGGGAGATATGTGGATGGCTGCTGAAGCCCAAGGGATAGATGAGAGTGTTCAGAGGGCTCAGACGGTGCGGTGTGTGCTGATTGAGCAGCCACAGGTAGGGTTGGGTTTCTTCAAGGAAGAAAAATCCTTGAAGGAGACAGGGGAGGAGGGGCCAGAGGGAAGGCAGGAAATCCAGGAGAGGAACATGAATCGGAGGCCACTGGGTGAAGAGTTTCAGAATATAAGAGGTGGCTAGGGGCTTTAAATGATATAGAGAATAACTCAGATATGAACAGAAAAAAGCCCACTAACTTAGCAGTGGAGGGATCCTCGAGAACCATGATGACAGCTGAATTAGTGTAGTGGAGGGGCTGGAGAGAGATGACAGGGGGTGGAGGAGGAAGTGGAAGAGAGGAAGTGGGGAACATACATAGATGGTGTAATAGGCTAATGGCTGCCCAAAGATTTCAGGTCCCAATCCCTGGAATCTAAAAACGTTATCTTATTTGGAAAAAGGACTTTTTTTGGCGTGTGTTTACGTTAAAGCTTAAGGAAAGGGGAGATTATCCTGGAGTATATGGATTGGCTCTAAGTGTCATCCAAGTGTCCTTACAGAAGAGAATCAGAGATAGATTTCACATACACAGAGGTGAAGGTGATGTGAAGATGGCGGTAGAGGTTGGAGTGATGCAGCCACAAGCCATGGAATGCCAGAAGCCATTGGAAGAGGCAAAACAAGATCTTCCCCCTGGAACCACTAGAGGGATGTGGCCTGGCTGACATCTTGATTTCACACAGTGTCACTAATTTTAGATTTCTGGCCTCCAGAAATGTGAGAGAATGAATTTTGTTGTTTTAGGCCACCCAGCCTGTGGCAATTTGTTACAGCAGTCACAGGAATCTAATACAGGTCGTGTCTAAAGAGGCATGCATTTATCTATCTACTTCACCAACAAATTGAGCTAGTGGGTGCCAGGCACCTGTATGGGTCCTGGGATATGGTTATGGAAAAACAGACAAAACTGTCTGCCTTCAGACTGGCTACCTTCTAGGGAGATATAATATTGAGAAAAGGGTTTGTTTTAAACATGATTATTAGAAATATCATCATTTGCCAGATGTAGAGGCCAAGACTCGGAGAGTTAGATGGTAACTTATCTAAATCTACATAAATATCAGAGCTGTGGGTTAGGCCCTGACCTGCCCTCTTCCACCGTGTGCTGCCAAAAGGCAAATGGGGTGAAGAGAGGAGAGAGAAGAGGTACCAGTTGGGAAAGAATAATCCTGATTAAGATTTATGGCTGGCCAGTCCCACACAAAACAGGGACTTCCCCTCCATTACTTGGCAACTTTTCTCCTTTACCAAGGACCCACCGTCTAGAGTCCATGTGCTTTGGGTACAGATCTTTCTGATGGGGCATCAGGCTGAGAGCCACATGTTCTTATTTGGTTCTCTGTGGGTCAGAGGCTAAAGAGATAGACTGTGGTGGCCCCTCATGTCCCCAGCCCCACCCCTTATCTAAGAGCAGAATCTCTCTTTCTTGTGTGGCTCATCCATATGGCTTGAGGGAGGCTGAATCTGCCTCCACATCCTCTTGTTATTGGGGAGGCTACATTAACTCAAACAAAGCCAAACAGATCTATAGAAACGCTGGAAGGAGTGAGGATCTTTCTTTCCCTGGGATGGAGAACTTAGGGACCTCCCACAGCTATCTGACTACATGAAGACAATGTCCAATAGGGGTGAACAGAGACAAGAGATATGTAGAGAGACCAAACTCTGACAAAATCTTTTGAGCTCCTGGATTGAAGCCCTGCTTGCATCTATCAGAAGTATCCCAGACATCTTAGTTGGTTGAAACAATGCATTATCTTTTTTTCCCTTACACTGATTTGGGTTGGGTTTGTACACTTGCAACTGAAAGAGCCTGACCAACACACTTGTCAGAGGGTTGTCTGACCATGTAAAATATATTCTTTTCTTTGACAGGCACTAAATGACTCCAGGGGCTTTGCATCTGCTACCTCCTAGATGTTAGACCTGCAGTTAACAAAGAGATGAGTAAGACATGAGCTTACAATGCAGCTGGGGAGATGATGACAACACCCTTGCCTAATGAAAGGATCACTATCTATAAAATGCTTTATATCCATTTATCTTAAACCACCATCATAAGAAGCGATTCACTAACAACTCCAGATGGAGGTCATTAAGTACAAGGAGAGATGGTGCTGCAGGAACTTAGAGTAAAGTGCCTTGGGGAAGGGGAGGGAGATGCACCATGGACTCCCACTGTTCTGGGTAGCTGGGCTATTCGAGGGGTGGGCAAGGGAGGGAGGGAGAGGGGAGCGGGTAGTGTGGGGAAGCTGTGAAGTTCTCAGGTATGTGAATTATTTCTCCTACCTTCCCCATTCCGGCATGGGCGTGTCCCAGCTTGACCACCACCGGGAAGTGTGGGACCGTGAGCTGAAAGAGAAGAGAGGAAATCATGCATTAGCACCTGAGAACTCTGGGTACTGCCTGCTCTGTAGAAAAATTCACTCTTCTGATATTGCCAGGAATCCCCACAGGCATGCTAAGACAGACAGACAGCCATTTGCTGTGGCTTAAACACTCAAATATCAGAGCTTCCAGCTTCCAAAGAAAGCTCTGAGCTTTTAAAACTAAGGTTATTCACCAATCTGGAGAGACAGTAGAATGGAGCAAATGGAGTGACTCCAAATCCTGGTTTTATGACTTTTGCAACTTCGGATAAGCTGCTACATTGATTCGTGCCTCAGTTTCCTCATCTGTAAAATGGGAATGATAACAGTATCCACCCATACAGTTGCTGTGAGGACTAAATGCATTATTACAAGGGATACATTGTTTGCACTCAATTATTCCTCTCCTTACGCTATGTCCCATACCAGTCCTTGAAATATCTGAGAACCCTCTCTACCTCCCCAAGCCCTTTGCAGACCACCCTGTGGGGTTTCTTGGTATTAGTAATGTGTCCACTGGCACAAGCATTTATTGGCTGCACCCTGTAGGACTGATCTGTGTTATCTCCTTTATAGAGGGATGCAGCTATCAGCCAAGAAATGACAAGAATAGCCAGCAACCACCAGAAGCTAGGAAGAGGGCATTGAACAATTTCTCCCTCAGATCCTCCAGAAGAAACCAACCCTGTCAACACCTTGATTGGACATGAGGGCACACATTTCTGTTGTGTGAAGCCACCCAGCATGTGGAACTTTCTTATAGCAGCCCTGGGAAACTAATGCAGAGAGTTAAACTTTCTGGGGGCTGGGACCTTATCTGTTTGAGTCCCTTTTTATCCCCAGCTCCTAGAACTTCCTGACCCAGAGAAGGTGCTCAATGCTCAATCCGTGGTTCAATCAATTCTCTCCGCAAGACCCATGAAGTATGCACTTTTCTCCCTCTGATACAAATGAAAAAGCAGGAATTGAAAGATTGTGTGCTTGCCCATGTCCACGGCCATTTAGCAGGGAAATGAGAGAACCAGGATTCAAACCTAGATTAGTTGCTTCCTAAAGATCTTTCGGCTGCGCTTCGCCTCCTTTGTATCGTTCATGTGGTGTTTGAGATGTGTTTGCTTGGTTTCTAGAAGTGTGTTTTGAGTTGCTTGATGGCAAAATTTATCCCTCCTGTTTTAGTCATAATGCCACTCCCTTCCACTTGGGCCAGCCTGTGCTGGTTTGAATCTGTCATGTACACCAGAAAAGCCTGTGTTCTTTTAATCCGTTCCTGTGAGTGCAGACCTACTGTGGGTGGTACCTTTTTGCTTAAGTTGTTTCCATGGAGATGTGGACCGCTCAATTCAAGATATGTCTAATGCTTTCCTATAGTCCTTTGTGAGAGGCAAAAGACAGATAAAACCCAGAGAAGCTGAGATAGAAACACTCAGAGACATTTGGAGACAGTCATTGAAATCAGAACCACGAGAGAAGTTCCAGCAGCCATCGCCGGATGCCAGCAGCATTTCCTCAGAGAAGGTATCTTCCTCTTGATGCCTTAATTTGGATATTTTCACGGCCTTAGAACTGTAAATTTGTCAACTGATAAATTCCCATTAAAAAAGGCCAACCCATCTCTGGTATATTGCATTCTGGCAGCTTTAGCAAACCAAAACGCGTCCCCAGCCAGGGTTAATCAAGTCCTATTCTCCATAACCACACAGTTGTCTGTTCTTGTGCCTATCACTCTGTCTTGGATTGTTCTACTGACAGTGTTGTCCGTCTTCTCACACTATGAGCTCCCAGAAAGCAGGAGCCGCAGCTCTTCCCTCATGGTGCTTAGCACCTTGCTTGATGTGTAGTAGCTGCTGTAGGAATATCTGCCATGGATTACAAAGCACTCCTATGGATCTTATCTCATTTTACGCTTGCAATGGCCCATGGAGGAAGCAGGGTAGATATTTTAATTACCATTTTACAGATAAGAAAATTGAGACTCAAGTTAGCTCCCTGGTAAGTGTTGGAGCCAGGATTGAACTTGGCTTTGTCAGACTCTAAGCTTGATATGGGATATTTACTTTAACAGTTTCCTCCAAGTTGTAGTACAAAGGTTGCCTGCAGTAGAAGCTTAAATAAATCCCCCCACCCCCTGATTTTAGGCTAAAATTTACCATACCCTGGTTTCCAGGGTGAGGAAATATATCTTAAAAGAAAAAAAAAACAATATTTGATTTTGATTGTGGAAGCAATATATACTCACCATAAAATGTTTGGAAAATATTATAAAGTGTTAAGTATAAAGAAAACAATAAAAATCATCCTCAGAATTATAACAGTTCTGATGTATTACTTGCTGGTCTTTTAAAAATTTTTAATCTAAATTTGTTTTTTCTTTTGAGTTGTTCTCTCTTAACAAAACTGGTAGTATACCAGACATCAAATTTTGCTTCTTGCTCTTCTCTGTAAATGTTAGGTGATGAGAATGTCACCAGTGGTTATTCATTAGTTTAATAATTATTATGAAATACTTCACGTATGAAAAATGACTTAAAGAGTAATATTGTGGACATCATTTAGATTAAGAAACAAACCATTGTCTATAGTGGGAGCCCCTGATATACTTATCATAATCCCTTCTCTCCTGTGTGAAGGTAGCCATTATCTGAAATCTGAGTTTATTATTCCCTTGCATTTATTCATAGTTTTACTATTATATATGATTCCTTAAACAATGCATGATGTTACACATTCTTAAATTTTACATAATTGGTACCATATGAAATCTATCTTCTACAATTTTTCTTTGCACATTATAATTGTGAGATTCACTTCTATTAATATGTATATCACTGGTTCATTTTTACTGGTGCGTAGTGTTCCTTTTCCATGAACTCATCTCAATTGATCTATTTTCTGTTGGTTTGTATTTTTTCCAACTATAAATGATACATTCTTGACCATGACCTCCTCTGCCTATATTGGGGAGTTTCTCTAGGGCATGTACACAGGAGTGGAACTGCTGGGTCTGGGGAATGCTTGTCTTCAGCTTTACTAGCTAGTTAATGCCAAATTGCTCTCCAAAGTAGTTACATCAATGTATGCTTTCACTGGCAGGAATAGGTTCCCACCATGTGGGTTTGAAAAACTTTTAAATTTTACCAATCTGAGGAATGTGAAGTAGAATCAATGGGTGTGTTTTTCCCAAGTGGCTTTTACCCACCAGCAGGACCCTCATACCCGCCATCTATCATACACTGAGGTACCTCCAGTAGTCCAAGGACTCCCTATGTTACTACTGGGGCTTCATCTTCACCTCATTTTTTTTTGCATGGGCAGGCACCAGGAATTGAACGCGGGTCTCCAGCACGGCAGGCAAAAACTCCGCCTGCTGACACACTGTGGCCCGCCCTATCTTCACCCCATTTTAAGTAGGAGCTTGAGGTGGGAGGAAATTGGTGTGCCTTCTCCTCCCCTCTACCACTCCTAGCCTGATCCTTCCCCCCACACTGACAGGTTATGGAAAGGGCATGGATGCTGGTGTGTCAGAGACCCTGGCACTTACTCTGCTTTAGTTTGTTAAAGCTGCAGGAATGCAATATACCAGAAACAGAACATATTTTAAAAAGGGAGTTTAAGTTGCACATTCATAATTCTAAGATCCTGAAAATGTCC
The DNA here is from genome assembly GCF_023851605.1 of Tamandua tetradactyla. NCBI lineage: Eukaryota > Metazoa > Chordata > Mammalia > Pilosa > Myrmecophagidae > Tamandua > Tamandua tetradactyla. Next base: position 24,664,613 of record NC_135333.1, read on the forward strand.
AAATTAAGGCACCAAGGAGAGGTTTCCCTCACTCAAGAAAGGTTGATACCATTTGGAACACTTCAGTCAGTTTGAGAAGGCAGCTGGCTGGCATCTGCTGGAATCTTTGACTTCTGGACACATGTCTGAGCTGGGGAGGCACATGGCAATGTCAGTTAGCTTTCTATTCTCATTTCATAAGGCTTCCCTAGGGGTGTTTTCCTTCTGCATCTCCAGTGGTCTCTGGTTGTGTGGGCTCTGTCAGCACTGTGGGCTCTAAAGCTTTTTACAAAATGTTTCCCTCTTAAAGGACTTCAATAGGCAACCCCACCTTGAATAAGCGGCTACATCTCCATGGAAACCACCTAATCAAAAGGTACCACTCACAATTGGGTGGATCACATCTCCATGTAAACAATAAAAAAGATCCCACCCAGCAATACTGAATGAGGATTAAAGAACATGGCTTTTCTGGGGTATACAACAGCTTCAAAGCAGCACATATTTTTTGTTTAATTTTGGGCTAGATATTCAACCACGATGAGCCTCAGTTTTCTAATCTGCAATGGAGATACTAGTGACCAGCCAGCAGGATTGTTAGGAGAAAAATAAATGAATGAAAGAAAGCAAAACTGCTTAACACCTAGTGGTAGTTTAAAGTCCAAAGGTAAAGTAGAAGTGGAAAGAGGAAGCTAATTCTGGATTTCAGGAGAGAGACAAAGGAAGGCTGAATGAATGAGGAGGAAGAGTGGCTCTAGCTTGGCTGGAATCTGATCATAGGGGAGGCAGTGAAATGAAATCCAACAATAGAAAATCAGGGGACCATACAAGAGTTACTCAGAGGCAATTAAGAAGTTGGCAATTTTCATCTGAGAGTACCTTAGCAATAATCTTGCCTGATATGCATGCTATGCATGTTGTGGTAGGCAGAATTTTTAGGAATGGCCCCCAAAATATCCTGCTGTAATCCTCTGGAGCCTGTGAATGTAATGAGATATCACTTCCATAACTGTATTATGTTGTATAGCACAGTTGACCTTAAGGTAGGGGGATTATCTGGGTGTGCTTAATGGAATCACCTGAGCCCTTTAAAGCAGAAAACATTCCTTGGCTAGTGGCAGAAGAGGAAGTCAGAGAGTCAGAGCACAGAAGTACTGGACACAGTGCTGCTGCTCTGAAGATGGAGGGGGCCATGCAAGAGGGAATGCAGACAGTCTCCAGGGGCTGACAGCCAGCAAAGAAATGGGGACCTCAGATCTACAGCCCCAAAGAGGAGAATTCTGTCAATAACAGGAATGAGCTTGGAAGAGAGCTCCAGAGGAGAACACAGCCCACTGATGTCTTGATTTCAGCCTGATGAGACCCTGCTTGCCTTCTCAGACTTCTGACCTACAGAACTGTGCAATATCAAAGCAGTGCTCTTTTAAACACTATGTTTGTGTTCCTTTGTTGGGGATAGAAAATGAATGTGTGTGTCCTCATAGCAACTGAATTCAAAGTGAAAAGTGATTTATTTTTCATGCCAACCCATAGCAGAACCAGAATCATGCTCATGTATGTTTTTTTTCATGCATGTCTTCATTTTGTACTCATCTACCCATACACTGGGCAAAGGGGGCATCAGTTATGAGGTTTTTATAATCACATGGTCACATGATGAAAGCTGTATAATTATGCAATCATTATCAAAGATCAAGGCTAGTGGATTACAGTTAAACAATTTCAGGTATTTCATTCCAGTTATTTTAACACACTAGAAACTAAAAACAAAGATATGTGTATTGAGTCAGTATCATAATCAGTTGTTAAATCCTAATTTCTTAGTTACATCTCCTCCCTCTCATTTGATAATTCTCTCAATCTTCAGGGATACCTGGGCAATGACTATTCTTGTTCTAACTTCATGCTGAAAAGGGGTGTTGACATTATGGGGCAGAGGAATGAAACTCTTGTGTTTTGACTCTCAGTTAAGCATGTGCTCTCTCAAATCACACTTCCCTGGGCATCATATACTTATGTGGGGTGCAATAAATACTTTCCCCTAGTCATATCAATCAAAAAATATCAAGTCAAATCAATTCAATGGGTACTAATTGAAATGGAATGACAACAATATGGCTAGCTCTGGTTTTATGCTGTGCAGGAGACATAGAAGATAGAGACAAAGTTTCTGCACTCAAAGTGCCTGTCATCTGGTTGGAGATGGGCTGGGCAATGAAAGAGAAGAGCAAGGCAATGTGCAGGCAAGTCTAGTGTAGCTGGAGTCATGAGAAAGTAAGTCTTCCTAGGAAAGGAAATCTCTGAGAAGAACTCTGAGAGATGAGCAGGTTGTGGGTGGGTAGAAGGGAGGCACAGCACCTCAAGGGATCTGAGTATTATGGGCTTCCTGTGGTGAGTGTTTAGATTTCTTGTGAGCCCAAATGAACACAAATCTGTAGAAGGGAAGGATTTATTTTGTGACCCTTAATATGATATATCTATAATAAAGCTGTTTTGGATACCATTGCTAAATGGAATTATATATTTGAACTGAATGCCCTTCTCTAAATTTTTATTTATTTATTTATTTATTTTTACATGGGCAGGCACCGGGAATCGAACCTGGGTCCTCGGGCATGGCAGGCAAGCACTCTTACCTTCTGAGCCACCGTGGCCCGCCCCCTTCTCTAAATTTTTTAAATAAAATCTGAGGGATATATTAATTATCAGAAGTAGTGGGAGTGAAAGCTGAATCTGGATTTATTGGACAAAAAAGCCAATCTAGAAAAATTTGGGGATTATTAAATCAGATATTTCAAAGAAAATATGTTGCAATCAATGATTTTATCTGATATTAAAGGAAAGTTTCCTTTGATATTTTTGAATACAGCATTCAAACTTGTTGAAAACAGCATTCTTTTTTTTGAATCAAGTGTCAGCAAGCAAAATTCTGGGCTGGTGTTGGGGAGAAGGAAGAGGCCATCTCAGGCCAGATTATCGGGGGTGGAAAGTCAAAAGGAAGAGCTTGGGTTGCTCAGATGGGCTGTGGGAAAGTGGAATAGTTCCATAATAGGAAAGTAACCTGCCAGCTGTGGGCAGAAAGAATCGTACCAAGAGAGTCTGAAGGGGTGGAGACTGTGTTAGAATTGATTACAACAGGAACCACTGGTTTCTCCTGGTCAGGAACTGGGATGGTGAGGAAAGTGGGAATGTGTTGGTTTGAAATTATTATGTGCCCCAGAAGAGCCATGTTTTAATCCTGATCCAGTCTTGTGGGGCCAGACCTATTGTTAGGGAAAACTTTGATAGGGCTGTTTCCATGGAGATGTGACACACCCAGATGTGGGTGTAACCTTTTGATTAGATGGAGATGTGACTCCACCCATTCAAGGTGAGTCTTGATTTGCTTGCTAGGGTCCTTTAAAAGAGGAAACATTTTGGAGAAACCTCAGATGCAGATGCTTGGAAAACAGTTGTTTCAGAACTGACAGAGACATAGTTGTTTGGAGATGCTTGGAGTGCCGACAGAGAGAGCAGATGCTTAGATATGTGCATAACCCAGCAGACATCACCATGTGCCTTCCCATGAGATGCCAAACAAGCCAGAACCCAGAGCTGTGTCCTAGAGGATCTAACTGAAGGCCCACAGACTCTTAGAGAGGAAACCACTGGTATCAGAAGCTGGAAGCAACAGAACCAGGAACAGGGACCAGCAGACACAAGCCATGTGCCTTCTTGTGTGACCGATATTGGCCTTTCTTGAGTCAAGGTATCTTTTTCTAGATGCCTTGGTTTGGGCATTTTTCTAGCCTTAGAACGGTATACTTGCAATGTAATAAGTTCCGTTTATAACAGCTGTTCCATTTCTGGTGTACTGTATTCCAGCAGTTTTAGCAAACTAATATAGGGGGCATCTCTGAGAGTTTTTCTTTTTTCTCTCTCTTTTTGTAAAGTGACACTTTATCGAAAGAATAATATTAAAATAACCGTAGAAATTCAAGGTGAGAATTATTCATAATCTCATTGTCTAATCAAGTATATGTTTGCATTAGTCTTCATTACTTTATGCTTCCCATTTATATGTCCAAAAATAAACTCAATATTTTGCAGTAATATTAGAGATAAAATTATTTCAAATTCTCTTTTCACTCAACATTAAACTGCAAGTGTCAGTATTTTGCCACAGATATCTTTTTCTGCTTTCCCCGCTACCCTTTTCCAGCCCAGAGAAATAGTCTCACTTGCCTGGTGTGTGTGAGGTGCAGTCTTCCCCATATGTGCCATGCTCGATCTTTGGAAATATGTATACACATATGGTTTAGGTTTATTTAGGTTTATTTATTTTTTTTCAGAAATGGCTCTTTTCACTTAATATCACACCTCCCACCCATGTCAATAGATACAGAATGAGCCCAATAACTTCAAGAGCTCCATAATATTCCAGACCACACACATACCTCAATTTTCCAGCCGTTTTTGTTCTAATGGACATTTGTGTTATATTCTGTCTTTCTCTGTCTCTCTTCTTCCTCTCTATTACTACAAACAAGACTTCCCTAGACACCTTTGTACACATTTCCTTATGAACTCAAGTTTTAATTTCCAGAGGTCAGAGCAAAAGCTTTTCAAGGATAGAATCAGCAGAGTTTGGGGGAGTCTGAAAGGTTCCTGATGTCAATTGTTAGAGCTTGAGAAATGAAGGTTGGGTACATGGAATTGCCCTCCTGGGTGAGTCAACCATATGACCTGCCAGGCTCGTAACTTTATTTATGGAATGTCTTGTTAGGGCCAGTGATGGTAACAGGCAGGCTTTCTAGAAATCAGAGGCAAGTAGTTTGCCCAAAGTCAGACAGTTAGGGAATGGTAGAGCTGCTCTACTGCAGCCCATGTCTTCTGCCCATTATGTCCTTTTCCCTCCCAAGCTGCTCAATGTGGGTTTCAAAGGCCGTTCCCATTTCTACTCATTTGCAACACGCCAGCCCCTCCCTGAGCACAGACAGGTCACAGAGGACAAAAAACATCTTGTCGGCTATTTTCTCTCTTCCCTTCCCAACAATAGCTTTATTTAGTTCCCCTGGGTATGGCTAGGCCTGCACCAGTCTCTCACGGGTGCCTTGTCCCGCTCACATGCCCCGGGTGCTGTGGAGTTCAGCACTACCCAATGGCGTGAGAGGCATGATGTCCGGTTACAAGAGGCAAATAAATTTTTGAAGCCAGAGATCCTCACCCTGATAAGGGCCCTATTCAAAAGTATCCCAAGAAAGTAAAATAAGTGGAGACAGCCCAGTGCTTATTCTGGGCTGTTCATTTTGGACGGTTTGGAGTCAGAACAGCATAAGTCCCAATCAAAGCCAGACCAATATCATCTTTATGTCATGGAATTTCGAGAACCATAATGTTGGAGTCATCCAGTGTAGCTTCTCATTGGAGGAAGTGGTTCTCTCTACATTCTTGACTCACTGGAGATTTAAATAAGTACAGTGTCTGGTCCTGGCTAGGTGATGGAGAAACAAGGACTGGAAGAGTCTGGAGGAAGAAGTCAAGGACTAAAGAAGGCTGGGAAGATTTCAAAGAGGAGCTGAGCCTCCATTCTAGCCTACACTGTCCCACCTGATCTAGCCCCTGCCCACCTCTTCATTTTCATCTTGTGTTTCTCCTTCCTTCACATTCTGTCCACCAGTTGTGTCCCAGCCCACTGGCCTTCAGTTCTTTATATGATCTATGTTCCCTCCATTCACAGGGCCTTTGCACATACTGTTCATACTGTTAGGAAGACTCTAACACTCTTTGCTAGACCAATTCTTTCTCATACTTTATGTCTCAGTTGAAATGCTTTGTCCCCAGAGAACTCTCCCTTGGCCATCTTGTCCTTACTATTATCTTCTCTCTTCATACCTTGAACTCTTCCTTCATAGTACTAGCCACCATTTGTAGTCATATATTTATTTCTTTATTGTCCCTTTCCCTGCTCCCCTGTAGGTGCTCAAGGATAGGGCCTTTGTTGGATAGTCTACCACCACCCATCACATAGTAGACACTCCCTATATAGTATATTTGGTGAATGGATGTTAGACAGATAGGAGATATAAGAAAGAATTTGAGGCACAAAGTATTGATAATGTTGATTCAAGCGTATGATTTGTTGGGGAAGCAGTGGGAATTAGGGCAGACAAATGGGGAGTGAGAAGCTAGTGGGGGACCCCCGACAATAGAGGTAGGAGTTTGGAGTGTATTCCGTGGGCATTGGGCAGCTATTGAGAGCTTAAGGACAGAGAGGTAGACGCAAACAAGGCAGGTTTCAGGATTCCCCTCCCATTTATTGAGCATTTACTGTGTACAGGCACTGTGCAGTGCATATCTTTTGCTTCACTTAATCCCTTGACACTTCAAAGAAGTAGTTCCTATTTTTATTCCTATTTTATATACAAGGAAGGGACAGCAACAAGAGGTGAAGTTTCTAGCTAAAGATGCCTCAGCTGGAATGTGAAGGTGTTGGGGTTCACCCAAGAGCCGGCCCTGCTTGCCACCTTGGTGCTGCCTCATGATAATCGTGCAACAGGTCACAGTTGAAGCAAGACTGGCTCTGAAATCACGTTGGTGGGAGCAATATCAGCTCTGGAGTTAGAAGGACTTGTGTCCATATCGCAGCTCTGATATTTACAGCTGTGAGCCCTTGGGCAGGTCACTCATCACTCTGTGCCTCATTTTCCTTACCCGCGAAATAGGAAGTCACTTGAATCTCACCAGATTGGCAGGAGGAATTGAGATCGTAGATGTTGGTCCTGGAGCAGCTGGTCACTAAATGATCACTGCCAGTGGAGGGGGACATGGAATCAAGGGGAACACAGTGCCCAGCACCTAGTGGGGCATCACTATATACAGGTTCCCATCCTTTTTACATCCAGGATCTCAGCAGTGAGGGGACAGGGTGTGGAGAAGGACATCAACGCTAACTGTCAGGGCTCTTGAAGCAGGGAGGAGAGGGGAGGGGGAAGGAAGCTGAACACCCAATTTGTGTGCAAGGAGCATGATTTGACAGAAATGGGGCAGCCAGGGAATGGGGTTTGTTACAGGCGTTTTATAAAGGTTCTTTTGAAAGAGAGTAAAGAAGCATCCCAGCAGCTGCTTAATAAATGCTGGTATGCAGGATCTGATAGGACCGCTTGGAATTTTAAACAGTACACATAAAGACACACAAGCCCTGGTTTATATTTGGTCCTGGCTGGAAGCAGGAGAATGGGCAAGATGACCTTTGAAAGTCTTTTCCAATATGAACCTGTGAAATATCACCTGGATGACTGGAACGTGTAAAGATAACACATATCAAGATAAAATTCCTGCCCATAGCTGGCAGGGCTCTGTGCCATCTGGCCCCCGCCTACTTCCCTGATGCCATCTGGTCCTCAGTCCTGCATCAGCTTCTCTGTCCCAGCCTCAGTGACTGTCTTCATGATCCTGGGCTTGACCCAGTTCTGCCTGGCCATGGAGCTTTTGCATGTGTTGCTCTCCTTTCTCTTCAACTCCTACCCATGCTTCAGAGCACAGCCCAAATGTCCCTTCTCCATGAAGCCAGCCCCGACCTCCCTGCCTAGGTCATGGCCTGCTCACCTCTTTCTCTCCTTTCTGGCACTTGTGTCATTCTAGATCTGTGTGACTGCTTGATGGACATCTGTCTCCCTCACTGGATTGCAAGCCCTGTGAGAAGCTGCACAGAGGTTTGCATCAGCTGTCCCTCATCAATGAACCTTGGGTCCTCTCCTGACTTAGAGACCTGCCTCCTGAACCTGGTCCTCAGGTGCAACTCAACATTTTCAAACAATCTCTCGAACTTCCCACGGAAAGTGCCCTCTCTTCTTCCTGCGTCCCACCCTCAGTGGATAGTCCCACAGCCTCCCCACATGCCCAGGATAGAACTCATGCCTGCGTTCTTCATTCTTTTACCTGCCCTAGACCCAGGCCAGTGCCCATGAGGGACAGTTGGATGTTTGCTGAGTGAGGTTTGCGGCTCTCTGACCTCACAATCCCATCTCTGTACCCTGTTCATCGTTCATCGCCCCCTTCTACTTTTAGTGTGTCTTGGAAAAATACTGGTAGCATGTTTAGAAAAATTAAACTAGACCTGCCCTACTGAAAAAAAAACAACACAAAACCCCATAACATTCCTTTCTCTTAGATTTCCTGTTTCCCTGTGAAACGGAACAGCCAAAAAATAAACAAACTGATAGGATGGCAGTATTTGTCTACAAATATGCGTTTCATGTTTTCGCCCCTGTGACACTGATGGCTTAGGAGAGGCTTGGGCTGCTGGCCAGCCTCCCACAGGATGCCCCTGGGTGATGCTCCGGAGCCAGACGACGGCCCCAAAGAGTCTGTGCTTCTGGGGAATATCTGAAGATCCTACGAGCCGAAGACGGCTCTGAATCCCACGGATACATGCAGCCACGGTGGGGCCTCAAATCCCCCAGATTATCCATCAGAACTTCCTTTCCTTGACAGTCTTGTTCCATCTCCATCTCTGTGTGGGGAAAAGGCCCTTTTGCAAGTCAGATGACCCTGCGTATGGGAAATTTCTGTTCCTTTCTTAGTTATTTCAGAAAATAGCTAAATAGTAATTGTACTACTTCAGTATCTACATTTTTGTGTGTGGTTGTGGCTTTAATTCATGGTTACACATGTAGTGCTTTAAAATTCAAGGTAAATGTAAAATTTGTTTAAAGATATTCTGGTTGGTATTTCATAGAACAAATTCTGCTTGCTTAGGGCCATAAACAATGGGAGCTATTGGCTCTGGTTCAGGGAAACTCTATTTGTGAAGTGACATAGAACGAGGTGGCAGAGGAAACAGACTTTCAAGCCCAACGGGCTTGTATCTAAATGCTTCCTACCAGAGGAAACTTGGGCAAAGTTTAGCCTTTTGGGTCTCAGTTAGTTTGTCTCTAAATGGGAATAAGTACAGCTGCAATTAAAGTTATTGTGAATATTTGCATTTATGTGTAAAATACATGTCACATATATCTGGATCCCAGTAGAAAATTCTTTGGGGATAATTCAAGCTAACATTCACTTAAAATCAATCCAGGTAAAAAACAGAGTTACCATGTGATGTCGTTATCGTCTTTTTTTTTTTTTTCAAGTCTTCTTTTTTGTGCTATTTATTGTAAAAATCTCCCTAGAAATTATTTATCAAGTTAAATAATTTCATAAACTGATATGATGGATTGAGCCCCTACAGCCAAAAGGACAGTACGCATTCATTTTCCTGTGCAGAAATTTATTCCAAGTCTGATGATCACAACTTACTTGGTTTTTTATTCTATACATCTTGCAAAATTTCCTATTGTTTAATACAGTGAAATCTGACCTAACTGTAGGTAGAGTGTTGGTGTCTCACTTTTTAAAAAAAACAGCTTTATTGAAATATAATTCATATACTCTCATATTCACCTTTTTAAAGTGTATAAATTAGTGGTTTTTAATATATTCACAGAGTTATGCAGCTATCACACCCCCTCAAAAGAGACCCTGCGCCCGTTAGCTGGCATGCATTTATATCATTTGAGCCTCAAGACAACCCTTTGAGATCTTCGATGGGGAAACGGGGGGGGAGGGGGGACGGTGCAGAATCATGGAACCAATCAGCGTTAGGACCAAGAATCCTCCCCAGCCCTGCCTCATCCTAAACAGGTGACAACTGCCACCAGGTGCACATGCTGTTCTCTTAGTCTACAAGGCGTGCAAGGCTCTGTGTGGAGAGAACGCTGTGAGGGAAATGCGCATCCTTACAGGAGAGTAATATTGTGTTAACAGTTGGCCACTCCTCTCTCTCCAGCCAACACAACAAGCAAACTCACCACCTTCCCCCTGTCTACGTGGGACATGACTCCCAGGGTGTGGACCTTTCTGGCAACGTGGGACAGAAATCCTAGAATGAGCTGAGACTCAGCATCAAGGGATTGAGAAAAACTTCTCGACCAAAAGGGGGAAGAGTGAAATGAGACAAAGTGTCAATGGCTGAGAGATTCCAAACAGAGTTGAGAGGTTACCCTGGAGGTTATTCTTACACATTAAGTAGATATCACCTTGTTAGTCAAGATGTAGTGGAGAGGCTGGAGGGAACTGCCTGAAAATGTAGAGTTGTGTTCCAGTAGCTATGTTTCTTGATGATGATTGTATAATGATATAGCTTTCACAGTGTAACAGTGTGATTGTGAAAAACTTATGTCTGATGCTCCTTTTATCTACCTTGTCAACAGACGAGTAGAACATATGGAATAAAAATAAATAATAGGGGGAACAATTGTTAAAATAAAAAAAAATTTTCAGTGGCAAAAAAAAAAAAAAAGGGCCACTGAACAGTTGAAAATCCAGTTAACGTCACCCCACCAAACAAGAGTGTTCAGAGAATATATAGAAAGCCTATTTCCCCCACTTGTCTTTAGGGAGAGGAGGCTTGAGGAGGTGGGGGGCAGTCTGGGGACTGTTGTGGAAATGGATGTGGCTGAAAACAGAGCGGCAGGACCCATCCCAGGTCATGGCTTGCCTGGAAGATGAAGACTTCCTGTGAGCCTGAGGTTGTGGGAATGCTGGGTGAGAAATGCTGTTAACAGGCTGGGAGGGAGGGGGGCACTTCCTTGCAGCCAGCCAGAAGGTGGAGGGGAGTGGCAGAACCAAGAGAGGGCAGAAGGGAAGCAGAGGGAAAGGTGGGGTTTCCCAGGGCTTGTTCTCCTGCATGGGGGAGTACAGGGTGAGAGCTGGAGCTTCGGCAGCATTGAAGCGACCTGATTTGCTCAGTCTGCAGGGTCTGCAGCTCAAAACAAGCAAGGAATTCTCTATGTCTTTGGTGGAGGGGAAAACTACGAGGACCCAGACACAGTAAGGGGCTTTGTGCAAAAAAGGCAACCACGTCTGTGGCTGTGGGGCCCCGTTAAGGGAGGAGTCCTTGCTCGCTCCTCATGATAAAAGCCAATGTTTATTCTTTAACTGAGTGTTAACAGGAGGCAGATTCTGCCACAGCGGGTGAAAAGACATATCCCACTTCATCCTCATGAGAGCCCTGTCATGGTGCTAGTATTATCCCTAATTCACAAATGAGAAAACTGAGACTTGTCCAAGGTCACACAGCCCAGAACAACCCGAGGCTTTGGGACATTAAGTCAGAGCCTCTCACACACACTGTAGGGGAAGCCCAGGGACACAGAGGTGGTGAAATGAAAATTCAGGCCCTGCTCTCGAAGGGCTCCCAAGCTGGCAGGCATAGCAGATCCGTAAATGAAGGATTTCAATGCATTGGCATAAATGTTAAAGAGATTTATGAAGAAAATGTCATAGTAGCAAAGAAGAGTTGAACGGTCATTTGCAGGTGGGGTGGGGATATGTGCTGGAGGAGGTGTCGTGATCAGGGGGCAATTGCACTGGGCTTTGCTGGACAAGCAGGAGTTTGTGAAGCAGAGGAAAAGACATTCTAGGCAGGAGTATGCACAAAGAAAAAAGCACAAAAGTGGGAAAGTTCCTGGAGGACACAGGAAAGGTCAGGATCAACAGTGGGGGTGGAAGGGAGGTGAAGGGTGGCTCTGGGAGGTGGGGTTGGTCAGGGTTTCAGGGTCTTTTTGAAGAAAGACCTTAAATATGGACTTTTAAATACTCTCTCCAAACGATTATATATACACAGTCATTGTAGTGTGTATTTTAAAAATGCTGGCTTGTTAAATGTATAAATTTAAACTGGACCACAAATTTGGTTATCCTGTTTTGGCATTTTTTTTTTTAAACAAACCTGGAGCCCCAAACAAATAGACTCTGCAGTTTTTGGAATTAAATACTGAAGTATTTTCAGACGAAAATTTGTGATGTCTTGGAGTTAACCAAATAATCCATTGTGGGGTTGGGGGGGTAGAGGTAACAAGACTGGGCATGCACTGAAGCAGGGTGTGGCTTCGTCACGTTATTCTCTTTCCTTTTGTGCCTATTTGAATATGTCCATGATAAAACACATTTGAAGAAGGATGCCCTCACTCTGAATGTTCCTGGGGAGCCTTGGGATGTACATGCTGGGGAGGGGGGTGGAAGATGAGTGATGGGGAAGGAAAGAACACGGAGCTGAAAAGCCCATTGGAGTCAAATTGTGAAAAGCCTTGTAAACTATTCTGAGAGGTTTGGACTTAATCCCACATGATGGGAAGCCCAGGGAAGAATTTTTAGTAGGAGAATGACACCCTCAGATTCTCATTTGGGGAAGAACGCTTCCAGTTGGTTGTCTGGAAGATGGAGGGTGGGCGTGTGTGTGTGTGTGTGTGAGAGTGTGTGTGTGTGAGAGAGTGTGTGTGTGTGCGTGTGTGTGTGTGTGAGAGTGTGTGTGTGTTGGGGTCAGGCAGAAGTTGACCCGCTCTCTCCCTGTACTGTCCCCGGACTGTGCCATGAGAGAGGGCCCGAACGAAGGTAGTGGCCACGAGAGGGAAAGGTGGGGTAGGACTTAGCAAGGCCTCTCTGAGGCCTGTACCCCCAGCATCACAAACTGTTATAATTGCTAGCACAATAAATAATTATTTACTGGGATAAGTCAATAAAGATTACTTATTCGCTGTCTTTCTGATAAATTGTTGACTGTAGGATGGTGTAGACAGAACACACCTATCCCCTTGATTTATCCCCCGAGTCTGGCAGGGTGCCTGGCAATAACTGTGGAATGAATGAATGAATGCATAGCATAGGGTTATCCCTGATCACTAAATCTTTGGCAAATGAATGAACAAATCCAGCAGAGTACCTAACAGAGGAGTCTCTCCATAAATGTCTGTGGGTTGAAATAAACTGATGTGAAATTGCAGGACACTGGTGCTCAAGCAGGGCAGGGGAAGGGGGGCGGGGGGGGGGCGGTCATGTCTCCCCTTAGGGAAAAAGCAATTTCCTCTCAGCACAGGAGCTTCCAAAAGGCAGTGGTTTGTAAGCTGAAAAGGAATGGGAAAAAGCAAACCAGGCACACGGTTTGTCCATTAACATGTCAGCCCTCGAAACTTGTCTCCATTTCTTTCTTGGCACCCTGATGAGGTGCTTCCTCCATTTCAGATGGATGGTGGTTTATTCCCTTCTTCTAAAAAAAGCTTCTAGATGCTTTTAAATTAGGCAAATGAGCAAGGGCAATGTTCATTTTTTCCCCCTTTCATTTGAAAATATGTGGCTTGCCAAAAGGCCTCTGGACGGAATGTTCAGAGGCTGCATAATAGAACAACAGAGGCTGCCAAACTCTTAAATCACTAACCAGACAGGACAATCTCAGCCTCAGGACCTAGAGACCCCTGGATCAGCACCCGTGAGCTGAGTTCCCCAGCAAGTGAAAAAGTGGCTTACAGCCCAAGGTGTCAGCAGAAAAGGAAGCCCCAACCTTGAGGAACTGGAAATTCAAAGTGGGCCACAATGCCTTGAGCTTACTTCTCCAAGATCTGCTTAATGATGAAAGAAAATGGGGTCACCCTCTGTAAAATTTCAAGGAGAGAACCCACTACCGATATTTTCTTTCTGAACTTCAGTTTACCCATTGATCAAACGGGTCTACATTGAAGGGCTGCAAAAGAATAGAGAGGTCTCAGTATAGACCTTTCTGCATCGGTTTGAAACTCTAATGTACCCTAGAACAGTCATGTTCTTTAACCTTGATTCAGTATTGCTGGGTGAGATCTTTTTTATTGTTTCCATGGAGATGTGACCCACCCAATTGTGGGTGGTACCTTTTGATTAGGTGGTTTCCATAGAAATGTGTCTCCACCCATTCACGGTGGGATCACTTACTGGAGCCCTTTAAGAAGGAATCAATTTGGGAATAAGCTTTAGTGTGGACAGAGCTGACACAGCCAGAGACCTTTGGAGATGAAAAAAAAATGCCCCTGGGGAAGCCACTCAAGAAGCTGGGAGAGAAAGCTAGCTTGTCAGATGACTTCCCAGCTGACAGAGGTGTTCTGAATGGCATCAGCCTTTCTTGAGTGAAGGTCATCTTTTTTGGGTGCCTTAATTTGGATATTTTCATGGTCTTATAACTGTAAAGTTGCAACTTAATAAATTCCCCTTTTAAAAAGTCATTCTGTTTCTGGTATATTGCATTCCGGCAGCTTTAACAAACTAAAACAGATGTCTACCTACCTTGTCCTCTTTGATGGTCCTCTCTCTATGGAATCTGTGAAGTTTAGAGCTTAGATACTCAAAGTGTACTTCCTGGACCAGCACTATCAGCACCACCTGGGCACATGTTAGAAAAGTAGAATCTCAGGCCCTACCCCAGACCTATCAATCAGACTCCACATTTTAGCAAGATGCCTGGGTGATCCACGTGCATGTTGAAGTTTGAGAGGTCTACCTAACCATGTGATCTTGGCTAAGTCACTTGAACTCTGGACTTTATTCATTTATAAAATGAAAGGGATTAATTTAAATGGCTTTTAGATCTGAAATCTTATAAAGTTCAAGTGCTGCTCAAAAGTACCATCTTTTGATCCCCAAATGTACAAGGGTGTTTCATGCTATTCTGAAATAATGAACAAATGTGTTCCATGGCAGTCACTGGGCTGGGCTCTGTTTGGATGATCTGGAGGTATATCCTGGAGTTTCTAAGACAGCTGAAAATATTATGGCCCACTAACAACCCTTAAACCCCACATTTTGGTTTGGAAAATACAGTCGTTAGTAGTATTAGTACACTCCCAACCTGTGCTAGATTGATTGCATTGATACCCCCAGTAACGGCTTGCTTGTGTCCATGCCCTTTAAAATGTGACTTTGCAGCTCCACCAATCATGAAATGGAGTCTTATTTCCCTATCCCTTGAATCTGGGCTGGGTTTGTGACTTTCTTTGATCAAGAAAATGCAGCAGAAATGATATTATGCCAGTTCTGAGCCCAGGCCTCAAGAGGCTTTGCATGCTTCTGCTCTCTCTTGGGACCTTGCTATCACTATGTGAACTAGTCTTGGTTAGCTTGCTGGAAGATGAATGACCACGTAAAGGAGAGTCCAACCCCCCAAGTCCAAGACATCCAGAATAGACTACTGCCAGCCAAACTCCCTTTTTGGTATGCTAAAGCTGCCAGAATATGAGTTTACAGTTCTAAGTCCATAACGATGTCCAAATAAGGGCATCAACAAGGGGTTAACCTTCACTCAAGAAAGATTGATGTCATCCAGAACATCTCTGTCACCTGGCAAGGCATGTGGCTGGTATCTGCTCATCCCTTGCCCTGGGCTCCACTGCTTTCAGCCTCTGTTTTCTGTGAGGGTTCCTCATTTGACATCTCTAGGGCTGGCTTTCATCTCTTGGCTTCCCTTGGTACCCTCAAGGTTTCTGACTTGCTTAACATATCATGGGAAGGCACATGGTGATGTCTGCTGGGCTCCAAACAACCCTTGTCCACGCATCTGCTTTCTCTGTAGGCTCTCTAGGGACTGCCAAACTTCCATGTCTCTGATAGTTCTAATGCAAATGTTCTCCAAACATCTGCATCTGAGGTTTCTCCAAAATGTTTCCCTTTTTAAAGGACTCTAGCAAACAGATCAAGACCTACTGTGAATGGGTGGAATCATGTCTCCATCTAATCAAAAGGCTGTACCAACAACTGGGTGTGTCACATCTCAATGGAAGTAATCTAACCAAAAGTTTCCACCCTAAATAATATGTTTGGCCCCACAAGATTGGATCAGGATTAAAACATGGCTTTTCTGGGATACATAGTTTCAAACCAGCCATTCCACCTTCTGGACCCCAGAGAGACATGCTTTCCCAAAATACAAAATACATTCACCCTATCACAATATCACAAAAACCTTAAGCCATTTCAGTAATAATACAAATACTATACAAAGTGAAAAAAGGTACAACATTGCATCAAAGTCAGTTACAAGTACGGTCTATCCTACGGCAAAAATTCTCCTCTGACTGTTGACCTATTAAATTCAGAACAAGTTATCTGCTGCCAATATACAAAGGAGGTACAGCCACAGGATGCATGCTCCCATTTCCATAGGGTGATATGAGAAGGAAAACTGGTCAAAGGTCCCAAACAGTTCTGAAAACCTGCAAGGCACACTACATTAGATGTCAAAGTCTGAGAGTCATTTATAGGATGACACGTGTCATCTTCTTCTGTGCTTTTGAAAGTGACAGTCTTCTTCTTTCCAAGGACCTACACAATGGCGTTGTTCTCTCCAAAGGCTGGGGTGAAGGTTGCAAGACTGGGGTGCATTTGGGACACTATCTTTTTCTTGGCTCCACCCTCTCCAAACATTGGAACAGCGCTCTCCAGAGCTGTATTATCCAGAGATAATACAATTATCTCCAGAGCACATGCTCAACCTCTCATAACAATGGAGTGGCAGTCAGGCTCCCCCCAATCCCCAATTCATGCATTCCCCCTCTCTGAGGCCTGGGGCAGCAAAATTCTTCCAGAGCAATGAAGCGGAAGGCCCACCCTTTGCTTTCAGGGCAAACTCACCCTCTCCACACGTATGAGTGGGCCTGCTCTCTTGGTCTGAGATTTCCTGATTCCAGCTTCCATGGTTTTCCTTCAATTTGTCCCTTTTCTGTCATTTTTAGTCCAGACTGGCAGTGATTTCTTTTATATAGTTCCAGCAGCACTGTTGTTGGTTTTCTATGCAGTATACTGAGATCATGCCCATCAGACAATGAGACTTTCCACAAATCCTTTCTGAAAAATTCCATCTCAAATTCCTGCCAGTCCTGTAATGGTTGACTGCTTCCATGTTTGGTTAAATCCTTACATGGGGCATTATTCTCTGAGGTCTCCCTTTCTGGGAGCCCAGAAATTTCCTGACCATCAATTTCTGGTTTCTTTGTACACAAGAGTTCAGTTATCAGCTATCTCTTTCCTGTTGCATTTTACTGCAAACTGCAAGGACCAATCAAGTTGTATTTTCCATATTTAGTTTGGAAATCTCTTCAGCTATGTACCCCAGCTTGATACTTTTAAATTCTAACTTCCGTCCAACAGCAGTACTCAATTTGGCCAAATTACCTGCCATTTTAAAACAAGGGTTGCCTATCTTCAAGTTTGCAATGACACATTCTTCATTTCTGTCTAAAACCTCAGCAGAGGTATCTTCAGAGTCTTCATTTTTACTAACTGTCTCTTCAAAGCATTCTTGGACTACTTTATCAAACTCCTCATAATTTTCCAGAATCTTCCCCTCATCCATTTAAATAGCTGTTCCAATATGTTTGGCATTTGCAAACTGCAGAATCTCCCCACTTCTTTGGTACCAAAATCTATTTTGGTTTTCTAAAACTGCCAGAATGCAACATACCAGAAGTAGAATGGCTTTCAAAAAGGAAATTTATTAATTGTGAGTTTACAGTTCTAAGGCCATAACAATGTCCAAATTAAGGCAGCAGGAAGAGGTTACCTTCACTCAAGAAAGGCTGATGCCAACTGAAACACCTCTGTCAGCTGGGATGGTACATAGCTGGCAGCTCCCAACACAGGAGAGGGAGATCAGCAAAGCCACCACAGCTGGACAAAGACGAAGAGTGAGTCCAGCTGAGACTAGAAGTACCAGTCCACTGACTATAGATTTGTGAGCAATAATACTTTCTTTTTTATTTTAAACCATTGGGTTTCAGAAAGTTTTGTTACATAACACTAGCTGGCAGTACTCACTGATACTTTAAAGTACTTAAAGGTCTTAAATCTGGTTGGAAAACAATCATGAACTTCTAAGATTGACTGTAGCTCTGAAATTCTATGCTCCTTTAGAAAAAGATAATTGTATTATTGCATAAAAGACGTTTAGACAGGGTGCTAAAAATCAAATGCTCATAAGGGATTCTGAGAGAAGAGAGCTCAGTGCACAGCAAAATCAGTTTTTGTTGTTGTTTTCATATAAATCATGCAAGGACTATTTTTAATTACTACAAAGACGTCTTGTGGTTTCTATTTTCCTGGAATCTAAAGGTCCTCTCAGTTTATCTTTTATGTCTCCACTTTTGATAGAGACATGGAAAATAAGACATTCTTTTCTTTTTCTTTTAATGATAAAGTCCACTGAAACACAGTCTCAGTGTGAGGGTATTGCAGGGAGTAGTGGGGACTGGGGCAAATGAGGAGTGTATGCCCCATTTATGTTACTACACAAAGGCCATGGATTCTTTTGCCCAGCATGCTCAATAACCAATTCCTGAAACACCAGTGTTTCAAAGAGGAAAAGAGTTTATTACTAGGGGCATAGTAGGAAAGCAGACAGCCTAGCAGCCCAAAATCTGTCTCCCTGAACTGCAGTAATTCTGATAGTTTTATTAAAGAAAAAGATGGGCAGAGTTTAGGATAATAAGCACAGTGGCCCCAGGTGATGTAATTAGAGGTGATCTAATTATTGGTCATGCATAGATTGATTATATGTTTAGTCACAGAATGTATGTAAGAAAATGGCAGAATGACGTATAGGTGACTTGTAGGTTAAAGTCTAAGCCACTGCACATGTCAGGCAGGGCCATCTTGGTTAGATCAAGATGACTTTGGACTTGGGGTGGGTTAGTTCTGGGCTGACCCAAGATCTTTCATTAATAAACATTAGGGGCTGTCTTTTGTGATTATAAAACTCTAAATTTGAAAAATGGAATAACTGGATATGAATGAAGATCAGTCACAAAGTTTTTACAATGACAGGGGCAGAAGACAAGGGCTGTACAATCATTATCAGAGATCATGGCAGCTGGATTATAATTTAGAGATTTCAGGTATTTTCCCTCAGTCTACGCCAATGCACCAGAATACAAAAAGGAATATCTATATAATGATTTGGTAATCAAAAATTTTCCTCAAATCCTGATTTCTCAGTTACATCTAGGTGGGCTGATTGTTGACTTAAAAACTAAGGGCCCAAAGTTGTCAGATCTTATTAATTGTCAAGAGAATCTGGAAATCCGGACTTATATTTATATGAACTTGCCTAATTTTTGAACTTTGACTCAACATGTTTTAAAATCCTCCATGGCCCAAACAAAACAATTTGCCAGCTGAAGTGGTCAGCAGAGTCCTGGTGTGAACTGCCAATGCTGAAGGAGTTTGGAGTGAGGAGAACATAGGCGAGTAGAGCTTTTACACCGGATCCACCCATACTCCTTTGAGCACAGCAAGAGTCAGAGAAGCTGCCTTTGCTGTGCACCTTTGTGTGAAGGGTAAGTGATGGGTACACAGTTGCTTTAGAAAGATGACAGAACTGTCCTGAAGGCCAGGTAGGGCAGAGTCCTGGCTACCCTTGTCTCTTTCAGCCTCTTTCTTAGGGCCTCCCTGACCTGGGACTCTAGGATCTATTTTACCCTGTTATTTCAGGAATTAAGCAGAAACTCATGCACATTAAGGTGAACTCTATTTTCCCCAATTGTAGTTCTTGTTAGGCAATTTTAAAGGGGCTCAATGACTTCTCTAAAAGATTGGAGTTCTAATAGAAAAAGTCTCAGCCCAAGGCTAGGCAGGATGGCCTGGGTTTTGCATAATCGTGTGTGAATAGAGGATTTGTATTAGGGCCCTGGCTGAAGGAGCAACGAAAGGGACACAGTGCACTGGATGCTTCATTTGCTGAACCATGTGCCTGGGGGTAGGACTGCTTCTCAGCCTGAGGAGAATGTGCCTTTTACAAATCGTCCCCCTTGTGGGGGCGGGGGTGGCCTTTTCCCTAATGCACTCAGACTCTTTTGGTGCTAATCTTACTCTGCATGAACCTTGCCAGCAGGACATTCACGTTCATTTATCCCACCTTAGGCATTATCATTATGGCCATTGTGCAGATAGAGAAGCTGAGGCTTAGGGAGTTTAAGAAATTCAGACCAAGTTTACCCAGCTAAGGAGCAGCAGGGCAGGTATCCTGACTCACAGGCCTGTCACCATCCTGGTGCCCAAGTGAGAATTGCCAGGTCCCTGCAGGAGGGGCTGGGGGTGGAGGCAGGTAGGTGGGAGTCCTGGATGAACATTGGACTTCTCCTGCCTGACCTTGGCACCTCATTGTCTTCTGGATGGCTAAGCTCTGTAAGTACAGGTGGGAGGAGGAGGGAACTAAACCCCACTCCCCACCAAAGGGGTCTGTTTGCTCTCAGACTCCACAGCTGGGGTGGATTAGTTGAACTTTGTAAATAGCTTTTGAAAATCATCAGGCTGGAAAAGTGCAATTGGTCCTGGAGAGTGCACACGTGCCCCACCCGCACTCATCCATGTCCCAGGCTCTGTCTCCCTGGCCCTGGCCTCTCTTTTTCATGGTTCATCTCCACCTCCTTCTCTGGCTCTGAATCTATAGAATCTCTTAGCAATTTTCTTCCACCCTCCATACCCACCTGCGGTGGATTGAATTGTGGACCCCAGTTTGGGCCTGTTCTTGGTCTCGATCCGACGTTCTGCTGGGTGTGGGCCCATTGCAAATAGAATCTCTTCAAGATGTTACTTCAGTGAAGGTGTGGCCCAACTGAATCAGGATGGGCTTTAATCTAGATAACTGGAGTCTTTTAGAAGCAGAGTGAAGTCAGATGGGGAGAGAAGCCGCTGGAAAAGCAAGAAGCTGGGTGTCAACAGAACCGGGAAGAGAAAGGAGAAGACGGCACCATGTGCACTGCCATGTGATGGAAAAGCCAAGGAACCCCAAAGATTGCCGGCCAGACAGAAGGTACCAACCTCGGGAAGAAGGCAACCTTCTAGCATCTGAGACTGTGAGCCAATAAATTCCTGCTATTAAGCCAACCCATTGTTTGGTATTTGTTTTAATAGCTGGGAAACAAAAACACCCCCCCTCTATCAAACTCTTGCAAACTGGAAAGAGAGGAAGAGAAGAGGAAATTCTTTTTAGGTTCAACTGCCTGGATTTCCTTTTGCTCCCTGCCTCATTCCTGTGAGGCTACTTTACTAATTCAAGGCCTGAACTGTGAGGAGTCAGGGGTTGTATTTGGGGCTGGTTGGTGAATTAGTGAACTTCAAGTCTCCTTCAGTCTTGAGGGGCAGTGAGCATGGGTGTCCAGTGGTGGCCTCAAAGGAGGACGCTGTAGAGCGTTTTCTCACAGTCACAGTTTGGTTAACCCCCAGAAAGTCAAAGCTGGGAGGCATTTATAGAGTCAGCAAGTCCAAAAGGCTCTGACCCTGGGTCTGTCTCTGGGCTGCAGGGGCCTGTGTACCTCCTGAAATTGGATACAAAATTGTTCCTGTGTATGGGTGAAGAATTGCCTTTTTGCAGGGAGAAGCTCCATGGAATACTTTTGTTTCTTTAAAGGATAGAGACACTCCCCTTTAAAAGTTAAGAACATTGGATTTTTGTCACTTGTGTCATTTTTTTGTAAGAGGGGAAACTGAGGCCAAGAGAGCAGACATGATATGATCAAGGTCAAGGTCATAGACGCGAGTAAGTCTAAGTGAGAACCCAGCACAAGTGTAGTTTGGGGTTGAGGTTGAGGACACTCACTCTTCCTGAACACGGTTTTCCAAAGCGTGGTCTTTTCAGTGTGTTTAACACAGTGGGTTGACCAGATAGTTGTTAGAAGTATGACTGAAGACTTTAGTGGAGGAAGTTCAAACACAGGATGGCGAACAAGGGGAGAAGGCAGTCAAAGGTTGTCAAAGGATAGAAGATTTCAACGCGTAGTGTACATCTTCACTAATAAATGGCAGTCCTCCCACAACCCCAACCTGCCTGCCCAGCCCTGCCACCAAGCCCTACTGGCAAACTCAGACGTGCCCCTGCATTCCTGGAATCCAAGCATGCCAGTTCCCAATTCATTGTGCTTTCCTTCATGCCATTCGCTCAGCTGATATCTACTGATTTCTCAACTCCATACCAGATGCCAGGGACACAGCAGAGAACAAGGTCCCTGCCTTCATGGACCTTATTTGAATTGAGAAAACCAGTGATATCTTTATAGAAATAAGACAAGAACTCAGGTCCAGGGTGGACTGGCACAACTCTGTCAGCAGAAGACCTCTCCTTGAGTTATGAGGTGCCACCTATTTCCCCAAGAGAGGGTTCTGTCGGGAAGAGATGACACTAATGCTCCTTTGTTTCTGATTTGACATTCTTCATCTCGACAGGGTCCCTGAGGTTTTCCTGACTCCAAGGACACTGCGGCTTCAGCTCATAACAAATGATGCACATGAGCATGCCAGCCCTTTCTTTCTATGAGGCAATCCTCAGAGGCCCTTGCCAAGATAAACTGTTTGGCCTTCTGCCTTGCAAGTTGATCCTCTTCTGAGTCCAATTATTGCTTTTCTGAAACACGGACAATGACATCATTGCTCTGTCCCTGGCTTGGGGATTTGATGGTCAGCATGAAGTCAGGATTTGGAAAGGTGCCTGCTCTTTGCCAATGCCCAGGAAGCCTGGAGTGGGGGCCCTAGTAGGAAGCGAGCTTATGGGAGAAGGTGGGCTCCCAGTGGCTGGGAGGAGGTTCACTTTGAAATCTGTACCCCATATCTGGGTGTGTCTTGCTGCACACATGGAAAGGCAGCATTTGGATGAGAGTTGAGGTGATTTTCAGTGGAGAGACACCTGCCTGGTTGTGTTAGTTGTTAAAATATTGAAATACCTTCATTTCCATTGGTAAACATTTGCTGGGGTGCCTTCTTGCCAACCCAGCTTTCCTGGCCTCTCCCCTGGGTCAGCCCCCCAGAATTCCTACCAGCCAGCACCTCCAGGGGCCTGTCCAACAGCCCTTTGATTGCTGATGGCTTTGCTGGTAAATAGTTTGGCTATTACTCCTGGAGGCGGGGTGGGGCGGGGAGGAATTTGGCTGGCTCTTTGTTGGCAGGGCACCTGCAGGGAGGCACTGCCATGCGAGGCAGGCAAAGCCTGCTTCTTAGACTCCCAGGCCTGCTATCAGGAATTCCCTCCTGCCACTGTAAGGCCTGGTCCTTGCATAATCAAGGGTGAACACTTCCTCTGTGCTGGAGGCTGGAAGGCACCTCAGAGGGACGCTGGTCCAGCCCATTCATTGTGCAAAGGGCAACCTGCAGCTCAGAAAGAGGCAGTGACTTGCTCAGGATCGGGTAGTGAGGTGATGTCTGAACTGAGCTTTCTGATAGTCCTCTGGGTCAGGATCCCCAAGGCGAGCAAAGGTCTTGGCTTCAAAGACTGAAGACATTCCAGGCATTCTCCTACCCCCTCATCGGCTGCCTTTCCGCACCCACAGTGTTTATGGGAATAGCTGACATTTCTCTAGTTTGAGGGGATTTAAGAGCCGATCTCAGCAGGGTGCTATCACAACTACAGTTTCACGTTACTCACAACCTGGCACATCCCTAAGCAAAGATCTCAGACCGCGGACCCAGGGGCCGAATGGAGATGGCAGACCTATTTCATTGGTTCCACCCAATGCCACTGTTGATTATTTTTTAGCCGTGTAGGTTGCTAACCTTTATAAAGTGGGAGATTTCACATAAAAACATAGATATGGGGCTTCTCTTGAGTAATTTTGTTAGCTCTGGCTGCCTGAGTGCCCACATTTGTGCAGAGCAGGACCAGCTCCTTTAGAAGGGGCTTGGGCCCCAGTTTGCCACCACCTACCCCCTTCCTCCTGGCTGGCTTACCTCATTTGCTGGCCCCTCCATGATTGAATTTGCCATCCTGTTCCAGAGTCTTATTACTACATGACACTGCTTTGCCTTTCATTTCTAGGAAAAGTTTTGCTGTAGCATCCATTGTCTTCCTCTCCAAGTTCAGGTCCTTTTAGGTAAGCTCAGGGCCTTTTGCAGGGACAGTCACTGGTTGACTGCTGACTATGACTTTTGAGGGTCCTCCCTTCTTCTCTTCCCACCTCCTCCCCAAACTGTGTCCTTCTCTCCAACCAGGCTCCCAACTTCTGACATTCCAAGCCAAGAGATGTATCCAGTCCACTGAATTCTACAGGCATTTGCTGGACACCTGTGATAGCTACTTCACGGGAATTCAAGCATGAGAAAGATACACTTTCTGACTTTTAGCTTTAAAGATCTCATTGGCATTTGTGGCAAACAGACAAAGACACAGGTGTCTAAAAGTCAAGGTCAGGTATGATGCGCCCTATGAGAGATTTCTAAAATAAGAGTCTTCGAGCGGGAAGAGTTTTCTCCATGAATTTGGAGATATCCAGATCAAACCTTCTTGTTACAGATAGGAAACTGAGAGATGCCAAATGGGAAGCGACAGTCATAAATCCTAGGTGGCAAACCAAGCTAGTTTCATCGTTTGGATTGTTGAACTTATAGTAGGTATTTAGTAAATGTGTGTTAAAGTGATTGAAATTCCTATTGATTTCTGCCTAGAACTGACCCAGTGTGATGGAAACTACTGTTCAGGACACCTGTCTGGTAGGTAATCATCTCATGTTAAGGTAGGGCCCCCCTCCCCCACTTCTCTTCCCCTTTCCCTCCATGGAGCACTCCTCTTTGGAGGAAGCCCCAAATGGTGCTTTTATGCACTTATGCAGGCTTACACTCCCCACTTAAGGCCCGCAGGTGGCCTTGAAGTTGTGTCCGTGAACTGCCTGGCTCCCCTCTTCCTGCCCACCCTTCTCCCAGGCTTGTTATGTAAGCGGGTGGTGGCAGTGGCATGGCTGGCGGCTTCCTGCAGCAGCAGCAGCAGGGCCGGGCATCCGAGCTGGCACTGTTCAAGTTCACCGCAGCATTCTGAACATTTAGGAACACAGGAAGGGCTGCGTTGTTTAAGCTCCCTTTGTTTTCAAGGAAGGTCTGGAGCCCACGGGGAGGAGGAAAACAAAACCAGGAAAACAGATGACTTGCCTTGCAAAGACAGTGTGTACGTTTGCAGCAGCTTCTGTGCATCCGAATGCACCCCTGCCCCATATGCATTTGCACACCTACACACCCAGACACACACAAACCCCTTCACTTACTCTATCCCCTGACACACAGAAACACACACACACATAGCCAGACAGACCTCCCAGAAGCTGAGACCTCTGTACATGCAGACCCCGTCCAAACTTAATAACAGGGAATCCACACATGCAGACAGGCATACACAGGCACACACACATCCAGATAGCTATACACAGACACACTCAAAATCTTGAAACACCTATTCTCATAGAAAGAGTCACAGATTGAACACACATGCACACACACACACACGCACACACATACCATTCACCAGCACAAACACAGAGGAATATTTTCTGAAGGGGCCTGGGGAGCAACCCTGCCCCCCGAGAACTTCTGCATCTTTAAAGAAGACCCCAGCTCTCCTGCCTACAGAGAGAGTGGGCAGGAGACAGAAGATTTCACAAAGGCCCCAGAGGTGGAGAGGGCAATGGGTCCTTTTCGTTTTTCCTCTTCTCCCTGTAATGTTTGTGTTTCTAAAAGGTTCCCCTTCATGTCCCCATTTAATTTATGAGTTTGAATTCTTCTTTCACAAAGTAAACAGATTACAATGACAGAGAAGCCAGAGGAGAGATGGGGAAAGAGTCCCCAGGAGGCAGCGGCCGGGGCTGGTCATAGCGGTCATTCATTTCATCAGCTCTGCTTTGGGGATTTCAATACATTTCCAAGTCGATGTCGATAAAGTGCAGCCCTAAAGGGGTTGGAGAAAAGAAGTCTGAAGAGAAGACCTCTGATAACAAAATGAGAAAGGAATATTGAAAAGTCACTTAAATCTCTAGTTAGAGACTGGGAAACCCTGGGTTCTCCCTGCTGTAACCTGTGCTGCTTGCTAGGAGAGCTTCCTTTTTGGTGTGTTTTCAATCTCCCTAAATGAAATGGTAAAGTGGGGCCTTTTCTCTACAGGAATAAGCTTCTTTCTCTTTCAGGGGAGGCCGAGATGGGCTGTGAGCTTCTAGGGAGGGAATTAGACTCAGCAGGACTCCCATACCTGGGGAGTGCTGAGTTGCTTGGCAGGTTAAAGAATCTGGAGCTCTCTTCGGAGAGTGGCTAAGGAGTCTGGAGCCTGGGAGATGGAAGGTGGACCCCCCAGGAAACAGCCATTTCCTCTGGGCTCCCTAGATCTTCACAGAAAGCCGGAATACTCGGAAAGGCTGAGGGTTTGTGTACGGGGTATGAGTCAGTGATAGCAGAATAGCAGTCCTAGAGGTAGAGAGGGCGGGTTTCTAATCTTCCTGAATTTGCATAAATCTTTGGAGAGATTGTGAAATGGGTGACAATGTAAGAAAATTGCATCTAGATTTCAGAGGTCGAAGGGGAGAGGCCCGGTGGACATCTGGGTAACACATGTACAATCATTTGCAAACTCTAAAGCACTATGTAATGCAAAGACTACATTTGCTATCCCTGCCGTAATAAATACAAAACCATCATCAAAGTGCTTGTGTCAAGTTGTCGATAATTATGAACAAAACTCGAAAGAGGCTTAAAAAGGTTGCCTTTCTGGGTTATATCCCTGGGACAGGCAGCTCCGCCTTTCTTGGGTAGAGATGCCATATGGTGTGGAGTTTGGAGGGTGGGAGTTTGCTCCTAGCACTCACCTCTCCCCAAAAGCTTGGCTCCGAATCCCCTCCCACTGCTCTCACTATCTTTTCTGTCATCCCCAGGTTCATTTAAACTCCCTATAAACTTTTTTTTGTTATCATTTGCTGGAGCCACTCCCTGGGAGTATCTGTTGCAATCTTCCTGCTTGTCCGGTCCAAATTACCTCTTTGCTCGATCTCCTGCAAAGCTCCCTAAATCATCATGGGGACACTGGTGGGGAGAGGGAGGCCACATCGTGGGGTGATTAAAAGCACTTGCCTCAAATACAAAATATAAGGGGGAGACCCCAAAACTCAGTAACCAGAAAATAATATTTTAATGTGATATTTTTTAAATAAAAATTCATGTCCATAAATCCATGATGCACAAAAATGCCAACATTTTAAATAAAGACAGGATCCATCCCTGTAGTCACACAATTCTGTGTCACTTGCGTCACCTTAGTCCTTGGCCATATCTGGATGTGAGGTTTGGCTCTGGCTCTTATTAGCTGGGGCATACTTTTTTTGTTGTTTTAATTAAAAACAAATGGATGTATAGTTTGCATATAGTAAATGCACACATCCAAAGAATACAACTCATAAATATTTATATGTGTGTACAGCGGTGTGATCACCACTTACTCCGGATGTAGGACATTTCTATCACTCCAGAAAATTCTCTCTTAGGATACCCTTTTTTGCTTAAAACCCTTCATCTTAGTTTGCCGGGGCTGCTATGACAAAGAGTGTACACTGGTTACCTTAACAACAGGAATTTATTGCCTCACAGTTTTGGAGGCTAGAAGTCCAAAATTGAGGGATCAGAAGGCCATGCTTCCTCCTAAGTATGCAGCGTTCTGGTAGTAGCTTGCTGAGAATCCATCTCTGCCTCTATCTCACGGCGATCTGTCTCCATCAGTCTCTTCCTGTGGCTTCTACTTCCGCGTCCAAATTTCCTCTGCTGATAAGGACGCCAGTCATGTTGGATTAAGGCCCATCCTGATTCATTTGGCCTTGTCCTCAAAGGATCTCGAGAGTTCCTATTTACAAATGAGTTCCTAATCGCAGGACCGGAAGTTGGGACTTGACCCTGCTTTTATGGGGTACGTGATTCTTTCTCTAACACCTTTCTATGGGTTTTTACTGCCGTCAGGATAAAGATCAAAACTCTTTGTCCTGTCCCCCACCCATCCTGGGGCTGCAAATGCGTTCTCTACCCTTTCTCCAGAAGCTGAATGCAAGTGTGTTTGACCTGAAAACTCTGGTCTGTCTAGCACACCACACTGCTGAGACTTTTGAGGCCGTCCCTGGCCCTGAATTTAATGGCAACACCGATCCCAATCAATCCTAAAGCGAATGAAGCCAGATGGGCACGTCATGCCTTCACAGGCCAGATGGTGTTGGAGGGGTCATTTTTTGCACCTATGTTTAAGATCCTCAGCTCTCCGGCCCTTAAACCATCTGATCACCTATTACACATGGTCCCACATAAAGCTGAAGACTGGAGATCCTAAAATTCCTTCAGGGACAAGGAGAAAAAAAATCAAAATTCACCTGGATCCAAAGAATTCACACGTCCTTAGAGCAGGAAGGACACTTAGAAACCACCTGATGCAACCTGGGCTTTTGAAGAGGAGGAACCTTGGAGGAGCTGTGTCTTTTCTAAGGTCCCAGCTGTGTTTATTGTACAGCTACTGTGTACCAGGCATTGAAGTGCTTTATATTTATCATCTCATTTAATCTGCCCACCATCCCTATGAGGTGGGCACTGCTGAGATTTCTGTTTTATAGATGAATGCACTGTGGCTCAGAGAGGGTAAGTGTGCTTTTTTGAAACCATTGTGCACCCCAGAAAAGCCATATTCTTTAATCCTGATTCAATATTGCTTGGTGGGATTCTTTTGATTAACTTGTTTCCATGGAGATGTGTCTCCACCCATTCAAGGTGGAGTTGTTTACTGGAGTCCTTTAAGAGGGAATCATTTTGGAAAAAAGCTTTAGAGCCCACACAATCAAAAGCCTTTGGAGATGAAGAAGGAAAACGCCCCTGAGGGAGCCTCATGAAACAAGAAGCCAGGAGATAAAGCTAGTGGACATTGCCATGTGCCTTTCTAGGTGACAGATATGCTCCAGATGGCATCAACCTTTCTTGTTGGTGCCTTAATTTGCACAGTTTCATGGGCTTAGAACCGTAAACTTGCAACATAATAAATTCTCTTTTTAACAGCAGACCCATTTCTGGTATATCGCATTCTGGCAGCTTTAGCAAACTCAGACAGGAAGCGATTGGCCAAGGCCACGCATCTAACGAATGGCCCTGAGATTTGAACCCAGGCTAATCAGATGTCAGCTCTTCCACTCTAAAGCCTGCCTCACCCAAGCCAGAGCCCCGTTTTACACACCAAAGGCAGGGAATGAATGGTCTATGAAGTGAGGAATTTGCTTTTGGCTCTTAGATTTACTTCCTACAAAAACAAGTAAGATAGTGAAGGGCCAGACCCCCATTGCCCCTTCTGTCGGTTCACCAGGCGCCAGAGAGACGCTGCAGACCGTCAGAAAGGGGTTGACCTGCACTGATAAAGGTGTTGCGGCAACTCTTGGACCAGCGGCTGCGTTGCATAACGCAGGGATGCTGGGGGCCTGTGTGTGGGCATGTTCCCATATCACCAGGCCCAGAATGCAGCCTTGGTGTTCCAGGACTGGCTGCCAGGACGTGGTGAGAGGAGGGGCTGGTGAATTTCCCCAGGACACTGCAGGCTGCAGCTTGCTGATAGAGACAGAGAGCATCAACCTGGACACAGGGTTCTTGTTGCCACTGGGAGGTGTGTGGTGGTTAGGGCACTTGGGAGGGCCTTTGGAATCCCAGTTCTGATGTTTTCTAGTTACTTCCTCTTTTAGGGTCTCATTCATCAATGAGAAGGTGTTTATGAGTGCCCGGTACTTGGAAACCCCTTAATTAATGGGAAATAATGGTGTGACCTTGGGCAAGACACCTTCTCTTCCAGGACCTAAACCTTTTCATCTGTGAATGAACTGGGATGCACCAGATGATGGCCAAAGTTCCTTCCTGCCCTAAGAATTTATTACTGAATCTGTAGCTCTGTGCTCAAGGATTTGGGGCAGGAAGTTCAGTGCTGGGGCAAAAGCCCTCTAGGCATTCAGCAGCTGTTTGGCAAACATACTCCTTAACCTTCCCCTTCCTATTTATTTCTCTGCTTGGCTCAAGGGTTGATTATATTACTGGTAGAGAAACAAACCAAAAAGCCAGGGCAATTGCTGCTGCACTGTGTTTTCTTAATCTCATTTTTTATTTATGTAATGCACAGAGTTTGCAAGACCCAGGGACTGCTGTGAATGTCTTTGGCATATGCTTTTATTAGTTCATTGGGCAATTATTGATAATGATGTAAAGCCTCTCATCTGGCCAGCACTTGACAGTTTATACAGTGGTCAAACATTGGTTCTGAAGCCACAACCCTTGGGTTCTAACCCAGCTCGTCCACATAGAAGCATAGGACTTCAGCCAGATTGCTCCATTGCTCTGTCCCTCAGTTTCCCCATCTATCCAATGGGAGGGATAATAGAAATGGCCCCATAGGGTTGTTGGGAGGATGAATTGATTTGATATCATGTAAAGCACTTAGTGTCAGACCCAGGTAAGCTATTATTACCCAGGTGTAAGCTATTATTTCTACCAGTCTCCTTCTCATTTTCACAATCATTTTCTGATTTGATGCATCCAGTGACTTAATCAGACTGGTATGGAGACACAGGTGAGGAGCCTGAGGCTCAGAGGGGGCAGCGACATGTCTGAGGCTCACATAAGTTAGTAAGTGAAAACCCCTGGCTTCTAACCTGGGACAGGTGAACATCTCTGAAGCGATGTTGGCCGTAAGTGTTTAGGAATTAAGAACAGAGGGGAAATCCTGGTGGCTGGGAGAGCTCTGAGCAAAGCTTGGACTTGAGTGGAACTCTGGAGGGCAAGAGGGCTGCACATACATGATGGAAGTAGAGAAGCGAGGAAAAGGCATGCCAGCTGGGAGCTGTCACTGGCAAAAGCTTGGCTTTAGGGATGGACTTAGCTTATATAAGGGATGGTGAAGGGACTGTCACCTGGGTTAGAGTGTTCTTAGAGGGAACTTATAGGAGACAAGAATGCTAACATTTGCTAAATGCTTACAAGGCACTGTTTTGAGCTGTCTACTAGTAATAACTTATTAAATTCTCATAATCACCTTATAAAGCAGGGGCCAATATTACTCCTATTTTCTGGATGAGAAAACCAAGGCACAGAAAGGTTAAGCAGCTCCCATGAGGTCACAGAGCTGAAGAGTAGCAGAACCCAGATTCAAACCCAGGAATTCTGGCACCAAGAGTCTGTGTTCTCAACCACTGTGCTATACCACCCTACACAGTTGGGAGCATGATTAGCCAAATGAATCCCTAATCACAGCACCTTCTGCTACTCGTTGTGGCACTGAATAAAAGCATTGATTGCTGTGTTCATGGAGAGGGCACAGATGTGGTGCATGTTAGAACAGCGGGGTTACAACATCCGTGGAAAGGACTTTCAGCTAAGATCTAAAATGCAAATCTGCCCACTTCACTATCCTGCTTAATATCATTGGGCAGCTCTCTATCGCCTCCAACAATGCAAAGATGGGTTCCCTCCCTGCATGGACAGGCTTCACAGCTTTGCTATTCACCTCCTTTTTTAAAATTAATGATAATTTTTCACTATTCCTCTTTCTACCTTTTCCTCACTGGACCAACTCCTATCCATCCTTCAGGACTGTGCCCCAGCATCGCCTCCTCCACAGGAAGCCTTCCTTGCTTCCCTCTGGCTACCAAGGTCTTGTCTAAGCTCCCATGGACCCCTGGGCTGACCTCTGTCTGCGCCTTATAGCCCTGGGCAGCAAGGACATCTATCAGAAGTGCTCACAAATTATTCAACTAAGTCTTCCTTAGTTACACTAGTCTTTCTTTCTTACTTTCTTCCTCTCTTCCCCCCCCCCCTTTCTTCTCTTTGTAATCTGGTACTGAATTCATCCCATATTTGGGACTCAGTAGTATTGTTTGAAATAGACACAGAAGAAGAATTCACAGTGACTCTTGTAACTGAGAAATTAGGATTTCAGTGATGATTTTGATTACTGAATCATTATGTAGATATTTTTGCTTTCTGGGACACTGGAGTAGACAGAGGACTGAAACCCTAAACTATAATTCAGCTGCTCTGATAGCTGAAATGGTTGTAAAAGCTCTTATTCTGTGCCTTTGTGACTTCACGAGCTGTCACTCCCATTATCTGGTCATTTTCTGGTAGGGCAAAGGCCCTAATTATAATGAAGAATTTGAAGCCAGCCATCAACAAATCTCAGCCGGAGACATTGGTAAATCATATCAGCTAGACTCTGTTATTGAAAGATGACTTGTCTCCCTTCCATTTGCCTTACACCTTTAGTACTAAAGTGATCATTCCGCCTCCCCTCCTTTCAGCTTCTTTTCTCCTCTTGAACTGATAATGATAACACGTCTCCTTTTCTGCTTAGAACTTTCTATTTGAAATTGTAATGACCTCATCTCCCTTTGCTAAAATCCTTAAAAACCCCCTAAACTCAGGGAGACAGATTTTGGGCCAATAGGGCATCTGCTCTCCTGGTAGTAATAAACTCTCTCTTTGAAACCCCGATGCCTCAGGGCAGAAGAATCCATGGCCTTTTTCCGGTAACACTCTGATAGCGGGAGATACGTGTTCACAGCTGATGCTGTGTCAACCCACTGACTTCATTTTCTCCATTCCATTCAGGACCTGTCTGCAGACAGCGGGGCAGCTGTTCAGAACAGGAACATCCTAAGCAGTCAGAACAAGTGTGTGATTTGAAGGTCCCAGGTGAGGTCCTGGGTTTTGGTGGCTGGTGAGTTTCCCGGCATCCTGCTCAGTGCCTGCCCCTGGGCAGGTCTCAATAGGCCTGCGAGGGATGCTGGGCGAGGCAGCAGCTCACCTGGTACAAAACTTTAGGGCATCTGCGCTCTAAAGCAAATGGAGGGGCTGGATTTAACTGGACCCCCAAATAAGTGAGCAAATTTCTTGATTCCTCCAAATGGAACATTACTTTCATTTTAAATGAGTTAACATTTTCTTAAAAAAAAATAACCCAAAAGATTAAGAAAGGATGAGGAAGAAAAAGAGAAACACCCTACCAACCACTTCATTTCTTTTCTTAACATTATTAGGTGGCTCCCCTCCCCTCCAATAATTCAGTGCTTGTGAACTTTAAAACTCTACCTACCTATTTTTTTCCCCTCAAGCCGCTGGTGCAGAAGGAATCTGGAATTTCTGAATATCTTCCCAACTAAAATGAACCATTGCTTCATTCTGAGGGAGCCTGCTGAGAACCCTACAACCCTGCTGAGGACTGTTAGGAAGTCAGTTATTTTGCTGGAACTGATATCACCACTTTCCCCAGCCACAGGGGAGAAAGAGAGAAGATCTGATTTAAAAGGCCAGCCACAGGGTCCTTGCTGAAGGCGTCCACCACCTTGGGCTCCCTTTCTCTGCAGTGAGCTTGATCTTGGGGATGGGGCTCAAAGGTGAATGCTCAGTATTGGGGATGGGGCTCAAAGGTGACTGCTCAATATTGTTGGAATCAGACAGACAACTTGGCTTAGGGCTAAACACAGATTTCTTTCCTCTTCTTCTGCAAACTTGGACATGTTGAAGCCACAGGAGGAGCAACAGACAACTCTTTCTTTCAACTGGTGTCAGGAAGTCTGAGCCCAGGCTCATCCCTACTATTGATTTGCTGTGTGATCCTGAACTAGTTACTCAACCTTTCTGGAACTTGGCTCCTTTATCTGTAAATTGAGATGGTTGGATCAGATGGGTGAATTTCTTTTTATTGTTTTTTTAAGTAAAAGATTCTTAGAAAAAGGGAGAAGAAGAAGAACCAGTGTCCCAGATAAAAGAGATAAAGTGGAACTGCTCTTCATGCCCATCCCACACCACGAGTCTGCAGAATGAGGAATAGTCTGAGACCCACTGAACTAGATATAACAACATCAACAATAACAACGACATTTACTGGGTGCTGTTCTGTTTTAAACTGAAGCATTGAGGGCGGTGGACTTGGGGAGGGGTCTCTGTAGTTCTCAATCACAGCAGAGACAGTGCAGTGTTGGGGTTCAAAGCACAACCTCTGGAGCCAGACTGCTTAGTTTAAATCCTGATGCTCCCACTTGCCGGCTGTGTGACCCTGACCAGTGTTCTACCCTCTCTGTGCCTCAGGTTCCTCACTTGCAAATTGAGGTCAATGATGGCTCCACCTTCACAGGGATGTTGTGAGGATGTAATGAGCTATTAAAGTATTTAAAAGCATGCCCGGCACATAGTCTGTGAGGTGGACATGTCAGATATTATTATTCATTGCCCCCTTCTCCCTGGGATTTATTTATTTATTTTGCATGGGCAGTCACCGGGAATCGAACCCAGCTCTCCAGCATGGCAGGCAAGAACTCTGCCAGTGAGCCGCCATCACAGCACTCTCCCTGGGATTTATTTTGCCACTGTGGGTCAGTTTCCTTTCCGTGGATGAGGGCTGTTGTCAGAACCGTGGCTTAGCACTGTGGTCGGGTGCTTCTCTGTGTGGCCCTCAGGTAATATAAAGCCCAGTCTCCCTCCAGCTGATCCTGACCTGTCTCTTCAGTCTCATGTTCCTTCTGCCCCTCTTCTCTATAAACCACGTGCTTTGGAACCATAAAACCACATGCCACTTTACCTCTGCACCTGCCGATGCTCTGCCTGAAATGCCCTCCCCCTCCCCCTCTGCTGGGTCAAGGCTGATACAGTCTCCAAGTCTCAATTGAGCTCTCACCTCCTGTAGGGAACCTTCCCTGGCATCCTCATGTTAGCTGCCCCCTCCACTCCATACCCCCAGTTATGAACCTCTATTATGGTATTTATCATGTGCATTGTTACCCGCTAGGGGACAGGACTGTGCCTTTTTCTTGTGGTCTGGTGCAAGGCAGCTGTTTGGAAGTGTTTGATGAATTAATGAAATAGTATTAACGCATTCAGATTAAAATTTCCTTGATTCAGAGCTCCTAGAGCAGTGGTTTTCAATTGTGTTCTAGAAACACTAGGGGGTTCCACTAATGGGCCTCGAGGGGCCCTACTGGGATGGGGCAGAGGTGAGACTCCAGCCCCCAGCCTCTTGGAGTCTCCATAAATGCACCCACACTTGGCAGAGCACATGCATTTCATCTTTCGTTCAGCTTCACAAGGGCAAGCATGGATGGGCATATTGCTTTAAGTCAGGAGACCCTGGTCTGCCCTGCAGTTTCCAGCGAGGGGCTCTGGCTATGGGCATACTGGTCTCTGCAGTAGTAAGGGGGGGCAAACATATTGGCCTCAGAGCTGGTTGTGAGAATTAAATGCGGTTCCATGGCATCATCATACATGAGGAAAACTTAAATAAATTATACACATATGCGAAGAGTGGTGATTAAATTACAGGCAGATAGGCAGGGCTGGCCCCCTGTGGATTTGAACACTCGTTTGTTTTAGAAAGAGCACAGGCACACTTGAGTCCCGTGGTTCTGAAACTTGAGTGTGCTTCAGAGCCCCCAGAGAGCCTGCTAAAATGGGTTATCTGGGCCTCTTCCTAAAAAAGCTGATGTAGAGGGTCTGGAGGTTCAGGAAGCCACATTTTAAACAAGTGCCTTGACCCAGCAATTTCACTCCAAGATATACGCCCAAGAGATGTGAAAATATGTCTGTACAAGAACTTTTCCATGAATGTTCATAGCAGCATTATTCATAACAGACAAAAGGTATTATTCAGACAAAACTCATGAATGGGAAAACAAAATGTGGCATCTCAAAAAAAAAGAGTAATATCCATACAATGGAATATTACTCAGCCATAAAATGGTACAAAACACTGATACATGCTACAATATAGATGGACCTTAAAAACATTATGACAAATGAAAGAAGGCAGTCTCAAAAGACCATGCATTATGTGATTCAATTGACATGAAATGTCTGTAATAGACAGATCCATGGGGACAGAAAGTAGATTAGAGGCTGCTTAGGGTCGGGAGGGGGGCTATGGGGATGGGGAGGTGATTGCTAAAGGGTAAGAGGTTTCTTTGTGAGGTGAGGAAAATGTTCCAAAATTCACTGGGGTGATGATTGCACATATCTGTGAATATGCTAAAAA
Organism: Tamandua tetradactyla; assembly: GCF_023851605.1. NCBI lineage: Eukaryota > Metazoa > Chordata > Mammalia > Pilosa > Myrmecophagidae > Tamandua > Tamandua tetradactyla. Next base: position 24,700,215 of record NC_135333.1, read on the forward strand.
CCATTGAGTTGTACACTTTGTGTGAATTGCCATTACAAAAGGGCAAACCAGTACCCTCTGAGCAGGGACCACACTATGTGAGAAAGCCGTCTCTGGTTTCCTAAGTTAAGCAAGACCAAGTTTCCAACGTATGCAGGCTGCCCCTCCCTGCCCTCCAAAGGGTTTCTGTAGAAATTCTCACGCTATGCTTCTTGCTGATGATTGTCTCCATTTTCCAGATGGGTAGGCTGAGGTTCAAAGCTTTGAAGACTCTTGAACCCCAGTTGGTATCCCATCCAAAATGGCTTTTTCACTGGGTGTCCCATCAAAAAACTTGAAAATGCACCTCAATATATGACTAGTTACTTGTTTTCTTATCTATATAAAAATTATATTTGTATCACTGTGCTGATCCATTATGGACATTATAAAATATGCATACGATTTACATTTAAAAAGATAGGGAAATAAAAAGGAGCAGGGAAACCCTCTTTGAGCAGAAATCCAAATGAAGTTTATTTTCACACTTACTGGCCCCTCATCTTACCCCATGGGGGGCCTACTTCCACTGAGGGCCCAGAGAGACCTTGAAATCACTGAGTCAGGTTTCTAAGGATACTTCAGAGGGGTGAGTAGAAATGTATGTGTGGGTAGACCAGTTAGCCTGTAGAGGAAGGACGTATCAAGAATGAAGGAGGGACTGTGGGCAGAGAGCTGTACAGTTAAAAGGAGGCAAAAGGACCGTGTTCAAATCCAGTATGCTACTAGCTGTATGCCCTTGATCTTGAGCTTTGTCTTCTCATCTGTAAAATGGGGCTAATAATACTTGCCTTTTAGGATTGTTCCGAGCATAAATTGAGGGAATCAGTGAGATAGGACAGGTGGTGGGAGGAAAGATGTATTAAAGGACAGAGAGATATGAGACCGAGTTCAGTTCCCGAACTGAACATATACTGAAAACCTACTGTGTGCTAGAAACTGCACCAGGCAGGGGACACGGAGAGGAATTCGATTGAGTCCCTGCTCTTCCTAAACAGGGAGTCTCAGCACAAGGAGGAACCAACAGCCTCAGAAACTGAGAGGGGAGGGAGGAGGCAGGGAGGAGAGGAGGAGAGGAGGGAGCACTTTCCACCACTGTCCCAGCAGCCTTAAAGGGGAATAAAAGCCCTCCTTCTAGGGGCCAGGTGGCAGCTGTCAGGTGAGTGCAAATGCCCCTCCCCTCCCTCAGAGGTGCCTTTTCATCAGGTCTAACTCTCTTTAACTTTCCCAAATGAACCGCTTCCAGCCCAAACAAGCAGGGGGCCTGCAGACAGATAGACACATGCATAGGAAACAGAGAGAACCGCTGAGAGGATTATTTTTGTTTCCCCCTCACTGCCACCACCGGAGCAATCAATGACACTCCTTTCCCTCCTAAACAAACCCATTTGTGTGTCAGAGCCTGCCAGGAAGTGAAGAAACCCTCCTCTCGCCCTCTTGGAAGAGCACAGGAGGCCTCTCTCCTTCCATTCCTGTGGGGGCTGCATGGGGACCTTCCCACACTGAAGCTGGGATGTTTTCTCCTCTTTCTCTGTCTGTTCTGGAAAGTGGAGGGGGTGGAGGCGCCGCTTGGGGGCAGGGAGACGCCAAACCTCCCGCACCCGGCTCCCCCCAGCCCGCATGCACGCAGTCCTGGCATGCAGCAATTGGGGGGCGGGAGGATTGTAAGAGGTAAAGCTGTGGAGACAGAGGAGAGGTTTCTAGCTCTGGAAACATCTTTGGAAGGGGCAGAACCCAGAGAGGGCTCCGAGGTAAAGATGGGAGTTTTTAACAATGACATTCTTTCCCTCAGACTATTTTTCCATTAGAAAATGAAGGAGGCAAGTACAAGGGACCCCATATCATCCCTAAAGTCAAGGAAGAATTAAAAGCAAGCTGAAGGCCTAGGATGGCAGAGAAATAGCTCCTTGTGTCTTAAACTGGGCTGCTTTAACTATTCGCTCTTAAAGGAACATGTGCTTTCATGTTTGTTTAATGTTTGTGAGGCTGAATATTTCTGAAATGACTGTTTTTTTTTTCTCCTGGTATGTGATTTCTCTCTTGAGATCCCACCTCCCACCCCCACCTCCAGCTCTAAAAAGGGGCCACTAGGCTGTTGCATGGCTGCTGCCTCAGCAAAAGGATGTGACAGCAGAAGGCAGAGAAAAGGAAGCTCTTCCTGGCTTTTGAGCTTCAAAAGCCCAAGTCCTTAGGAAAATCAAAGGGACTCTTGGCATAGTAGAACATAGATTTGGGAGAAATATGGCAAGTGAGAGCAAAGTTTCCATCTCGGAAGGAAAAGAAAGAATTTCTCAACCTGGTGGAGAGGGGAGATGTAGAGGGAAAAGTAGCCTCTGCTGGATGTTGATGGTGGTGGTGGTGGGGTGGGCAGTTGAACCCTGCCTCTGGCACACGAACCCTGGGGTAGGTGTCAAATCCCAGAAATTTTGAGGGGTTCAGGTGTGCAGGGGCCCCATGCCCTATTTCTTGGGTGGAATTGCATCCCTGGGTAGGCAATCAGACCCTAGAGGAGAGAGGGCTACATGGAGTATCTGGGTGGATGGAGCCCCCAACAGAATTTCTTGTGCCTAATGTGGTGTGAAAATAGTAGAAAGAGTTCTGTGCATTCAGGAGGGACACAAAAGTGGACACTTAATGGGGCCATGGAATAGACTTGATGGCTGACCCAGCACCAACCTGTGTAAACCATCAACTGAGGACCATGGGATGATGGACATCCCAATGGATGCCACTTGGACCAATGACATTGAATGAACTTAAGCTCCCCCAAACTTAAGCACAACTCTACGGAAAAAGGGAGGGAAACCCTCATAGGCTGAGTTTTAGTCACACTGATGTTTGAAATAGAAAATATATTGAACTCTAGCAAAATCAAGCTGCGTTTCTTATATCTGAGTCCTCCTGGGATAGTGGACTGTGATTTTTACTCATATGCTTGCCCAACACTGACAGTTTTAATAAAGATTTATGTCTGATTTTTAACGATTTTTGAGCATCTATTTGAACTAGATATTTTTAAGATAGCAGATAAGTAAAGATGGAGTAGAAAGTTTTATAACAAGTGCTCCATGAGGATTGCAAATACAGTGTTATAGGAGCAAGAAGACCTTGAGAAGGTTTCTCCAGATCTTGGAAACTATAGATGAGGTTTTAACAGGTTCAAGTGGAAGATTTTTTTTTTCATGGGCAGGCACTGGGAATCGAACCCAGGTCTCCGGCATGGCAGGCGAGAATTCTGTCACTGAGCCACCATGGCCCACCCTCAAGTGAAAGGTTAAGGCACTTGTGATGGGACTGCCTTTGTGAGCAGAGACTGGAAAAAAGAGAAATGATGGGAAGAATGGAGAGGGACAGCAGTAATGCAGAAACAGCAAATAACAATAACCCCTCTCCCTCTGTGGCTCTATTTTGGAGAAGACATGCTAATGGTGGACATTTCAGGCATTCAGAAGGGACATTTATGCGTGAGAGGAAACCTGTTTGGTTTTGGTAGCCATTCTGTATAGATATGAAAAAGTCATCGTTTGGCCATCAGCTGGTATATATGGAAATATTTCATCATTGTAAGCAGTAAGAGTGTAATCTTAGCAATTGCATCTGGAAAAAAATGTTCAGTGCTTTGGGTTTGTAGGCGATATATCATTCTATTCAGTTGGAAAAGAACTAGCAATTAAAGTTTGAAGGTCGTAATGAAAAAAAAAAAGAAGTCATCAGGTTCAAAGACAAGGGCTGATCCCCTGAAGCCTCCCTGCCTTGCTTGGCTTCTGGAAACCAAGTAAACCTTGCCCGGACTTGAATTAGCTCAGTTCTGTATATCCCTTTATCTGCTAAAGGCTTGGAGCCTGGGTGTGGTCACTGGTTTTGTGTGTCTGGGTTTTGCCTCTTCCACACTTATTCTCTATGTCATGGGAAAGTTGACCTTTGCCTTTGAAAAACATCATCAAGAGCGCCCCACCCCAGGGCTATGAAGACCAAATCCAGGAAATTTAGCAGATGAGAGATTGTAGGACTTCCAAGAAGGCCCTTTGGTGATCCTTTCTTGGAACTTACTATGGGCTCTTCCTCCACGGCTATAGTTGTATAAGGCAGGGCTAGAATTCCTGGTGGCCCCTGTGATGACTTTTGGTGACACCTGGATATAGTATCAAATAGACTGAAGCACATGGTGAGAAACTTATTCCCTTTTCAATCACCTTCCCATCAAGATGATGGATTCCATCAAGGGGAGTCTCAGTCTGGTACTATTTCATCTTTAAAGACTCCCCAACATTAGCAAGTCTCTCTCCTGGAGTTTGAAGCAGACAAGAGTATCCAGCAAGAATTTATTAATTTTGCGTTGTTTTTGTTTATGTCAAATGATAATGGTTTTCCATTTATGGTAGTCATAAAGAATTTCTTTTAAAATACATTTGGTTAAGTTATAATGGAGCTAATTGAAAGACAAATTGACACTTATAATATGTATAGTATAGACAGTATATAAATGTGGTACAAATTGTAGAGGTGACTGATGATCAAAGTTTTGGAAACTTGAACTTAAAGTTTTGGTCCCAGTGAAAACTCTGCCCTCACAGGTTTAGAAAGGCCTAGTATTGGTGCAAAGTATCTGCATTTGAGACTTGGCTTTATACAGCCATCTTTGGCATATATTAGCTAATATTACCTTGGGTAGGTTGAGTAACCTCTCAAAGCCTTGATTTCTCTGGCTGTCAGATGGGAGCACATTAGTACCTACCTCATGTGGTCACTGAAAGGATTAAATGGTAAAATGCGTACAAAGTATAGACTGAGCTCTAAGCTGGGTGCGCTATAAATGCTAAGTGTGAGCAATTATGATTTCTGTTGTCTTATTTCCTAGGGCTGCCATAACAAAGTGCCACAAATTGGTTGGCTTCAAACAATAGACATTTATTGTCTCACAATTATGGAGGTTAGAAGTCTAAAATCTGTAGGGGAAACCTCTTCCTTGCCTTGGCATAGCTTCTGGTGGGTTGCCAGAGATCCTTGGGCTTCAATTTCTGCCTCCATTGTCACATGGCCTTTTCCCCTCTCTCAGTGTCTATTCATCTCCTTCTAATAAGGACACCAGTCATTTTGGAGTAGGGTCCACGCTAATCCAATTTGGCCACATCTTATTTCCAAATAAGGTCACATTCACAGGAGGGGGTGTGGTTAAGATTTGAATATGTTTTTGGGGGGGACACAATTTAACCCATAACTGTCATTGTTAGAAAAGCATCGTTTAAACTCTGAGTTAACAGAGTTTAACAGTCATTGGTCACTTATACCTAATAGCTTGAGTTTCACATTCTTTTTTCTCTGAGGCCAAGAGGCCCTGGGTGCTGAGGAGACTTGGAAATAAGGAACCAAGTATTTCCTGACCATTCATTATGGCAGATTGCATCATTGTTCCTAATTCTTAGTCCAGCTCTGTGTGTATCAATACCTTTTCCCAGGTGACTTCGTAGCTTTTCCCTCTGGAGGAGGAGTATGCTTCTCCTGTCCCTTGAGTTTGGGCTAGGCCATGTGACTTGCTTTGGCCAATGGGATACTAGCAAATATAATGCAGACAGTGGCTTCAAATATGCTTGCACATTTGGGCACTGCCTTCTTGAACTTCTGCAATAACCATACTAAAGACAAACCTGGCTGGGTTGCTGGTACACTTGAACCCAAAACTGCCCAGCCAGGCTTATATCAGCTAACTCCCATCTGACCCATGAGAGATAGAGTAATGATTATTTTTTATGCTACTGAGTTTTGGGGTGGGTTGTTATGCATCATTATTGAGTGTTATTGATGATCAACAATAGATATAGATGACCCTTTCTAAGTACCAGGAACAGACATTTTCACAAAGGCTCTTTAACAATTCTCAAACATGCCTATTTACTAATGAGGAAGCAGAGATTTTCAGACAGCCTTACAACCCCACAGTCACACAGAAAACAAATAGCAGAGCCACCCTGTTATATATGACTCCTAGAACATGCTCTTTTCACTACATCATGGATGAAGGAGGCGGTGGGAGAGATGCAAGGCAATGTGACTGCTTTCCCAGCTTAGCCTAAAGCCAGTCCCATCTACAGTCATCCCTGAGACCACACTGGCCAACATCATAAATCCAGGATTGTGACATCACAGGATGAGTCAGGTAGGAGGGGGCAGGACAGGGAAGCCCTGGTGTGGAGCTGGTCAATTCTAAAACCTCAGTCTAAATAAGAACAGGGCAGTAACATTAGCAGACAGGGCTGGGCCATGGAATTGGGTGGTTTGGGTCAAATGATGACTTGAAATTTATTTTGGAAAATATTTTCCCAAGTGTCTCATTAAACCCTGTGAGAATGAGAAATTGGTGGGGAAAGCCAAGAGGGAAGGCTGACAAAGTTGAGAAGGGATTAGGACAGCAGAGCTCAATTACACAAAATTCAGGAGATCAGATGTTCTTGGAACAAACTCTTACTCATTCTTTAAAACACTTCCCCAAATTTCCATGCTCTGTTGAGTTGTCTTTATCTTCTCAAAGCAAATTCAATCCCAATCCATTCTTCCATGATTACAATGACGGTCAACATTTATTGAGAGTTTACTAAATTCCGGGCACTGTTCTGAGGACTTTACACTGTTATCTGCCCAATCCTCACAGCAATTCTAAGTGGAAGATACTCTTATTATCCCAATTTTGCAAATGGAGGAGGAAATGGGGGCACAGAGAACTGAAATGAAAAGCCCAAGGTCATACAGCTAGTAAGAGTCAGAACTGGGATTCAAATTCTTGCTCTTAATCATTGTGTCATGTGCTTACTGTAGAGCATCGCAGTGATTTGATCCATTATTAAATGAGATAGTGCACATCAAGCACCTAGCCTAGCATTAGGAAGAGGCCAAAAATATTATTATAAGTATTATTGTAATGATATGAATTTTATCACCTTATGTTTTAATTCCCTAATTCCTAAAAAAAAAAAATGCCATATAATGGGTTGGCTTAACAGGTATTATTGACTCAGAGGTGAGAAGGTTTGCTTCCTCCCTGGGGTTGGTGTCTTCTGGTTGGCCAGCAATCTTCGGAGTTTCTTGTCTTTTCTGTCACATGGCGATGCACATAGTGGTGTCTTTTCGTTTTGCTTCCAAGTTCCATTGACATCTGGCTTCTGGCTGCTCCTGGTGGCTTCCTCCCTCCGTGTCCAATTTCCTTTGCTTATAAGGACTTCAACCATATTGGAATTGGATTAAGGCCTATCATCATTCGGTTTGGGCACACCTTAACTAAAGGCATCCTCAAAGGTCCTATTTAAAAATGGGTCCAGAGGTTGGGACCTGAGCATATCTTTTTGGGGGACAGATTTGATCCCCAATATCTTATAACAGTTTATTTTAGTTTCCTGGGCTGCTCAAACAAATACAATGAAATGAGTCAGGTTAAGCAATGGGAATTTATTAGCTCATGACTTTGAGGCCAAAAGAGTCCAGATCAAGGCATCATCAAGGTAATGCTTTCTTTCCAAGGACTGGAGTCCTGGGGCTGGCTGTTAGTAGTACTTGGTCCTTAGTTTGTCACATGGCAAAGCACATGATGTCATTTCCTGATCTCTCCCTTCTCTTCTGGGTTCCGTTGATGTTCATTTTATGGCTGCTCCCTCTGCGGCTTTCCCTCTCTCTATCTGAATTTCATTCTGCTTATAAAGGACTCCAGTAATAGGATTAAGACCCATCCCGATTAATGTGGGCCACAACTTAAGTGAAGTAACCCCATCAAAAGGTCCTACTTACAATGGATTCACACCCACATAAATGGATTAGGTTTAAAAACATGTTTTTCTGGGATACATACAGCTTTAAAGCACTGCACAGATGCTTCCTGATTTCTCCTTAGGGAGGGAAGTCTTTGTGGGGAATACACTTTGGTAAGTGTATAGAAGGCAAATCTCCTGAGGACCTGAAGTAAGCTAGAACCAAGGCCTCTGCAGGGACTGTTCTGCAGAGACAGGAAGAAGAAATTGGAGATATTGATAAGCTGTGAGGGGGTGAGGATCAGAGAAGGGAGAGTAGCGGCAGCCAAAAATGGAAGAAGGCTCTGCTTCATGCAATGAGATGCCTTCTTGGGACCTCACTAAGATGAATGTTGGGTCTACTCAACATGCTGTTTTTGGTGAGAGGTTTTTGTTTGCAGTGGGAGCAGAAGAAGCAGCTGCCCTTGCTGTCAGGGTTGATGTGTTTTGGGATGACAACCAGTGGGGAGCCAATGCCCCAAATCCCATGGTTCGGAAGAAGATGAGACTACTAGGGATGAGCAAAGATATGTGGGAGGCCAAGGAATTTCCCTCAGATCCTAAGGGATCAAGAGGTCTTTTGCTGACATCTGGATATGATGGACAATATCAATGTCATATTCAAATTCCTGTCTCTCTCCATAGAACGCATGCTCCTGGGGGGCAGGGCTGGGATGTCTCATTATCTTGGCTTCCGCAGGACTGGCTCAGTATTAGGAATGCTTCTTGAATGAATGAATGGGAAGGCTTTGAAGTGAGGATTACCTGTCAGTATTCAGAAGTATGCCAACTCAGCCATTTACCACAGCTCACCATGAAGTGCTTCAGACACCTCAGTTTGTTAACAGCTGAACTTGTGGACCTGCTTGCCATGTTCTTTACCTGCTCTGTGCCTCCCAAACACCAGATCCATGCTCATTCCTTGGATTTGAACCAGGACTCAGTGTTATATGGGACTTATAGCTGCCATTTTCCCTTCCTGACTGGGACTGACATGATACAGTGCTTCTCACATGGGGGCAACTTTGCCTCTCAGTGGACTTTTGGAAATGTCTAGAGACATTTTTGGTTGTCACAACTTGGGAGGCTGCTACTGCCATCCAAGGGATAGAGGCCAGGGACGTGGCTAAACATGCCACATGGCATAGGACAATCCTCCATAACAAAGCATTATCCAGCCCCAAATGTCAATTGTGCTAAGGCTGAAAACCCTGCATGAGAGTGTATGGTTATGAGCACACTTTTTGTAATTTAAGTATGTTGAGTTCAGACTCTTCTAGTTACTGTTAGACAGAGGCAACAATTTATCGACCTTTAGGGTTTAAGAGGATTAAATTTGAAGTGGATGTTAGGTCTGCCCAACAAATGGCTTGTGAGATTTCCTTCCTCCATCCCACCTCAACACACACATGCTCAATGTAGAGTCAAGCTAGAAAACTAGATTTCTTCAGCAAGGACAGACCCTGTATGGGTTCAGGTACCTTCAGGTCCATGTGTGACTATTTTGAGGGCAAGCTTGGAGAAACTAGTTCCTTCATCCATGGGTCATGACTTGCTTCAGCCCTCAGGTGGTAAGTACCTTTGCTGGAAGTGGCTAACTGCTTTGCTTTTTAATTGTCTTACACTCTGAGCAGTTAGTTTTGGAGCGTAATAATAATAATTGTTAATGCAAATCATTATGTGCAACTAGGAGGATGAGATTTATATAAAAATCTGGTTTTACTAAAGGAAACATTTTTCTGGGGGAGGCAGACATTTCTATTCTAAGAAGCAGAAGCTCAGAACCTCAGAATTTAGGCTATAAAAATTTATTACATGTTGACAGGATGTTGGAGCAGAAAGTGACATCAGACACCATCTTGTCCAACCTTCTCATTTTAAGGTTGAGAAACTGAGGCCCAGAAGGGAGGAGAAATATGGTCAGGGTCACACCTTAATTACTGGCAGAGAAGAAATTAGAACTAAGGGCTCCCGACACCTTATCCAAGTTGGTTCTAACTCACCCCCCACTGCCTCTCCTGAAAAGGAATCCCTGTCAGGTTATGTGTCAAGAAAAAGATGATTTCCCTTAAGTTTTAATTAAGTTCATTCTTCACACGAAACAAGAATTTCATTTTCAAAATCATCTGCAATGGGTCTTTAATTGTACTTATTTTTTCTTCTCTTGGCCTGGAGAATTTATTGAAGCAATTTCCTCTGTGGGGGCCTCTCTCCATACATAAGCACATGTCTACCATATAGATGCAGGCACACACATTTGTCATTCCTTCCTAGAATGTCTTAATGATTTCCATGTAACCAACAAGTTGCAGCTGTTCGCTTCTTTCAGGCAGAAGTGCACAGAAAATCACCAGTTATCAAGTTGCCTTCCCACCACTGCCTTTCCTCAGCCCCACACATTTTCTCCCTGCTTTCCTTTAAATAAATAGGGTAAGAAAAATGTAAACGATAGGAAAGCAAGGCGATGAAAATATGTTGAGACCCTCCAAAGCCAGCGTCAGCTACTCTAGGGAAGGTTCTTCAGTGATTAGGCCCTAAGTGGATTATCAGGGAAGCTTTCAATAAAAGAGAATTTACTTACCCTGGCAGACAGTTTCCAGTCAGGACACGGAGGAAGTGAAAGTTTGGGGGTGATTTGGTGGGAAGTAGGCTTTGGAGAAGAGCACTGTGATTGAGTGGACTTTGTCAGAAAATTTTGTGACGCAAAAATGGGTTCAAATTCTGATTCTGCCATTTACTAGCTTTAGGAACTTGAAAAAATTGCTCAATTTCTCTGAGTCTTTTTTTTTTTTATCTGAAAATAGTATCTTTGCTCACTGTATCATTGAAGATTGGAATTGATGCTCAATAAAGGCTTCTCCTCCCTCCTTGTTTCCAGCCACTTGATCTCTGGTCCATGGAACGTAAGAGGTAGGTGTTTTCATTGAGCAAGTGCCACTGTACAACCTGTACCTGCCTGGCTTTGACGTGGACTTCTTCCAGGGGCTGTTTACCCGGACCAGGTGCAGAAGACCTTCCTGTCCTGGTTTTAATACCAGCTCGTGGGAGCCATAGCAGAGGCCTGTAGTCTCGGGGGTCTCTTCCCAGGCCCATGCCTAAGATATCAAAGACTGGTCATAGCAACTAGCTAAGTCATCCAGGAGCAGTCTGATCCCACTAGGTTGCCTAATGCTCTTATAATCTGTTTCATATATCCCCTCTCTTCCCTGATCACCACCACTCTCCTCCCAGCTCATTTTCTCAGCTCCTCTGCCCTAACTCCTTTGTGTTTGCACTCTGATACTGTTTTAACTCTATCCTCCTCATTCTTCCACATTCATTTTCTCAAAGTTTGCCTCTAGCCATACCTGATTGAAAAAAATCCACATCAATGGCAACCTCCTCCTGTGTCTTCCAAATCAAATTCCTTGGCTCCACATTCAAAGCTTCCCATGATCTGGTCCTAAGTGTCCTTTCCAGACTCATTTTCACCTAATCTCCTTCACGTTCCCTATGGTACATCCAGACAGGACTACTTGTCCTGTGCTTTCCCCTCTCTGAATCTTGGTCACTGATGAGCCATTCTTGGAATGGCCTCTCTTTAGAGAAATCCTGCTCATCAGTTGATACCCGCTGAAAGCATGCTTCCCCAGGAAGGTATTTCAAGCCCTTTACCACTCACTTAACAACCATTTACTGCTCAGCTGCGCTGTCCTGGGGACAGGGTCCACTGTTGGAATTTTTCAGAATGTCCCTTATTCTCTCTTGACATGTTTGTGTATATATTACATTTCTTCTACTATGTTGTTAGCTCTTCTAGGCCACAGTCATCTTCCTCTAACCTATAGGGCAAACGTAGAACAGTGGAAGAATCTAGGCCTTGGAATCACAAGGACATGTGTTCAAACATCAGCTCTGCCTCCTTGTAAGCACATGCTCCCGCCCCCTACAAGACTCAGTTGTCTGCCCCATCTATAAAATGGGGTTATCATAAACCCTACCTTACAGGGCTATGTGAAGATGAGAGGACACCTGGAAGTCCCCACCATGTGGTAGGTGAACAAGAGGATTAGTTTTCCTTCTTTAGTAAATGGTTTTGAGTGGCTCTTGTACTGCCTTGTACTATTTCATGAGTATATCTCATCATTCTGCAAATTTCTTGAGAGTAGGTCTTCCAGTCCCTCTTCATCCCCAGTAGTGCCCCCAGCACCATTGTGTGTGAGGTACAGGACACAGAGGTTACAAGTCAGACAAGTCTATATTCCAATTCTGACTCACCCATTTACCAGTTTCAAGACCCTGGGTGATGTTAATCTGAGTTTTCTCCACTACAAATGGGAAAATCATAGAAGCCATCTCAGAAGCTATTGTTGAGGAGATTAAATAAGATGGTATACATAATAAGGTGGTTGGCACATGGTAAGTACTTGTTAAATGTTAACTGCTCTAACCAGGATCACTCTTTTTTTTTTTTTTTTTTAACAATAGTAATGCCCTTCTCTGTTTAACATTTCCTTGGGTGGAACCTCTCTGGGACTCCAGCACATACTTGTCTTAGGAGGATGAGTATAGAGGCAGCAGCAAAGCAAGGAGGGCTAGGGGAGCCATGCCCAACTTTTAGCATTCAGAGTAGCAGTTTTGAGTCTGCAACAAGACTAGTCCTAAGCAAAAATATTTTCTAACTTATTTTCGATGCTATGGGCAGACAGGGAGCTGGGTGCCAAGGACTCAGTTTATTTTATAGAATAATGTGGGGCATCTCTTCTACTGAACAGGCTGAACCAAGAGACTGAATGCCCCTGGGGGGAAGAAGTGACACAGGAAGAATAAAGTCAGCCTTCTCCACTCCGGGGGTTGTGGGAGGAAGAAAGAGAGAGAAAGGAAGAAGCAGTGAGAGGTGGAGTGCCAACACAGCTGAAGTCCCACCTAAGGGGACATTGTAGGGTTGAGGGGAAAGTTGATGGGTATGGTGGGGGCATCTATCCATTCTCTCTTGGAATTCTTGGACGAGACCACCTCTTAGGCACCACCTCCAACTTGCCCCTCCATGTAGTGTCAGTCTCAGTCTGAGGGTCTGAATTTGCACTCCCAAGTCACTCTCTTATCTCCGGTGCCATGGAAGGGAACAAGAAGTTTCCAAAGGGCCCTGAGAAGGACTCAGAGGTTAACCTGGACTCAGGCTGGAGTCCCTGCCAAGGAAGGTTACTGCCACCAGGGCCAAGTGATCCTTCAGCCAGGGGCCACTCACTTTTGATTACATTGGCAGGAGACCAAATAAGAGCCCAGGCAGACCTCAGGGGTTGGCAGCCCCAGCAAGACCAAGGCGGGGCTTGACCAGCAAGGGCTTCTTGGGAACTTTGCTTGTGCTGAGACAGGCCTGGAGTTACACACCATGCTATTTGTCAGCCAAATGCCCAGGCCAGGCCATCTACTCCTCAATGATGCCAGCCAGACACAGCCAAAGTTCAGACCCACAGCCCCCCAGTGGAGACCGCTGAGGGGCATGATGAGGCCAGGAGACCTCCATCCTCTCTCCTCCCACCACCCTAAAGCCCCAAAGTCATAGTAAGCCCCTTATGTATTTAGACATCATTTCAGGGAAGAGAAGCAGGGAGGGTTGGAAATTGGAAAGAGTGAGCATTTACCTCTAAAGAGACCAAGTTGTCACAAAGAGATAATTTCACCTAACTCTGCTGGAGAGTTGGACCTTACTCAAATAGACTGAATCCTTAAACTGAAAGGAGACCATTCAAACCCAAAGGGACTGAGATGCCATCAGATGACAAGTCTTAGTTTCTCCAGCGTCTGTGGGGTGAGGATGCTTATGAAATTCTGGGAAAGAAAGAAACAACATGTTCTTTGCATAGCTTAGTGTAGGTATAAATCTGACCTCCTGATACATAGTCATTATACTTAGTGCATAATAAATCCTTGCAAATGAATGGGTGTAAGCATGAATTCATGAGAGAATGTAGGATTGGTTGAAAGACTGTTTCTCGGTTCTTGTTAAATATCTCCATTATACTTTTTCCAGGATCCCAGGAGCAAATAAAGAAAACATACCCAACCGGAATAAAAATGATTTGTATTAGAAAATGACACGCACTTGAGTATTAGCCAATATGTAATGTTATACAGTGGATTAATAGTGATATTAATTATGGATTAATAATATAATCCATATTATAATATAATCCAGTGCCCATATACAGTAACAGATAGGTATTATATTTGGGGACATTTTTGACAATTCCTTCCACACGACCTCTGATTTTAAAGTTCATAACTAAATTTAGAATCCAGTGACAGTCTTCTGTGATCTTCAGTCACAAAGCTCAATGGGGAAGTGGAAAATAAGGGCCAGATTTTCCGAAGAATTTAGCCTCAGGTACTGTGCCAGGCCACAGGGCAGATGTTTGGAAAGTAGGGGTTTGTATAAAGATGAGGGAACGATTAAAGTCTCCATGAGAGACATAGAAGGCTACAAAGGGGACCTTGTGCTGGACCTTGAAGAATGTCCATATGATGGAGAAGGAAAGGAAGGGTGTCTCAGGTACAGGGAACAGCATGTGCAAAGGGATAGAATCATGAAGAAGCAGAGTGGCTTTAGTGATAATAACACTTAGTGATATCTGGAGTGACAGACTCAACCAATAATTATCAGCACAGATAATAATGACAGCACAGATTAGATGCTTTATGTACAGTAACCTTGTGATATAGAGACTATTATCAGCACTGTACAAATGAGGAAACTGGGGCCCTGAGAAGCAGTAAGCTGCCCCAGGTCACAGAGCTGGGGAGTGGTGGACCCAGGCTAAGTAGGATGTCTCACTAGGGTAACCGTCTTTCCCTGTTATCTCATTTAATCTTTACAAAGATGCTCTGAGATGTACACAGACACACAGAGAGGTTAGTTAACTTGCTGAAGAACACAGCTGGAAAGTGGAAGAATGGGCCTCTAACCCAAGCAGAATCCAGAGCCCCCCCTCTCTTAACCACTATGCCCCCCAACCCCCAGCTTCCAGGGCACTGACAGCATTATATTAAAATTGATGGTTTGTATACAATTCCCCATTTTAGACTTTGAACCACCTTAGGGCTGGTACCATATCTAATGGTTTGCCATTACGTCCCCAGTGTCTAGCTGTGGACTGTGACCAGCAAACAATTAGTGCCCCCACATATTTACATTTAATAAGCTAAGAGGAATGCAGTGGAGGCAGCCTCCAGGCTTCAATCCCAGCTCAGCCACTTCTAGCTGTGTAATGCAGTGCGCCTCAGTTTTACTATCACTAAAATGGTGATGATGATAGTACCAACTTCGCAGACTTGTTTTGAGGCCCTCATATGCATGCATACTTGTTTTTGCTAGGATTCTTGCACTCCCACCCAGGTCCCTGCTGTCTGGTTTAGGGGACAGGAAGACATCACATAACTAAAATGCTAGCTGAATCTGCAGTTTACCCCAAGCAAGTTTAGAATTGGAGAATGCAGGAGAAATTTACCAATCTTGGATTTTTATGATACCAGCAAATATTTGGGGTCTGACTTCTTGCCTTCAGAAAGCTTATCACTGGTTCTCTGGTCACACGTAGTTCTGTATTATATGTCTCATGTGCCATATGCTATGCGAGGGTATGGTTTAGGCAAATGACATAAGCTTTAAATCTTAGCCCTTGCATTTACTAGTAGAATAACTTCAGGCAAATTCCCTAACCTCTGTTTTGTCCTTAGTGAAGTGGGGATTAAATAATAGAACCAAAGGGGTGAGAATTCAGGGAGGAATCTAAGTATCCTCATAGTGCTGGCACAGAGTAGAACCTGAACAAACGTTTGTCTCTCCACACCAACCCTGCCCCCACCCCATGTAGCACAGTCCTTGCATCGTACTCATTATGGAGTCTCCCACAATGCCTTGCAAAGAGTAAGTGCTTCTCACAATGCTTGATGAGTGGATGAAGGAAGGCTTGTCAAAGCACCTGAGACGGATTTGAGGACATTAAAGTCATCTGCGGGGGAGGAGGGAGGAAAAAGGGAGGATAGGTG
The DNA here is from genome assembly GCF_023851605.1 of Tamandua tetradactyla. Classification (NCBI taxonomy): domain Eukaryota; kingdom Metazoa; phylum Chordata; class Mammalia; order Pilosa; family Myrmecophagidae; genus Tamandua; species Tamandua tetradactyla. The sequence goes on from NC_135333.1 coordinate 24,716,033, forward strand.
GGGTGCCAGGAGGGAATCTTTCCCATTTTCCTATAAACACAGTCTGAGTGAGGCTGAGGGAGAATAAAGGCAGAGCCTGCAGGGAGAGCAGGGGAGTCGGGCAGGCCCCAAGAGCTGAAGAGAAACGGAGAGGGTGGTGGGCAAGGAGAGAGTGGGGGCTCCCCAGTGGGCTGCACTGGCAGGCGCAGCCTGGGAGGTTCGTTGTTCCCTGTGCAAACAGCCAGTTTGTGAGTTCCCTGAGCCAGGGGCTGCATGGGAGGCAAGCATGGGCATCGTGGGCTTGTGTTTATGAGAGAGAGAGGTGGCCAAGGTGAGGGACAAGATGACTTGCCTGGGCAGGTCAGGATCTAAGCAGTTGACATCTCTTTCATAATTGTAAAATTATACTTTTCTTATGCTTGTCAAGGGGTTTGTAATTTACAGCACCTACAGGATGCCTACAGGAATTGTTCCTCTGATCTGCGAGGCATCGTGGGCAGGTATCATCATTGACAGATGCTATCGTCCCCATTTGTTGAATGAGGCGCCAGTTCAGGGTAACAGTGGGACTTACCAGTGAACATGCAGTAGGAATGTGGACTAAGACAAAGTGCGATGAACTTTCCCTGTGGCTACAAAGGGGACATTGAGCTGGGCCTTCAAGTATGAGTCATTGTCCATCTGAGGGAGAAGATAGGGACAAGCATTTCAACTAGAAGGAACTGTACGTGCAAAGGGATAGAAACATAGGGAAGTATGGTGTATTTAGTGATCTAACAGTAATATCACTAATGTATGTTGAAAGTATAACATGTGCCAGGTGCTGTTCAGAGGGTGTCCATCTGGGAGATGCTACTGTGATCTCCATTTTACAGATAAGGAAACAGGCTTAGAGTATTAAGTGATTTCGTTAAGATCACAATGATAACAAGTGCTGGAGCCAGTACTTGGTGGAGCCAGGACTTGAAGGACAGGCAAACATCATGATCAGGGTGGTAAGCGCTAACCAGAAAGGGATGAGACATATGACTTGAGAGGTGGAGCAGGGCCAGATGATAAGGAAACTCAAAGGTGTTTGGATTCCATCTTGAAGGCAATGGAGAGCCACCAGTGGTCTAAGTAGAGAGTGATATGCTCGGAGCCCTATATTAGAAAGTCAGTGTGGCACAGGGCACAGAGTGAATTGGAAAGAATGAGGTCTTTGGCATATACTGGGGAGATAGCCAGACCCTTTTTTCTTGTAGGTGGGTCAGACTGCTCTTTCCATTTTGACACCCATGGCCACCCTGGTACTCAAGTTCACACACAATCAGGACATAGCTCACACTATTTTCCAAGATTTTCCTGGAGGAGAAGAGCCCCTCTTGGTCCTGTGACATGACTGTGACACCTTCCACATCATGTCTGTGTGCCCAATTACTATGTGTTTCAGTTCTTTTAATATTCCTTGGATGGCTAGACTATTGATCTCTTTAATCAATGCATTAGCTGGGATTCCTTGTTTTCCTAAAACGACAGGCCAGGAGTAGAGTCCTTGAAAGGCATTTTAGACATTTTCAGTGGAAAGCTCTTCCACCAGGTATAAACTAGACAGATGCCGACTTGCTACTTCCTGTGCTGTTTTGCTTTGTTCCTTAAGTAAGTGTGGGCTGACCCTGGCAGGCAACCATTGCAGCAAACCAGTAGACACGTCTATGAGTCCTAGCTCCCAGACTAGCTGTGTGACCTTGGGCAAGTCATTTCATACAGTAATTAAATCCATTTAACATGCATTTTCTGAGCACCTATTACATGTTTAACCTTCTGGTAAAGGCCATGAGAGACACAGAGAAGATTAAAATGAAAAGCATTTGATCGAAATCCGCCTCCTTAATGGGAGATTTCAGCCCGCTGAATGTGGAGAGAGGGACACCTTGAAAAGGGCCCCTTTTACTCTTTACCTGTAACTACAAATAGAGCAGTAACTATGCTAGACATTGTTTCTTTCTGGCATTGCTTCCAGGCCCACCCATCTGTGTGTGATGGGTGCCCCCGGAGCAGTTTAGCTGTGCAATGGACATGGCTCAATGTACCACAAGGTGGCAGCATTCCAGCATATTCCCAACCAGTTGGGGTTACTGGGAAACATGGGGGTGGGGAGGGGCAAGACTAATTCATTTCTTGCAGGGCTGTGAGGAGGTCCCATCTCCAGCCTTCAGGCAAGGTATTCATGTTCTGGAAAGTACCAGGGGGTGGGGGTGGAGGTAAAAGATTAGAGGTGGGAGGAAGGAGTTGAGGAAAAGAAATGGCATTCTGGGGCTAAAATATCACTTACTCTATCCAATAAATCTTTCTGATGACTTCCTTGAGCTCCACCTGCTCCCAGGTCTGCATTTGATGATCTTCTCTGGGCCTTCTATCACAGCACTGCCATACTGAATTGGCATCATTGCTTACCTGACGTTCTCTTTCTTACAGCTGGGACCATGTCCATTTCATCTTGGAATTCCTAGTGCCTACACAGAAGCTGGCTCAGAGTAAGGATTAAAACTCTTTTCTAAACAGATGAAGCTTATTCTAAGTGAGAGCTTTAAAAAGACTTATTTGAGTGCCATCAACATGTGGAGGGCAGCTTGGACCATTAATATCCTTCTCTTCAAGGATGGGAGACTGAGTGATGCTGTTCAAGAGACTCTAAAATGAGTTGCTGGATGAACTTTTCATTGACCTCTCCCCAGAGATGTCAACCTTATCTATATCAGTTAGAGCATCAAGGTGGAGAAGATGGAAAATGCAGATCTGCTTGGGTCTGGTGCTCTTTGGAGAAAACGTAAGACTTTCATCTGGGTTTTTGCTTTACTTCGAACTCTAACCAGGGATGGAGACATAAGTTTTAGTACAAGAAGTACAGTTCACTGTTTGAGACAAGCAGGTTCAACCTGCTTCACTGCAGTCTGCTATTTTGGTCCCTCCACCCTGCCACATGACACCTCCACTGTCCTTGTTGGAGCTCCAGCAAAGAGGAAAGCAATCAGAGCCACTTTGAGGGGGGGCCAGCCTCCTTGCATTCCAGCCCAGGAACAAGTGGAGAGCCCCTCTTGGAGGAAGTGATTCAGAAACCGCGATGGCTTGGCAGCCGGCCGTGACTCACAGCACATCAATAGGGGAATTGTCTGTGGAGGCTGAGAATACCAAAACTCTTTTTTTTCCTTCTTTTTACTCCTCCCCTTGGTGGCATTGAGCAACACCAGAGCTGCCCAGAAACATGTGTTTCTCATCACTGGCTCCACTACCCGCCTTGGAGGACAGGGGAGAAAACAAGATTGAAAGGGAATGGGACATGGGTGGAATGGCAGCAGCCAAGGGAGGGTCCCTGCTCTTTCACTACTCCAGAGTCTTATCAACACCAGCATCCTCAAAGAGCATCTGGAATGGTGGAGGATGGAATTTTGGATCCAGGAGAAAACCTTAGAGTATGTCTCTTCTAATACCTTTGCCTACAGATGAAGAAACTGAGGCCCCAAGAGGGGAGAAAAGTGGCTTGCCAAATATCCCACAGCCAAGATGCACTTTGAATTTTGCTGCTACAACTGCATTTTCCTAGACCCCAATCAAGAAATGTTCTTTGACAAAGGATGATTTTTTTCTCTTGATATCTTAGTCCACCAGAGCTGCGATAACAAATACCACTGACTGGTTGACTTAAACAATAGAAATTTCTTGTCTTAGTCTTGGAGGCGAGAAACGTCAAGCTGTTGAGAGGATCAGGCTTTTTCTTAAGTCTGTAGCATTCTGGTGGTGGCTTGTTGGCAATCCATAACTCAATCCCTGCCTCTTTCACATGACCATCTGTCTCTTACTACTGTGTCCAAATTTCCTCTGCTTATATGGACTCCATCATGTTGGATTAAGGCTGATCCTGATTTAGCTTGGTCTCATCTTAACTAATAACATCTTCAAAGATCTTATTTACAAACCTTGTGACTGATGCTCCTTTTATCCAGGGTATGGACAGAGGAGTAAAACATAAGGATAAAAAATAAATAAATAATATGGGAGAATAAAGGGTGAAAAATTGGGTAGATTGAAATACTAGTGATCAATGAGAGGAAGGGGTAAGGGGTTTGGGATGTTTGAGTTTTTTGTTTTTATTTCTTTTTCTGGAGTGATGCAAATGGTCATGGTGATACACAACTATGTGATGATATTGTGAGCCATTGGTTGCACACCAGGGGTAGACTGTATGTGTGTGAAGATTTCTCAATACAAATATATTTTTAAAAGAATTCTATAATAAATGAATTCATATGTACAGGACCAGGAGTTAGAACTTGAACATTTCTTTGTGGGGGACATGATTCATTCCATTCCACCTGAAGAGTAAAAGATGAGACGCCATGTCAAGTTTAGTTATAAACCTATTAATTAACCCTTTCCCCCCACCTATCAGTCTAAGAATGGTAAATTCTCAATAAATGCTTAGCTATTCTTTTTATTGTGCCTCTCAATACCTTGCCCATTTGAGTCACACTGAGTTCTCACCATTTCTCAGAGATAACAGGCCCTTTTATGACTCCAGGCCATTATTTTGGGTTAGGAAGCTTCTCAGACCCTTCTCTGAGGCAAACTCCTATTCACCCTTCAGACTGCGTTCAACTGTCATCACCTTTAAAAAATAAAGTTAGCAGCTCCTCCTTTCTTCTTTCCATAATGCACTTACTGTACTCCATTTTTAAAAGTGCAGTTTTATTGAGATACATTCAGACACCATGCAAACCATCCAAAGTATACAATTACTGACTCACAGTATCATCATATAGTTGTGCATACATCCCAAGGTCAAATTTAGACTGCACTCTATTTTACTGCTCAGTTATCTGTCTTCTCTATTAGACTTTACTGTGTCTTACCCACAGCAAATGATCATTGAATCCAAGTGTGCTTGGTACTTTACTACATGAAAGAATGAATGGATTTTTTGTTCAAATATCTGTTCTCCCTTTAGAATGTGAGCTTCTTAAAGTCACGCTAAAGATGATGAGTGAATGAATAACATAAGAGGAGATAAGAACTGGTGTGGAAAAGATCCATTAATGGTCACGGGCTAGGCAGCAGAGAATGACTTGTTCTTATGGTAATATCCATTCCACAAAAATTTAATGAGCACCATTTATGTATCATGAACTGTGCTAGGTACGGTACTAAAACTGATCAAGATCCCTCACAGTTTAAAGGGGTAGATAGGGAAAACCAAGCCTGTAGGGCAGTGTGATATGCGCTTCATGTGCAGTCACACAGGGCCCCATGCTCAGAAGGGCCCCCCACTTGGTTTAATGTTCTGTTGTTGCTGTCTTGAAATGCTTAATAATTTTACCTTTGAAACTGTGTTTTGTCAGTGATGCCTGATGGACAACGGAGCATGTTAATGAGAGAGGGAACATGCAATATGCGTATTCACTGCTGTTTCATGCTGCCTGTTATGAATTGAATCATGTCCCCTACAAAGACATGTTTAGCTGAGTGGCCAGAGTCTTGGAAGGGACATGATTGGAAAATTGGTGGCAAGGAGTCTGAGGGAGAGGTATATGGATAGACATTTCTGAATGAGCAAAAAACGTGAAGATATTTATGCCCCATGTGCATGCTCAGCAGAAGAGGATTTTAATCATTAGGTAGATAGGATGACCCACTCTGTGTATTCCAGTTGATCTCTTTCCCCAGATACTCCTGTTATGGCCCAATGGGCTCATGAACAAAGTGGCCATAGTAGGTTATGCATGGGCTCAGCAACATGTACTTCCTCTCACTGAGGCCTACTTGGCTCCAGCCATTGCTGAGTGCCCAATTTGTCAGGAGCAGAGACCAAGACTCAGTCCCTAATATAGTACCATTCTCGCCGAAGTGATCAGCTTGCTAGCTGGTGGTAGGTAGCTTCCATCATGGAAGGGGCGGTGTTTTTGTTCTTACAGGAAAAGATACTTACTCTGGATACAGATTTGCCTTTCCTGAACACAGTGCTTCTGTCAAATCTACTATCCATGGACTTACAGAATGCCTTATCCACTGTCATGGTATTCCACTCGGTTTTGCTTCTGATCAAGGATCCCACCTCACAGTAAAGGAAATGTGGAGACGGGAATGTACTCATGGCATTCACTGTTTTTATCATGTTCCCCATCATCCTGAAGGAGCTGGATTGATTGAATGGTGGAAAGACCTTTTGAAGACTGAAAAGCATCCAGTGCCAACTGGGTGACAGTATCCTGCAGGTCTGGGACCGTGTTCTTCAGGAGGCTGCATATGCTCTAAATCAACATCTACTCTATCATGCTGTTGCTCCTATAGTCCAAGTTCATGGGCCCAGGAATCGAGAGGTGGAAATAAATAGAAGTGGCTCTGTTCATGATCACCTCGAGTGATCCACTAGAAAAACTGTTTCTTTCTGTCCCTGTGACTTGATGCTTTGCTAGTCTAGAAGTCTTAGATCAAAAGAAAGAGCGTTTCCACAGGAGATCCAACAATGATTCCATTGAACTGGAAGTTAAGGGTGCCACCCGGCCACTTTGGACTCTTCATGCTTCTTAATCAATAGGCAAAGAAGGGGTTACTCTACTGGCTGTGGGGACTGATCCAGATTATCAAGGCAGGGCAGGGAATAGGACTTCTACAACACAACAGAAGTTAATAAGAGTATGCCTGGAATGCAGGAGATCCCTTAGGGTACCTCTTGTACCACCATGCCCTGTGTTGTTTCAATGGAAAACAGTAACAACTAATCCAGGAATGAAGGTTTGGGTCACTTCACCGGGCAAAGAACCAAGACCAGATGAGGTACTTGCTGAGAGTAAAGGGAATATTGAATGAGTAGTCATTATATGGAATATGGTAGAAGGTCATTAGAAATACAAGCTACGGCCACATGGACAGTTGCAAAAATGAGGAATGTGATGATTATGGATATTTCTTCCTTATTTTATCATGAATGTTTGTATATATACATAAAGCAAATATCTTTGTTTTCTTCCCCGTCTTATCCCCTTATCATATAATATAAGTTGTATTAACTTTATGTCATAGTATTTAAATTACAGGATATCAAGGATAAAAGCAAATATCACCCAAGGACTTCCATCTTTTTCTGGGGAAAAGGTTTGTGCATAGGACAGTTGAATTATGTTAGGCCAAAATATGCCTATATTATTGTCTTTCTTCAGAGATTAAGTATGGTCTATGGCATGTGTATGTATGCCAAGTTGACAAGCAGTGGTCTGTGATGGTTAATTTCATGTGTCAAGCAAGCACTGGCCTGATTGTTACTGTAAGGGTATTTTGTATATGGATTTAAATAATTAGTCAGTTGATTACATCTATAACTGATTGTGTCTACAACCAACAAAAGGAGATTGCTTTTGGCAATGAAGGGAGTCTCCTCATCTAATCAGTTGGTGGCCTGAAAGAAAGAACTGAGGATTTCAGCAGTCAGAAGAATTTCTATCACTACCTTAACCAGTTAGTTTCTCCTGGATATTCAAAGTTATCTTCATTGAGCTTTCCTACTTGTAGCCTGCCCTATGGAATTCAGACTTGCCAATCCCCACAGTCACATGAGACAATTTCTACAATAAATTTTCAATATCTGTCTATTACTGTAGCTTCCATATCTACACCTGTAATCTATCTATCTTGTTGGTTCTGTTTCTGTGGAGAATGCTGACCAATGCAATTTCCTAATCACAAATCCTGCAAGTGTAAATTCATTTGTAAATAGGGTCTTTAAAGATCCCATTAGTGAGGATGAGGAGAAACTAAATAAATTTGGGCATTAATATCAAGGTCACAAAAAGGACAAGTGGATAAGCCAGAATCAGACCAAGGCTGCCTGATGTCATTTCTTCCTAGTCCAGCATTCTTTCCCCTGTCAAGAATCTCACCTTAAAATTTGGAAGTAAGATCCTCCTTTGCAACTTAAACCATCAAAGCAATAGGTAGGCGGATGATGTGAATGTATCTTAAGGAGGTGGAATGATTTCCATCCAGGCCAGGGAGGATTGCCCAGCATTTGATTAAGTCAAGAAATAATGTTCAGGGGGAGAATCAAATGGCTAGCAGTTTAGTCCTCATTGTTTTTTTGACTTAGCAGAGGTGTTTAATCACTCATCTGCTTTCAAACACTTGTTTCCTTTGTCTCCAGGACCCTGTACTCTACCTTTCTGGCTGCTCACCTTTAGTCTTCTAGAAAGTTCCTCTGTCACCTCTCCACTTTCCTGACTTTGTAACATTAACAGGTCTCAGGGGTCAGTCCTTGGACCTCCTCCCTTTTTCTGTTCCTCCTTTCTATTGGTTGAAATGCAGATGTGATAGCAGGGACTGGCACAGCCAAATCTGGGTCAAATGCATGTACATTAATATTTACATATTGAATAAGAAACTGAGAATGGAATGGAGGAAACAAGCTAGAAAGAGCTGAGTTCTTGAGGTCTTCATGGAGCAGAGCCATCATACTAGCCCTGGATTGTCTACTGGACTTCAACGCACAAGGGATTTGAACTTCCATCATAATTAAGACATATTATTTGGAGTTTCTCTTGTACTGACTCATATATGCCTTTGTGGTTTCATGAGACTTGTTTTATTTCTACCTCTAACTTACCACATGATCCTAAATTCTTTTTTTCCTAACCTAGAAATTAAAACTAGCTATAGCTTGTTAATAAGTATTGATTTTTATAGTAACATACATTTTAAAAAATAAAAGGAGAATAAAGATATGGGAAGTGGATGCCAAAAGGTTAAGTGGTTATACAGTTTTCTTTGGCTTTGTGTTAATACAAAGGAGAGTATACTGTTTCACAAAATCCAAGGGAGGGTTAAATATCTAAGCTGTAGGAAGCTGAGCCTCAGAGCAATTGAAAGTAGGGGCTCTCTATGTCTTTTAGTCCTGCTCCTCTGTGTGTCAGTTTCAGTTTCTTTTTCTACCTGCAAGTATACTTGCTTCTTCTACAAGGCAAGGTTCAGGTCTTACACCTTCAGCCACTGGAAAGGGATGACTCCGTTTCTCCATTCAGTCAATCCTTTCAAGGAAGAGCTCTGATTGGCCCATCTTGGTTCAGCTGTTCTCCCTGAAGACCTGTCAGGAAGCACACTGTGCAGAAGACCTGCTCCTGCTGAATGAGGACACTTGGGGTGGGAAATTGGAGTGAGAGAACAGGAAAGAGTGGGCACACTTTCTGTAATGGAGGAGCTGACAGCACACCCCATAGCTGACCACTGTGCATGTGCAGTCATGGTGAGAGCAATTCTATTGCAATGAACCAAGCTGTGGTGGATCAGGTGGAAGTCAGGGAACTGGTTTCTAGCCTGGCAACATAAAGCTATTTGGTACATCTCTTTCTTAGTGGGCCACAGCATCCACTTTAGTAAAGCAATGAGGTTAAATTAGCTCATTGGTATTGAAAGCATTTTTTTAGTTACAGAGTTTCTTGAGGGCATGGTTTGGAGTGCTGGAGCTCTCCATTAGATATTCTTTTCATTCCCTGCACACACACACACACACACACACATGCATGTACATACACATAGATAAACACACATTCTCACATAAACTCACATTCTTACACACACTCATGCATACTAACACTTGCACACACACACATTCACTAACATGCACACACACATTCTCTTCCACACATACAATCTTACAATCACATTTTTGCTCATTCTCACTTATGCATACACACAAACTCATGTATATTCACATTCATGCACATTCACTGTACACACTCTCACTCACTTTTATACCCTCATAGTCACACATACTCTCACTCACACATTCACATTTATACATACATATACACTTACACATACTCACACACATATCTGGTGAACCCTAATCTTTTGTTCTCCAGAGTTTGCTGGATTAAATGACCTCAAATGTCCCTTTGAAACTCTAAAATCTGTGGGTCTATACAAACTGACCACTATCGGGCTTTTGAGTCCTAAATTCTAGAGAACAGGAGTAGACACAGAGAAAAGTAATAATTATGAAAAGTCCAAACAAATGTCTAAGACTCTACTCTCTCTTGATCTTCCCTTCCTATCTGTTGGCAGGTGACAAAGATGGGTTCCTTGCACTAGTGGTAGAAGACAAAGTATAATCTGTAGACCACTGGGCAGCTGCTTAGAAGAAATGGTCTGTAGAAGCCTTATTTATAGTCTGAATATATAGACAATATCTTGCCCATCTATGTAGGACTATCTTTTAATTATATGTGGACTAAGAATAAAATAAAAATTTATCATATCTTTTGGTTTAGGGCTATTTTTAACGGTTGCTAAAGTAAAGGACTCTGATGTGTGGGGTTGGTGAGAAATTTTGATTATATTGGAAAAGGCTAGGAATGGCTTTTCCTAGAGTTAAGATTTGGGTCAGGAGTCTTCTCCCCTAGGGCAGGTGTGTATTTCCAGTTTATCCAACTTGAGGCAAGGACAGTCCTGCTATCTTTGGCTGGCCCCTCTGATCCCACCACAGAACACTATTTCCCTCTGCTTGGTGAGAAGATAGATTCTCCTCAACACAAAGCCATGCTGTCTTGAGCTGGCACCTTCCTGCGTGGGAACTCAAAGCTGCTTTCAAGGGCCCTTTCTTTCTCCCTGCGGCCTGTGAGCTGGGTATGTGGCCAGCCAGGTGGTTCCCACATTGAGTAGCTGGGTGGGGCTTGGGGAGCTCTTTGGCCTTGGTCATGGAGCCAAACCTAGGTCCCTCCCTTGGATTTCTATATAATGCTGAAATGGTGAGAGAAAGAGAGCTTTGTGGACATTGTCCTGTCCCATTAAGCTATGGACTAGTTGGTCACTGACACTGATGTGGGTAGAGAAAAGTGTCCAGCTCTGTTTTATCAGGATTCGCACTTGTCTTGGCTGGGTCCCAATTCCCTTTCCAGGGCCTCAGATGGTTGTCAATGGGGAAAACAGGTCTCCATGGAGTCTGATGTCGATCCCCTACTGAGTAATGTGTGTGTGTGTTATGTATATCTCACCTTCTCATCCAAGAAGGTTGAGTACGATTGGCAAAATAAATGAGGTTCTTGGGATTAAGGGAGGGCAGGATGTTCTCTGGCAAAGAGGAGGGATCATGCTTTGAGAGGGGTGTGCTCTATGGGGAGTCTGCTGGGGAGATAGTGGAAGGGAGATCGCCACATATAGAATGTGTTGGAAACAGAGGGAGAGGTCATTCCTCATTGTCCTCTCCTCCAGAGAGGGACTCTGCAGCAAGTGTCAAGGGTTGCCCACCCTCATATGGCCCAGCAAGACCCTCACTGCTTGGGCTTTGAGGCAAAACACTGCATCCATGTGTTGCTGCACATGGATGAAATGACCAAGTTTATCTTCCAAGTTGTAGGCACAATCAACAAGAGATTTCCTTTGACCTCAAGTTTCTCACCATTTACTAGGCAAGGCTGGTGAGTGAACAGACAAATACAGTACAGTATCAAGATAGAGGGAGGATGAGGTGCTGTGGAGATCCCAAAAGGGGAACCTCACTAGGACTTGAGACTCAAGGACAACTTTCTGGAGGAAATTAGGTTTAAGATAGGAGCTCAAGGATGAGAGGGGGTTTGTTAGGTGAAGAAGAGTTGGGGAATAGTGTAGAGAGAAGAAATTGCACATGAGAAGGCCTCAGGGTGGAAGAAATGTGGTGAGTTTTATATGGCTGATGTTTTTACCATGAAGGTTGAGGAAAGATGAAATGATACCAGAAAAATGAGCTTGCACTCAGTCAGGCTGGGCAGTACTCAAGAGCTTTGGACTTTATCCAGGGGGCAAAGGGGAACTACTGAAGATTACTAAGCATAAAGATATCGTGATCAGATTTGTGCTTCAGAAAGCTTATTGTGGCTATTCTATGGATGCTAGATTTGAAGGGGATAAGACTGAAGGCAGGAGGACATTGCTGACATCCAGGCAAAAGAGGAAAAGGATATGAGCTCCCTTCTGGGAATGAGAGTCATGTAGAAGGCAGAGACAGGACCAGGGGCAGACTGGGTATGGGGAACAAAGGAGAGGGAGAAGGAGAAATCAAGAGTGCTGCCAAGAGATTCAGATTTCCAAGCTGTGAATCTTACTCTTACAATCCTAATGAGTTCTGCAGCTCATACGTCCCTGAGAACTGGTTCTGAACTTGGAGTCTTGGGCATGTTTCAACAGATAGTGTTCCTGACAGAAAGACTAGACTACAGCTTGCTTGTTTATCAACTGTCTTCCCCACTAGAATGTCTGGGCCATGAGGGTAGGGACTTTGCTTGTGTTTTTCTCTTTTGTCCCCATTGCTAGAATAATGCCTGGCACACGTGAAAAGTGCAATAAATATTGGTTGCATACAAAATTGATGGAAGCTACAGAATCAAGGGATTTACCATTCCCATCAATGTGTTGGGTCCTTTTGATATACCACAGAAATGTCATAAAATGGCTCTGGTTTCATAATTTATTTTTTTTCAAAGAGTGACTAAGTTGGTAGCAATGACCAGGATGGAGAGAAGAGACATGATGGTATGTGTATACAAACAGGAATATTTGAAGTGATACCCTAGGTCATAAATAACTGCATACACATAATGATAATTTGAAAATGGTTTCACTGTCATCATCAGCATCATTATCATCACTTGCTTTGACTGAGACCTTAATGAGTACCTGGTACCAAACTCAAAGGTGCTTCATATACATCATCTCACTCAATCATCACGATACCCAGTGGAATGGATTTTATTATGATTATGGTTTGACCCAGCAGAAACTGAGACTCAGAGGGGTAACAGAGGTGCCCAATTCAGATGTGGCTGAACCAGAGATTGAGTCTCTCTGAATCTAAAGCTGCCTTCCCTCTACTCTAAACTCTCATTTCAAGTAAGAAACAAAAATGCGGTTGAAACAGAGACTATAGGTAGAAAGAAAACTCTGCAAAGTTCCAGGGGACTTCCAGGCTTGTCAGAGTCTGAACTCTGCTCTGGCCCCAGACCTGGCTGGTAAGTCAGCAGGAAGTGCCATTTTGTTGGTTTGTATTCTTTTCATCTGTTCAGAGGCCTTGCCACGTGTTTTCCAGACCTGACAAAACACCAAGAAACCTTCACCAAACACAACACTATTTCCTAATTAGTCTCTCCTTCAAACCATCAGGAACTCTGAGTGCTCCACTGGGGAGAGCAAAGAACAAGGGCCCACGGTGTTCTCTCTAACAGTCACCCTTGGGTTGTTTGTTGTCCAGCTGGTCACACTGTTGCCTCGGACTGGGCAGCCCAGGCTGGTGTGTGGAAAGCTAATGTCGGAGATGCGATGAACAATGTGCTTTGTACAAATCAGTGCCCCACCTTAGCTCCAGACATTGAATTTTCCTTTTGAGCCCAAGGGCATCCTCTACAGAGATGAGCCACGGCTTTGGGGAAAGGAAGTTACTATGGAAATCAAAGTCACATTTGTGACTATCAAGTTAAAATTTTCCTAAAGTAAAGTAAGTGAAGGCTGACAGAGTGACTTGCCTCTTTGTATCCCTTCTCGTCTTACTACAGACTTGAAGATAACCTCCCCAAGTGAGATGAGGTAAACTGCCTCCTCTGAGGTAGGAGAACCATCAGCATCCAGAAGCTGAATCAGCACCCAGAGGTCCTGCTTATTGCTGTCCTATGAGGATCACTGGTGGATTGTCCAGCAGGAGGAAATATTTGTCTCTAAGACATTGTAGAGCTCTCATTCAAATTGTCTGCTTATGAACAACCCATGTCCAGTGGTCCGGGGCACTACAAGCCACCAGAATGGACTCTAAGGAGGTAGTGGTGGAGGAATAAATGGAAAGAAAAAGGGAAAACCCCATTCAGAACAATAATTCATAGGTATCTCAGATGACACCAACCCACGATCTCCCCGGTGAGCCCCTTCTCAGCCCTTGCCCCTGTTGCATCTGTCTTATCAAGCCTTCTGCCTTCACAGAACAGCATAGAAAAGTCCTTGCCCATCAATGTGTGTCCCAGGGAATAGAAGCCAATCGTCTCTACCAGGGAAGGGCTTGGTTATTTGGAAGGAACTGGGTAAAAGCAACAGGTCCAAGATAGCTTGGCACATACAAGATTTATCTGGGCATTTGTTAGAGAAATACCAGCATGTTCCAGGGAGTTTCCCTATCAGCAGAAGCCTGGAGGTGAGTGGCAAGGGCCCAGTGCCAACCCAAAGTTTCAATCTAGTGTCTTTCTTCAGTCCCACACCAACCATAATAGCCTCCATTTTTGAAAACCACCCATGTACCAGGCCCTGTGCTAGGAGCTTTACATGATCTCATTTCATCTTCCAACAACCATACACTGTTGGGGATTATTCTCCCCCTTTATATGGATGGGAAAACTAAAGTTCAGGGAAGGTTAACTGCCATAGTTAGTAAACAAAAGAATCATGATGATTTGATCTTCAGGCAGTCTGGTTTCAAAGCCCCTTATTGGCCATGGACTTGGTGGCGAGCACTGTGCTGGACACAGGGAATTTAGAGATGAATGGCACTGTCCCAACCCTCAAGGAGCTTACTGTCTAATAGATTTTTAAAAAAATATGGAATGCTGCATGAATTTGCATGGCATCGTTGCACAGGGGCCATGCTAATCTTCTCTATATCATTCTAATTTTAGTATATGTCCCACTAAAGCAAGCACTGTCTAATAGATTTTTACCAGAAATTTCAGCATGCCTTTTCCCAAATTCTATAGCAGAGATATAAGCACATGAGACAAGGACAACATGGAGGGAGTGATTCACTCTTTCTGGTAATCAAGGATGTTTATTCAGAGGTAGTGATCCTTGAACTGTATTGTGAACAAGGAGCAAGAGAGTGCCAGGGGAAGAAGAGCCTTCCAAAAGCAATAATATGTAAAATATACATACTAGTACTAGGATGTTTACTGCAGCATTGCTCCTAGTCATTCTATGAACGCACATAGGAGGGGAACGGTTGAATAAATTGTGATCCAACCACACCAAGAAATAGTTTGAAAGCATTAAGAGGAATGGATTAGAGTCATATTTAAATGACATAGGAAAAGTATTTCCACAAGATTTGTTCAGCAGGAAAAGCAAGATGCAGAATCTTGCGTGTGTGTATGTATGCACGTACACAGACTCTATATGTATTGATACAAAATTTGGTGAAAGGGATTCCCTGTGGAAGATACAGCATGATCAAAGGCAAGGTTTGGGGAACTACAGAGAGCTCAGTTCTGCTCTGTCCTGTACAAGGGAGGGAGTTGAGGAGGTGAGGCCTCAGAAGAAGGCAAGAGGTTCCCAGGGGTTGAGAACTGGGTGTGCTTGGAATGAGGGTTTGATTAGTAATTGGATAGACATTCAGGTGTTGGCCAAGCTGGGGAGACTTGAGGTTGGGTATGACTGGGCTTTGGTATTTGAGTGATCACATTTGTGCATAGGGAGTCTGAATTGAATTTGGATCTAGAATGGGATACAAGGATGGTGAAGTAGGAGAACCATTAGACAGGGGTGTCTTGTAGCCCAGTCTAGTCTGGTGCTAACTCACCATGGGCCCTCAGAAGTCACTTCCCCTCTCTGGATGTCTTTCTTTTTCATCTTTTCCCAACTCTCTCAAAGTGTGGGTGTCAGATCCCACATGACATCCTAACCATTCTCAGGGAGGTCCTTTAACAATTAGCACAGGCAGATTAATCAGCTTATAATCACATTTCCATCCCCACTGCTCCACTGAAAATGTTCTCATGAACACTGCTGATGTTGCGCAAACTCCCTCCCTTTCTCCTTACAGCTTCCTTCAAAAACTGTCTTCTTCATGGAACTCTTTGCACTCTTGGCTTGTGTGACAGGCAGGACATTCTCTTAGCTTTTCCTCCCCCTCACTGGCCTCTTTGGGATCTTCTTTTGGCCCCTCTTTCTTCACCTGAAATCTAATTGCTGGCTGCTCAAGTGTGGTTCTGAACCCATTATGCTCTCTTCCTAGGACATCCCATCTAGTCTTTTGAGAGGAGGATTAGAAAATGTTTCTTCTTTATTCCTCTGATTTTCATGAAGAGGAAATTTTCCAGAATATTCCTGAGCCTCTTACCCTTCTCCTTCTTCCTTCCTGCACAGGTAGAGGGCTACCTGCTTGGTAAGTTTAATCCTCTCTCCAGCTCTCTTTGAAGCCAGCTTGCCTAAAGAGATCAACATATTCTAGTTCATGCCCTAAATTTTATAGGGTAGACCCCTGCAGAAAGGCCTAAAATTACCTCAAACTACCTGTGACTGGGAGGTGAGTCTGCCTCACTCTGATTTTAGTACTAGGAAGGCCATTGTTGTCCCACTCCTAAGCCAGTCTTTTCCAACATCACATTATCAGTAGCTATTTTGCTTTATCTCTCAATGGATTCATAGCTCAGGCAGGAAGAACGGTATCATTTACTGACTCCCCTCCCACCCCAATATGGTCCTTTATTATGCACACTGCTTATGCATTGATGATCCCCCAATTTTATCTCCAGTTATACTCTCCCCTAAGCTCTAGACTTGGAGTCTAATAGTAAGTTCACCTATAACATGTCAAAGTGGAATTACTGATTTACTCTGGTCAAACATGTTTGTCCCCAAATCTTTCTCATCCTGGAACAAGACACTATCATGAATCCAGTTGCTTATGCCAAAATCCTTATTATTTCTTCTTTTGATCACCTCCATATCCTCCAGTATCTGCAAGTCCTATCAATTTTACTTCCAATATATATCTGGAAGTTCCCACTCTTCTATACCTCCCCTGCCACAATCATGATGTGAGGCTCCGTCACTCCACACCTGGACTCTACTGCAGAAGCCAAATGGTTTTCCTACTTCCAGTCATGCCTCCTCCCAAACCAGGTCACATCTTAATACTTCCCAGGACTGTCCATTAAAATTAAATAAAACACAAACTCCTTACCAGGATTTCAAAGCCTTGGACAACACGGTCAACTTGATCTCTCTTTGCATCAGTCACACTAGCCTTTTTCCTGTTCTAGAACTCTCCAAGAGTTTGACCCCCTGCCTAAAATATTGGCCCCTGGTTTCTTATATGATCTCCTTTTCTCTTTCTTTGGCTCAAATATCACCACCTCAGCGAGATTTCCACACTGTATTCTTTCTAAAGTCCCCTTACTCCAAGTTATTCTCTCTCCTATCACCCTGTTTATTTTTTTGACAGTCTTCTTGGTGCTTTTTGAAATTATCTTGTTTGTTCATCTACATCTTCATTTTCTGTCTCCCCTACTATAATATAAGCTTGATGAGGGCAGAGGTCTAGTCTGTTTTATTCACCAGTATAGTCTCAGCACCTTGAACCCCAGGACACATAATAAGGGTTCTGGAAATATTTTGTAGTTGAATGAGTGAATAAATGATCCTTGATCTCTACTTCTAAAAGGCCCTTCTTCCCCTGGGAGGGTGTTAGGATTATTAATTTCCAAGCCATACCTTCCTGTAGTTTCATGAACAAACTCTCATCTTAGCCAAGTCCTCAGATATTCTGCCTGCCTTTCAGTGTCTCCAGTTCAAGTGTAACCTCCTCTGTGCAGTCTTCTTTGATTCTTTAAGGCTGAATTATTTGCTCCCTCCTCTATATTCCCACAGAACTTTCCCTCTGTCTGAATTCCTACAATTGTTTAATTCTACTTTATAGTGTATTGCTCTTTGTCTCTCTGTCCAGACTGTAAATATCTTGAGGACAGAGGCCGTGCTCTGATTTTCTCTATTTTCCCTGTACCTCACAGCACCTAGCTCAGTGTGTTTCCAATATAACTTGTAAAATTGGATGGAACCTGTCTGATCACACTCTTAAAGCACTGCTTTACAGACTGTCCTGTTGGTTTACCTGCTTTGCCCAACAAAGCCTCCTTAGGTCCAGGTTGATTTCCTGTTCCAGGAAGCAATCCTGCCTGCCCGACTGCCAGATGGGTTTCATCCTTGGTGTTCAGATTTTCCTATTTGTGCAGAGTTGTAAATTTCAACAGCTAAGCTATAAATCCAACTCCATTCACCACACTCTCTCTTATGTTCATGACATATATTCAAAACCAACATCTAAAATCAGGAATCAAAGGATTTCCAAACTCATTTCCCCTCTCTTGAGGTTCCTTTCACATGTCTAGGCTATTTCTAATATCAAATATCCCAGTTCCAGAAAGGAAGGAGAATGACTCTTTCCATTCTCCAGAAGAAAGTTGTAAAGCTCAGCGATATGTGGTTTTCTTTTCCAACTCCCCACATCTTAAATTGTTAAATTCTATTCATCCTTTAGTATTTTTCCTATAAAGTCAACACTGTCTCATTAATTACTTTTGTCACAATAATATTATCATTTATTTTGTCGCAATTATCTTAGTATTTATGTATTAAGTACTTGGGCTTGTCTTAGATGCTTATATCTACACAATTTCTAATCTTCTCAACAACCATGGGACACAGGCTCTATTATTATTTATCACATTTTTCATATGAGAAATAAGACCCAGAAAGGCAAACTTGCTAGACCATGGTTCCCCAGCTAGTATGTGACAGGCAAGACTGGGACCCAGCTCTGCCTGCCTGGGAAGACTGTTCCCTCTCCACTGTACGAGGCTGTCACAGCTGCTGAATCAATCCATCATTCTCAGTCGCACATCACTTTAAGCAATGAATATTTATCTAGCATCTCCTAATGCCAAGCACTGTTTTAAGCACTCAGGATACACTAGTGGATGTAGCAAACAAAAGTCTCTGTCTTCATGGAGGTGATATTTTAGTGTGGGAGAGGGGAGATACATAAAAATGATAAACAGAATAAACAAGCTATGAAGTACTAGAAGGTAATAAGTGGTATGGAAAAAATAGCACAGTAAGGGGGATAGAGAGTCCCAAGTGTACGGGGTGGTGGGTGAAATTTCAAATTAATTGGTGAGGGAGACACATTGAGATGGTGATGTTCAAGCAAAGACTTGAAAGAGGTTAGAGAGTTGGTCATATGGGTATCTGGGAAAGAGTATGTCAGGCAGACAGCGGTGCAAAGGCTCTGAGGTGGGAGCTGGCCTGGTAAGTGTGAGGAATGCCAAGAAGGTTTTTTTTTTTAATTTTATTTATTTATTAAATTAAAAAAAATTAACAGCGAACGAACAAAACACTCTTAACATATGATCATTCTGTTCTACATATAAATCAATAATTCACAAATATCATCACATAGTTGCATATTCATCATCATGATCATTTCTTAGAACATTTGCATCAATTCAGAAAAAGAAATAAAAAGACAACAGAAAAAGAAACAAACGAAAACAGAAAAACAAAGACATTATACATATTATACTCCTTACCCCTCCCTTTCATTGGTCACTAGCATTTCAAACTAAATATATTTTAACATTTGTTCCCCCTATTATTTATTTTTATTCCATATGTTCTACTCATCTGTTGACAAGGTAGATAAAAGGAGCATCTCAAGAAGGTTTTAGAGAAGTGAGGGAGGAGGAGGTATAGGAGACAGAGTCACAGAAGATACTGGACATGCAGGTGGTGTGGTGCAGTGGTGTACAACAGGGGTGATTGTTGCCTCCAGGGGACATTTGGCAATGTCTGGAGACAGTTTTTGGTTGTCACAAGTGGAGCAAGAAAGCTACCGGCATCCAGTGGGGGTTGGAGAGCAGGGATGCCAATAAACATCCCACAATACATAGAAAAGCCCCCCCACCCACAAAGAATGATCCGGCTCCGAATATCAATAGTCATGAGGCTGAGAAACTCTGGCCTAAAGCCTTATAGGATTTAGGCTTTTGTTGTGAGATGGGGCACCTTTTGAGGATCTTGAACAAACAGAAGAGTGATATGATCTCATTTACATTCTAAAAGGAATCCTCTGGCTACTTTGCTAGAACAGACTGTGGGAAAGAGGTAAGGTAGGAAGCAAGGAGACCAGCCTGGAAGTTACTGCGGTAATCCAGGTGTGAGGTATGAGTGTGGTTTATTCCTTTCATGGTGGGGGTGGGAGGGGGTGGGGAGGAGAGGGTGGAAGTTCCTTGGAGCCAGGTAGGAAGAAAAGTAGCATTTACTGAGTTTTTAAGCATTCCAGGTAAGTATTTTTCATATACATTTTCTCTTTAGAACAATCCGATCTTTATTTGCCCCAGCACTCAGCTCAATACCCAGCACATTATAGGTGTTAAATAAATAGCTGATAAATAAATGAAGTGATTGGAATTGTTTAAGCAGTTTGACACCCCTGAATACAGACAAAGCTTTGAGTAGAAAGTGAAGAGTGTTTTTAATTCAAATCTTCTGACTGTTCAGAAGTGTTTGTTCTGGATGATGTTATTTTCTCACCATTAGGGTAGATGCTTGGGCTACAGGTAGGCGTATGCCCTTCCAGAGACACATGAAGAAATCTCTTCAAAGTGCTCGGGTGGAATTCTTCTGTGGTTTGGTAAACATGCCCTTGGGAGATATCTTGGGGACACTTTCTGTCACATAGTCTGTTAAGAATACGTAACACATGTACCTGGTACCAGGCAGCTGTTGCCACTACTCCTGGCAGAGCCAAGCTCTTAAAAATGTCTCTATTTGGGTCTTTCCTCTATAGACTGGAAGGTCATCCATGCAAAAGCTGAAGTAGATGCGAGGGCATTTGTAGGAGTCAGGAAGCTCAGCCAATAAAAATCCAGAATGGTGACTCAGCAAGTGGAACTGAAAGGTGAGTTTGTCTTGTGCTAGTCAAGTAATTACGAGTATATCAACACTGTGATCTTGTCCTGCCCCTGCGGGGGAGACGACCAGTGCAGTGGTGTCGTTAATGCCCCCCCCTTTTTTATTACCTTCCATTTTCCTGTGGCGGATGATGAGGCTGACCAAGCCTCTCCTTCTTGGAACCCTTTTTATCCATGGCCACACATTTTATTCTTGTTCCCTCTCTCCTGTTTCTCCAATTACCCTTTCTCTCCTTTGCTGGTTCTTCTTCTTTCACCTCTACTTCCTGCCTAAATAAGGAATCCTTTAAGGCTCTGTTCTCAGACCTTTCTTCATCTCCCTGCCCTCCATACACCTCTCTCCTCAGCAAACCCCTGCACCCATCATCCATAGTTTCAACTCTGTCCTGTATCCAGACCAATTCTAGTTCATGTATCAGCATTTCTCTCTGCCAGCTCCAACTTCCTATTTTCAACTCGTGGTGATTATGTGCCCTTGTTTGGCCTTCTGGACTCTCAGATTCCATAAATCTAAAAATTGCACTCACTGCCTTCTGCGGTAGTTTGAAAAGTGGCCCCTCCAAGAGCTCTCCATACCCTAATCCCCAGAACATGTGAATGTTACCTTTTATGGCAAAGGGAGTTTGCAGGTGATTAAGTTAATGATGTTGAGATGGGAAAATTTTCCTGGTTTATCCAGGTAAGCCCAAAATGTAATCACAAGGGTCCTTATAATAGGGTGTCAAGAAGGTCAAAGAAAAGTAGATATGAAGATAAAGCAAGAGGTTGGAATGATGTGAGGAAGGGATCATGAGTCAGGAAATTCAGGTGCCTAGAGTCTCGAAAAGGAACCAGCCTTGCTGATACCTTGACTTTAGCCCTGGGAAACTCACTTCAGAGTTCTGGCCTTCAGAATTTTAAGTGAATAAATTTGCAATATTTTAAGCCACCATGTTTGTGGAAATTTTTTATAGCAGCCATAGGAAGTGACTGCACCTTCTCCTACTCCTGCTCCTCCTTTGATTGACAGGAGTAGTATTTTCCCAGTGGCCTGGAACCGTGGGATTGCCATTGACTCTCTTCCATGCTCAGCATCCCATCGGGCATTAAATATGTAGCGTCTACCATCTTGTTCACTTTCAATTCATTGTCCCTTTTCCATTCATGCTGCCAACGTGACCTCTAGTTCAGGCTTTTATAATGACTTGCTCTCCCCAATAACAGCATCACAGACCATCCTAAAAGTCAACTGCTTTCAGACTGTTCCACTAAAACACAGCCTCAGGTTTGTCACTCCATTGCTGCTCAACAGTCTTTAATGACTCCCAATTGCTGAATATAGTACATCTAGAAAAAATGCTGCCTTTTCAGCCCTATCTTCCATTTATCTTCCACATACTATATATCTTAGTCAAACTGGACTACTCATCATTTCCTGAACATTTTCATACTTTCCGTCCCCTCCCTTCCTCAGCCTTTACTTATGCTATTTCTTCTGCCCAGAATGCCCTTCTCTGCTTTTCCCTTATGGTCTAGAATTACATGACCAAGGAAGGAAGCTCCTTCCAGATGAATCATTTCAGACTCTGGGGGAGTTCTTAGCATTTTTCGCCATCGAGGCCTCTCATTGAATGACGGATGGATGCAGATGTCTTAAGTTGTGTTTCACTGTTTTAGTGGTCTTTTTTTGTCTGTTGTTATTCATCCCTCTGGGGACCACCTCCCTCCCCAACTCCATATGACCTAATGAAACACCAAGCACCGTGTTTAGATTCCTCGACAAGTGGGTAGAATTTTGCAATTCTTCTCAGCACAATGATTGATCTATTGGTGGGTACATGACCCAAGAAGAGACAGAGTTCTGTGAAATGTTGAAATGTGGATGTCAGGAGGATGGTTCTCACTTTCTTTTGAACCCAGTTGGGCCTGGAAGAGATCTTTTGGCCTGTCATATAACATGAGCAGGGACAAGCAAAGCAGAGAGAGAGGAGAAAGTGACTGAGCCCAGGTGACATCATTTTAGATGATGGAGTTAGCTGTATTTTTTGTCATTACCCCTAGACCTTTGAGGCACAATGAATTTCCTTTTTCTCTTAACTACTTGGAGTTGGATTTTCTGTTAATTTCAATTGAAAGAGTTTAATTCAGCTGCCTCCCACTGTCACCCAGCTCTTTTCAGAAAGAGTAACTGCATCATCGTTAAATATCACCATTAGGCCTAACTCTTCATGGCATATGGCACTTTACAAAGCATTTCCTGCACTTTGAGCCACTAGAATTATGACTTTGGCCTCTGAATTCTGAGACTTCTAGGAGATTTTGCATTTAGTAAAATGCTTTGGACATTTTTTGTGTTTATTGCTATTTAACTTATATTGCTATGCATTCAGGTAAAGGGGTAGGTTCATTATGCAATAGAGAGAGCTCTAAACCAGAAGGCTGAAAATCAGAGTTCAAACTCCAACTCTTCCAATTATGAGCCGTGTGATTGTGAATACATTACCTGATTTGTCTGAGCCTCAGTTTCTCTGTCTGTGTAACAGGCTAATGCCCCTTCCTGCCCTATCAACTTCTCAAAATTTTATGAGATTACTTTTGTGAAAGTACCTTGTAGAAAGCAAGGGTGACAAACTATGGCCTGTGGGCCAAATCTGGCCCACTGCCTGTCTTTGTAAATATAGTATAGTTTTATTGGAACACAGCTATATATTATTGTATTATCTACAGATGTTTTTGCCCTAAAATGGCAAAGTACAGTAGCTGCTACAGAGCTGATAATGGCCCACAAAGCTGAAAATATGATCTGATCCTCTAGAAAAGTTTGCTAACCCCTGCTCTAAATTGCTCTACGAAAACAAATCATAGTTGCCATTGACAACAGAGTTTTTTCATATGTTTCCTGTTCCTCTACTAAGAAAGCTCTTTAAAGATGAGGACACAATCTTCTACTTTTTGTGCACCCTCCCTTTCTACCTCCTTCCTCCCCACCCAGTACTTAGCACAATGCCTTCTAGAATAGTCATTGAGGCCCATCACTGTCAAGGATTTTTCTAAAGTGACAACATTGAAATTGGCAGGGTGTGTTAGAAGATAAATGATAAAAAAGCAACAAACCTTCTGGAGGGCACTATGACAACACTTTTCAAAAACTTTAAAAATGCACCATTCCCCTCATCCCTATTATCTTATTCCTAAGAAGCTGTCTTAGGAAATAATCAGATTGAGATACTTTCATATATGTTAAGAACGATAGTGGAATAATTACATAAATTATGGTAATCCAGAATATCATACAGTAATTCAAAATCTTGTTTTCAAAGATTCTTTAATAGCACAGGAAAATGCTCCTGATATAGTATTAGTAACAAAAAGCATGGTAAAGAAACATTATGTATATAAAATGTGATCCCAATTTTATTAAACAAAGCTAGCAGAAAACACACTCAAATTTAATGGTGCTTTTCTCTGGGTAACAGGATCCAAATATTGTTAATTTCATTTTTCTCTTTTTTATTATTTCTTTTTTAACTAGGAAAGGGATACTTTGGCAAGGATTATTTGTTGGATAAGCTTGAGACATGCTTCGAGTTATTTTCTTATAATTATCTCCACAAATGGTGCTAAACTCGGCAAGTGCCACTTAGAGTACATGCCTGAGAGGAAGGGGTCGGTGGGCACAGGATGAGACGGAGACTCTGGGACCTCCAAAGCAACTGTTGCTACTCAACTCTGACAGACCATTGTCATTTGGAGATCCGATTCAGACCCCACTGTTGCAAAACTGCTTTTTTCATAAAAGGCTATAAATATAATCTGTGATGGGAATTTACCAATTTTTAAACTCTGTGTGTGTCAAATAAGACAGTCTTGTGACCTGAATCCAGCCCCCAAGCCACCGATTTGAAATGCCTTCTCTAGACCCATGTGACAGTAGGGTTAGAAGGACAGCTGAAGATCATCTAGTTAAACTGCTGCATTGGAATTGGGTGCTGTAAAATGACTTATCCAGGGTTCCACAGCTAAACATCAGCAGAACCAGAACCAGAACCAGAACCAGAGCTCAGGAGCTCTGAATCTCAGACCAGGACTGCTTTTTGTCATGGCTTTACAGAACTGGTAACTCCACTCCCTTCTCCCGTCCTCCTCCTGTGTTCCCTATCTCAGGGAACTGGCACCAGCATCCCTCCAGGTGCCTACGTCAGAAGTCTGGGTGTCTCCTTGGCACTAATCAAGCACAAAGCCCATTAAGTCTACCTCTTAGAAACATGGCACATTTGTCCTGTTTCTCTCCCCTTTCAAGTTTCTCTTATCTGTCCCACAGTAGCATCTAATTACTCTCTGATCATTCCACTCCTCTGCTTAGAAACTTTCCTTGGCTTCCAATACTTGCAACAAGATCCTGTGTAGATGGTCCCCACCTCTCTTTTTGACTACATCTTGTATCTCTCCTGCCTTCACTCTGACCTTTCAGCATCTCTAACCTGTCACTTTTCTCTTCTCTGCAAGGACTTTGCCTGTGCCATAACACCTGTCTAGAATTCTCTTTCTACGTCTCTTCCTATTGCTAATCCCAACCAATCTTTTAGGTCTCCGAATCATGCCTTGCATGTCCCGAGTGCAATAGTGTTAGCGATTGTGATTTCTTCTAATTACCATCTCAATCCAAACCCCACCTCCATGAAGAATTTTTTTAAACTTCTTCCTTGTCCAGGTTACCTTATCCCATGGCTTGCCATAGAACTTAGCACAATCACAACTACATAATTAACTGTTTTTATTTGTCTGCTGACATCCTTCATGAGACTTCAGGGCTCCCCTGGACAAAGACTTTGTCATTCCTGCTCAAGACTTGTACATCCCCAGGGACTATCAGCGCCGTTTTATAGCACTCAATAAATACTTGTAGAACGATGCTGAGTAAATGCTCGCTGATATCACTATACCTGTCATATCAACTATGAAGTCCCAGCGAGCCTTCGCATCAATTCCGCATTGACCATTTTACAGGTAAGGAAGCTGAGGGTCACTGGGGCCAGATGTGACTCCACAGATCTGTGGCAAATCAGAACATAAAACCCCAATCTCCGAGTCCTTAGGGTGGTACCTTCTCGCATGCTTTTGGTGCTGGGTAGATGTTTGGCTTCTGCTATTTCCTGACTCAGAATTGGTATGCATATATATTTTTCAGTGGAAGGAAGTCTTGACCCAGGGGACTCTTCCTTGGTTAGAATCGGGGGAAAGAGAAATATTTTCCCCTTAGCTGGCTCTGGGCAGCCTGAAAACTCCTGAGCCCCACAGTCTGCTACTTGGGATGTAATGACCTGCTTTCAATCCTTTTCAATTATGGGATTTCTGATAGGAATTTCGAAAACAACTCTTAAATCCTGGGGCTTGGGTGTTAGCCCACGTTTCATTTCCAAGTCTCTGTCCCCAGATATTCAGAAGGCTGTTTTTTTTTCTATCTGCTCCTTGGCAGAGCCCAGTTCCCGGTCACTCTCATTCCTTTCCCCCACCTGGGGGCTGTCTGGCCGTGCTTGTTTCCTGATTTACTTGCTGGGTGGATGCCCTCCTTGGCGCCCATGCTGGGCTGTATTTTTCCATCCTGGTAGCTGCCCTGAGGCAGTCCTCAGTGGGTGAAATACCTGGACTGAAGTTCACTGAAAGGCCGCTACGGGCAGTGGCCTGGGAGGGAGCAAAGCCAGGTTTGATCCTTTGTTCCTCCTCGTGTTAGCAGTTGTGCTAAGGCAACTGATGGATGCCCCCCAACCTCAATATCCTTACTGTAAAATGGAAATAATAGCATCTATCTTTTGGGGTTTGTGGTGGAAACATCCAACAGATTATAAGCACTAAAATACACACATCTACACACAAACTAATCTTTTTCTTTCCCCCTCCAGCTTTTGGTAGGGCTAGGAGTAGTGGTGATAGTGTTGGCGGGCTGGGTAGAAGATCATAGTAGAGTCTCTGCTAAGATTGAGCAGCTGACAAGTCCAGTCTAGGGAAGTGGCTAAGGCAGTGCAAGCTCTTGTTGTGGCTTAGTGTAAGTACCAGTGAGGAGTGGAAAGCAAATGGCCTCTGGACATTAGAACCAAACCGACCTGGTTTGAATTCAGCCCGGCCACCTGGGTGACTGTGGGCGGGCCAACTCAACTGTTCTGAGCCTCAGTTTCTGCATCTAGAAAACAGGAGCAATGATTCTCATTTCGGGCTGTCATGAAGATTAGAGCTAATATATAAGAAGTCATTCATTCTACTAGTGACCTTTGGTTCTGGGAGCTCCTCCCACCCCTGAAGGACTGGCTCCCAAGTGCTGTTCCAGGGAATTTCATGGCAAGGCACAAATAAGAATTGGAATTCATACCTATTTTTTTCTGTTTCCTAAGTAATAAAAATGACAGCAATTCCCTTTATTGGTTAGCAACTGTTGTTATCCATTTTGTTACAGGTGAGGAAACGGAAGCTCAGAGACTCACATGTTCAAGTCCAAGATTATCAAAGAGGTCAATTAGAGAGCTAGGCTATCTGCTCCCAAAGCTCATACTCTTCCCCCATATCAACCTGCCTCTCTGACCCCCGTCTCATAGCTGTGGGCTTCTTGGATTCCTAAGGCTCAGAGAGGTCCTGAGCTAGCTCTGTTACGATCTTCTTTGGATTTGGGCCACTCACAGAGGGAGCGGCAGCTTCACCCCACTTCCCTGTACTCACAAGCTCCCTCTAGCTCTCAATCTCCTAGATTCATTTTCAGCACTGTCCCCAGCATGTCCAGCAGGAGATCTCATGGGGGGATTCCCTACCAACCCTGCCTTCCAGCAGAAGGGGTGGATCAGTTACTTCCAGAAAGGCAGAGGGTGAAGTCAAAAGATGATCAGAAAAGGGACCAGGGAGAGTTCTGACTCTGGGACAGAGGCTACTTTCACCCTCGTTTCCTCTGCCCCAGGTGAAAAAGCAGTTTACAAGCCTTCAAATAGGAGTAACATTCTAGAAGCAACAGTCTGGCCTAACAGAAAGAGGAGGTGGTACTCGATTTGAGCTCCATGGGATAGGCAGGAAGTGGGCTCAGGCCACTGGGGAAGCTAAAATAGTTTTAGCATTTATGGAATAAGTCCATCCTTAGAGCTTGGTTGCTTAGACCTTGGCTGCACCCCTTTCAGGTCTCCTCTAGAGCTTACCTCCTACTCCTGCAGTATCACAGAGACTGACTAATGACCTACTGGAGAATCTGGTCCCCTCACCTATACCTGGGACTGTTTGAAACATCAGCACAATTTGATTCCAAATCTAGAAGAAAACTAATGCTGTCTAGGAGAATACCACCCATGAATGTCAGGTGGAAGGCAAATTTAGAGACAACTGATAACCATCTTGAGCCACTGGTTAGCCATAGGGAAAGAAAAAGATAGAGGAAGGAAGGTAGTTGTGGCAGGAAGGACTCTTAGATTGAGCTTCCCCTACATGGCTCTGAGCCAGGTTTAGGTCTGAGAGGGGAGAGAAAAAGGCCAAGTATAAATAGGGTATGGGTCAGAGGGAAAGGGACAAATAGGAAGGGAAGTGGCCACCTGTTAAGATGCTCACCAATAAAGACAGAATCTAGAAGACACCTTAGGCTGTCTTCTCAGACCTCATCACATTCTCCAAAAACAAACCTTCACCTCTGCATACTCTGTAGGCTCTTGGGGTCATGTTTCAGTTTCCTGGACCTGAACTCCTGGCTGTAGCCACTCAGACTAGGGGTAGACCACTGACTTATGCTTAGACTGACTCTCTAGAGAATTCTGAACAAAAATAGGAAAACTACCGAGATGATTGGCAGCTCTGCAGCAGGGAAGTAATGTTATTCCAGAAGTGGTCAATTTCTACCATTGGTATAGAGAAGAAAAAAAAAAGAAAGAAAGAAAGAAAAGAAAAAAAGCTGGTCCGCAGAGAGAGAAAAGAGTGAAGCAGATGTGCAATCAAAAGTACCTTGACCAAACACACAAGCTATACTAGAGGCATTCAATTTAGAAACTGGTGCAAATACCCACTGCCCGGTCCTGAGGAAGGTGGGGCAGTGCAGCCAGGGAGGTTGGGAAACTGAGTTGAGCTGTAGCTAGATGCTCAGCTGGTCTGAGAACCCACCTCTGCACCCTTACCTTCCTGGTGGAGTTCAGAGGAGGGCCAGTCTTTGGCCTTTTACAAAGAGACATACTTTTCTTTCTGCTATTTGTGGGTCTTTCAGTTCTTCACAGAGTTTAGCACGGCTTGTCAATTAGCATCAGTTCAAGCCTTGTCAGAACAGACCGAGCCCCTGGTTCATACAACCCGTGTTCCAGCCACCTAGGGGTTTCCATGATTTGTGAAAAATACAATGTGTTTTCTGTCTGTTTCCTTTGCCTTGCCTTCCCTGCCTGGTTACTACCTCAAAAAATGATGGTTGTCGTTTAAGGCTCAGCTCACGTGCCATCTACTTTCTGAAGCCTTTTCTAACTCTCTCAGGCATAATTAGTTCCTCCCTTCTCTAACCTCCCAAAGTCTGCCATTATGGCATTTTTCATATTGTATTACACTTACTTGATATATAAGTTACATTTGGAAATATAGCTATAATACATGTTTTCTGTATAAAATGAAGAGTAAAATCCCTCTCCACCTTCTATTTTTCCAGCACCACTCCCCAAATCTAATCACTATTAGCAATTTTTTTGGAGGGCCAGAAATTTCTATGCAAGTAAGCATGCATAAGGATGGGTATAATGTTATTTTACTCAAAGGGGTCACATTTGTTGTTCTGCAGCTTACATCATTATTTTCATAGAAAAACATTCTATTTACATTAATGCTTTATCAGATATATTTGTTCTTAAACATGTCATCTTATCTTATGTTTTTTTTTAATGAAATATTTTCTTTGTGTTCTATTATTTTGCTAGATGGTCTGTTTTTTTTTTTGTACCTCTTCTTTCTTTTGTTTGATTGTGAAGTTTCTCTTTCTGACCCCTTTCCTTCTAATGGGTTGGAGGGTTTATAACTTATTGTTGTTTTTTTTTAAGTCTTTGAAGTGGTTCCTTTATAAGTTTAAACAGAATCGTTAGACATCCATTTCTTGATTTATCAATTTTAGTCCACATCCATGTTCTTCCCACCAAGAGTGATGTGGAAATTTGGGCGTGTATACTTCTTCCCACATCCCTTCCTCTGCCATTTTTGTTGGTTAGACTATTTTTTTGTATACTGTTGTGGTTTAGAACATTTGCATTTTGCTATGTAACCATATCCCACAGCTATTTAGTCTTAGTTTTGAATTTAAATGAATATAATGTTCACTGTGAACTCTTGCATTTCAGAGCTTCCCCATTCCTAAATTGGTAATTTTGATATATCTTTTCGGGAACTAGATTTCATTATGAATTCCTCCTCTCCCCCAGCACATGAACTTAGAAGTGCCAAATGCTATTTTCTCTGAGTCCTGTGTATGTGTCTTTCAGGTACTTTTATATACGAAAGACAACCAGACTGACTATCACTATTACCTTCAGAATTTCATATCCATTGCTATCATACCTTTTGGTACTGAAGGATGAAGAGAAGTCGGAAGCCAGCCTAATTTTTCCTTTTGGTTGTTTCCTGCTTTAACTTTCCGACTATCTCCATCAAAGATCCATGCTACATTAAGTTCACTTTTTAAAATTCTGCAGATTCGTCATTTCTTTTTTTAAAAAATGTAATTCCATTGAGACATATTCACACACCATATGATCCATCCAATGATTACAGTCAATGGTTCACAGAATCATCACATAGTTGTGCATTCATCACCATGATTATTTCATATCCCTTATCTGACCCTCTAAGTCATTCCTTTAGTTCAGAAAAGTTTTCCTCCATAATATCTTTTAATATGTTTCTGTCCCATTTCTCCATTTTTTTCCTTCAGGAATTCCTAGTATCCATATTTGAATCTCCTTGAATTTTGTAACTATTTCCTTCTCACGATTTTATTTCGATGTCTTTATTATTTTCTTTTTTATCCCTACCCTACATGTGGTGGTTTGGAGGCTTTATGGATCCCAGAAAATCGAGTTCTTAAAGCTAATCCATTCTTGTGGTTGTAAACCTATTGTGGGTAGGACCTTCTGATTGGGTCATTTCAGCTGAGGCGTGCTTCAGGTGGGTCTTAATCCTCTTATTGGAGTCCTTTGAAAGAATTTGAAAGTCTGAGAAAGAAACATAGGAACACCAGAAGACAGAGATAGAGCAGCCAGCAGTGGAAAGTGACGAAACCGGAAGAGAAGGGAGAGACCAGCAGTGGTCACCATATACTTGCCATCTGACAGAGGAGTCAGTTATCCTCTTGATTATGCCCTGATAGGTGCTTGGCCTCAGAATTGTAAGCTTGTAAGTTAATAGATCACTATTGTAAAAGCCAACCCAGTTCTGGCATATTGCATTTCATCAGCTTTAGCTCTCAACAGATTCGGCTCTCAATAGAATAAATTCTATATCTTGCTGATGTTAATTTCTCCCCTTATAATGATTTTATTATTTCCATTTTTTTTTGCAATCCCACATTGGATCTGGTCTGCTTATTTGTCCTTTTACGTTGGGAATGTTTTACTCTGGCCTTTGATTTTCTCATGGATGTTATGTGGTGGGGTGAGGGTGTGAGTTGGGGATGCCAAGAGATTCCCCTTGAGTATGTCATCTCAGAATTTGTTACCAAATATGCTTTCCTCTGGGGGCACATCTCCCCTGGGTTTTCAAGCATTCTCTTAGGTATGAGGTCAGCATGGATCATCAAGAAGGGCCATAGCTCATGAGCCCTCCGATTGATCTTTTAATGTCATGCATCTCTTCTCATGATTAGCTGCAAAACTGATTGCTGCTTCCCTCTCTCTTCCATCTCCCCTCCCCTCTGTATCATTTAAGTAATGGGATTCATGGTTGAAAAAATTTTATTAGCTGCCTCTTTCATCCTTTTCATCGCCCTTCTAGCTTGTGGTTCTGGGTCCCTACAGGGAACCTTATTCTTCTGTGGTCCAGTCACACCTCTACTCTTTCTCTCTGCAATAAATGATGATTTATGGAGCTGTTTAGTGGTCCTCCTTCTTTCTTTCAAGGAAATCTGGCAATATATAGGACTGCTCTTGTCCTCCTTTGATGAAGTCCAAGCTTCACTGAAAGTGCCAGATGATGTGGGTTTCAGCTTATTTTATTTAGGGTAATGCTAGTTTCTGTACCAAACAGCCTTTTTCTCCCCTTCCTCCAATTTCAATGGTTTAATGTTGTAAAAGTTTATTTCTCACTTGTATAAGAATCCCATGCTGATGTCGCTGGTTAGCAGGCAGCCTGCCACTTGGTGATTGAGGAACCTGGGCTCCTTCTATCTTGTGTGGTCTTGGGGTCCCCTACATTCAGCTAGAGAAGGGGGAAGAGAGAGAGAGGAAGAAGGTACACCTACTTCTTAAAAATCTTGACCCAGAAGTGACACAGAACACTTCTGTTCATATTCCAGCTATGAGAACTAGGCACATGGCTCAACTACATGCACTGAGGAGGCTGGAAATGTTGTCCCTGCCTTGGCAGCTGCTCTGCATCCACCATCCTCTATAAAATAGCAATTAATCACCTGAGGTACATGACAATTTCTGAGTTCTATTTAAGATGGATTTTTTACTATTTTCATTCTTTTTTATTGTTTTCAGTGGTTTCAAAGAAGGAGTACAGTAAACATCTTTTAGCTTGTTTCATGTTGGACTCTCCTACTAATCTGTAATCTCCTCTAAATGGGGGACCATGACTTAGCTGTTCTTTATTTTCCAGCATTCAGTGTGGTGGCCAACACAAAGTAGATGCTCAATAAATTTTGGTTGGATGAAAGAATGAATGAATTCCCATCCTGAGTGGATGAAAACATCTCTTCCTACTTTTACATTCTTAATTCTTTCTACCTCCTCTCTTTTCTCTCTTTAAGAGAAAGGCAAAAGGAGAAATTGTCAGGGCTCATCTAGCCCCTTTTCTTCACTTCCCCTTCCCATCATAGTTTGACTTAAGACTTGTATCTCTTATCTCCCTATACTGCTTCAACCGTTTCCCTGAATGAGATCTTGTTAGAACCTGGTTCATGGTTCAGCAAGTTTTCTGCTGCCAGACCAACATTTAGTAATACTTCTCCTTGCAGCTTGGCTGTAAGATTTGACACTGGGGAGAGAAAATATCTCTGTCTGGGGAAACATAACTCACTGGTGAGAATACCAGGCACCCTACTACTCCAGATTGTGTTAAAAGTCATGACCTTTAAGTGGAGTTGGTGTGTGGATCAAGCATGCATGAAGAGCCCAAACATCATCTTTTAGATGTTCTGACCTAAGTGGGCCACTATATTAAAATCCACATACTGTAGCAAGTTACTTTTCTAAAGTAGATGGTCTCCAGGAAGAAGCATCAGTACTAAAAATAGTAAAACAGTGAAGCCAAGAACATGGTTATGGGAACCCAACAGATCTGTGTTTAAATCTTGGCTATATGACCTTGAACAAATTACTTAAGCAATTTGTGCTTCAGTTTCCTCATATATAAAATTGAGATAGTAAATATTTATCTTACTGGGTTGTTACGAGGATGAATTGAATTCAGCGTTAGGCATGTAAGGGAAATTCAATATATATATATTTTTGTATTTCTTTTTTTTATTAATTAAAAAAAGAATTAACAAAACAATTAGAAATCATTCCAATCTACATGTACAATCAGTAATTCTTAATAACATCACATAGTTGCATATTCATCATTTCTTAGTACATTTGCATCGATTTAGAAAAAGAAATAAAAAGACAACAGAATAAGAATTAAAACAATAACAGAAAGAGAAAAAAAAACAAACAAACAAAAAACAAAAACAAAAAACCTATACCTCACATGCAGCTTCATTCAGTGTTTCAACATAATTGCATTACAATTGGGTAGTATTGTGCTGTCCATTTCTGAGTTTTTATATCCAGTCCCGTTGTACAGTCTGTATCCCTTCAGCTCCAATTATCCCTTCTCTTTTTTTTTTTTTTAATTAACGGAAAAAAAGAAATTAACCCAACATTTAGAGATCATACCATTCTACATATGCATTCATTAATTCTTAAATCATCACATAGATGCATGATCATCATTTCTTAGTACATATGCATTGGTTTAGAAGAACTAGCAACATAACCGAAAAAGATATAGAATGTTAATATAGAGAAAAAAATAAAAGTAATAATAGTAAAATCAAAACAAAACAAAACAAAAACCTATAGCTCAGATGCAGCTTCATTCAGTGTTTTAACATGATTACTTTACAATTAGGTATTATTGTGCTGTCCATTTTTGAGTTTTTGTATCTAGTCCTGTTACACCATCTGCATCCCTTCAACTCCAATTGGCCATTATCTTACCCTGTTTCTACCTCCTGCTGGACTCTGTTATCAAGGACATATTCCAAATTTATTCTTGAATGTCTGTTCACATCAGTGGGACCATACAGTATTTGTCCTTTAGTTTTTGGCTAGACTCACTCAGCATAATGTTCTTTAGGTCCATCCATGTTATTACATGCTTCATAAGTTTATCCTGTCTTAAAGCTGCATAGTATTCCATCATATGTATATACCACAGTTTGTTTAGCCACTCTTCTGTTGATGGAGATTTCGGCTGTTTCCATCTCTTTGCAATTGTAAATAACGCTGCTATAAACATTGGTGTGCAAATGTCCGTTTGTGTCTTTGCCCTTAAGTCCTTTGAGTATATTCCCAACAATGGTATTGCTGGGTCGTATGGCAATTCTATATTCAGCTTTTTGAGGAACCGCCAAACTGCCTTCCACAGTGGTTGCACCATTTGACATTCCCACCAAGAGTGGATAAGTGTGCCTCTTTCTCCGCATCCTCTCCAGCACTTGTCATTTTCTGTTTTGTTGATAATGGCCATTCTGGTGGGTGTGAGATGATATCTCGTTGTGGTTTTGATTTGCATTTCTCTAATGGCCAGGGACATTGAGCATCTCTTCATGTGCCTTTTGGCCATTTGTATTTCCTCTTCTGATAGGTGTCTGTTCAAGTCTTTTTCCCATTTTGTAATTGGGTTGGCTGTCTTTTTGTTGTTGAGATGAACAATCTCTTTATAAATTCTGGATACTAGACCTTTATCTGATATATCATTTCCAAATATTGTCTCCCATTGTGAAGGCTGTCTTTCTACTTTCTTGATGAAGTTCTTTGATGCACAAAAGTGTTTAATTTTGAGGAGTTCCCATTTATTTATTTCCTTCTTCAGTGCTCCTGCTCTAGGTTTAAGGTCCATAAAACCGCCTCCAGTTGTAAGATCCATAAGATATCTCCCAACATTTTCCTCCAGCTGCCCCATGGTCCCAGACCTAATGTTTAGATCTTTGATCCATTTTGAGTTAACTTTTGTATAGGGTGTGAGAGATGGGTCTTCTTTCATTCTTTTGCATATGGATATCCAGTTCTCTAGGCACCATTTATTGAAGAGACTGCTCTGTCCCAGGTGAGCTGGCCCGACCGCCCCACCAAAGATCAAATGTCCATAGATGAGAGGGTCTATATCTGAGCACTCTATTCGATTCCATTGGTCGATATATCTATCTTTATGCCAACACCATGCTGTTTTGACCACTGTGGCTTCATAACATGCCCTAAAGTCAGGCAGCGCGAGACCTCCAGCTTCGTTTTTTTTCCTCAAGATGCTTTTAGCAATTCGGGGCACCCGGCCCTTCCAGATAAATTTGCTTATTGGTTTCTCTATTTCTGAAAAATAAGTTGTTGGGATTTTGATTGGTATTGCATTGAATCTGTAAATCAATTTAGGTAGGATTGACATCTTAACTATATTTAGTCTTCCAATCCATAATTGATTTTCGAAATTCAATATTTTTTGAATGAATAAATGCTAAATGTACAAAAGTTCTTAAAATAGTAACTGGTACATTGTAAGCACAGAATATAAGATGCTTATATCAGTAATGATAGCCTAGGTTTGCTAAGTTTACAGCAGCAACAAAATCCCAAAATCTTGTATCTTCCAATAAAGGAGGCTTATTTCTTTCTCCTGCAAATGTCCACTGAGGGTCAGCTGGGAGCTCTGCTCCAAGCGAAATCATCATCAGGACAATAGAAGAGCCAACTTCTGGAATGCTGTCGGCACTCAATGTCTTTTAAGAGGCAAAGTATATTTTTCCAGTCCTGGATTCTGAGTTTGGCTATCTGACTTACTCTGGTCAATGGGATGTTAATAGCATGAAGCAGGCAGAGATTTACACAAGCACTTGCCCATTTCTGCTTGAGCTCTTGTAACTCTGCCATCACCATGAGAATATGCTCCAGCTAGCCTGCTGGAGCAGAAGAGACATTGGAACAGGCCAAGATGCCACCATTTGCCCTATCAAAGCCACCCTGAATCAGAGGACACCTAGCTGACTCAGACATATGAACAAGACCAGTCAAAGTCAGAAGAGCTGATCCCAGAATCAGGAGCAATAAATATTTATTTTGAGGTTTTGGGTTTTTTTTTATATGCCATTATTGTGGCAATAGAAAACTGATACACCCTGTCTTGGCCTTAAGCCCTCTAGTACATAGGACTCAGCACCTTTTTATATTCCTCAGAAAAGATCTGCACAATAGATTTTACTAAAGATTTTGAGGGGAAATCTGAAGGTGGTTTAATATCATATAACTCTAAGAATCTCCCATTAACACAATTTTCCTCCTTTGTTTCTCTCTCTCAGATGCTAACCAAGGCTCTTCCTCCCCTCTTACCTCACATGATACCTGATTCCCACAGTTTATGTCTTCTTTGCTTTCCATCTGTTCATACCTTTCCCTAAAATTTCTCATGCTTCTGTAACCAAGAAATCAGGATTTAAGGGATGATTTTTATTACTGAATCCGTATACAGATATTCCTTTTTGCTTTCTGGTATATTGGAATAGACTGAGAGAAATATTTGAAATCTCTAAATTGTAATCCAGCTGCCTTGATCTCTGCTAATGGTTGTATAGCCTTTATCTTCTGCCCCTGTGATGGTAAAACCTTGTGAATGACCATCATTTGTACCCAGTTATCCAGTTTTTCAACTTCAGAGTCTTGTAATCATTAAAGATAGCCCCTAATGTTTATTAATGAACGGTCTTGGGTCCATCCAGAACGAACCCACCCCAAGTTCAAAGTAATCTTGATAACTGAGACTCGATCTAACTAAAATGGGCCCACCTGACATGCACAGTAGCTTAGAATTTAACCTACAAGTCACCTATACTTCATTACGCCATTTTCTTACATACGTTCTTTGACTAAGCATGTGATCAATCTGTGCATGCTCAATAATTAGATCACCTCTAATTACATCATCTGAGGTCATTGTGCTCATTATCCTCAATCCTGCCCATTTTTTTTCTCTAATAAAGCTATCAGAATTACTGCAATTTGGGAAGACAGATTTTGGGCTGCTAGGCCATCTGCTCTCCTGCTACACACCTAGTAATAAATTTTATCTCTCTTTGAAACCCTGGTATCTCAGGAATTGGTCATTGAGCACAATTGGGCAAAAGAATCCATGGCCTTTGTCCAGCAACACTTTCTTTCACAGAAAAATATCACCCTTTTCTTAGATATCTAGGCCCAAGTATTTAGTAAAGACTTTCAACTGGTGAGCCCTATCCTTCTTAGAAGGCAATGTTTTATAAATAAAAGTTATTCTTGATGGTTTTCTTTATCCTTAGAAAGCATCCTAAGGGCAATGATGGTACATTATTAGTTCTGTTATCCTTAGTACTTAACAAAGCTCTTGGATTTTTCAGACAATTATTAAATGAACCTGGAAGCAGCCGTTGTTATTGGGAGAATTTTAGGACACCTCTATCCTTCTACTCACAATTTGATGGATAGCAGAGCTAACTACAGTGGGTAAATATTTACCCTGTCCATACTTGAGGAAGATAGACTTCTGCAAATATTCAGTGACATGAGATGGGGAAAGACAGATAATTAATTCCAGGTTGGTGAGTAATGTTGTCTCCTTTTTATCCATGGGTCAAAGGCCCCCAGGTCACGTGGGTACAAGGTCAGAAAGCCAGGACAAAGTTGACTGGAGACAAACATCTTGACCTCTTACTCTCTTCAGTGAACCAGACATCCAGTCTTGGCACAAGACTCTCTGAAACTTGGACTGACTTCACACAAAACTTGGCCCAGGGTCTCCAATGGCTCCATTGAGCTTGACGGAGCGCAAACTCTGGACAGAGTTGGCCCAGAAAGGCTCCAGGACAACACTGAAACTCGGCATTGCCCCCACCACAGGGCACTTGTTTTGGGGGCTTTACCTTCATGGAGCAGAGCAGTGTGTGTACAAACTCTGGCATGTGGATTTACGTTGGTTCTGACAACCAGAGCTCCCATGGGTTGCTGGCCTTCCCTGAGTCAAGGCCTGCTGGGATCAGTTCAGAAGAGAACCTATTGCCAGTAGCTTTTTAAATTCCCTCTGTGGAGGAATGTTCTGCAGTAGAGCAGCAGAATTTTCAGGGAGAGGAGACAGTGCCAAAAGAGAGAGGGTGGTAGAGAAACAGCTTTGATGGGATTTAGGGTGGGTGGCTGGGGGCAGCTGGGAGTTCTAGTTTAAGCTCAACCATAAACTGTGTCTCCTTGAACAAGTCACATCTGCTCTCAGGATCCCTATTACTTCATCTATAAAGGATGAGGATAGAGTGAAATATATATAAAATTCCTGTTAAGATAGAGTCTTAAGATTTTAAAACCTGTTTCAGTTGTGATGTCCAAGGCCTCTGCTGATGCCTTTCCTGGCCAATCCTGTTACCTCTGCACATATTTCTATATAGCACATTTGAAGAAAGTAGAATGTCTGCTTTAGTGGAAAACCAGACTGACTGTCACCATTCAATTCAACTCTCAATTTTAAGTACCTTGAAGCAGGAACTTAGTACTTCAAAGCACATAGAATTCCTCTGACTGTCAGAACGGAAGGGTACCTCCAGGCCATCTAGTCCAATCTCCTCAGGTTTAGATGGGGAAACTGGGGACCAAAGTGGGGAAGTGATTTTCTCAACACTGAGCAAGAAGTCTCAGATCTAGAATTCAGGTTCTCTAAACCTCAGGACAGCTCTTTCCAACAACTGAAATTTTACATAAGGTCTCAGAATTCCATGGCTTTCTGATGCTTCATCTTCTAAAACAGGTTTGCTTGTTCCCTCCTTTGGGCAACTTTCAGGGATTTACTCAGCGATTGTTCACAGAGACAATGAGAGTCTTAGGCTCAAGAGAAGTCTGTGAAATTCCAAAGGTCTAAGTACCCCTTGGTGAACCAGGAGATTTCCCGCAAGCATCTGGTCCCAACTGCAGCTCAAGTTCAAGACTTCTGAGTTGACATGACACAGCCCTGTTGTGAAAAAAGAAGGGTCATGATCCTCTGATGATGACTAACAAGCTAACTTGAAAAGGCTGACAACAACCAGAAAAAGAAACAAGATAACTTAAGGCAAATTTTTAGATAACCAGGAGGCAATGGGAAGCTCAGGAAAATGAGAGAAAGAATCCCTGACAACCATTGTCTCTTTCACAAACACTAAGCACCTACCATGTGCAAGCAAGGGGCCAAGCACTTTGGGGGATACAAAGAGGAAAACAAAATCTGCCTTCTAAGACCTCATAATTTAAAGGAATTATATAAAATATTCACACATGAAAAAGTGTTTCATCTATACCCTTCAGCTTTAAATACATGTAAGATTAAGCAGCTCCAGCTGAGATCTGTTTTGAGCTCCAGACCAACAGCTTACACAATAACACCGCTTTAATGTCCCATAGGCAATATAACATCTTCAATAAAGAAGGCACAATATTTCACTCAAAACTTCCATTGTTCTGTTAAGGTAAATAATACCACCATTTACCCAGTTGCTATTCCAGAAATAGGAGTCATTCTTGATATCTACTTTCTCTCATCAGCCCCTCACATCTAATCAATCACCAAATCCTGTAAATGAAAAAGTTATTTTAAATATGCCTGAATGCAATTCATCATAACCTCTTGTCCCAACAACTTCAGAATTGGCTTTCTAGAATCAATGATGGCCTCTAATCTATTCTCCACAGCACAGTAAGATTGATTTATTTCCAAGCACACATTTTATCCTGTCCCATTCCTGCTTAAAAAGTCTCAGTGGGGACTTCTGATTACACCCATGAATGATGAACTGTTACGGGAATTGCCTTCACACCAAAAATGAGTAGAAAGTCAGGCAAAACACATAAAATAATGGTTTTCAGACAGCTGGCAAAAGGTATCATTTCTTATGATATCTAAGAGAAAGGAAACAAGTTGAGTCCTATGATGGCCCCATCTTGCTGCTTAAAACCAGTTTCCAGGCCACAGCACAAGAAAGGGAATCTGAAACAGAATCTGGTGGTCTTCCTTAGTTAAGGAGATAGAGGCTGAAGTTTGGGGAAACTGCAACAGCTAGAATTTGTGGGCAGAACACTGGAGAGGAGAGAACTTCAGAGAGACACAGAAGGAAAGATAGAGAATCATACCAATATGCTCAGAGAAACTCCCAGACACTGGGGAAAGAACCATGGAAAGCAATAAGCTGAATAATTCCCAGGGCTCATACCATGATAGGAATAGTTTATGTCCCAACCAGTCAGATCTCAGAAGGGTCACACCTTAGTAAATCAGTCCCAGAATAAAGGCTTTTCTAGATATGCCATAACAAAGCTCAAAAGTAACCATTTAAAGAATAAGACTGGTCCACAAGTTACATAAATGATTACCAGAACAAAATCTAACACTTCTGAAATAGGTACAACAAAATCCAGTACCCAACAACATATGATCCACCATGTTCAGCTTCTAATAAAAATTATCAGGCATGCAAAGAAACAGGAAAACATGACCCATAAACAGGGGAAAAACAGATCAATAGAAACAGATCAAGAAATGACTAAGATGATGGAATTAGTAGACAGAGACTTTTAAAAAGGGGAGAGACCAAAGGTCAATACCCCTTTCCAGCATGAAGAAATAAAAAAAAAATAGTCATTGCCCAAATATCCCTGAAGATTGAGAGGATGATCAAATGAGAGGGAGGAGGTGTAATTGAGAAATTAAGATTTAATAGGTGATTATGACCACTGACTCATTATATAGAAATGTCTTTCTGATTTCTAGTATATTAGAACAGTTACAAAGAAATACCTGAAATTGTTTTACTGTAATCCAATAACCTTGATTTTTGATAATGATTGTATACCTATATAGCTTTCTTCATGTGAGCATGTGATTGCAAAAGTCTTGTGACTGACACTCCCTTTATCCAGTGTATGGATAGATGAGTAATAAAATAAAGACAAAAAAAAAAAGAGAGGAGACTTAGAAGGAATTATTTGGCAGCAAATTCACTTTCATTGAATTTTTTTAGAATCCCTTGGCACTGAAGCTCTCTTTGGCCCCTGCCCCACATTCTCATCTGCACTCCCCCAGTTTTCTTTTGTCCCTTCCCCAAGAGAGTCCTGCACCTTTTCGCAGGCCTGCTCCCTTCTTACCTCTCAGCTCCAAAATTGTCCACCCTAACTCTCTTGGCCCTTCACTTTCTTCTTTGCTGCCCTCTGTAATTTCCTGGAGGACTGGACATTTCTCCTGCTCTTCTTACTTCACCTTCCCAAGAGACCACCTTTCTTGTGCTGCCTTCGGTGTCATTCTCTCCCACTTGAATCCTCACTCTCTGCTTTAGTCTCCTAGGCTGGTCCAGAAAATACTATGAAATGAGTTGGAATTAAGTAATGGGAATTTATTTGCTTATGGTTTTGAAGCAGGGGAAATGTCCCAATCAAGGCATCATCAAGGTGATGCTTTCTTCCCAAAGACAACTGCCAGTGCTCCTGGGCTCCTCTGCCACATGGCAAGGCACATGGCAGTGTCTGCTGCTCTCTCCCTTCTCCTCTGTTTTTTTTAAAGTTCAGCTTCTTGCTTCCATGACTTTCTCTCTCTCTCTCTCTCTCTCTCTCTCTCTCTCTCTCTCTCTCTCTCTCTCTCTCTCTCTCCCTCTCTCTTGCTCTTGCTCTTATTTCTTTTATGAAGGACTCCAGTAAGAGGATTAAGACCCATCCTGGATGAGCTGGGTCACACTTTAACTGAGGTAACCTCATCAAAATGTCCTACTCTCAATAGGTCCACACCCATAGGAATGGGTTAAATTTAAGAACATGTTTTTCTGGGCTACATTCAGCTCTAAACCACTGCACTCTCCCTTCAAGATGACCCTCCTCTATGACTTTTACTTTTTGCTATTCTCCCTCTGGTATCTTTTGAATTTTTAACATGAGTCTATATAACTTCTGTAATAAGAATAAGAACATTGATAACAATCCATGATGAGTAATGAATGAATGAATGAAGATCTCCAGCCTCTCATTATCTCAAATGATAAAAGCTTAGAATGTCTGTGAACAGATGTTGACATGTTATTCAGCTTCCTGATGCAGCTAATCAGAGACTCATGATAATATAAGTCAGGGAAAACCCAGGCCATATGGGAAAAATTTAGACATCTCCTTCCCAGCTCAACCTCAACATGGAACCTCTAGTGATTCTGAGATGTGTGAGCTTCAACCATTCCTTTCCCTAAACACCCCTTGCTCAGAAGCTCAGAATCTTTACCTCTTTGCAGTCAACCAGGTTGTTAAACCTTCCTGTTTTCAAAAACCATTGATGGGAATTGAGGATAGTTCGGTGGCAGAATTCTCGCCTGCCATACGGGAGACCCAGGTTCACTTCCCGGTCCATGCATCTCCCAAAGAAACCAACAAAAACAAAGAAGCAAAAAATTTCAACAAATGGTGCCGCAATAAGGGGTTACGCACATGAAAAAACGATGAAATGTGACCCCCCCCAATACAGCATCCCAAAACAAAACAAACAAAAAAACTGTGGTAACACAGGTCATGTAGGACAATGTTCTCAAGTTGACCCCAGTATATATTTTAGCTCTGCTCCTTGTTTGGTTGTGTGCCTCTGGGCAAGTAACTACCTTCCTGAGACTCCATATTCTTTTCCATGAACAGGGGATAATAGATGCTTCTCTGAGGCTCAAATGAGAAAATAAGTTGGAGTGTCTTTCATGAACTAGAGACATTCCTCTTTATCCTCATTTTACCAGTTGGTCCAAGTGGAAATGGATTGGTTTGTTCTCCTTCCTGACAATCCCTGGAGAAAGTATCCTAACCCCTGGGCACCATGGCAATCAGGTGGGAAAAGGGTTTAGAGGAACTGCATCTAGGTTCTATAAATACCTCCTGGGCTGGTCACTTCACCTGCCTAAGCCTCTCTTGCTTCACCTATAAAATAGATACAATTGCACCTACCTCATAGGGCCAATGTGAGTAGTAGGAGAGAAAAAGAATGTGAAAACCTTTGTAAAATGGATTAACCTCCCAAACTTTACACATGAGAAACATGAGTTTAAAGCACTTGTTTGGCCTGCTCTCAATATCCCCATCTAGGTATTACAGCTTACTATTTACTTCTGACAAACAGATTATTATTATGTATGATTGGTAGCCAATTATAAATAATTGTTAATAGCATATAATAATAAAAAGGCAACATCTCTCATTTATGGGGTGCCTGATATGTACCAGGCAATGGTGTTCCCTAGTGGGGGGCAGTTGGAGCAGCTGGCATGGACAATGAAGAATATTTATCACTGTCGTTGTTTAGAAGTGCTAGTACTGGGTGTAATGAAAAGCAGAGGAGCTTTTAGTTAGCTATGTCATTGCCTTGTACTTATACTTATATACAGACAATGGGACCATTCCCATCCCCTGTCCTTGGTGTGCTACTGATGATGGCAGGCACTGGAGAAGGCAATTTTAGAAAGTTTATTTCATTTAATATTCACACCAGCCCTGTGAGGAGGTATACTTCTTCTCTCCTTGTTTACAAATAAGGAAGCCAACATGCTGATTAAAACACTTCCTCAGGGTCTCCCACCCAGTGTTTTTAGGTCTGAACATGGCTCTGTCAGCCTCTGAAACCATCTTCTTTCCTGACTAAGGCTTAGGTGGTCTCTGAGGGACACACCAAGGAGCATCCTGTCGGGGTCTTTGGGGCCCTGTCTCATGGCCTGGAGAGGGTGCAGTCTCAGCCCACATCCCAGAGGCAGCTTGTGCAAGGCAGGGGCTCTGCAGTCCCTTCTGACCTTCCTTCCACTTGCCTCCGTCTTGACTTTCTTACAGCCTATTTGAAGAGAAAGGCACCATGTCCTCCACACAGCCAGGGGTAACACTTTAGAAACACTTTTAAAACAAAAGCAAGATGCATGTTTTATGGGTAGGTAGCTCTGAAGGTCTAGACAGAAGATTGTCTACTCAGAGGGTCCTTAAGCAAGCCATTTCCTGGCATGGACAACTCTGGCTGAAGGTTTACTTCATGCTGAAGGAATTTTATTGCAGAGTGCACACCCAGAAGAGCTGCTTTGGTGACCATGCATGGGTCTGCCATGTAAGAGGGAAGACCCCAGGACCTGTGGACAGTGACAGAAAGTGGGATGGGCTGTGCTGTGGGGAAAATGGTTTCTTGCTGGCCTTTCCTGGCT
This sequence comes from Tamandua tetradactyla, assembly GCF_023851605.1. Taxonomy (NCBI): domain Eukaryota; kingdom Metazoa; phylum Chordata; class Mammalia; order Pilosa; family Myrmecophagidae; genus Tamandua; species Tamandua tetradactyla. The sequence goes on from NC_135333.1 coordinate 24,760,343, forward strand.
GAGAGAGAGACAATATTTTCTGGATAATTTAGGTTCAAAATCCCTCTCTTCCCTCCTTCAAATTATTCAAGGTTATTGTGGGAATTCTGCATCAAACCATGAACCAAGAACACAACCAATTGCTCAACTGGCTGAATCTTAAAGCAAACCTCAATGTTAATTGTCTATAAATGTAATTCCAACAGAATCAAAGTTGTTTCTGTTTTAAAACAAGGCAAAACCCAAGTGGATTAATTGGAGCCTGAATCAAACCTCTGTGTGTTCTAAAATAATGAACCAGAACAAAATTGGAAAAATGAAAACTTTTTTTAATTAAAACACTGTTTCTCAGTTTATTTGACACCATAATTACATGGAGTCTTGAATAGAGTGTGAGATCTTGTTGGTTTGTACAGATTAGTGTGATGTCTTGACATATTCCAGAATAATTTTGGGCAGAGAATAATAAGGTATTTATAAAGTCCCCTTGGGGGACTGAGGAGAAAGGAGGAAATATTAAACTTCCCAAACTGGGGGAATTTCTGATTTTCTCACAAGAAGAGGTGACAACAAATTCAATAGGCTGAGCCCTTGATCCTCTATGAAACTTATTCCTGCAAAGGAGAAGCTAAGCTTACTTATAATTATGCATATGAGTTACTTCCAAAGAACCTCTTTTGTTGCTCAGTTGTGGCCTGTCTCTCTAAGCCAACTCAGATGTGCTCAACTGCCCTCCCCCACTTCATGGGGACATGACAACTGGGATGTAAATCTCCCTGGAAATGTGGGTCAGGACTCCTGGAATGAGCCAGGATCCAGTGTCATGGGATTGAGAAAGTCTTCTTGACCAAAAGGGGGAAGAGAGAAATGAGACAAAGCAAAGTTTCAGTGGCTGAGAAACTTCAAACAGAGTTGAGAGGTTATCCTGGAGGTTATTCTTATGCATTATATAGATATCCCTTTTTAGTTTATGGTGTATTGGAGTGGCTGGAGGGAAGTACTGTTGAACCATGTTCCAGTAGCCTTGATTCTTGAAGGTGATTGTATAACTATGTAACTTTTACAGTGTGACCGTGTGATTGTGAAAATTTTGTGTCTGATGTTTCTTTATCTAATGTATGGACAGGTGAGTAAAAAAGCAAGGAAAAATAAATAAATAATAGTAGGGGGAAATCAGTGATAACAAAACTGTGTAGATTGAAATACTAGTGGTCGATGAGAGGGAGGGGTAGGGGTATAGGATGTATGAGTTTTTTCTCTTTAGTTATTTTTCTGGAGTGATGCAAATGTTCTAAAAATGATCTTGGTGATGAATATACAACTGTGTGATGATATTGTGGGCCATTGACTGTATACTCTGGATGGACTGTATCTATGTGAAGATTTTGCAATAAAAAATATTTTTTTTTCTAAAAAAACACTATTCTACTGAGTTTGTTGAACCAGGATTTTTTGGTAAGTATGCTGGTTTGAAAATATTATGTACTTCAGAAAAGCCATGTTTTAATCCTTATCCATCTTGTGGAGGCAGCCGTTTCTTTTAATCCTGATTCAGTAATGTAGGTTGGAATCTTTTCATTATATTATCTCCATGACACGCCCCATTGGGGTATTAACTTTTGATTACATGGAAATGTGACTCCACCCTTTCTAGGTGGGTCATAATTAGTTTACTGGAATCCTTTAAAAGAGGAAATATTTTGGAGAAACCTCAGAAAATGACAGAGCCTAGATAAACGATAGAAATGACAGAAGCCTCAGAGCCAATAAAAACTTCACAGCAGAGCTGATACGGATATGGATAAGTGGAGAACAGAGACACGGATGTCTGGAGATATTTGGAGCCCAGCAGACATCGCGATGAGATGTTAAGCAAGCCAGAACCCAGAAAGAGTCAAGGGAAGCCAAGAGATGAAAGCCAGCCCTGGAGAAACAAAGTGAGGAACCCCCACAGGAACAGAGGCTGAAAGCAACACAGCCCAGGAGCAAGGGCCAGTAGATACCAGCAACATGACTACCCAGCTGACAGAGGTGTTCCTGACCCACTGACCTTTCTTGAGAGCAGGTAACCTCTTGCTGATGCCTTAATTTGGACACTTTCACTTCCACAGAACTATAAACTGGTACCTTATTAAATTCCCCTTTATAAAAGCCTTTCCAGTTCTGTAATACTGCATTCTGGCAGCTTGCAAACTAGAACAGTGTGTTTTTAAAAATTGGGAAAAATTTCCAATATGAAAACAATCATTAGTCATTGTAAAACATTCAAAATAGCAAAAAAGTAACTGAAATGCACCTGCAATCCCACCACAGGTATACTTCTACAACTTTTTCTGAAATTTTTATTTTACATAAATGTGATCACATAAATGTGCCCTAGTGTTGGCCTCAGTCTGATGAGGTCTACATGTTTCATCTTGTTGTTTCCCTCCTCCCCCATCACTGGGCTATTTAATCACCTGTTTTCTTTCTTAAAAATGTCTTATAGTTAGATTCAGGTGTCAGCTTGGCCAGGTGACGGTGCCTAGTTCTGTTGCTGTGAACATGAGCCAGTAAGGTTCAGATGAGGTATGTGAACCTCATCTGTTCCTGATTACATCTGAAGTCAGCTAGGAGGCATGCCTGCTGCAATGAATGATGTTTGATTTAATTGGCTGGTGCTTCAGTGAGAGAGCTCAACGTAGCACAGCCAAAGCAGCTCAGCATACCTTATCTCAACCCTCACAGCTCAGCCCAGGCCTTTGGAGATGCAAAAAGGAATCACCCCGGGGAAAGTTGTTGGAACCAGAGGCCTGGAGAGAAGGCCAGCAGAGATCACCCTGTGCTTTCCCACGTATGAAAGAACCTCAGTTGAAAGTTAGCTGCCTTTCCTCTGAAGAACTATGCATTAACTAAAGAAATTTCCTTTTATTGAAAGCCAATCCACCTCTGGTGTGTTGCATTCTGGCAGCTAGCAAACTAGAACGAGCTCCATATCAGTAACTCGAAAGACACACCATTATTTTTAATGGTTGCAAAGATTTCCATTCTAAGTATCTTGGTTTATTTCACTAATCCTCTATGGGTAGTTATTTAGATTACTTTTATTGTTTTACATTTGCAAATATGCTTCACATGAATGGCTTTGCGTGTAAATCTTAGCACCCTGACTGATCATTTATTTAGGATAAATTACCAAAATATTTCTAAGTGATAGAATATACAAATATTTAATTTTCATACATATTTCCAGATTCTGCACCTCCCCACCCCGAAAGGTGAAACAATTTTCACTCCCACCATCAGCAGAAGAAAATATTGATTTCCCTATACCTTGAACAATACTGCCATGTCAGAGATGTCTGCCACCCTGTCTGTCCTTCCAGAGCTCCAAAGGGAACAGTCCCACCAATAGTTATGGGGTGACTAACTGTCCTTGTTTGACTGAAGGTGCTCCTAGACATGGGACTTTCAGTTTTAAAACCAGGAAAGACCCAGTCAAACCGGGATGAATTCGTCACCCTACATAAACCTTGATAGCTGGGTGGCAAGGATTTTTATCATGAGACCCCCACATACTCCAATGCTGAGTTTTGTTATAGCTTATTGGATTAGGGGTAGGCACCTGGCCCAAGGATGGCTAATGATTTGACACAAAGAGGTGATGTGAGCCAATCAGATTTCTTCTCTTGAGAATTTAATTTGGAAACAAGAAAAGGATTTACTAGTTAGCAGTAGGAAAATGACCTGAAATTTCATTTGCTAGAGGGTGGCCAAGGGGGTTCAATTAGCTGAGCACTAAAGTAAGATGGAATAAAAAACTAGAAGAGGAGATGGTTGTAAGAGGCATGCAGAGTAATTGGGTTGTGTTGATGGAGAAGCAAGATTCTTCGATGTTCCTGCCCTTCCAAGACCTTTCTTTTCCACTTTTGCTGGATTCCTGTACAACTGTCTTCAAAATAATGGCCTATGTCCCTTCCATCTCATTAACTTACTCTGACCTGGATGAATTTCAGTTCCTTGCATGCCAAGAGGTCTTTGTCAAAATGGACTTCTCATTTAATTTTCTTAAGATTTGCATATCTTGGTGTTTGAGCATCGTTTTGGAAGTGCTTGCTTCCAGGAGTTAGTCTGTAGGCCAGGAGCACGTGCAGAGTTGAAATGTGAGACAAGAGTCACTGGATCCTCTGATTGGGAATCCGATGTCTGCACTTCTTGACCTCAGCTTGGAACCTGCTTCCTTGGGTTTGCAGCCATAACCCTGGCATGGAAACCCAACTGCCATTATGTCTGCTTATGCCTTACTTCTTGGCCCTCCTGGCATTATTAGCTCAATCTGATCATCTCACCAGATAAAACTCATCTCTGCAGCTGGGCAGGAGGAACTTCCCACTCAACCCCCAACCGAGGCTGCCTCTGCACTTTCCTTCCCTCTGCCAGAAGCATTCTGGCTTGTTTCCCCATGGCCAGAGGTTTCTTGTCATTCAGGTTTCAGCTCAAGCATGAGCTCCTCAGAGAAGCCTACTCCAGCTGTCTCATCTAGTGTGGCTTCTTTCTTCCCCATCTCCCCAATCACTTTTCATGACATTCCATTGTTTTCTGTTATATAGAATTTATCATAATTTAAAATTACGTGACCGATTCTTATTGTCTATCTCCTCACCCTAGAGATAAGCTCCTTGAGACTTGTCTAGAGTGTCTTTACTGGTAAGTTCCCTAAGCTTACACAACTATCTGATTTGGGGTCCTGACACCTTGCCTGGTTTGTCTGCTTGAAGTCTTCCAAAGGCTTTCCACACCTTGAAATAACATCCAGATCCCTTATTTTGGACAAAAAATGCCTGCAGGGTTGGGCTCCGTTGATCTACCCAACTTCATCTGTTTTGTTTCACGCCTCTCTCACTTTGCTTCAGTTCTGCAGCCTTGTTTGAGTTCCTTGAGTCAAGCTCTGTTCTGGTCTCTGGGCCTTCACACGGACTGTTCCCATTGCCAGGACTGCACTTCCCCTTGTGCATCTTTTTTTATCTGCAGTTTAGAGGAGCTTTCTGTGATTCTCATATCAAAGATATCAAAGTATCCTCCTAGGGGGATTGGACTCCATCAGTTCTACCTGTTCACTTCCTTCACAGCATGTTCTGCTACTTAGATTTCTTTATTACTTGCTTACTTGTTTTTACACTGTCCAATTCTTTCCATCCTGCCTCCCCAAATGCGTATTTTAAGCTCCATGAATGGACAGACCATATTTCTTTCTGTCCATCATTGTATCCCAAAACCCAGAACAGATGATCAAGAAATACTTGTTAAATGGATATATGAATGAACAAACTATCCAATATCAAAGTAATATATTTCAATAGACTACCTCTAACATTTGTCAAATGAACTCATTCAGTTACCAGATGATTTCTACTTCATCTTCAAGGGTACATCAGAAAGCTATATACATGCTTTATGGTAAAAGTTTTATGGGCTTAAAATTTAGGTATGACCTAAATTTAAAATTTTTCCAGGCTCAGAGTGCCTTGATATGCCATGGGGAGGACTTTCAGCCTTACTTTGCTTCTCATCAAAGCCTTCAGTAAGTCTTCTTTCTTGAATTTCCCATGAGCCCTGTCTTCAGGTACACTTTGACCCACCCCTGTGCCAAGATAAAATGAGCCTCTATCAGTCTTTATAGGATGCCCTGCCAAGCAGATGTCCCAGAGAGCAATAAAAATCTGTGTCAGTATCAAAGGAAACCGAAGTGCAGTAAACTGTTATTTGAGCCTTAGGAAGGAGGCATCCTTCGAGGTGAGCACAGCAAGCATGGAAAGAGTTAAGAGGCCTGATTTTGCAGGCAGCTCAGAATAACAGTCTCTTTGCAAGGAAGTGTGTCTTTTCCTGAATGCCCTTCACTGATAAGGTTTAGCTTTTCCTTGGGGAAAAATAGCCAACCCAAAGTTACCCAAAATGGTTTGGATTTCAGCTGAAATCATTGCTTTTTATAATCTTCATGCTAAGTGGAAAAGGCATCATATAGGAGTCAAAAGACCCAGGCTTTAGTCTACTAAAGTTCTGCAACTGACTGCTGAGTGACTCTAGACAAACCACTTCTCCTCTGTAGGCCTTAGTCTTTCCATCTGTGAAATGGCCCCTCCATAGTACTTTCAGTGGTTCTCAATCCACATTACAGTTTGCTTGGAGAGCAGGTATTGCTCAGCCACTGGCATTTTTTTAAAAGCACCCAGGAGATTCTGAAGTCTGAGAAATTCTGGGGTGTCAGTCCATGGCAGAGGACAAGTAGGAAGAAGACTGAGGACTGTGGACCAGCTGAGATTTTCAGTAACTTTTCTATTATTTTCTAGAAATTTCCCTAGTAACTAAATGACTGGGTTCTAAATACAGTTCATGACCTGTCCACTAATCACTTAGTAAACTCTTTTAAAGCTGTTTCTAAAGTCTTCTTGAAATAATCACCCCACTGGAAATTATGATCTCTGATAGTAGTAGCCTTTGTGCTGTCACTTCTAGCTGTGTGAAGTTGGGAAAATTTTTTGAGCTTTCATTTCCTCACTTGTAAAATGTGGGTAATAATTATTCCTCCATTGTTGCTTGGGGAATTAAATGAGATAATGTATATAAAGAACCAACCTCATGTTTGACACAGGGTAGATAATTAATGAACATTCTTCCCCCACACACCCCTGTGTCATTTAGTTAAAGTAGCTTTTCATAGGATAATTTTTCCCTAAAGTGTCTTCTGCAGAACACCACTTGCCCCTTATATGCTGCCCATGAGATGAAAAAGGAATTTTATGGTCAAATTCATCAGGAAAATCTGCAAACCATAGTCTTGTCTTGAAGTGGTATTCAGTAGTGTGCTATAAACTAGCTTGCTGCAAAAACAAAAACAAAACTCCCTATTTGTGTTTTCTGACTTCCAAGGTGCAAATACTCCCACCATAGCTGATTTCAAGTTATCAATATTATATCAATGAACACAGAGTTAATAAGAGATATACAAATTCAGCTCTTATGAGTGAATGAAAGCTGACCCCACTGCACAACTGAAATAATTGTTAGCATGTCATAGTCTGATAAATCCTGTGATAAATAAACCTGTTTGCTCTATTTAACTCAGTGTTCCCCAAGTATATGGAACACCTTTTCTTATATACCTCCTGACAGCCTATGGAACTAGTGTTGCCTGGAACACATTTTAGGAATTGCTGATGTGAGTTATCTTATATATTTTTTCAATAAATCCATCAACATGCTATCATTAAAAATAGTGAAAGTGGTGGCTTGCATATTTAGAGGCATCATGCAAGGAGAAGATTGCAGAGAAAGGCCACCACTCTCACCTTTAAGGAGGAGATATGACTGATATACATGAAAGGATTGGTGAACAAAATCTGTGCTATAACCAAGTAAGAAATGGAGACTTTGACTCAGTGCAGAGAATGGTCCCAAAGAAAGCTGGAGAAGCAGAGAGTGCTCTTTGCCAGAGGTAGCTGTCAGTTGAGTCTTAGAGCACCAGAGGAAGAGAATGGCTACTGCAAATGGGCGGAGTTGGAATAAAGTCCTAGGCATTTTAAGGAGCCCATGATTGGTCACTGAAAAGAGGACCCCCTTCTCCATCCCATTTCCATCAGGGTTTTACCTGTAAAAGTAATGGCTCCCATCCCCAAAGAGCAAAGGTCTGTACTAGACTTCTTCATTCCTTCAGCTGTCCTTCCTGTCTGCCTCCTTGGCATGACTTTATGTGGGTCCACCTCTCTGAAACTAGGCATCTCTCTATGTGTACATGTATCTGCCTGAGATTCAGAGGGGTCCCCAAGTGCACTGGGGCCAATCTGAGCTTGAAGAACGGTGAGGTAAAGTCAACAGTCCTCTTGACAAACTCACAGTTGCCAAGAAACACCTGGATAGTTCAAAGAGGAGTAGCAAATATTCGTGGGTCTTGATCTTTTTTAGGGTTAAGAGAGATCCCCAGAGAGCTTGCCTGGAGTCCCTCTTCCACCTCTCTTCCCCTAACAGCCACAAGAGGCCTTAACTGGGAGCCATGGGGAACACTCTCTCTCACCATTCCCATTGAACCCATCTCCTCATTTCACTCCCTGTACTGATTTGAGTAGTGTCCTGCCCCAATTATGTCCACCCAGAACCTAGGAATGTGGACTTATTTGGAAATAGGGTCTTTGCAGTTGTACTCAAGTTAAGATGAAGTCATACTGGATTAGGGTGGGCCCTAAATCCAATATGATTGGTGTCCTTATAAGGAGAGGAAAATTTGGAGACAAAGAAAGAAGGCCATGTCAAGATGGAGAGATTGGAGTGATGCATCTAGAAGCCAAGGAATGTCAAGGGTAGTCGACAACCCAACAGAAGCTAGAAGAAGCAAAAAAGGATCCTCCCCTGGAGTCATGGAGAGAGCATGACTCTGCTGACACCTTGATTTTGGATTTCTAGCATCCAGAATTGTGAGAGAACAAATTTCTACTGTTTATGCCACCTAGTTTGTAGAAATTTGTTATGGCAGTCCTAGGAAACGAATATATCAGGCAACCAAGTTCCTTAACAGAATCTCTTGAGGACTTTGGAGTTGCTTGAGCCCAACTTGGAACCTAAGCTCCATACTGAAGAAGGAGGTAATTTCAGTGTGCAAAGATGCACATTCGCCCTAGAGCTCCATGAAGAGCTGAGGGTGGTATGTTCAAGCAATAATAATAGCTATTACTCAGCACTTCTTAGGATCTAGGCACTGTTCTAAGCCATTCACATATATCAATTTATTTTATCTTTGTAAACCCTGTGAGGTAACTACTTCAATTTACACATGAACAAACTAAAGTTAAGCAACATGCCCAAGGCCATAGAACTAGGATAGAGCAGATCAGAATGTGACCCCAGTTAGGTCTGGCCCCATCATGTTATACTTTCCATTTACTTCAGGGCCAAGGCTAAACTCACTCTAGACTCAACAAAAGAAAGGGCCCCTTATGAGGCCCTTTGAAGCTCTTGGGTTGACAAGGGTTAGAACCCCTCAGGCCTCTGGGGCTCAATATCTGACATCCTCCCTCCTATAACAGATGTACAGACTTCAGCGGAGCAGATCTGGGGTAGTCATACCACTCTGAGCAGTGAGCACTGTGAATGTGGGTAGGAGGGAATTCTGCCTCTCTGAGAGTTGTCAGTTAGACACACCGAGGAAAGAGTGGGACCAGGCCTGGCAGTCCCAGCCTCTGGGGTGGCTCTCTATTCTGGGGGATGAGGAGATAAGGGTGATGTCAAGACTTGGGCAAGCTGAGGGCTGAGGCCAGGGCAGTGACTGGCAAGACAAGCTCTTGGTAGAGACATTTACTCAGCACTTGAGAGCAGCTATCTCTGAGCTGCCTCTAATGCACAACAATAGTCAAGCTGAGGAGTGGGGATAGAGGGATAGAGGAGTGGGGATAGAAAGGATTCTTGACTGTGAAGACAGATTTTTGGAAGCTGAGTGATAAGACCTGTCAAATGCTCTCCACTGGGGAGCTGACTTGGAAGTGAAGCCTTGGTCTCAGTTCTTATACGGAGACCTGTGTGGCTTTACCCTTTTAGTGGCCCTTCTTAAAACTTCCCATTTGTGCATGGAAGTGCATGTTTATCCAGGTTCAAAATGTTCAAAACATTTAATAATGAGGCTTTTTGTGGCTATTTCAGATCCAATCACGTCAAGTCCAGACAGAGATGTGAGGTGACTAGCTTGTGCTGTTTCCTGTCAAATTCCTTGGCCCTCTTGGAATTAGACTCATAAGATTAGTTTACACAGCCAAGATGTCTTTCCCAGCTGGAGCAGGGTGGAGTGGAAAGTGATTGGTGCTGTGTTGCTCCTAGTCTGGCTAGCAGGCAATTACTATGGAGTGGGCCCGGGCTGGAGAATCCACACCCCTGCCCCCCACATTCTTCCACATGCCCTTTCCTAATGTCTTCTTGCTGCCTTCCCTCTCTCTGAAAATCCCTCATATGAGTCAATCATAGTATACCTTATGTGTCCACCTCAGAAGGAACACTGTCCTGAGCTCAATGCTCATTGGGAAAAATTCCTCTGTTTCTTTAAACAAAAGGGAGTCCCAGATTGGACCAGAGGTGGGCAGCCAGACACACTGCAAGACCAGACAAAAGGACGGAAAACAAGAAGAAAAAGTAGAAATAGATCCATGGGCTATCCATATTTTGATGTTATCAGTTATTGATGGTAAAATAGCTGTGATTAAAATGTTGAAGAAAATAGAAGAAAAGATGCAAAATTTCCATAGAGAAGTGAATTTCCCCCCAAATCAACTGGAAACTTTGGAACTGAAAAATGAAATGACTGATTTCAAGTACTCAAAATATAGGTTTAAAATCAGTTTTGGCACAATTGAAGATAGTATTAGTGAAGAGGAAGAGAGGTGAGTAAAACAAGACTGATTAGGTCTTAGAGACCATTATTTAGTCATCACCCATGTCTCCCACTACTTACCTGAGTTCATTCTTTCCAGTCTCAGCTCTCTCATACATTCACCCTGTGCTTCACTCATGTAGGAATACTGAGTCCCCAAATATTCTGTGCATATTCTTGCTTCTGCAGCTGTTCTTCCTTCCTGGAAGTCTCCCTATATTTTGGTCTCAAAATCATTCTCATCTCTCCAGGACCAGGTCAGTGATGCTTTCTAACTGAAATCTTCCCTAGGCTTCTTCTGGTTCTTCCCTTACCTCCTCTTCAAGGTGCGGAAATTCCTCTCAAAAGTACTTAGCACAATGTATTAAAAGTATTTAATACTTTTGTGTCTTTTTCCCCCTCTAGAATAGGACTTCCCCAGAGGCAAAGCACATGTGTTAGTCATCTTTTTAATACCAGTTACTAGGATAATTCCTGGCACATAGTAGGTGTTAAATATTATAATTAATGCAAATGCAGGAACAAAATTTCCTCAGGGCCTCTCAGAAAAGTACGTTACTAACCATTGATAAACTAAACCAGGTGACATTTTGACTTAATGTTTAATATTCACCTGTCTAATTGTTCGTTTTCTCCACTTATTCCTTCCCTAAAACAAGATCTACAAGAACAGGATCTTTTATTTTTATCTGTTCTGTCACTGCTGTATCCTAAATGCCTGGCATATAGTAAGTGTTCAGGAGTGATTTGTTGAATCATTCCAATACCCTGGTAAAGAAAGAGGGTATCCACTGTGCTTGGGCAATTTGGGCCCACTTAAAATGGGGCAGTGGTTGGGTTCCAGGATGCAGACAGACACTCAGAGCAGAGTGGAGAAAGGAGAGAAGCATTGAAGAATAGCTTAGTGACTTAGCAGTTTCAGGAATTCAACCTTCTTGATCTTAAGTATTGGCTTTGTCACCTACTGGCTATTTAAGGGAAACAGTAATACCTGCCCCTGTTTCACTTTGCTAATGCTACTGGAATGTAATATACCAGAAATGGATTGGCTTTTACAAAGAGGATTTATTAGGTTACAAATGTACAGTTCTAAGCTGCGAAAATGTCCATATTAAGGCATCAACAAGAGGATACCTTCACTCAAGAAAGGTTGATGCGTGTGGGGCTTCTCTGTCACATGGGAAGGCACACAGTGATATTTGCTGGCCCTCTGCTCCTGGGTTAATTGCTTTCAGCTCCTGGTTCGAGTGGACTCCTCTCTGAACTTCTTCTGTCTGTCTCCAAGCATCTTTGCTTTCTCTAAAAGCAAAGGACTCCAGTAAGTAGATTAAGAAATATCGTGAATGGGTAAGGTCACATCTCCATGGAAACAGCCTAATAAAAGGGTCCCATCCACAATTGGGAGGGTTACATCTCCATGGAAATAACCTAATCGGTTCTTAGCCAATAATAGGTCTGCCCCCACAAGACTGGATTAAAAGAACATGGCTTTTCTAGGGTACATAACAGCATCAAGCCCGAATATCTGACTCATGTGCTTTTTGTGAGGATAGGATAATATTCTTAGAGCCTAAGACCTTGCAGTCACTCCTCTTTCCATTACTTTTATCACATTGTTGACCATGGGTCAGGTCTGGGTTTGTCTTCTGGTTTGGCCACTGATTGCCCGATTCCTTCTAGGCCTTCGGGCAAACCAGGCTCCGTTCCTCTCATCAAGCACCTACTAAGTGCTAGTATTTATGTGTGTCTTCTCATTTAACCCTCACCACTACTGATGGGGTTGATATTATTGGTCCTGGTTACAGATGAGGAAACAGAAGCTCAGAGACGCCAAGTGCCCTGCCCAAGGACTCACAAACTGAGACGCACCAGAAATTGAACCTAGGACTTTTTTTGTTACCCAAGGCTCATTGTTTCAGTTTGCTTTGCCCAAGGTCACACATGCTGTGAATGGCCGAGCTGAGGCTTCCAGGTCTTCCAGTTCTCAATCTAGTTGTATTTTCACTGTATAATGGAGAGCAACATTGGGATTCTCACTGATCACCACCAGCTCATAGGACAGCTGAGAAACCTGAGACTCAGATTCCACAAACTGGCTCTCATGGCCTCCAAGCCAGTGGCCTTTTCACTGTAGAATTTCATAGCTTGCACTTGCAGAACCCAGTACACGGCAGCTATTGTTCTTATCATCAGATGTTGCCCAACTTGGCTTCTAGACCTAAAAAGAAGTAGCATGGTTTGAAGACCCACAGCTGAGAAACTCCCCAAGGCCTCTCACAATTGCCTATGGAGACTCTGCTCTTTCTCTCACCCCTTCTCTCAGCAGCCCATCTCCTCTACTGCTGAGACGATTCTGTGGGCCCAGGGGAGAGGGGATGAAAAGGCCCTCCAATACAGAGATTCACATACAGATTTTGGGGTCTTTCTTGTGCCTCCTGGGCTCTCAGAGCTGTGGCTGGAGCCAGAGAATCTGTTTCTCATTAGCTGTACTTTTGCTGTGAAATGAAGTGCTCTTTAAACCTGTGGGAGCAGGAAAGCCATTTACACCCCTGAGAGGACAGGACGCCAGTCTCGCCAGCACATTCCTTTGGATCCTTTTATCCTCTGGGCAGAGCTCTTGGCTCTTGGCTGTTGCTTTCACCTCTGCTAGTGCAGCCATGGGGAAAGGTGGTCTGTGGGATAGGGTGGAAGAGGAGGAAGGGGGATCAGGCGCCTCTTTCCGTCTGACAGATTCCCCAGCCTCTCTTCTTCCTGAGACCTCCTGGGTCCTGAGTGGCTTCAGTAGAATCCCCAGAAGTCACCCATCCATCATCCACACATCCTGATGGGAACTTGTGAGTTCAGAGATTCAGGGAATGTTAGAACCAGGAGTGTCCTTTGGTATCACCCGTTTCATTCCCTTCATCTTACTAATGAGGGAATAGAAGCTCAGTTTGTTAACTTGTTCCAGGCCATACAGCAAGTTGCTCATGGGTTCATTCAACAAATATTTGAGTGCTTTTTTTTTTGACAGATCCCCACCCTTGCTGCTGATATACTAGATACAGCCCAGACTACATGTGCATGACTCAGCCTAGTGGCATTCTACTGAAGGAGGTAGATGGTCAACAAATAAATAAACATGACCATTTCACATAATGGTAAATTCTCAAAAGAAGTCAATAGAGGTACTGAGAGCAGTGACAGTGAAACAGGAAATGAATTTAGACAAGGTAGTCAGGTAAGGCTCTCTGAGAAGGTAATTTTGAAGAGAAACCCCAGCAATAGCAAAAGACCAGCACAGAAACACTGGAAGGTGGCTGACATGGCATGTTTTCTGTTCTTAAAAAGGATCCTTCTGGTTACATTGATAGTAGACTTCAGATGTGTGTGTGGAGGAGATGGGGCCCAATGTGTACACGGGGCTTGCCATAGAACAAACAAGAGAGAGGATGGTGGCCACTATCCTCTCTTACCTGGCCCATAATAGTAGTAGCAGAGGTAGACAGAAGAGGGCAGAGTCAAGAAGTATTTGGGAGGTAGAGTCAAAGAGTCGATATAATTTGCTTATGGGTTGGGTATGGGCTGTGAAGCAAAAGGAGAGATTGAGGGTGACTCCCAGGGTTTTTTCCTGAGTGACCTGGGTAGCTGATCATACCACTTACTGAGATAGGGAAGACCAAGGGAGGAGCAGATTTCAGGAGGGAAATCAAGAGTTCTGTTTTCAGCAGATTAAATTGGGAGATGCCTCTTAAGATTCAGGAGGCTGCCAAGAAAACAGATGGAGAGAAGAGTCTGGAGTGGGTGACCAAGAAGGGTTTCCCACAATGCCCCACAACTCACAACTCCAACCACTTACAGGTAGCCGACTAAAGGCTGCTGAGAAGGGACTACCTCCATCCAGGCCAGGAAGGGACTTCAGAACCATCAGGACTCCCATTGGCCTTCCTTCTGGAACGCCTCCTTGGTAGAAGCACATCTAAGTGACTGCCCTGGGAACCAGGGCTTGAGGAGGTGGGGAGAGATGAAAATCAGGACATCTTTGGGAATAATAATGAAAATATCCCTTAGGAGAGTGCTTGTCTTGGTCCTGACTTCTTCATAAATAAGCATCACCTGAGGTTCCTGGGATGGTAGTGCATGGCCTAATCAGGCCCATTTTACAGGTGAGGAAACCAAGGCTCTAAGAATCTCAGTGCCTTTTCCAAGGGTCCTGGACTTGAACCTGGGCCCTCCGAGGTCAATTCTAGTGTCCTCTGTTCAATATCAAGCTATCTGCCATCAGAAAGAGCTCTTATTTTGAGAAAGCCAGCAGGATAGGCTCTGGAGCGAGATTGCCTGTGTTCAAATCCCTGCCTGATCACTTACAGATAGTATGACCAGGGGCAAGTGAGTTGGCCACTGCATGTTTCTGTTTCCCAGCCATGAAATGGGGATAGTAAGAGTGCCCATTCCCAGGGTGATCATGAGTGTAAGTGAATTAGTATTTGTAAAATGCTGAGAACAGCCAGGTAAATCTCAGACACGTGTTGGCTACTACTGTTTTAATTACTTTAACACACACCAAATGCTGTAACTCAGGGACTGGGAATGAATGCCTAGCACCTAGAGGAAGGATCCACCCCCTTCATGAAACAGAAGGGGAAACTGAGGCCCAGAAAGGGGGAGGGAGGCCGCCCCCGAAGCAAGCTGGGCCCAAGAAACCAGCTGGTGGAGGACCCCTCCCTACCCTTGGAAAGTCACCCCCAGCCATATGTTTTTTTCTTCAGGAGATGGACTTCTCGCCTCTATATTCCCTTAATTCATGAGGAATTTCTGCTCTGGGCTCAGCTCCCAGGAGGAGCCCCTCCACCCCTTTATGAAAATAGAGTGGAGTCATTCGGCAAAACCTCAATCTAATGCTTTTAAGGAACTGGCAGGTTGAAACAGGAAACTGTTCTAAGCCGAAACCACAGAAACAGCACATGTTTGCGGCTGCCGGCTGAGGTCTGGATCCTTGCCTGAGGCCCCTGGGGATGGGTGAGCTGTTGGCGGCGCCGCGTGAAGGGGCCTCGGGAACTGGCTCTGGTGCAGCTGAGCATCCGTGGCCATGTGACAGCAAATGCCACGTTCTGTGGGCATTTCAAGGTCAAAGCCAGGTGGGGTGGCCATCCAGGCTACTGGCATTAGAAACGCAGAAGCCTAGTGTCAGAGCAAATCTACACCTTTTGGGGGAAGCCCCTGATGTTGTATCTGTGGAAACTGAGGCCCAGGGAGGGGAGCTTTCTCAGGTCAAACAGCAAAGAGTGGTGAAGCAGGAAAAGAATGTGCATCTTCTAGAACCCAAGCCAAAGCCCTTTCATCAATGCACCCTTACTTACCTGCCTATTTACCTGCTCACACATCCTGGGATGGTATAATTGTTTAAGAGCATGAACTTGGGTGTCAGAAGACCTGAGTTCAAACCTGGCTTTGCCTTTTCCTAGCTGGGTGATCTTGGGCAAGTTATTTAACCTCACTATTTCTGTATCTGTTTTTGTTTTGTTTTTAATAAAATGGGGAATGTGCTGGTTTGAAAGGATTTGTGTACCCTAGAAAAGGCATGCTTCAATCCTTATCAATCTTGTGGGAGCCACCGTTTCTTCTAATTCCTATTCAGCACTATAGGTTAGACACTTGATTAGGTTATCTCCACGGAGATGTGACTCAGTCATTTGTGGGGTATTAAACTTGATTAGATGGAGGTGTGTTTCCACCCATTCTCTGTGGGTCTTGATTAGTTTCCTGAGGTCCTATAAAAGAGGAGACATTTTTGGAGAGAGTGCATTTTGAGAATGACAAGAGGGCCACAGCAGAGCCGAGCAGAGCCACGAGGCCAAGGGAACCACAGGGTCCACCAGCCAGTGACCTTTGGAGATTCTGAAAGAGCAGAGAAGGATGATGGAATGATGAGAACCATGAAGCAGAGTCCATGAGCCAGCGACCTTTGGAGTTGAAGAAGAATACCTCTGGGGGAGCCTCATGAAGCCAGAGGCCTGGAGAGGAAGCTAACAGACGACACCGTGTTCACCATGTGTCCTTCCACTTGAGAGAGAAACACCTTGAACTTCATTGTCCTTGTTGAATCAAGGTATCTTTCCCTGGATGCCTTAGATTGGACAGTTCTATAGACTTGCCTTAATTGGGACATTTTCATGGCCTTAGAACTGTAAACTTGTAACTTATTAAATGCCCATTTTAAAAAAGGCCTTTCCAATTCTGGTATATTGCATTCTGGCAGCTAGCAAACTAGAATAGGGGATAATAAGGCTACTTACCTAAAAGGACTGCTATAAGGATCCAGTGTGGTAATCCATGTGAAACTCTTTCTGTAATGCCTGATGAATGTAAGAGCTCAATAAAAATTTTAATTTTTAATGTACTGAATGCCCAACAAGTACCAGCAACTGTTTCCAAAGAGCTCACTCAAGTGAGGGAGACAAAAAAAGTAAATTTTGATGTATTGCTAGAAATGCTATGATGAAGGAAGCAAGCGTGCAGTCAAAGTCCCTAACCCAGGTAGAGGGCCCTTCCCCTAGACAAGCAAGCAGCTACTGATAGGAGTGGGAGGGCCAGACATTTGTCAGACACATATTCTTTATGTGCCAGACAGCATAACTCAGGCCCAGCTGATTCCTTCCACCAATCAGGCTTTATGCTACTACTTTTGGGTAAGTTGCCTTCTTTTCCCAGGTATGGATCACATCTGCACAGAGTCATCTCTGCTCTTTTGGCTGTTCTCCTGAACTGTCTGGCTAGTGCTGGAAATGCCATCTGGGGCCATAAAACAGAATCTATTTCTTATGACTCTTAGCACAAAACTTAAATTCCATTCCTACAGCTACAACCCACTTACTGTGGTGGACAGAATAATGAATCCCCCTCCCTCCACAAGATATACATGTTCTACTCTTCAAAATGGGCGACTATGTTCCCCCATATTTATTGGCCATTTACATGGCCAAAAGGACTTTGCAGATGTGATTAAGATCTTGTGATGGAAAGACTATTCTGGATTATCTGGGTGGGCCCAATTGTAACCACAAAAGTCCTTCTTAAAGGGAGGCAGGAAAATAAATTCACTGTTGTTTCCCCTACATGGGACATAACTCCCAGGAGTATAACTCTCCCTGACAACGTGGGATATGACTCCCAGGGATGAACCTCGACCTAGCATAGTGAGATTGAGAAAGTCCTCTTGATCAAAAGGGGGAAGAGAGAAATAAGAGAAAATAAAGTTTCAGTGGCTAAGAGATTTTGAATAGCATTGACAGGTCATTCTAGAGGTTGCTCTTATGGAAGCTTTAGCCAGATGTTACAGATTACCAATGTATGCCAAGCCCCAAGCAACAGTATTCCTGAAAACCCTAGAGACTACCCTGGCCTCTATCTAAGACTCTATAAAGGTTTTTCTTAGTAAATTTATTTTTTCAGAAACTTAAGTCCTCCAAATTGTTCCTATGCCAAATAATCCCTGAAACCCAGGTACTAGTTTCTCCAAGAACATCAACCAGTGTCATTCTTTCACCCAAGAAGTTCAACACCCTTTTCCAGCATGAAAAAGTTAAAATTATCTTTACCCAGATCTCCCTAAAAATTGAAAGAATGATCAAATGAGAGGAGGAGGTGTAACTGAGAAATTAGGATTTCATAAATGATTATGATACTGATCATTATATAGTTGTTTCTTTTTATTTCTAATGTATTAGAATACCTACAGGGAAACATCTGAAATTGTTGAACGGAGCTCCAGTAGCCTTGATCTTTGGTAATGATTATACAACTAACATTTATTGTGTGACCATGTGATTGTAAAACCTTGTGAATGACACCCCCTTCATCTAGTGTCAGGTAGATGAGTAGCAGAATAAAGACAGAACATCCCTCGACTTTCTCAAATCGTCGTATGAAAATAAACCATACATGGCCATACCAAAAAAAATTATAAAACATTACTTATAGTACTGTTGAAAAAGAACATTTTGTTTGGAAACGATATGTTCTGCTTATTTGCTTTTTGAGAAAAGAAAATAAATAACAAAAACAAAAAAAGTGTAACTATGTATACCTTTATAGAGAAAGAATTAGATCAGTGGTTACGTAAGGCTGGGGAAGGCTTAGAGGGATTCAGAGGTGACTACTAAGGGACAGAGGGTTTTTTTTTGGATTAATATAAATGTTCTAAAATTGTGGTGATGAATGCACAACTCTGTGATTATGCTAAAAGCCATTGATGGTACCCTTTGCATAGCTTGTATGTTATGTGAATATATCTCAATAAAACTGCTTTAAAAAAATTAAGGGAGGCAGGAGGGTCAGAGACAGAGAAAAGAGATGAGACGGCAGAAGCAGAAATTGTAGGGATGGAGGAACAGGCCATAAACCAAGGAATGCAAGTGGCTTCTGGAAGCTGGGAAGGCAAGGAATTGCATTCTCAGCTAATGCCTTCAGAACAAACCTGCCCTGCTGACTCATTTTAGCTTTCTGACCCTCGAAACAAGAAGATAATAAATTTGGGTTAAACACTACGTTTGTGATAATTTGTTACATCAGGAATAGGAGACTAGTATGCTCATTCAACATTTAATCAGCTTTAATGTGACCTTTGCCATCTCGGTCCTTTCCTTTATTGTGTGCAGTTTGAGTCTTATCTTTAGCATGATTCCCAAAATACGAAAGAATGCCTCTGAGTATGATGTAAAATGTCTTGCTTGAACTGGCTCCTTCCAGCACTCCAGCCTCCTTTTCATCTCTCTTATCCTAAGAGAGTCTTGGGCAAGAGATGAATCTATAAGGTGTGCAATGTAAACCCCCTTCACTATATTTCCTATGAAGTATTTGATAAAGTCAGTGTTTCTCACTAATGCTCTTGAGTGGAGTCTTTTGGGGAATTCCATGGGATTCTAAATTCTGTATCCATGCTGACTTTAAAATGATGTGTCCATGAAATGTGGCCATCACATGGCCACATATGGCCCCAGTTACTACAGTGTGTGTGATGCAGGGTTGGAGGAGAGGTAGCTAGTGTCAGGTTACTGGTCCAACAAGGCAGTTTGGTTTGGCTGTAGTTGATACAGCTACGTTTCCTTCCCCACCATATACACCTGTATCAGTTTCCATTTTCAGGTATGGGAGCTTATATTTTGCAAAGTTTCAGGGACTTGGGTAGGGCATGGTTAGGAAAATGGAAAAATACAGTATTTGGGCTTGCCTAGTGTCTTTGGATTCTGTCCTTAAAGGAGAAAGGGGAATTGGAGTCAAAACACTATGTAATAATGGTCAATGAGAAGGAGGGGTAAGGGGTATGGTATATATGAGTTCTTTTTTCTTTTTATTTCTTTTCCTGGAGTGATGCCAATGTTCTAAAGAATAATCATGGTGATGAATGCACAACTATGTGATGATATGGTTAGCCATTGATTGTACACCTTGTATGGAATGTATATGAGTGAAGATTTGTCAATAAAAATATGAAAAACAAAACAAAACAAAACAACAACAGCAAAATGCTATGCAACTATTTAAGGGCAGCGTTGAGACTGGTAAGAATCAGAGTTAACCTCCTAAGAGGTTTTGGCTACCAATCTTGACATCCCGTGACTCTTTCTCAATAAAGCACCCAGAGGTATCTTCTAAAAATGTAAATCAGAATCAGATCATTCCCCTGTGTAAAAATCTAAAACTTCCATTTACCTTAGAGTGAAATCCAAGCCCCTTGCCTGTTTCTCCAACTTCATTTCCCGTCACATTCCTCCTTGTACCCTATGCTCCAGCTACACCAGCACTCTTCTTGTTTCCTGAATGTGCCAGCTGCTTCCTGCTTTAGGACTTCGGTTCCTGCTCCTCTTTCTCCCTGGAAACCACCCCTTACAATCTTTACATCTTGGTTACTTTATATAAATTGGGTTTCAATTCAAACACTACTTTCTCAGTGAGTCTGTCCTTAACCATATACCTCAATTTGGGTTCCCTCCAAACAGGCACCAAAACAAAAACTTGGTACTTATTTACAAGGTGATCCAAAGAAGCACAAGTGAGGGAGTCTGGAAAGTAAAGCAGGGATGGGCAACATTAACAGTATGTGTTAATGAGTTGGGTACTGCTGAGGGCAACTGAGGCTCAGTCCTGCTGGGAACCTCTTGAGGTATCAAATAGAACATGCCTCAGAATTGTGCCACTCAGGGACAGAGAAGTTGGAATGTTTATCCACTGCTGTTGACACTCTTTGGTTGAGGGTTGCCCCGGTGTTGTTAAATTCCTGTCGTGGCCAGAACACACTTTTGCGGCATCAAAGAAAGCCCTCAGATAGAGATGCAGAGAGATGCAGGTACTTCAGGAGAGATAATGTCTGTGTGCCTGGGAACTGGCCATTGCAGGTGCAAATGAACTCAGAGGTGGACAGAGGAGATGTGGGGTGGGGCATCAACAGTGGGTTGTACTACCCTATCAAGTGTTTCTCCATCCAGGTCTCTTTTATTTTCTTTATAGTTCTTATCTCTATGCGAGCTTTTCCTCGTTCATACAGCTACCTATTTTTCATTGTCTATTCCCAAAACCCCAACTAGAACATTAGCTCAGAGGAGCAAGGACCTACCACTCCTGTTCAGCATTCTGTCTCCAGGCCTTAGAACAGTGCCTGGCACAAAGTAGACCCTTAATAACTGTTAGCTGAATGAATAAGTGAGTGAATGAATATGCTGCTTCATGGCTTGGTGTAAACTCATGGCACCGGTTTGATGGGGAGTCAACTCCATGCAGCCATGTGGATGATGGACATGGATGATTGGGAGAGAAAGAGTGTGATTGATGCCTGTGCAAACTTGCAGCTGATAGGCTATTTTGTGGGCAGATGTTAGGCACCTGTGGGAGCCCCTCCAAAGTAATTGGGGTCTACAGTGATGGGAACTGAGTGAGGTCTTACCACTACATGTTTGGGAGCTTTCAAGAGTACTGAGGTTTATGCAAGCACTTCCGCTTTTAATAAATTAGAGTGGGTTCAAGGTTATCCCTATAATGACATCACTCTCACTGACTTCACAATCCAATATACTTTCTTAAGTGGGAAGGAAAAGGTTGAATTTACAGCATGCACTTGCTCAGCAAGCATATGAAGCATGATCCATTTTAACTGTGCTGCAGAGGGTCAGTGTGTTGAATGTAATTGGAATCCCTTCTCTTCCATTCATTTACTGAGTGACCTTGGGCAAATTATACCATCTCTTTGAGTTTCAGTTTCTTCTTTCTTCATAAGCAAAATGAGGGTGAGAATAACTACCGCATAAGTTTATTAATAGTGTGCACTTAACACTGGCAGGAGTCCATGGTCAATGGTTGCTTTCCATGGTACTATTACTGCTGCTGCTGTCAATGTTGATATTGATCATAAAGGTTGGGGCCTTTGGCTTAAATAACTTATGAGGGCAATGCACCCAGGTTCCAGACGATACCCCTGAATGAGCAAAAACTGCCTTTGAAACCACAGCACATCATCATTAGATGTAACCTAGATCAACACACTTAGATAATTATATTATCTGAGACAAAGAACAATCATCAAAATGGTGGCTACCATTTACTGAATGCATAGCATGAGTATTTTCCATCACACTATCCGATAGAACCTATTGTAAGGCAACTATGTCAAGCTATTTAGTCTGGTGCCATAAAACATTTGATTCACTACTCCCTTCACTCTGACACTTCACCTGCTAAGCAGCCACATGAGTACAATGCAGGTCTGCCAATAGTGAGATAGTAGGCAAGACATGCAAATTCTAGAATTTTCCCATTTCAGTGAATTTTTTTTATTTTTTGGTTTTTAATAAAAGGGGATTTATTTAGTTAAAAACATAATTCTTCAGAGGAAAGCAGCTAACTTTCATATGCGGTTCTCCCTTACATAGGAAGGCACAGGGTGATCTCTGCTGGCCTTCTCTCCAGGCCTCTGGGTTCCATCAGCTTTCCCTGGGGTGATTCCTTTCTGCATCTCCAAAAGTCTAGGCTGAGCTGCTAGTGCTGAGATGAGGTATGTCAATTAATAGATTGGCATTCCAATCTTGATTCGATTTCCTATGTATCTCAGTGGGAGAGGATGAATTTTTTCAAGAGTATTCTGATCCAGGTGTTAACTATGGTTCTTATTTCACTTTTTTTTTATATAATAATTAGTGAGTTTGGTTATCATGCATCCATCCCTGAATGGTGCTATTTGCTTGGGATTTGCTTATAAATTCAGATTTTTAAGGCTATAAGCTTATAGGCCACATCTTAGATTATGAAAAAGTCATCCAGGCAATGTATTTTATGCTGTGAAACCTCTTTAAAGAGGGTCAGCTGGCCTTTTCATTTGCAACAATATGTTTGTTTTACAACCAACATCTGTCAGCTGAGCATGTATGCGCCAGGCTTTTAAAAATGTTGAAGTTCTACATTGGCAACCTTCTGTGATCTCTGAAATGTAACAGAATTATGTGGTCTTATAGAAGGAAGGAAATTTCCTCTAACAACCAAGGGACTTGATATCCAGAATGGGGAAGTGACTTTCCCAAGATCTTATAGCTAGTCAGTGGTAGTGCATAGGTAACAATTTAGGTCACATCTCTTTAAATCTAGTACATTTCTAGAATTTCTTTGCCCAATCATATTAGCAGTATTAATACAGTTCTGGGTACCCTTTTTTGTTTCAACAACTTTATCTCATGCACACTCTATCTCTCATCATAGAGTTCAAATAGTATTCTTTTTAAAAACTTTGGCCTCTCCTGCCAATGGCCAGCTGCCCCTTTTGTTGAAATAGTTCAGCAATTTCCTTTTTTAAAACCCTTAACAAAATGCCCCAAACCATTAATATAACCTTGTGGTAGACAGACTTTAAGGTGGCCCCCTTCATCCTGCCTCCTGATGTTCATGCCCTTGTGTGGGTGGGGTGGGGGGATCCATCTAACTGGTCACTCCCATGATTACATTATGCTATAAGGCAAAGGAGGTGGGATCTCACGCCTGTGACCGTTATGTTATGTAGGACTGCATCTTGCTAGAACAGTCTTTATAGTCTTACTCTGTGGAGTAGCAAGTTGCTGTAGGTTCTGTAGCTGCAGGAAAGTGAATGCTGCTAACAACCTCAGTGTCTTTGGAAGTAGAGCCTTCCCCAGTCGAGCCTTTAGAACAGAACCCAGCCTGGCTGACACTTTAACTGTAGCCTTGTGAGATCTTGATTCAGAGAGCGGAGCTGAATGGTGTCCAGATCCCGACACCACAGAAATTGTAATGCAATAAGTGAGTGTTGTTTTAAGCTGCTTAATTTGTGGAGGTATGTTAGACACCATAAAAACTAATACAAATCCCCAAGTCTCACCTCATCTTGCTTCTACCTATTCTACCAGGTATATCTCTTATACTTTCCCTTTCACCATTTTCGGTTTCTTGAATGAGTCTCTCTCTACCTGTACATGCCACCCTCTGCCTGGAACATTCCTCCTCTCTTTTACCTTAAAAATTCTCCTTCATCCTTTACATGTTACCGCAAATGTACTTGCCCTTTTTTGACTCCCTAGACAAGATATGTCTCATGATACGCAGTTCCCAAGCCCCTATGCTTTTCTTTTCATAGCACTCACCACAGTTGTCATAACTTGTTAGCTGCTCTCTTTGCTGCTGGTCTGCAAGCTCTGTCGTGGCAGGGGTCATGTCTGCTTTGTCTGCCTCAGTATCTCTCAATATCAATTCTAGCTTCTCGCACATAGTAGGTGATCGATAAATGTCTGTTCAGTGCAAGAATGAATGTGGTGCTGTGCAGTAGAAAGAGTTGTGGAGTTAAAGTCAGGAAGGCAGGCTTTTAAATCTCTGCTACCCCAAACTGTGGGACTTGAGTTCTCTGATCATTAATGCATCAGACAACCTCTTGAAATTGGGATTTAGGAAATTTGGGTGCCATGGCTGTCTCAGTGCCCGACTTTACTGGGCAACCTTGAGGAAGTCACTTCCTCTTTCTGGAGCCTCCAGTTCCACCATCCTTAAATCTGGAATGAGGCACCTGGCCCTGATTTCTGGAGAAGCTGATAGAAGATAAGTGAGGTAATGCCAAGGGGGTTCTCAGAAAGATACAGTTTCACAAAAGCTGATGGCCAGGATTTTAGATTCAGGACACAGCACAGCCCCTGGCTTGACCCGCAGTGATGTAAAGGCCAGTGGTGAGGTAATTGCCAAGACTGGGAGACCTTGCCCGCAAATGACATGGTGCTTTGCTCCTCAGTCCTGCAGCTGGAGGATTTTGTATCTACAGTAGGTGCAGAACCAAGACCAGGTTTGACTGGGCTACTGAGACTTGTGGGCTAAATTCCCCATGGTTAATGATAAAGCCATTTACATGATTCTCAGGCTTTTCTAAATATATTACTGAGACATAAGCAACCAGGGGTATTAATAAGATGTAGTAGAGAGGCTGCATGATGTGATATTTAGGACTGAAGACCGTGAAGGTGGTCTGAAAAATAGCTTACCGAGGTCTGAAAATAACTACTCTGCTTAACTGGCTGTCTGAACTTGGGTCAGTTGAACTCTCTGGGTCTCAAGTGTAAAATAGGCACTAGTTATGATGCCTACATACAATTATGATGTATATATACATACTAATTATGATGATGCCTACGACATGCTAAGCAAAGAGCTTAGTATAGTTCCTGGCACAGAGAAAATGCTTAATACACTTTAGCTGTTATTACCATTATTGTTGTTATTGTTTTTATTATTATGCAAGCACTTTTGCCTGCTTAATACTTATAAAAAACCTCTGCTTTGGAAATGATTCCCAAGTATGTAACTTTATTGTCTCAGTAGACCATTAGGCAGGAATCTGATAGGTAAAAGCAGAGATCTTATCATGCCTGTCTCAGGCGACGCTTTATCCCCAGCATCCAGGACAGTGCTTGGCACAAAGCAAGCTTTCAACAGACACTTTTTGAACCAGGAGGATTTAATTCTGGAGGCAGGGGTTATCATTGGTGACATTTGGCATTGAGGAAATTGAATGACTTGCCCACAGCAGCCACTTGTTGTGTGGTCAGATTCCAACCTGCCTGACTCTAAATTTTATCCTCTTTCCTCCGCTCTCTGTTTCCTGGTGACAAGTCATATTCACCTAGCTCAGAAATACAATGTAGGTGGCAAAGTGTAGGGGCAAGAGCTTGCGCTCTGAAGCTAGGAAGGCAGGTTCAAATCTCAACCTCACTACTTCCCATGTGACCATGAATGTGTTACCCAATCTCTCTGTGCCTCCTTATCTGTAATATGTGGCTTAATGGTACCTGCATATCCTATGGGGTGGAGTTTATTGTCCCATTTTACAGATGAAGCTGTTTCACACTGGTGAGTCCAGTCACTAAAAATCATAGGTTTCTTGAAGGAGGGGACCATATCCGTTAACTTAACCAAGCTTGCTTAGAAGCTAGAGATGGGAACCATGTTTATAAAACATCTACCAAGTGTCAGGCAAAGTTCTAGGGGCTTTATATGTGCTGTTTCATTTAATCTTGATGATAGCTCTATGAAGCTGCTTCCAGAAATCTTGTTTTGTCTATTGGACAAAAACAAAACAAAATAAAAACCTGACGCTCAGAGAGCTTAAGTGAATTGTCCAAACCTTTACAGCAGGCAAGTGATTCAAATTCAGGGTTTCTAAACTTCAAAGGTCATGCTCCTTTCATCACGATGCCTTTCAACAGAGTTTGCATCCAAAGTACTTAATAAATTGGTTGATTCCACCACATAGTGACCGAGGGCAAGGGATGGGGGATGATGGAGGACAATGGCCCCTAGATTTCCAGCTCCTTGACAGTCATAATCAAAGCCCACTGAAGGAAGCTTCACTGATGGTGGCAACTGCAGCAGCAGCATCAACAGAACTTTATCTTGCCTAACCAGGATATGTTAAGGGGTGGGGCAGAAAGAAGGCAGCCATGTTATACAATTATGATGACGCACAGACTTTTCTTGGGCCTAAAATGCTTCCCAAGTCCCGAGGGGAACAGCATGAATACTTCATTGTGCCCAGAGAGGAGGAACTAACAAAGACTTCTTATCTTCCAGCTTCCTATGCCAGGATCAGAATTATCTCTGACATTCTGGGCCATTGTGCGTTCTCCTTTGGCTGTCTGGGCCCAGAAGAGTGGCTCCTTGTAGCTGGTTCTTGGTTGCTACCCAATGTTTAACATGGGCAGAGCCTGCTGGAGCTCAGCCTTTGTGGGGTCCTTGAAGGCAACAACCTTATTTTGTCCATCTCTGTTTCCTGGCATCTAGCACAGGGCTCAGCGTAATGCACAGGCTTGCGGAAAGTGCAAGAGTTTCAGATACAAACAACCAAAGACCATGTGACGCTTCTGAAGTCCCCGGCACAGGCATCTCAGATTGGCTCTTCCTGATATTGACTGGCAGAAGCTGCAGGTTGGGTTTTGAGGCACTGAGCAGTGACCTTCTTGAGAAAACTCTGGACAAGGAGAGGCATTTAGGATCGCAGGGCCAAGCCTAGAGTCAAGTTGATTTACACTCTGGAAACCGAGGACTGATGATTAGTATAAATGGCCAGAAGCCAGGATTGAGTTGAGTAAAGAGCCAAGATTCTAGAGAATATTTTATTTGAGTGAGAAAATGTCCTGAAATAAACAAAGACTATCTAAGGCCATTTCCACCATAGTCCATGGGTGTAGAAAGAGTAGCTGAATCTGCTATATTGAAGGGCTGGGGTGGATAAACAGATGCAATTCCTCCTCTGAGCATAAACAAGCATTTTTTTTTGCACGTGGGAGCAATCTGAAAAACCCCTGAATCCTGATTTGACAGTTAACGCTGTGATCTGGATATATTTTGGGGAGGTTCTAAGCCTATGGGCCAACAATTCTCCTCACTACCATCTTTAAGTGCCCACGGCCATTTCTTTTGTACAATATGTCCCCAACTGACCCAACCTGCATATCTTGGAATTGCTAGAGGGAAAGAGAAAGGTTGACAGACAGACAGATTGTTACTCTGTGGAACTGGCCCTGCAGAGGCTAGCCATGCATCTTATCATATGAATCTGAGACACAGGGAACCCCATCTACAGGGAAGGAGTGAAAAGTAGATGAACAAAAAAGAGGGGCTGGGTCAAAGATGCTGAGAAACTCGTGACCATGTTTCCTGGCTCTAGCCTTTCCTGAGTCCTGGATTTAGAGTTGTTTTTGGATTCTATGAGCCACTCCCTATGATGTGCCTTGGTCTAAACCCCTTTAAACACGCTTACATTGGTTTTTGCTCCTTGTAATCTGAGAGTCATACCTAATACCTAATGGCCTTTGACCCCACCCCCACCCCAAAGTTTCCTCTTTAGGTAGGTATGGACTTCAGCACCCATTCTACCCCTTCTAATGTTCCTACCTGTTCTGTAAGAGTCAAGCAAAACTAAAACTACATTCCTAGACCTCCTAGAAGGTATGGCTTCTGATACATTTAAGGTCTCCTGATCAGGTGCAAGATCTGGAAGTAAAAGTGAGGAGAGGGCCACACTCCAGCTGCTTCTGCTGCACATGGGTCCCCATTTCTGGTCCCTTGCTTTGTGTGTGTTCAGGGGCAGGACACAAAACATCTGCTTTTTGTAGGTTCAAGTCAGATGGGTTGAGTTCAAGTCCAAGCTCTGCCACTTCTAGCTGTGAGACTTTGGGGGAAGTTACTTAACCTCTTTGTGCCTAAATTTCCTCATCAGTAAATAGTGGATAATGATGGTATCCACCAAATTAGGCTGTTATAAAGATTAGCTGAAGTAATGAATGTCACGTGTTCAGTGCATAGTAAATTCTCCATTAGCAATAGCTATTATTGCTACTACTACTATCAGCAATGTAAATGCATCACATTGTGGCAGCAGGCAAAAGAACTTGTACAGAGCACGTAGCACATGCTGTAACATCATTACAGCTTCCCTTCACACCTAACCCTGGAATTTGTGGTTTTGAGTATTCTGATTATCCTGGAAGGGGCTTGTCTTGTTCTTGACATACTTGCTAAATGGTTACCAAAAGAAGGCCAGACCCTAAAGAGTCACCATCAGCTGACGCTCCTACGCTGACTGGTGAATCACAGTCAGCAGACCCTGCCAGCCAGTGGGGTCACTGGTGCAACCAGTGCAGCAAGGCAGTGGAGGAGGGCTGCTGACCTTTCATCCCACTGTAAGCTAATCTGCGAGGCTCCCACTCATGTCTGGGGCTTCGTACCACCCACACCACACCATAATCTCATCTCAGCTTATGTGACAAAGCAGAGCTGGCTGGCCTAAGGGTAGAGAATGTGACCAGGATGTGCACAGATGGGGCAGAGGCCCAGAGGAAGGGATAATAGGAAACAAGTATTCCCAGCCAGCAAGTTCTATTTGGTGGGCAGAGCAGGGAGCCAAACCTGGCAGGGTTTTGAGAATCCGTTAGAGCCCATCTAGTCCAACCCTCTTGTGTCTGTGTGTTTTTCTTTAATTTTTAAATCTCCCTTATTGAGGTCTAATTTACCTGCAATTAAAGCAGCCATTTTAAGTGTGCAGTTCCACGAGTGTTGACAAATGGATACCATCATATCATCAGTATCACAGTCAACACATAGGACATTTCCAATAACCCCCCAAATCTCCCACGTGACCCTTTGCAGTCAGCTTTCCTCACCCCATTTCCCCATAAGCTGCCACTTATCTGCTTTCTGTCACTGTAGATTAGTTTTGTCTTTTCCAAGTGTCTCATATAAAAGGATGTCTAAAAATTTTTAGATTTTCCTATATTGTTGCTTCTACCAAGAGTTCCTTCCCCTTTGTTACTGAATAGTATTCCATACTATGAGATAGCAACCCCTCATTTCAATAATGTTACATATCATTATTGAATTCATGCCTGTGTTGGTTTGAAGCTATGTGCACCCCAGAAAAACAATTTTCTTAAATTTAATCCATTCCTGTGGCTATAAACCCATTGTAAGTAGAACCTTTTGATGAGGCTACTTCAGTTAAGGTGTGACCAACTTCATTCAGGATGGTTCTTAATCCTATTACTAGAGTCCTTTATAAATAGATGAATACATAAGGAGAGAGAGTAAGCTACGGAAATTGGAAACTGAAATCAATAGAACTTGGAAAGGAAGGAAAAGATTAGTAGCTGCCACCATGTGTCTTACGATGTGGCAGAGAAGCAAAGGATCACTGGTAGCCAGTTTCTGGGAAGAAAGTATTGCCTTGATGATGCCTTGATTTGGATCTTTTCCCAGTCTCAGAACAGTAAATTAATAAATTCCCATTGTTTAAGCCCAACCCATTTCATGGTATTTGCTTTAAGCATCCTAGGAAACGAAAACAATGCCCAACAGTGATAATGCTTTGTACAAATTTTCTCCCTGAATCTGTGCAATAATCTTATGACATAGGTACTCTTAATATCCTCTTTTAATGAATAAGAAAACTGAGATAATTGTCCCCAAACACACAATGGGCAAAAGGTAGATCCAAGATTTGAAACAAGTCAGTCCTTAAGAACCATGCCCTACTACCTGCCCATGTTAAAGATGGAGAAACAGAGGCAAGAAGGGAAGCAATTTAAACAGTATTGGACTGGACTTCAAGTCAGAAACAGAACATTTTAAGAATTCAAGTGCCCAGATTTTCATTATATCATGTAGTCTTTGAAGAAGTCACAAACACCCAAGTGGCTTCTTCCTTACTCCCCTGAAGTCTTTGCATTCTTTAATGCCAAACTCAAATGCTACCACATTATTTATTCACCAAGCATTTGCCAAGTACCAGCTTATTGCCAGGCAATATGCCAGGCCCTGAGGTTGTACCAGCAAGTAGGCATATAAAGCTCTCTGAAAATAAACCAAAAAATCCAGCTGCAGAAGCACAGAAAAGGGAGAACTGCAAACAACAGTTCAGGGTTTTGTGGGCACTAAGTTCAAAATGTTCTATGATGCTATAGATGGAAAAGGCTTTGATCTAATATTTCATAGAGCAGCCATAATAGGTCAGTCCTGTACTATGTCCTGTCGTATTCATCATGCAGTCCTCAAAACAATCTTATGAGATAGACACTCTTACTATTCCCAGTTTCCCCAAGAGGAAAGTGAGGTTTAGAGAGATTAAGCAATGTCACAGAGCCATTTTTATGAATCTTTCTCTGTACATGGTCTCATTGCTCCTGAATTCTTTTTGGAATAAGGTAAGGACACGTATCTGTTCGTTACTACCTGAATAACTGCTGCTGCATTAATCATGAAATATTCCAAGTGCTCGCCTACATTTCCACCCTCACTTGAGGTGAGGCTGTGTCTTTGTGACTAGTTCTGGCCAATGATCTATGAGCAAAGGGAATGAAGTGTCACTTCCAGGTGCAGGCAGTAAAGAGCTAATGTACTTCCTTCATCTTTTCTTTCCTGTCGTGGTGACCTTGGAGGCTAGGTGTTTGAGATGGTGAAGTTACCAGACAGATGAGAATCATCCAACCCATATCCGATGTCACATGAGCAAGACATTGACCTTTATTGTGGTTAGATACTGAGGTTTCAAGGGTTTGTTTGTTTTAACAGCTAAACATTAATTATCCTAACTAATACATAATAATAACCATAACTATTACCACCTATTTAATGTGTACTCTGTACCAGGCACTGTGATAAGCACTCTATATCATTTAGCTCCTTAAATTTCAGCAATTTATTTATAAACTTAAGAGTCATACCCCATTATGTGGCCTCAAGTAGTGTCTGGATTTGCTAATGACATACGAGGGAGAAAGCTTCCCTATGAGGCAGGATTATTGGGTTTAAACAATTCCATTAACAGAGAATAAAAATAAAGCCACAGGCCAGAAAAATACCTGTTCCCAAGAATACGTACACTTTTACTATATAGAACCCACACTCATTTCATAAAGGAGCAAGAAACGCAGGGCTCAAATGGGATCTAGAATTTGAAAGGGTCTTAAATATACTACATGAGAAAGAAAGGCACCTCATAAGTAGCATCCTCCCTTGCTCCCACTGCTGGTAAATCCAGGGTGCCAATTTGCAGCTCTTGCTGGATGACTTTGAATATGAAGACAGTTCTTCCTAATAACTGATTTTCTATAAAAGTGAATCCCATCAGATTCTTCTGACTGAGTCCAAATTCCCCCCAAATTAGGCCATGACATTCAGGGCCCCCAATTAAGTATAAATTCACTGGTGGGGTAAGGCTTTCCAGAATACGTGACGTGAGCCAGATTTTAATAAATGGGTAGCAGTTTGCTGCCTAGTGAGAGAAAGGAAAAGCGAGCCTTCCAGGAAGAAAGGACAACAGGTAAAGGCTTAGGGTTATCAGAAGGCTTGGCATGTTTAACATTTGCCTAAAAGCTCAGGTGGCTGGAACATAAGGTGCATGCAGAAGTGGGGGGCTGGAGACTTAGGAGGGGTCCGCATTGGGAGGGAAGCTGATCGGTGGTCTAATGTGGCTCATGATCTCTCAAGGACATTGCCTAATCCTGGCTTCAGTTGGGAGGCCCATCCCCCTATAGATATGAGCCAAATCCTCCCACCTAATCATTGCCAGGTACCAAAGGTGATATTTTGGCTCCTATCTGCTCATTTTATTCACTTACTTCTTAATTAGTTCCGAGTTTTGGCAGGGAAGAGGGATATTACACACTGTGTCCCTTCAAAGACCTCAACATTACTTTCAACTGCAGTTCACAGATGAGGAAACAGGCTGAGAGCACTGAAGTAACTCATATTGGGTCAGATCCAGGACTGACCTAATCATACAGAGGTATGTTTGTACCAGATGTTAAAACATTGAGGTATATCAGTATTGTTTGCTATCTAGCTATTGCCCTACCCCCTCCCTAGCCCAATCTTATGATCCAACAATAAGAATGATAACACCAGGTTTAGCAGGGGCTTCTTGACCCTGGCCCACAACTATAGTTGATTGGTCATGCCGGTTGTTAAATATTTTGAGTATTGCCTCTTGTTACATGGCTAATGGATGTCAGAGTCAGGGGTTGAATCTGTGTTCAGCTGGTTCTAATGCCAGTGCTTTCCTCTTTCTATGAGCCTCTTCATGCCCAGAATAAATAGGGAACAGTCCTGCTACCTCCTACCCATGCCAGACCACCATGGGGACCTAGGGTTCAGCTTTGGAAGACACTGCTTGAGAAGAACACTAAAGACCTGGAATTTGTCCAGAGGAGAGTGATAGGGCTAGAGGACTTGAAACCATGTCATATAAGGAAAGGCTAGCAAAACTGGGGATGTTTAACTTGGAGAAGGAAAGACTTCCAGGGAGCATGAGAGCTATATTCAAGTATTTGAAAAGCAGTTGTGGGGAAGAGGGGAAGAGGGTTAGTCCAGGGATAGAACTTGCACCAATGGATAGAATTACCAGCCAATTAAGTCCTCATGTGCTCACGAGGTCGTACTTTCTAGACAGCTATTCTGTGCTCAGTCTAGGCCTGGGGGACATAAAGGTGAAAGTGAATTAGAAGCTGCCATTTTAGTGGAAAGACAGAAACATAAACAAATGGTTACAGCACAAAAGAAGAGGTCCTGGAGAAATTTGGTGAATGGAACACCAAAACCTTCGGGGAGCTCGTAAGTTTCCTGTGTAAGGTGGGTTTTGAGCAGTCTTAGAGAACATGCAGGAGACTGTGAATCAGAAATGAGAAGCAAGGGAGCATAACATTTGCAAAGTAAAATTGTTTGGGACATTTGAAAATAGATGAGACTTGGAGTATGGCTGGAATATAAGGTTTATGGGGCAGAGGTGCAGCTGAAGATGAAAATTGTGAGGGGTGTTGGATGTGAGAGGGTCATAGGAATTTAGACCTAACTGGTGGGCCAATGAGGAAAATTATCTGATTGGATTTGCTTTGGTGGTGACTCAGATTTGAGCTCAGTTCAGGAAGAATGATCTTCCCAATTAGAGCCACCCAGTGGTGAGATGGGGTACCCAAAATGGAATGAGCAATCTGTTATTGGAGGCATTCAAGGACAAATGAGATGACAGTTTTGAAAGGGATCTTAGTGAACAGATCCCAATATCCAAAGAGTGATCAGATGAGACGAACTTCCAGGTCCATTCCAACCTCGGCCTTCTCTAAGAAGACAGATCACAGGCCCATGGTGGCAGCAGGCAAAGGGGCTGGGTGGAGGAGGTTTGGGGCCCAGGAGGATGGGCACTGTAGATAAATCTTCCCATTTGGGCTTTGGCTAGTTGTATTTCCAGGTGGCTGAACAAGGGGGACACACTAGTTTTCTACCCTGGCCATCAAACCTAGGGTCCAAATGTCTTCTAGCTTCCAAATGTCTTCTTCACCACAGCCTTGGGGAAGGAAAGGAGCTGTCCAGAGGTGACAAAAACAGCCCAGTACTTACTGACACAGGAAATGTTCTTAGCATGTTACATAGATTTTCTCCTTCAGTCCTCGCCTACCATATGCAGTGATTTATTATTATTGCTTATTTTACAGATGAAGGAACATAAAACTTGCCCACAAATGTCAGCACTGGTGGCAAACCTAAGCATTCAGACTCCAGAGTCCAGCCGTTAAACATTGTACCATATGGGTATATACTGTCCTCTCATGGGGAAGTCTTGTGTACGATTGGAAAGAACTCTAAGCAATAATAAAAACCTTTATTTGCCAACAGATAAATTAGCAGGAGAAAGCTTTCACTATGTAGGTGGATTTCACGTAGGATCTCTTTAAGTAGCATCTTCCCAAGGGTCTGTTACTTATCAGATTAAAGTATCCCAAGCCAAAGGATTCTAACCCCCTACCTATAACTGAGATAAAGGGAACGTGAAATTTTAGCTTTTTTTTTTAAGCCCAGGTATTTACAATTCTAGTTGAAAATTTGACATTTTACCAGACCAGAAGTTAAAGCACCAGGCACTCGAGCACGCAGCTTAGAATGGTTCCATGGCCTTGATTTGGGCTCTTGTGGAAACCTCAGGAAAAGCAGAGGACAGAGGGCAGATGACCCAACTTCTGTAACTAAAAGCTTGGAAGTTGGGGCAAAGGGAGAGAGGTTGAGAAATGACATGATAATTGTCACCATGGAGACAGTTTTTTTAATGCCTACCAGACACAGCGATTGCCATCTCACTTTATAGTTGAGGAAACAGAGGATCAGAGAAGAACAACTTTCCCAGGTCCACCCAGCCAACACGCAGATGAGCTGGGATTTGACCTCAGCTCTTCCTGACTCCATGCTTTTTCCATTTTACCAGTCTGCTTTCCCATTTCACCTCCTTGGGCCTACTTTCTCATCTGTAAAATGAGGGGTCTGCTTTATTATGAGCTCTCCCCACAACCTAAACTGTGCTTTAAAATATTTGGTTGAATTGTGACATTAATAACCATACTTAACAATGATGAATGTTTCTCAGGGGCCAGGAACTGTTCTTAGCAGTTTATAAATATCAACTCATTTAATCTTCCCAATGGCCCAGAGAAGTATGATCACCTCCATTTGCTTCGAAGGAAGCAGACACTAAGTAACTTACCCAAAGTCACTCAGATAATTGTCTATGGATTAATAATGAACAACAATAACTCAATCACTTTGAATTATTCAAAGACCTCTACAATTATCAGTCAGTTGATCAATATAAGATAACCAGCATTTTCAATGTTAACAATTTCAGTAACACACTTAATGAATGTAAATGTCTGATTCATGTATGGGGGCTTGGGGAAATACTGGAAATTGCTCATGGAATCCTAATGGCTGGTGGGTGAGGTGGCTTATATTAGAAGTCATGATAGTTTAATTAATGCCTAATACCCTGGCTCGATTTCAAACTTCTAGTGTTTCACCAGCAAAACAAGTCTTAAGGAAAAAATCCTTGACTGGCCTTGGAAGGCAATTCCAAGCCATATGGTGCCCTGAGTGGGCTAGTAATCTGCATTCCCTTCTAATCAGGTACAGTAGATCCAGGGGGAAATAGTGCAGAAAGGAGCATGAGGGGAAGAGAGGCCGAAGGCTGAGCCAGCTGTCAGTACTGGCAGCTGTCCACCTGCTCCTGGAAGATTTAAGTCTCATAGGCCAGGGGTCCATGAATTTCATAAAATGGTACAGGCTTGAAAACATGAATAGGAAAAATAAGGTATTGTCCCACTCCAAGCTGAGTAGCCTATCTGTATCCCTAGGTCTCAGAGAGCAAGAGTTCTGAGCTAGCTCTTCACCATGGGGTCTAGTTATTACAGATGAGCTCGTAGGTCTCTGCTATTGTCTCCCTTTGGGGGACTGGACAACCCGAGACACTATGGGGAGGCAGCATGTTGTTCTTCCCGGGGTCCAAGCCTCCTCTTTGGAGCCCCTTTTCTCTTAGCGGCGTTTCTTTTCCTCCAGAGGCCATAAGTACTGTGGGGAAAGCCCAACTCTAGAGTCAGACCTGGGTTTGAGTTCTGATGCTCCCACCAGCTATGTGACCTTGAACAAGTGAGCTTTGTGGAGCAAACAGGATATATTTTGCCAGCGTGGTGAAGGAATTATTGATGAGATGACACATTCCTGTGCCCTCCCAGGCCACTCTCTGTTCTCACTCCCTCTCCTCTTTCTCCACTGCAGCTGGTCCGTTGCTACCCTCAGGAGTTAAAGATGGATAAAGCCCTATCTGCTATTTCCTCTGCTTCTTTGTTTGTTTGTTTGCATGGGCAGGCTCCTTTAATCGAACCCAGGTCTGTGGCATGGCAGGCAAGAATTCTGCCACTGAGTCACTGCTGCACTGCCCTTCTCTGCATTTTAATAGAGGTAAAAACTACTCCATGAGTACATTTGTAAGAAGTTTCAGCACACCACTTTCCTCCTTTGGGGCCTCATTTCCCCCTTCTAAATGTGGGTATGGGTGGCAGATTTAGATGATTCCAGAAACCTTCTGAGTCTGAGAGGCAGGCAATCCCAGGAGCCTCATCCAAGCTAAGTTGTAATAGAAAAGTCACCCTTTTAGGAAACAGTTGGTCTAAGATCCTGGCTCTCAATAGCAAGAATGACAATAGCAGTACTGATGGCGATGGTGATGACCCACACAGTCAGAGACCCTGCAGGAAGGACCTACAGAGGGCTGTATGCAGACAGAGAAAGGGGCAAACGCTCTATCAGAGAAGGGTTATCATTCCTCTCTGATAGGTAAGGAATTGAGAGCCAAGAAAGGAAAGCCAGTTGTCCCTAAAGGCACACTGCTGCCTATGTGGAGGGCTGGCAAGCCGGGATGAAAAGCATTCAAAGCAAATGGAGAGCCTGGACCTTTGCTTTTTATTAAGATTGACTCCTGTTTCCTTGTCCACACCCTCCACTCCCTTTGCTTAACAGGCTGTGAAGTCACTGCCAGTCTTTCCTGCAGGCTGCTCCAGCCTCAGGCCACACATCTGGGAGGGCGGGACTCCACCCTTCCCAAAACCAGATGTTTGGGGGCGGAGGGACTGGGAGGGGTCTGTTGCTGACCAATGCCCCCCATTTGTCTGTTCTCTGGAAATAACTTTCTCCTTTCTTGCCAAGGGAATATACAGCTTTGGGCAGGGGCCTTGACAGATTTCCTTGTTGGGTCTCCTCCTCCCACTGCCCCAAAACGGGAACCCAGAGGGACAGCTGCTGCGCAGTAGCCTTGGGTTAGTCAGAGGAAAGCTATGCGGCATCACTAAGTACCTGCAAAGGTTGCCTGGAAGGGGAAGGCGCAGAAAGGACAGACAGAACAGAGAGAGATGGTGAAATTCAGAGAGACAGAGAGATGGAGAGGAACAACGAAGGGATGTGGGAAAATAAGGGGGGAGGGAAAGAGTAACAGAGCCAGAACAACTAAGAAAGACAGAGACATACATAGTCAGAGACATAGTCAGAGGTGAGGAGAGATGAAAAGAGACAGAGAGGCACAGAGAAAGGACAGGAGAGAGAATGAGGGGACAGAGACAGAGACAGAGGCAGACAAAGGAGAAAGAAGAGAGGATGTTAAGAAGGAGATGCAGAAGGAGCAGAGAAGGGATGGGGAAGGACAGAGAAAGGATGGGGATAGAGAGATAAAGAGAGACATGGAAGGAGTGAGAGAGACAAAGATAGAGACAGAGAGACAGAGCTATGAAGAGAAGGTTGAAAAGGAAGGAGGCAGGTCCAAAATGTAGAAAAGATAGAACCAGTCCAGAGACCACACTCCAACAATGAGCCAACCAGTAATTCCTGCTTCTTAGGAAGTAATTTTAAAAATGTTTTTTACTGACAAATCATCATACACATACAGTCCATACATGGTGTACTATCAGTGGCTCATAATATTATCACATAGTTGTGTATTCATCACCATGATCATATTTTAGAACACTTGCTTCACTTCAGAAAAAGAAATAAAAAGAAAAAAGAAAAAACTCATGCATCCTTTACCCCTTACCCTCCCTCTCATTGACCATTAGTATTTCAATCTACCCATTTAGAAGGCAATCTTATAAAATAATAAGAAAGAAGGAGAAATGAGGAGAGGGCAAGAAGTCAAACCTTGATGATGACTTGGGGTTCCCTGATTTCAGAATCGTTTTCTCAGTTTCATGATTACATCTTAATGTAATCATCTTACATTAAGGACTTTTGTCCAGGCTCAGTTTTTCTATCTGTAAAATGGGTTAAATGATAGTTTCTTCATCAAGTTTCTATGAGGACTGAGTGGGAGACAATAACCCTGTGTAAACTGTAAAGTGTGGTGTAAGGATGAAGTTTGTTGTTGCAGCCTGAGGAGCAGGCATTTACTTTTAAGACCCATTGGTGTCCTTTCCCAGGGAATTGGTCCGACTGGAAATGGATGCCCATGGAGAAACAGATTGATCTTCACATAAAAGTTAACCAATATCTCTGGTAGATCTAGCTGGGTAACCTTGAGAAAGGCATTTCAGCTCTTTTAAGAGCCTCTCTTAAAAAATGGAAGCTAGATTAAGTAATATTTATGCCTCCTCTAGGTTGGAGAGCCGACAAGTCTATGCCCATAGGGAAGAAGAGGTGCTAATGGCCTACACATGTGGTGAATCCTTTGATATTTGAATATAACTGGATGAAGGCCAGGGTCCTAGCAGCTATTCCCTCCTCCAGGAAGTCTTCTTGGATTCTCCCAGGCCAGGTCCTCTGGCTTCCTCTGGGCTTCCGGCCACACACTACCTTATCATATTGCCTCCTATTGTCTTTTACTATGAAATGACTGTTTCCTCTGTAGATTGTGAGCTTCTGAGGACGGAGACTATCTGGTTCATTCCAGATTCTGGCATATATGGCATATGTGTCAAGCCTGGCACATAGCAGGCACTCAACGGATGTTCGTGGACTTGAATGGGACTGAACTGCCAGTCTACATTCTTTCACATGAGGCCAGACGTTTTCAAAGAAGGGCTGGAGCCAACCTTAGCTGCCAGAGGCTTTGGAAGCAACGTTTGGACAATATGTGCTGTGCTCCGAATCCTTTCTGGGAGCCAACTGAGATTCCAGGGCAGCTGAGAGCCAAAAAGGGTGAGAGGTAGACACTCTGGCTGGGGAGAGCCTGGGCGGGTTGGGGGACAAGAAAAGGGAATCGTCTTAAAACAATAGCTAACATTTCTACAGCATTTTACAGTTTACGTAATATTTCCACATATACTATTTTGTTTGAGCCTCATGAGACTCCTGGAAGCTAAGTAGGTCAGCTTCAGATATCACCACTTTTTTTTTTTGTTGTCAGAGGAGTAGAAACACTGAGAGGTGAAGGGACTTGCCAGAGGTCACAAAGCTGGACTTGAAGTTGACTTTTTGGACTCCAAGGTCAGTGTTCTTCCTTCAAAACCAGCAAAAAGGTGAGAAGTGGCACCCCTGAGGTCTGGATTGTTTCTCTCATTCATTGGTGGCTTAATGAATTGTTCAATCTTTCTCATTCAATCTATATTAAAAATTTATTAAAATATGACTTATGGCTGCTCTCTATTGAACACTGAAAACATGCATTGCTCCAAATACTTCATAAGCATTATCTCATTTAATCTGAGCTCTGACTCTGTGAGACAGTTTCTATTATTAGCCCCATTTTACAGATAAAGAAAGTGAAGCTCAGAAGGAATGAGGAACCAAGTGAAGGCAAAGCAGCCAGTGAGTGCCTTCGATTCAGACCCACACACTCAGAATCTAGAATCTGAGCTTTTAAGTATGTACCAC
Organism: Tamandua tetradactyla; assembly: GCF_023851605.1. Classification (NCBI taxonomy): domain Eukaryota; kingdom Metazoa; phylum Chordata; class Mammalia; order Pilosa; family Myrmecophagidae; genus Tamandua; species Tamandua tetradactyla. The sequence goes on from NC_135333.1 coordinate 24,799,887, forward strand.
AGTGCAAAGATTTACTTCTCTGCACCAAACAGGAGTCATGTAATGAGCAGCCTCTACTGCCCAGGGATGAGTCCATGAGCTACAGTCAGTGAAGAGGCATATTCTTGGCTGCTACCCATATGTGGAGACTGAGCTGGGTCCATCCTGTATGCTGGATTCCTGATTCTTCCCTTGGCCTGGCCAGGGTGAGGGTTCATGAACCATAGCTTGCAGAGCCGGGAAAGCACAAAGCTAACAGGTCCAAAGGGAAAGCGATCTTTCCTCAATAGCCTGTGTCTGTCACCAGGAGTTGGCCAGCCGGGGGAGAACTTGCATACTGGTATTGTGGGAGAGTGGGAAGAGCTTGCTTTGGGGTCAAATTAAGCTGGATTCCAATACACTTATGGAGCTTAACAGGTGGGTGGCTTTGGGCAAGTAGGTAACCTCATTGAACTTTTGTTTCCCCATTTGTAAAAAGGAAATAATATGGATCTCATAATATGAGAATTAAACAGAATAGCCCACTTAAGACATCTAACACTGTGGCTCAATAATTCCTCATTCAAGCGAGGATGGCCCTGGAGAAATAGCATGGGACTTGGGGTTAGACAGATCTGGTTTCAAATACTGGTTCTGCCCCTCCATAAGCTTCATAATATTGGACAGACAACCACCTCTCTGAGCCTCAATGTTCTAATTAATGAATCAAAGCTGATGCCAACTTATAGGGTGGTTGTAAAAATAAGAGCTAATGAAGGTGTAGTCAGAATTTAATGTGGAGTATCTAACAACACCAATAGAATTGATCCCACTTCTTTTCCTTATAGTGAAGAACAGGAGTTTCCATTCATTCATTCATCCCCTAGCACTGTTCAGCTTGGGCTTTGTGACTGACCAACCAAGATGATGCTCTTGGGTTTCCTTTCCTGGATTCCCTGCACTGTGGTTCACTGAAACCTCTGGGTCATCCTCAGCCTACGCCATTCCCTCATCAAAGAGCTGTCCCTCCTCAGCTCTCTTGCACTGTAGTGCTGCTGGATTGATCCGAAGATCTTAGCTTTACAGTACAGTAGGCCTAACTCCCAATCCAGTTACTCTCTGGCAAACAAAAGCATTATTTTTGCAGGCTTCACATTGTGGGTAGAGGGAAGAGCTAAGCCTTGCTTAAACTCTGGATGCCAAGTACATCTGGGGGGCAACTAATCAGGGCTCAAAAGGGTTCTATTTGTATGAGAGTCTGGAAACATCCCTAAGTACAGCAAGAATCAACTCTTTTAGCAGAGCTCAATATAATGGCCCAGGTTTGGAGAGGAGTAGGGGTTAATATCCTGAATGGTATCTTTTACAAATTCGTATTTGAACACCTCCTATGAGCCAGACCTTCTTTGAGGTGCTGGGGATATAGTAGTGAATAAGGCAGAAGAGGTGGGAGGCAGACAAAAGACACACAGATAAGCTACTCTATTTTAGAGGGGTCAAGTGCGATTGAGAAAAATAAAGTGGGAAAGGGGGTCGAGAATGCCAGGGGTTGGATGAGTTCAAGTTCAAATAGTGCAGCTAGAGAAAGCTTCCATGAGAAAGTAACACTGAGCAAAAATCTCAACTAGGCGAGGGACAGAGCCATGTGGATATCTGGGAGATAATTCCAGGTAGGGAAAGCAAGGGCAATGGTTCTAAGATGAAAGCATGCTTGTTTTCTTTCAACTATAGCCAGTTCCTGGACTCCTATTCCCCTAAACCCCTATCACATCAGATGAGGTCAGAGAAATAACAATGGGGGCAGTGTCGATCTTGTAGACCTTGTAGACCCTGGGAAGGACTCTGACTTTGAGTGAGATAGGAGCCACTGAATGGTTTGGAGCAGTGGGATGGCATAGTTTGACATATTTTTCAGTACCATTCTACTCTGCTGAGGTTATTCTGAAAGTGGGCAGGGGCAGAGGCAGGAAGACCTGTTAGAAGGCTACTGCAATAATACATGGGAGAGACTGTCAGATTCTGAAGAGATTTTGAAAGTCAGAATTGTAGGATTTGCTGATGGATTGAATTGAAGAGGTGGATGGTGAGAGAAGGAGTAATCAAAGAAGACTCCAAGGTTTGGAGTCTAAGATATAGTTGCCTAAATTAACTAACATGGGGAAGGCCCAGGGAGACACAAATTTGGGGGAAGATCCAGAGTTCAGTTTTGGGCATGTAAGCTTGCAAGATTACACATCCAAGAAGGGAGACTACATGTCAGTACTGGATATGTGAGTCTTGAGTTTTGGTGTGAGATACAACTTCGGCGTCATCAGCTTACAGATTGATTTTCAAACCACAGCAGTGGATAAGATCAACAAAGGAGGAAAGGCATGCGTAGAGGTAAAGAAAAAGAAGAGGACACAGTCCAGTACAAAGCAGTGAAGACATGGCCAGCAATGAGCAGAGGAGACTGGGAAGGGACAGCCAGCGAGACAAGGAGAAAAGTAGGCAAGTGCAGCATCCTGGGAGCCAGGTGTCCAAAATGGTTCAGTGAGAAATGGACCAACTGAGTTCCATGGTGAGGCCAGTGTGATTTTTAAAAACGGAGGGAAGGGCCATGGTGGCTTGGTGGCAGAGTTCTCGCCTGCCATGCCAGAGACCCAGGTTCCCTGGTGCTTTCCCATGTTAAAAAAAAAAAGGGAGTACAGCAAGATATGCTGCTCCAATGTTTCCCTGGGACTTGGGGAGCCCAGGAGCTGGCCGTCATGGAAAGGATGGTGTTTTAGTTTTCTAAGGCTGCTGGAATGCAATACACCAGAAATGGAATGGGTTTTATAAAGGGGATTTATTTAGTTATAAATTTACTAATTTGGGAAGGCACACAGTGTTGTCTGCTGGACTTCTCTCTAGGCTTCTGGGTTCAAATAGCTTTCCCCGGGGCATGTCCTTTCTGTATCTCCAAATGTCTGTGCATGAGCTTGCTTCTTAGAAAGCTGGCTCTGAGCTCTGAGCTGCATTGCGCTGGGCTGTGCTGAGCTGTTCTGAGCTGTACTGAGCTCTCTCCTGCCCTCTCTCTTTTAAGCTTCCAGCTAGTTAAATTAAACATCACTCTTTGTGGAAGGCACTCCCCTTAGCCAACCTCAGATGTAATCAGCCATAGATGAATTTCACATGCTGATGATTTAAGTCCATCCCTGGCCAGATTGGCACCTGAATCTAACTACTACAGATGGGGACAGCACTCCTAGGCAAGGACTGCCTCCTTGGCTTCCCGTCATTATCAGTAGCCACAAGGGCCTGTGTGGGTGCCCAAAAGAATTGGGCTGTGGGCAGGTTCCGGTGATGACCTCAACAGCAGGTGTTGACAGCATTGGGACATCACCATGGTGAGCCAGGATTGATGGGTCAGAATAGGAAGACTAATGCCACCTGTCTGCCAGGAGGACAAGTTCTGGGAACCCATGGACAAACCCTTCCAAAGCCTTCTGTGAGAGGGGAGCAGGGGCTAAAATGCTTCTATGGTGGAAGCAGAGCCAGGGAAGTCCCACTCTATTATGGCCTAGTCGTCTTTTGCACCCAGACTGGTATGGCCTGGACTAAAATAACAGGAAATACTTTTCAGGTGCTTACAATGTGTCACGCAGGCATATTTTTAAAATATGTTCCAATTTCTGAAAAGCACCAATAAATCTTTCCCTAAGGAGAAACAAGGTATATTCCGTAGTCCCTAGATTGGTTGTTTATTGTCTGTCTTTCCCCCCATTCATGGGAAGCTCCTAGAGGACAGGATTTGCTCCTGGCCGTATCCCTATCTTCTAGAAGAGTCCTTGAATTTGGTAGGTGTCCAATAAATCCTTGTTGAATGAGTCTGTGAATGTAAGTCCCCTTGGCATTGGATTCATGAATACTCACTGTGAATCACCAACAGCATTAGCCTTTATTAAGCACCAATTGGTGCTAAGTGACAGGTCTGTGCTAAGTACATCTCAGGTCCAGATCCACAGCCACCCTGGGACTGCTGTTTCCTGGGAACTGACTCAGTACTCCTCTCCCTCTTCCTCACTAAGCAGTTCTCTTCCTTGAGACCACAACCTTGCTCTTTTCGGAGCTCACTGCCTCCAGGCAGCCACCCCTGATCGAGCGTGCCTGTCTCTGGCTCCAGCCTACCTCTCGTCTCCTCATTGCAAGGATACAGGTCTGAACTGCTTTGCTCTGCAGTTCCTTAGGTTTCTGTGTATTCTTTTTTATTCTTTTTCCTTTCTCTAGTGTCTCTCCCCCAATCTAATCAAATTACAAAAACTATTGTTACCACCACCTTTGGTTTTTTTTTCTTTTTTTATTAATTTTTAAATTTTTAAAAAAACACCAAACAAACGCAAACATTCTTAACTTTTGATCATTCCGTTCTACATATATAATCAGTAATTCACAATATCATCACATAGTTGCATATTCATCATCATGATCATTTCTTGGAACATTTGCATCTATTCAGAAAACGAAATAAAACGAAAACAGAAAAAAATTCATACATACCATTACCCCCACCCTTTCCCCTCACCGATCACCAGCATTTCAATCTAAATTTATTTTAACATTTGTTTCCCCTGTTATTCATCTTATTTCCATGTGTTTTACTTGTCTGCCGATAAGGTAGATAAAAGGAGCATCAGACACAAGGTTTTCACAATCACACAGTCACATTGTGAAAGCTATATCATTATACAATCATCTTCAAGAAACATGGCTACTGGAACACAGCTCCACATTTTCATGCAGTTCCCTTCAGCTTCTCCAATACATCTTGACTAACAAGGTGATCTCTATTTAAAGCATAAGAATAACCTCGGGATAGCCTCTCGACTCTGTTTGGAATCTCTCAGCCACTGACACTTTATTTTGTCTCATTTCACTCTTCCCCCTTTTGGTTGAGAAGGTTTTCTCAATTCCCTTGATGCTGAGTCTCAGCTCATTCTAGGGGTTTTCTCAATCCCTTAATGCTGAGTCTCAGCTCATTCCAGGATTTCTGTTCCACGTTGCCAGGAACCACCTTTGTTTTTACTGAGCACTTGTGCTACGCCTCTGCTATTCCCTTCCCAAGCATCATCTCATTTAAGAAGAGGTATGTACTGTTATTCCTATTTTGCTAGGAAGCAACCATGCTCTTGCCCAATAATTTATCCTCCCTCTGGGGGACGTGATTTCTTTGTGGATCACCCCTTCTGTGTCCAGAAGAGGCTCTGAAACAGACATGGGCCATAGGACAAGGCCGATGTGCAGTAAGTTGCATAAATGCCAGGTTTACCCTGGGGAACATACCAGCCGACTTCTCGGGGAGGAGGGATGTGAGAAGCAGAGAAATACAGGGAGGGTGAGCAGATGCCCCAGTGCCCATCCAGAAGGAAGCTGAGTGCTCTTGGGAAAGGACCTCCCCACCCCCCACCCCCGCCACCAGGTCTGCTTAACCCAAGAGAAGCGCCAGGGCTTGCTGTTAACGACAGGGACCTCCTCCTGGGGCTGAGTCCAGCCTGAGAGCTGCCTGCTGAGTTCAAAGGAGCCTTGGGGTCCCTGAGTAAGACCACGTGATGGAAGTTTGGTCAGTGGCACTGCGCCTCTCAACCTCAGCCTGAGAACTCCTCTTCTCTCAGTAAACCAATACTAGAGACTGGCAGGGTCAAGAGGTTAGGATGCATGGAGGGGTCAAAGGTCATGAGTCCTGGGGGCCTGCAGATGCCAATATGTCTCCAAGGTCAGATCAGTAGGTGCTGCTTCTCAGCGATTGGGACAAACTCCTCCAGAAATCCTCAATTCCTGACTCAGGCTTTCTCCACAGGGGCTGCAGATGCTTCTGGAAGACACTGATCACCCTATCTCTTCTGCAAGTGGAGAATTTCCCTCCACTTGCAGTGTGTGGGAAGGGTTGGCTTTACCAGGCACAGTCAGATTCCCCAATAGCAGGGGCTTACATGCAGTGGCCACTAGGCTTCCTCCTGAGACCCTCTATGGCTCCCCATCCCTCACAGAATAGAGTGCCAATTTCTGGCAGTCAGGTTCTCTTGTTTACAGCATTCTCTATGAATCCCATGCTTTCAACATCTTTTTTCTTGAGCATCTACTTTGTGACAGCCACTTCACAAGCACTGTGCTATTCAACCAATCATTTATTCATTCAACAAGCACATGAAGGGCTTCTCCTGTACCAGGCATTGTTCAAGGCCCTGGGTTTACAGAAAAGAAAAGAGTACCAGGGTGTCTGCGCTCATGGAGCTTACATCCTAGTGAGGAATTATTATCCCCATTTTACAGGTGGGGAAACTGGCTTAGAGAGGGAGATGGACCCTACGCTACAGAGTGGAAATTTGAACTCAGGTCTATCTGACTTTAAAAGCAGTTTTCTTGGGTGGTTCAATAGTGGCTCAGTGACAGAAATCTTGCCTGCCATGCTGGAGATCTGGGTTTGAGTTCTGGAGCCTGCCCATACCAGAAAAAAAAAACAAAACAAAACAGTTCTCTTAAACTCTGTACTATCTCCACCTCTTGAAGTCCTCAGGCTATAGTGTTGTTCCAACCTCTCAGCTTTGCAGGAGCTGCTTCCTCAGCCTGGAAGCCTTTCTTTCAGACCAGCTGACTCTTGCTCTTTAGGACCCTTTTCACGCCTCACTTCCCCTAGAAGGCCTTCCCAGTTGCCCCCTCCTCTCTGGGCTGGGAGATCCCTCCATCCTACTCCAGCCCTCCGTGTCCCCCTGGCTGCCCAATTCCCAGACACCTCACATTCATTTCCGTGGGTGGGGTGACTCACTGTCAGTCTCCACTGGTATGTGGGTCTGTGGGCAGCCCTGACTCCCATAAGTCCACCCCACTGATGTCCAGCAGGGGCGCAACTCAGGGTGAAGCAGGGAGTGGGCCCAGGGCCTGCCAACTTTACCTCCCCCTTGTCCTAAGGCACTTCCCAGGCTCAGCTGACTCTAGCTGTCAAACTGCTCCCCTGGAAGACAGTTTTGAGTCCTCTGGAGGAGCTGGCCTCAATCACACGCTCCTCACTTGGAACAAGGCACAAGAGCTGGTTTTGCTAAGGAGTACACACCTGAGGGGCTTGCTGCCATGGCTCCCTACAGGCAGCCCCGTGGGGAAGGGCTGTCTGCTGGTCAGAGCCTCTGTTTTCTCTCAATTCTGAGCTAGAACACATTCCCCCAAACCATATGACCTTACTTTTCTGCTGCTGCAGACATAAAGATTCTTGTCTCTTGTAAGATACAGGGTTCTACAGGCCCTGGACTTGACTTGGCTCTTCTACTTGACTCTCCCTTCCCCTTATGCTGACCTACGTCAGAATTAAAGAAAGCTCCCAAGTGTTCTCTGAACACACCATACCGTTTTAAACTTTGACGACTTTACACATTTTACCCTTTCTGCATTTACTGGAAGGGAAGGTGAGAGTCTCCATCTGCTATTGGCCAGAGCAATTAGCCAGAGTCTCTAGGTTGATAAACCAACTTTCCTCCATTTTCCATGTTGGGAAGGGCCTTGGGTGAGAGCCAGAGAGGCTTCCAGAAACTCTCCCTCTCTTAGTCCCTTTCTCCCCATGGGCTATATAGCAAATCTATTTCAGATGTCACCTCTTTCATGAAGCCCTCAGTGCTGTTACCAGGAAAGTCAACTGTGCTTTCTTGGAGATACTTTGTGCCCTATTGTTCATTTATTCACCAAATATTTAATGAGCATCTACTATATGCCAGGAACCATTCTAACTGCTGGAGATAGAGTGGTAACAAATAACAATCACTACATATATTCTGGTGACAATAAATGAAATAAATGACTAAGCACACACCCAGTATTTGCTGTGTAGGCACTGATCCGGCCCCTGGGAACACAGCAGTGGGCCAGTCAGCAGGGTCTGGCCCATAGGTGCAGGCTTCTAGGCCAGATGGTGGTTTGGATTAGAATGTTAGTGGTGGAATCCATGAGAGGTGGACAGGTACAGGGTATATTTTGGAGATATCAGGATGAAGTCAGAGAGATAACGGATTATTTGAGCAAATGAAATCAAGCTAGTTATATTTAAGGGGACCTGAACTTGGCAATAGGCTTTAGACTCTTTCGACTCAAGACAATACTCTTGGACTTCGGATTCACTGGTTTACTGTCTGTTTCCATGATCTGGACATCATGAACTCTTGGAGACGGGGATATGGACATGAGGTTATCTTACAGAAGATGAAAGGTAGATGTCTAAGGCAAACTCTCTCCCCACCTTGTGCTCAATTGCTTATAATGGCCTTCAAGGCCCTACATGAGTTGACTTCCCATTACCTTCTGACCTCATCTCCTATCGCTCTCTCCATCCCCTACTTCATTCTGACCAAACTGGCTTCCTTGATCTTCCTCATATACCCAAGCACCATCACTTGTTGCCCCCTCACCAAAATGCAACTTCAATTAGGAGGGGTTGGGTAACCACCTTTCAGGAACCTACAGGGGCCCCTAGTTCTTGCTGAGCTCTGGACCCAATGGGTTGCATCCATCCTCATGGAAGGAAATGGAAATCCTGATGAAAGAAACAAAGACAACCTGTCAGGGCTAAAGAATGAAGCTATGGGGACACTGAATCCAGAAGAGTAGGTTGGATTGTTTGGTCATACTCTCATTGGCTGGTAGTAGGTACCTGATCCAACCAAACAACTAGAGGCAATAAATGCAACAACAGAGCCTGCACAACTGAAACTCGACAGAATGGGCTATCCTTGTCCCTGCAGTGACCTCACTCTACACGGCAGACACAAAACCACGATTGGTGTACATTTTTGCAATCCTCTTCCCTCTGGAGCCCAGCAGGGTTGAAAGCTGTGGGTACCTACTGAAAGGAAAGGTGTGAGTCTCCATCTGCCATTGGCCAGAGCCATTGGCTAGAGTCTCCAGACTGAGAAATCACTTTCTCTTATTGTTCCTACTGAGTGGGACCTTGGGCCAGGGCCAGAGAAACCTCCACAAATTCTCCCTACCTTAGTCATTTTTCTTCCCATGGGTTCCACAGCTAGCTCAAAGAGGGAGATGGAAACTCCCCATGTAGGAAGGGACTTCTAACCTCCACTCTCAGTGTAAAGGACAAAGCAGAGTCCAGCATGACTCCATTTCCTTCCTTCCCCAGCCCTGCTCTGGGATCAAAGGCACAAGAGAACAGGGCAGAGGGGTGTGTGTGCGGGGGTGAGTTTGGGAATTGATCTGGGGGACTTGGGAGAAAGCAGGGAGGTTTAGAGGAAGGAAACTAGCATTAACCATTTATGAGAACTACTGAGTTCCAGCACCCTGCTGGGAAATTTCGCAAATATCTTTGCGTTAAAATTCATCATCTCAATTAAGCGGAACTGTTGTAATTCCCATTTTAAAGATGTTGAAATGGAGGCTCAGAAAAATAAAATTACCTGCCCAAGGTGACTGTGCTGGTTTAAAAGTATTATGTACCCCCCAAAAGCAGTGTTTTAATCCTGATTCAATCTTGTGTAGGCAGCTATTTCTTTTAATCTCAAGTCAATACCATAGGTTAGAAATCTCTTATTAGATTATCTCCATGGAAATGTGGCAAACCCAAATGTGAGTGTGATCTTTGATTAGATGGAGATGTGACTCTACCCATTCTGGGTTGGTCTTTTTAAAATTGATTAATTAATTATTTAAAATATATATTTTTATTGACAAATCTTCATTTACATACAATCCATATTGTATGCAATCAATGGGATGCAATCAGTGGCTCATAATATCATCATATAGTTGTGTATTCATCACCATGATCATTTTTTAGAATATTTACATCACTCCAGAAAAAGAAATATAAAGAAAAAAGAAAAAACTCATACATCACATACCCCTCCCTTTTACCGGCCACTAGTATTTCCATCTACCCAATTTATTTTACTCCTTATCCCCGCTATTTTTTTAACCTTATTTTTCACTCATCTGTCCATACCCTGGGTAAAAGGGACATCAGACACAATGTTTTACAATCACACAGTCATATTGTACACTTTATATCTTCACACAATTGTCTTCAAGAATCAAGCCTACTGAAACACAGCTCAACAGTTTAAGGTACTTCCCTCCAGCCACTCCAATAAACCATGAACTAAAAAGGGATATCTATATAATGCATAAGAATAACCTCCAGGATAACTTCTCAACTCTGAAATCTCTCAGCCACTGAAACTTTATTTTGTCTCATTCTGGATGGGTCTTGATTAGTTTACTGGAATCCCTTAAAAGAAGAAACATTTTGGAGAGAGCCAGAAATGACAGAAACTTCAGAGTCAACAGAGAGAGCAGAGACATGGATATTTGGAGATGCTTGGAGCCCATCAGACATTGCTATGTCCCTTCCAATGAGATGTTAAGCAAGCAGAACCTGCAGAGAACCAAGGGAAGCTAAGAGATGAAAGCCAGCCAGAGAAGCCAAGTGAGGAACCCCCACAGGAACAAAGGCTGAAAGCAGCAAAGCTCAGTAGCAAGGGACCAGCAGATGCCAGCCACATGACTTTCCAGCTCTCAGAAGTGTTCTGTTCCCATCGACCTCCCTTGAATTAAGGTATCTTTCCCTGTATGCCTTAATTTGGACATTTTTATAGGCTGGGAACTGTAAACTTATTAAATTCCCATTTTTAAAAGCCATTCCAGTTCTGGTATATCACATTCTGGCAGTTTCCAAACTAACACAGTGACACACCCAGGTTCACTGCACACCACTGCCTCCAGTCTTTTCACCTTCTGCCTCTGGATCTATGACATCAGCTGTTGCAGAAGCAGAAGGAATCTTGAGAGCCTTCTGAAGACTGCTCATAGAACCATGGAATGTCACAACCACCAGGTCTCCTAGTTCTGGTCTAAATGCTCCCATTATGATAGAGCAACAAAGGCCGGGAGATCCTGATTGGTTTCAACATCAGAAAGTGGCAGAAGCAAGATTCAAACTCAGGTCTTTAAACTCCAACTTCAGGGCTCTTTCCCTTCAGTTATCTACTCTAAAGGTCGTCAGTTTTCTTGGCCAGGAACTTACGCTCCAAGTCTAGTCCAAATCCTATAATCCCAGCTTACATTTTTCTGTCCTTAGAAGAGTGATGAGAAAAAAACTTATCACCATTCTGCAGATGGTGACCCTGAACCTACTGCAGTGGCCTGCTACCTTCTCACACCCAATACTCTTTTTCTAAAGTAAATATCTTGTAATACCCCTTGAACCATGTTGACATGAAATTCATCGTTAATGTAGCTTACTTATACATGGACAATTATAGAGAAAATTAATAGGTTGCCTAACTGTAATATAAAGGAAAAAATGAAATAGAAAGAATTTATAATAAAACTCAAATAAAATAGCTTGTATTTCCATTCATAAATACTTGTTCAAGATTACACTGGAAATATAATGAAATAGTCTGATGATTGCATCTATAAATAGAATCACCATGAAGTTATAGCTACAAATGTGGGTTGATTCAGACATTTCATTAGCAGCTCAAATGCCAGAAGTGGGGTTGCCATTGGTGACATGGTTCTTTGAAATGATCCACAATTCTCAGTAAAGATCAAATAAAACAAAATGCAATCTTTCCTTATGCTACATGGTGGTTGCCTCTTGGTGCAGCTCCTCTAGCATATGCTTTGTGTTTGAATTTGGCATGGAATTGAGTTTTGGGTAAAGGTAATCATAAGTGGATTTTCACTTATATGAGTGTCTGGTGGGACAGTCAGTGGTCCAGGGACACACGACAACTCTTGGTTATGCAGGACTCTCCTGTGTAAATTTTTGACCCTTCTCACAGGTTGTCTATGCTCATTATGACAACCAAAATGTTCCCACACTTTTCCAAACTGCACCCCAAGAGATGTGACTGCTGTGCTGGAGAACTACTGATGACATTTTTAAGCTTTATTCATTAGATTATATTCCAAACTCTTCATATCTTTCTATGTTATTTAAGAACTGTATTTTATTTGGAAGTCCAGTTGGAAGAGGCAGTCAATAAGGGGAGGTGGAAAGAGCTCCAGAATCACAATGGGAATCCAGGTTCCTTGCTTACTATTGTATTTCCAGGTCTAGCTGGCACATAGTGGTGTTTTAATTTCCCAGCTGCTAAAGCAAGTACCATGCAATGAGTTGGCTTAAACATGGGAATTTATTGACTCATGGTTTTTGAGGCAAGAGGTTCAAAATCAAGGCATCAATTGAAGCAATGCTTTCTCCCTGGAGACTGTGGCATTCTGGGGCTGGCTGTTGGTGATCCTTGGTGCTTGGCTCTTCTGTCACAGGGCAATGTGCCTGGCAGCATCTCTCCTTTCTCTTCTAGGATCCTTGACTTCCAGCTTTTGGCTGCTCTTGTGGCTTCTCCTTCCTGCGTCCAATTTCCTTTACTGATCAGAACTTCAGTTAGATTGGACTAGGATTCACCCTCGTTCAGTTTGGCAGACCTTAACTAATAACTTCAAAGGTTCTGTTTACAAATGGGTTCACACCCTCAGGACCAGGGGCTGGGATCTGAACATGCCTTTTGTGGGGGACATGATTCAATCTTCAACAGCTGGTGTTCAACAAGTATTTGTGGAATCAAATTATTAGCTGTGTGACTTTAGGAAAATTATTTAGCCTGCCCAAACCTTTCTTTCCTCACAGTAATATGGCAGCCATTCTACCGGGTTTTCAAAAGGATTAAATGAGACCAAATATGAGAAAGCCCAGCACATGTGGTATGAACTCAGCAATTGTTATTTAGTAATTAAAATCACGGTCCTGCTATGATCTGGCTGGAATGAAATTCTGTATCATGGAAAAACTAATAGAAGAGTGTTTAAAATCAGCTCCTGACCAGACTTCTTGACCTTTTTGAAAGGTGGTTCCTTTTAAAATTGAGATCCAGTAATTCTGAGGCCCTTTGTCTAGACAGAGCTGGCTGTGAGGAGAGATGTTCCTACTTACGCCTCATGCACCTACTTCTCAAATGCCCACTGCCAGCCAGTGCTCCAGACCCCTTGAGACCTTAGTCCACTAGAGCCTAAATGAATTCCAAGAAAGAGTTCTCACACCATTCTGCACTTCAGCCCTCCAGTTCTGGCAAGGAAGAAGAGAAACTAACACTTACTGAACACCTCCTACGTATGATGCCAGGAACTTTACTTTTCCCTAAGCTCTGTCATCTTCACAAAGGTATGTAATAGGCAGCAATATCTCAGCATGTGAGAAATGAGGGAGGCAGTGAGTAACTTGCCCAGAGTCACAGAATGAGCATGAGACAGAGCTTCTTAGAGCTGGGGTTCCTTCCACCACAGTGGAGACAATTGACAGAAGCCCCTTATGTTTCCCTTCACATCCCATTTCCCTGCCCTTTTGCTCTTGCAGAGGGAACTCACAGGAAACCTAGTGTCCAAGTCAGCTCTCTGATCCAGAGGATGGTGGTCCTTCCCAGTCTCTGAAGGTTGGAAGGTAGGGAAGTTGGGTTGACCAACTTATCTGATGGTCAAATGCTGTGGAAGGGCATCAAGTCTTCAGTTCTAGTCTTAACTCTGTCACAAAGGTGCCCTGTGACACAGGACGAATCACTGCTGCTCTCTTGGCCTCAGTTTCCATATTGGGAGGATGAGGGTTTGGACTAATTAGTTTATTTTTTATGAAGGGAAGGAGCCCAGGGAAGAAACAGGACATGAGTAAGAGGCAAAAGGTGTTCAGTGGAACCCATTTCCACAAGTCACAAGAAGGAGTGAGTGACCTGTGCAAAGGTCACTGAGCAGATACACAGGATGTCAGGCCCCAGAGGCAGACCACTCCTAGTCTTCTCCTACCTGGGTGGAGAACAAGGTTGGGCCACCCAGAGGCCCAAGGACATAGCCTGTCCTTGAGGGTTGGCAGCCCAATTTCAAGCACCTTCATAGAGGGTCTAGGTGGGCTCTTTTCTTGATGGGCATGCCTCAGAACCTTTAGGATGAAATACAGGCTCTGAAGAGACTAGATCCTGCAGATTCCTTTTGTAATAATGACAGATGGTTTGCTTTTTGGGAGGCAACAGAGTTCCCTTTTAGCAAGATTTCCTTCCTCCATTTATTTATTTACTTTTTCGCTGAGTGATTCAGCAGAACAACCTCAAAACCAGTCTCCAATAGGAGGCAGGAAGAACGAAACCCTCAAACATCAGTGTTCCTGTGAGGCTTTGCCTTGTGGAACTTTCCTTAAAATAGCTGCATCAGAAGATCAGTAAGGTGGGAGTGGGGGAAGAAGGAGACTTGAAAACAGTCCTGGGGGCTCATGAAGGACTCAGATAATTGGAGTAAGGGCTCTCGGTAGGATGCCCGAATACCTCTTCTTAATAGTGGGCCTTCCCTCATCTCAGAGATTTCAGGGCTTACATGTCAGAAGGCAACATCTTCTTGGAAGAAGAAATGAACTAAGAATTTCATTCATTCATTCAAGTCTCTTGAATACAGACACTGTGGAATGTGTATTTGGGACCTTCCTGCCCTGACTTCATATTGTCTCCACCCATGCTGTAATATAACCTGATGCTCAATACAATGACTTTGGCTCCTTTAATTCAGTAGAAACAACAAACAAAAATGTTTTTGCCTTTCCTATAATATATCTAGGTTGGAAATAGGCAAAAAGTTGGAACGGTGTGGTAGAAACCTACTGCCAGGCTAGGAATTCAGGAAACCCAGGCTCTATTTCAGCTTTGATGTATTGAACCATGGGGCCTTGAGTAAGTCATTTCCCTAAGAACACAAGATCTTCAAGGTCGGGAAAAGCAGTTTTCTGTAACCAGGAAGTTGGTAGGAATTGAGAAGAGAGTTGCTGACGGGCAGAGCAGGTTAGCGTGGTTGGTGAGAGCCCTCGCCCAAGGTATGTGCGGTCATGTCCTTGCTCTCAAATTACTGGCTGGATGATCTAGGACAGGTCATTCCATCTCTCTGACCCTTCGCGTCCCCATCCATTAAGTGGGGAAAATACCATCTCAAAGTTTTGTGATGGCTGAAAGTGAGAGGATGATTAGTTAAGTGCTTAATAAGCTGAAAAGCATGCAATATTCATATCTTAAACATTTACAAATAGGAATAGCTTAGTCCACAGAGGGGCCAAAGTAAAATAGTTATAGCTACAATGATAATAACAAATATCATTTGTTGCATACTTGCAATGTAAGCCAGACTGTTTTGAGTGCTTTAAATGAATGAACTCATTTAGTTTTGTTTTTTAAGTATAAAACAATGGTACAGCAAATTTTAAAAGTGCTCTAATCTTTACCCTCTACATTCATATCACAGGAACTGATTTAATCTTCACAACAGTCCTATGCTGTTTATTCCCATTTTACAGTGGAAACTGAGGCAGAGATCGACTGTGTCGATTGGTCCCTGGCACTGTCTCAGGGATCCAGCCCATCAAACAGGTGTCTGGAGTCACAATAACTTTGGAGGCTGAGAGTTATTAGGCAGTGAAGGAAAGTTCTGAACCTCTTATGTACTTCCCTAGCTGAGGAAGCCCAGAGTTCAAAACTGAGGGCAAGAGAGAGAATGCAGCTGAATGGAAAGAGAAACAAGGAAAGAAAAGGAACATGGAATAATCGATTTGACATAGGAGAGGAATAATTTGAGAAAGGGAACAGTTACTGATGTTGGCCAGGGTAAGTTTCTGATGATGGTGACCTTCGGAGTTTGGGTGTGGAAGACTCAGTTGTTAACCCACTTTCCTGATGATGGGCAGAGAAGAGGACCAACTGCAGAAAGGGGATGTGTGTGGTCCTCTCCCTCCACCTCTATAACTTCTCACTGCTCCCAGTCTGTGGCCAGCAGCAAGTGTCCCACTCATTGCCCCACACACGCCACTTCCCTCCAGAGTTTCTACATCATCTTTTGCAAAGAGGCAGCAAAGGCTGGACTTAGAAAGCAGGTTTGGGTGAGAGGTACACAATGGTCCCACTGCTGTAGGTGACAGAAGAATGGGTGACCTGCTCTCGGGTCACAGAAATGGACCAGAATCACAGTAGAAGGCAGCCTGGCCTCCTGAAGGAACTCTGGGCTGGAAGGCAAGACACTGAGTCCTGGCACTGGCTTCACACAGTCTTGCACTCAGAGTCCTACTTTGGGGAAGTCACTCTCATCTCTGGTCCTTGGTTCCCTGAGCTGTGGAATTGGAGGCATGAAGTCACGCTAAAACTCATTGCACTTTGCATTGTGATTGGAGATCCCAGTGAAAAGCTGAATTCAGTCACTCCGGTAAGCCCAAGTTTATAT
This sequence comes from Tamandua tetradactyla, assembly GCF_023851605.1. NCBI lineage: Eukaryota > Metazoa > Chordata > Mammalia > Pilosa > Myrmecophagidae > Tamandua > Tamandua tetradactyla. The sequence goes on from NC_135333.1 coordinate 24,816,093, forward strand.
GCTGTTCAAATCTTGGGGTGGGGGAGGCACAAGCAAGCATCTCTGTATCTGCACTCATTCTCTTGCCTCTTCATTCACCCTCTCTACCACCTCTTTTGTTCTTAAAGGCCCTAAGAAGCTTGTGAGCTCATGACTGATGGAATAAACATCAGTTCCTTATTTGGGAGACAGGACATTCTCCCCACCCCACCCCACCCCCTCACCCTCATTTTCCTTCCAGGCTTCCCAACCCAAGCCCCCTCCACTCAGTTTCCTGCTTCCTGAGGGTCTTTGAGATGCTGGGAGACCTCACCATTTGCTGGCTGGGATTACAATTCCGCTTCACTTGTTTGAGAGCGAGCCTGTGTGTGAGCAGGGTCTGGGTGAGAGAGAACCGGAATGAATACAGGGAGGGAAGGGGGGTTGTGGGGGTGAGGGCACTTAGAACAGGCCAGTTACAAGAACCTAAAATTAGCTCTGGGAACTGGAATGTTGGGGTCTGCAAGGAGCAACAGCTGTGAAAAGAAAGCATAAGACAGGGAAAGAAAATATGGTCCACGCCTACCGCAAACCTCTGCTCTCCCACCCCACCTTCCCTGGGTCTCCATAGTTTTCAATCCACCCCTAGAACATCTCTGTCCAACTCCTGGAGGCTGGTCAGTGAGCATTTCCCCTCCATATGCTGTCATTTTCCTCTCTGGTAACCACTAAACAATGTGGCCTAGGATTCCTGATAGGGCAAGGTTTAATTGGAAACAGGAAAGTGGAGGACAAGTTTGGGTCTGGGGTGACGACGATAATGAGGAAATGACAGGCCTATCCAGGCGAAAGGGTGACAGTGGAGGAGGGTCACATGGCCAGGAGGGCGCTCCATGCGCCAGAACGTTCCCCCCTAGAGAGCTGGACACATGAGGGAGATCTGAGGCATGGCCAACAAGAGGAAGCAGCCTGGGAAAGGCTTTGAGAAAGGAAGGGGAGGAAGGGCTGGGGGCCAATGTACCCCTTCGCACAGACATGAAGACAAATGGATCCTACTGAGTTTGGAGCTTGACTTTCCCTGTGACTGCCGCTCATATCTCAGATTCAAGTCTTGTGGAGGAATGTTGGAGAGAAGCATAAGCCAAAACCTAAGACGAGAGACCCATAGGGAATGACCCTTTACAAGACGGGCTTGAGATTCGGACCTTACATACCCAGGGCTCAAAGCCCTAAGCTCCCTCCTCTAGCTCCTTGTCCAGGTGCGGTAGTTTGACTTTCAGGGACTTTGCTGAAATGTGAGGAGGTCTGCACTTTTGTGACACAGGGATGGTGGGGAGGTACTCAGTCATACAGCCCATGCCAAACATGGGGAGGAAGGCTGAGGGGGGGGGGGCATGGGGCCTTTGTGAAAGCCACTTGGGGAAGGGAAAGGGTGGAAGTGGATATCTGTTGAGTACCTTTTGTACTTGTTATGACCTAAGCTCCATGCTCTCAGCTTTTCTTGCTTTATCTAGCATGATCACAGAATGGAAGCTCCAGGAGAGAGAAACATGGAATGTTTTCTTTACCAAGGAAGCCCGGCACCGGGAAGTATATAGTAGGCCTTCAACAAAAACCTGTTGAATGAATGCACTATTCATAAACGCTCTGCAGTGTAGGTATTATTGTCCTCTTTTATAGATGAGGAGGCTGACGCTGACATCGAGAAGTAGAATCATTTTCTCAAATTCTCACAGTGAATAAGAGCCAAGATTTGAACCTCTGTGGCTCAAAAGTCCAGGCTCATTTTTTTGTGCAGCCAATTCCATCCTTAAGTCACGCTGTTTCATAAGGTTCCTAGGTTCCCATCTCTGCTTCCTTGGGGTTTTCCCACTTCTGTTATGCTGTGGACTACCAGATGTCTTAATGCACTTTCCTCCCTGATGGTCTAGGACTCCTAGATAGGCTTTATTTCACTCTTTTTCAAAAGTATTATCAGTCCTTGCTGCCTTCCTTTATAAGCCTACTCTGTTTAGGTAGCTATGGGTAATAACAGACAGCCTCAGCTGAATGGTGCACTGACTTGGCTACACTCCCAGGTTACATAATTATACACACATACTAAAATGCACGTCTTATGTGTGCAATTCTAATACATCATTGTTATTCATAGTAAACCATTTCTTCATCTCTTCCTCATTCTCTATTTACTCCTCTCTCTTTCCCACCATTCTTATATCTGCACTTTTCTCCCAAATCCAAACTAGTTAGGGGTCTTGTGCCTTGTGAGGTAGAAGAGATTTTATACTTAAGTCAGATTTCATTAGCGCTGACTTACTTCACCCTTACCTTTATCTCAGACCATCTCCTGAGCTCCATATAATATATATGTATCTATATCAACTGCCTCCTTCCCACCTAACCTGGGTGTCACATAGGTACTTCAAACAAGATTCAAAACTGAACTTTCCCTCCTGCTACAAACTTCATTTTGACTCATCTTATTTTGCCCTCAGCTGCAATATACCACACCTGAACCTGGGTAGAAAAAATGTAACCATTAACTTCATTTGTGTCCTCAGGATGTCCCTGCCATCCTGTGACATTTCCCTAGTCCATTTTCTCTCCAACTCTTCTAGGCAATTATTTCATATTGTATTTCTTCTTCTCGCACTAGTAATATGTCCTCCTCCTTTAAACTCTCAGTGATGATGACTTTGCTTCATATTTCTTTGAGAACAACAAAAGCAACTAGAAAAGAACTATCAAACTTCCTATCACCACATGCACCCATTTTCCAGAATCTGTGCTCATATGCTCTGCCTCCCACTTATTCCTTTGGATGAACTCTGGGCTTCTATCCATGAGAGCCCTTTGACTGTGCTCTAGGTATCATCCCTTTTTGTCAATCCCAGGAAATTACCAACTTGTCCTCTCTCTTTTGCACCATCTTTGCATTTTCTATTGGATCTTTTCATCATTATTCAAACATGCTATTATAACATCTCCCTTAAAAATGGAACTCATTCCTTGATTCTATAGTCCTCTCCAATTACCACCCAATATTCTGTTTACCTTTATAGCAAGAAGTTTACACTCCTGGACTCTGCTATCTTTCCTCCATTCTTTCGTGAGCCCACTCCCATCAGGTATTTCCCCCCATCCCTCCACTGATACAACTCTTGTTGAGGTCATTGATGACTTTTAGGTTATTAAGTATAATGGTCAAATTTCAACTCCCAATTTACTTTACCAAGCAGCAGTGTTTCACACAGTTGATCAATCCTCCTCCTTGACATATTTTCCTCACTTGGCTTCTGGGACACAACTCTCTCTTGATTTTCACCAAATACTTGCTGTCAGACACTTTTGCTGATTCTTCCCCATCTTCCTGACCTCTAAACTTTAAGGCACCCCAGTCTCTGTCCTTTTCTAGCAACCTCCTTTCCTTGGTGATCACATTCAGTCTCATGACTTTAAATAACATCTATGTGCTGAGACTCCCAAGTTTATAACCCTGGGCAGTCCTTTCCCTCTATACCTAAAGTCAACTACCTACCTATTCAGTATCTCTACTTGGGTGTCTCAAACATACCAGTGTTGTATGTTACCAGTGAAACTCTGATTTCCAACCCTTCTGACTGCTCAACCTGCATCTTTTCCCACCTCAGTTAATGGCAACTCCTTTCATTATATCAGCCCCAAAGCTGCCCCTCTGAATAGGTAAACCATGCAGATATCACAATTCTGAAAACTGAGGTCCAGAGAGAATAGTTCACCCACAGAATAAGTGATGGAGAAGGCAATAGAAGCCACCTGCTAACTCCTAGGCCAGGCTCTTTGCACTCTCTGCTACAAGATAACTCCTGCCCATCCTGGTGGAAACAATGCAAGGTGGGAAATGAGCCCTGGGACCAGGTCTGTCTTGTGCTAGCTGTCAGATGCTAGGACAGTTAACTGACCTTTCTGAGTGTCAGCTTCTAATCTTTAAAATGGAAATAGTAGCACCTGCCTGCCTATTTCATAGTGGAGAATCACATGACATACTAATGCACAAAAGCTTTGACCTACCATATCCAGTGTACATGATCCATCATTTCAAATACCTCATGATAAGATTAACAACATCTTTGGTTTGTTTTCATGCTTGTGGACCATATAAAAAGATGTCACACTCCACATGAAGTGGATTACTCTTGCGCTTGTATGTCATTCATTCATTAATTCCCACAGCAAATGTTCATTCATCACCATGCTTATGCTGGTGTTTGTCAGCCAAGGAGGTCACCCAGAAACTAACTACTTATATTTCTACATCCATAACCAACATTAGAAAGGCAGGAGAGGGCAAGTCCTAGTGAGTTGCTGCTCAGTATCAGGCTTGTGCAAGACCTGGGGAGCAGAAGCTTTCAACTAGGAAAGGGTGGTGTTTGCACAAAGCTGGAATCAGATGTCTGGAGAGCAGTTTGAGCCCACAGAGGATAGGGCAAAACTCTCCTAGGACATTTGGAAAAGCCATCAAGCCTGCAAAAAATGGTGAGGAGAGGATCCTATACTGGAAAACAGATCTTCTCTGCCAAAAAACTCTCATTGTTTCTGTCTCTAAGGACAATGTTGGGCCATAGTGGAGATTAAAGCAGGGCCAGTAGATTGGGAAATGTTGCAGATATTGGTGTTATTTCATTTTTTTTTCAGAATAAGGACATGAATGAGGGGTACAAAACCAGTCCTAGGAAGTTTTTAACAAAATGGAGACAGTGCTGAGGAGCTTCTAGAAGGACAGAGTCAGAAGGTAGGACATGACCTCCAAGAGTGGCTTCCCTGTTCTTCTAGAACAGAGGTCAGCAAAGCTTTTCTGTAAAAGGCCAGATAGTAAATATTTTAGGCTTTTTGGGCCATGTGGTCTCTGTTGTAACCATTCAACTTTGCCATCATAGCGTGAAAGCATCCATAGACAATATGCCAACAAATGGGCGTGGTTGTGTTGTAATAGAAATGGAGAGTGCATACGTTGTCTAAAGAAGGCAGCATTTATTCAGCTCCAGCAGATTGTTGTTAGATGGGTTAAAGGTCAGTGATGACCAGGTCCTCCGATTTCTTAAGAGAAGCTGCAATTCTAGATTTTTATAAGGAATTTTTAAATTTAGTTTTTGGTTGTTATTTAAAATTCTGGTCAATATCATACAGAACAAATCAAAGCTCATTTATTAGTCCACTTCCAGCCCATGGGGCACACTGACACTGTAGTCTATTGTGTGCTGGACCCTGGGCGGGTCTAGAAGATCCAGTGTCTGCCCTCCAGGAATTCCTAGTCAATTGAGGGAGACAGACACACTGAGTGCTGAAAGTATTAGAGCCTGCAATTGAATTAGGTAGACGGTATAGTGGAGGAAGAGTGGTAAGAAGAAAGAGAAGGGAGAGTAAGAAAGAGTTGCAAGAAGAATTGATGTCCAAAGCGAACCTTGCAAGATGAGCTGGGATTCTGAAGTGGACTAGGTGTGAAATGGAGTTCCTGGCAGAAGAAACTGTAGGAGCAAAGGGAGGGCAAACTTAGTACCATTGCAAAGTTCCAGCATGTTTCTCCCTAAAATGATACAGTTGCTTGGATTATATGCGCAGGTATGTGCTTAATCTGGACCTTAATATGAATCACTAGGTGCCTTATAAAGGGAAGGCCACAGAATGGACAGGGCATTACCAGGTGAGCTGCAAGCCAAGGAACTCCAAGGATTGTGGAAAACCAGTATCAGAATTTACAGACACTGGGGAGAAAGCATCACTTTGTTGATACCTTGACTTTGGACTTGCCCTGGTCTCAAAACCCTGAGTCAATAAATTCTCCTTGTTTAAGCCCAAACATCGTATGGTGTAGTAGATTGAATTATGTACCCCAGAAAAGGACACATTCTTAATTCTAATTCATTCCTGTGGATGTGGACCCACTGTGAATAGGACAGACATCATTTTAGTTAGGGTGTGGCCTCACTAAATGAGGTTGAGCCTTAATCCTGTTACTGAAGGCTTTGAGAAGAGAAAACCACATGGAGGGACAGAAGCTGGAAGTCAACAGAACCCAGAAGAGAAGGGAAAGGATATAGCCATGTGACAGAAAAACCAAGGACCCAAGGATCACGGGAAGTCAGCCCCAAAGAACCAGAGTCTTCAGGGAGAAAGCATCGCCTTCCTAATGCCTCAATTTCGGCCTTCTAGCTTCAGAACTCTGAGCCAATAAATTTCTATTGTATAAGCCAACTAATTGCATGGCGTTTGTTTTAGCAGCTGGGAATCTAAGACATGATATTTGTGATAGCAGCTCAGGCATATTTAGGCAGATGGAAAAGAAGAGCACTAGTGCCAGATGGGCCTGGAGGGAAGGAAGTACGGGTCTCGATGGCCAAGAATGGATCTTGTACTTATCCTGAGGACAATAGAAGCCATTAAAGTTTGAAACTGAGACCTGGCATGATCAGATTTGCATTTTAAATGCTAATTCTGACTGTGGGTGGAGAGAACTGGAGAGAGTAGTGCAGGGGCAGGGAGGCCAGTTAGGAGGTTGTTGTAGCAACACAGAAAAACAGCTTTTGAGGACCTGAACTGAGGTTGCCCCCTTTTTGCTCTAACCTTTGCGTTTTTAAAAGGGCAGGATTTTGGAAAGTGCACGGGGGTTTGTGTCCACTCACTCATTCAACAAATGCTCACTGAGGGCCTCCTTGGAACCTGAGATGAGGAAAAGTCCTTGTCCTGAAAAGCTCACATCTTCCTTATGGGACCCATCTGAGCCACAAACACCAGGGGTGCCAAGAGAGTGGTGGCCTGGTCCTCCCCATCCCCACAGCCAACAAGTATCAGCAAAGGCACCCTTTCACCTTCACGTGGACCCACCTTAGCTTGGTGCATCCTTTAGACTGCAAAAGAGAAGAGTGGTCCCAGGGAATGGGAAATGGTGGTGGTACTGATTCAGCAATACCCAATAACCCACCTACCTCAAGGTACCATCGTGGTACAGTAACAGCCCTGGCCACAGAATCAGAAGACCTGCTACTGAGGGTACACTCTGCTATTTCCTAGTTGTGACCCCTTGGGCTGATTCCCTCAAACTCTCAGAATGAGAAAAAAAGTTTTTGCAATTATGATTAAATTAAGGATCTTGAGATGGGTGATTGATCCTGGATTATCCATGTAGGCTTTAAATGCAATGTGTCCTTATATGAGGAAGGCAAAGGGAGATTTCATACACACGGGGAGAAAGTGATGACAATTCTGGCCTTGAAGTTTGGAGTGGTGTGGCCACAAGCCAAGGAATACCAGCAGCCATCAGAAGCTGGAACAGTCAGGGAACAGATTTTTCCTTAGAGCCTCCTGAATGGAGCATGGTTTCACCTCGATTTCAACCCAGTGATACTAATTATGGACTTCTAGCTTCCAGAACTGTGGAGAATAAGCTTCTGTTGTTTTAAGCTGCCAAGTTTGTGATGGTTTGTTAGAGCAGCCACAGGAAAGTAATACAATATTTCATGCCCATTATCTCCATAAATCCTCAAAATAACCTATGAGGTAATTCAGTATTATCACTTACTCTTTACTGGGCAGTGCTCATCAGTATTATAACTGACATATTTGGTAGATACTGTTATCAACCCATTTTACAGATACAGATACTGCATCCCAGAGAAGTCACGTAGGTTGCCCAGGGTTACAGGGCTGGTTTATAGTTGAGCTGGGCTTTGACTGCAGCGGTCTGGCTTCAGTGTCCCTGTTTTGGGGCCTCCTTGAGTGGTCCTCCCTCTGCCCCAGAGCTGGGATCCTTTCATACTGAGCCACAAACACCTTGAGCATTTGATTATCACCCTCCCTCTCGGATCCCATGAGTAGCAGATGGGACCAAGGTCGTTGGAAGCATTTGGTAAACTCTTAAGTGTGGTCCAAGAGGGGGACATAAGAACTCAAAGTGTAAACAAATCTGTTTTCTTGGCTGGGCATGGCAGGGAGTTCCTAACTATGGATCTGAGGTAGGTAGATGCCTCAGCAACAGAAACCACAACCACCCCATCCCCTATACCCACCTCAACTTCCAAGCACCCACAGGAAAGTTCCTGAAATGTGGAGGTGCTGTGGTTAGACACCTGGTGACTCTGCCCAGGCCACAATGCTGACCTCGCAGCATCGTCACAGGACACCACAGTGCTGGCTCTTCAAGTCTTAATCCAGCCTTGCAACCAGCTCCTTGGCATTTCCTCCCATCTCACCTTCCCTGTGGGTGTCAAAGTCAGATCCAGTGCCTCACCAAGTCATAACATGTCTTTAGCTAGAATGACTTCTTCATAACACAGAGAAAGAGACAGGCACAGAGACATTTAAGGACCTATACACGGTTGTGCATTTGGTGCATTTTGTACAAAGCATCCTTTGCTTCCTAGCTGTGGATTTTGGTGTTCTCAGCTCCCCATTCATCACAGGCAGCTGGAAATTCTGTCTGTTGGGAATAACTGAGAAGGGAGAAGTTGGCATTTGGGCATATTAGATTACACTTCATGGCTTAGAGTCAGGCCAACCTTCTTTTTAAAAAAGATTATAACACAGACATCTGTTTAGAAAGGAACGTCTCACTTGGTGCAATGTCATTCCCGATGCATCAGGAAGGACCCAACCTCAGTGGATTTGTCAGATTCCAAGATATCAAGCCAACTTCACCAATCAATTATTCATTCTGTCATTCTTGCATCCATTCATCCCATATCCATTGAAGTTATTGAGAACTCACATATTAGGTACTGTACTAGCTGCTTGGGATATAAAGAATAAAAGACTCTCTATCATGAAGAAAACACAGATTAATGTGAAGAGAGATAAGAAAATAAATCATTGCAGCATTCCTTGAACTCACACATTAGCTTTCATTTCTTGATTTTTGCCATTATCTTGTACTAATTTACTATTTGTATTTACTCAGTATTTTCTTTGAACTGAGTCATTTTTTCCTCTTCCTTAAATGCCCCTTTGGTTTTATCCCAACCAAAAATATCCATGAATTCACAAGTTTAATTTGGTAGTTAAGTTTTTTTTTACTATTGCATCTTGTACTTAACTATGAAAAAAAGTTGACGGGGGATATCACCTAAAACTTCTCATGTTCCTCGAGGGATATATGAACCACCCTGTAGAAAACACTAAATTATTGCAATGGAAGATAGCATGTGCTCTGATAGAGGTCTGCAGGCTGCCATGCCATGAGGAAAATGCTTTTATCCTATCAAGTCCTGGTTGGTCAAGAAACACTAGGGTTAACAGTTTGATAAGCGGCACCTCAAGACAGGAAATTTTATGGCAGGAAGCAGATAATTCTAGATCTTGGAAGCATTAACGTCTCAAATTTCAATTGCCATCTGAGGAAGAGACAAGGCCATTCCCATTTCCAATTTTCTAGAACAGAGGCTACAGGCAAAGGGGATCTGTGATGTAAGACCGCATGTTTCACCCCTTTGTTTCCATCCAGACCCAATGCCCAATGACATTCCCGTGGGAGACACATTCTCATGGCCTTACGCTGGGTGGAGTGTGATCCCCAGAGCCTGCACTTAACTGTAGCATATCAAAAAGCAAGCCAGAGAAGATGACATCATTTAAAAGCTAACTTTGAACATGCTTTAAATTATTCTTTTAAAAAGAAAATACAAAACTCCAGGCCTGTCACTATCAGTAAAAAAAAGCTTATTTGTAACAACCCCCTTCCGCCCCCAAATGGGATGCACCAATATGGGGAGGGTATTACTCATTTCATTCATTCATTTACTCCATAAGTATTGACTGTGCACCCACTTTGTGCCTGACACTGGGGTTAGAATGATGGTCCAAGAAGGACCCGGTCCCAGCCTCCATAAGCTAGCAGGAGAGACTGACATGAGTCAGATAGTCATCCAGAGAAATGTAAGATGTGAGGAGTGCTAGGAAGAACTGATGATTGGTGCTGGGTTATAGCAGCAGATTCTGATCTAGCCCCAGAGGTCAGAGAAGAGAGAATGAAAGAACGGCAGTGGTTGAGAATTGTGAATGTAGAGACATGGAATTACACCATGGAACATGACCAGTCAGTTGCTCCTCATTAAAATCCTTCCATGAACCGGGAGTTGTGCCTCACCCTACATCTATATTTAATCTTCACCACAGCTCTCTGAAGAAGGCATTACAAGTCCCACTTCACAGGAGAGGAAACTGACTCAGAGAAGTTTATTGACTTGCCCATGGGCGCATAGCTGGCTAGGGGTAGAGCTGGGAATCAAACCTAGTCTGAGTGACTCTCAAGCCTGTGCTTTTCTCCCAATATGCACTTCCTCCTTATTTAATGAAAAAAATATCGCTACCAGCTGCATTGCACTTTGCAGGTTACAATTGTGACTATCATCCATATTGACTCCTTTAATCTTCAGATCCATTGATGATGCATGTGGGGCAGGTACCCCCAACCCCATTCTGCAGTGGGATAACCAGAGCAGAAAAGCAAAATGAGCAGAGAGACCTAGAAGGAAGGACTCCCTCTCAGGGTAAGGTGGTACAAATCTTTACATATTCTTCCTTGCTCCAGGCACTGCTAAGTCCAACAGAGGAGTTCCCATGTGCTAGCTGAAACTCTGAGCCTTCTGCTTTGAGTGTTGTTTTTCTTTTGCCTACCTGCCTGGTACAGATTAGGCAGCTGACAGCTCACTGATGTGGGACATGGCACAAGCTGACCAGTGCAGGAATTTCATGGCCTACAGCTGGCCCTGGGGAAACCAGAAGGTAAATAAGATGGGTATCTCAGAGTCTGTCCTGGGGAGTAAAATTACAGGTGATTGGACAGTTGCTGCCCAACGGAGTAGCACCCAAGTGGACCAGAGAGCCATGTCTACTGTTCCCATTTTCAGTTCACATCTGTGCAGGCGTTGGTATTTTCCCTTAAGTATTAGCTGAGAAGTGCTGGCCAGAGACCTCAGAAAGTTCTGACTTTCCCCACCCTTGGAAGCCTCATCACAAAGAGCTTTGCCATCCACCAAGCACCCTGCAAATGGGAGGGATTGCACCTTGATCTCAAATAATGACTGTTTTCATTGCAATTACCCCTCTGACTTAGCAGCTCTGTGACTTGGGCAAGCTACTGAGCTTCCTGTGACTCAGTTTCTTTTTCCCTAATATGGTGACATATATTAACCATACCACAGGATCATTATTACGATGATCAAATGATATATTATAAAACAGGTATATACTTAGCTGTTTGGCCTAATAAGCAATTGATAAGAGCTAGTAGTTACTATTAATCTTGTTATTACTTCTATTTTTTCCCTCCATTCTTCCCCCACTCCCACCAAGCTTTTTAAGATTATATAAGGCCCTGGAACTACCAACACCTTTAAGGCCCAGTTGCTGCCTTGAGGAGTTCATGGTCCAGCAAGGAGTTCTTAGTCTTGTGCAGGGTCACACTGCCAGCAAGTAGAATAGGAGGGAAAACCCAACTTTTAGGGTCTTGTTCATTCCTGTTCCCTCTCTCATCCTCTTTTTCCACCATGGTACCTAACACAAGGACGTGCCCAATGAATCCTTGAAGGTCTGACTAGGCAGTTAAGGGCACAGATCTTAGAGCAAGACTACTTGGTTTGAATCCTGGCTCTGTCACTTCTGTACTGTGTGGCCCTGGGCAAGTTACCTAACCTCTCTGAGTTTCAGTTTCCCCACCTCTAAAATGGAATTGTGTTAAGGTACCTATCCCAGGGGGGCTGTGTGGAGGCTTAAAAGGATTAATAATAAAGACCTTTCATTAGGGCAAGGTACATAGTTAGGGCTACTGAACATTATATTATTGTTGTTAATTAGTTGAGGAGGAGAATGTTCATGCTTAACAAAAGGGCTGAGGCCAACTGCATTTGAGGATTTTCCCAACTTGTTTTCTGATGTGTTTTCCCTTCTCCAGGGCTGCCTTGGAGTTTTTGGGCAAAGAGATATAGAGTTCTGCACAGGCGTAGAGCAGACTATGCTTCTGCACTTAGGGTTGTTTCTTGAAACAAGAAGTCTGGAGAGAAAGCTATTAGATGTCGCCATGTTTCCCATGTGCCCTGCCAGCTGAGAGAGAAACCCTGAACTTCATCGGCTTTTCTTGAGTGAAGGTAACCTCTTGATGCCTTAATTTGGACATTTTTGTAGCCTTGCTTTAATCTGGAAATTTTCACGGCCTTAGAACTGTAAACTTGCACCTTAATAAATTCCCCCTTTTAAAAGCTGCTCTGTTTCTGGTGTATCAGCCTGGCAGCTTGCACGCTAGAACAGCTTTTCTGCCTCCTTTTTCTATTCTTTTGCAGAACAGTTTTCTTTTTTTAAACACAAGCAACAACAAAGGTCTCCCTGCCTCACAATGAAGTTTTCCCTCTGAGTCCTCCCTTTCCCATCTTTTTAAAGGGCTGTTACCCCCCCCCCCCCCCGCTTCCAACCTATTTTTTAAGGAAAATTCCGCAGCAGGAAGGAAAACAAATGGATTTCCAGGCCTCATGGTTTTAACACAGGTAACCTAGCTTCCTTTGGTCTATGGACCTGGGTCCCAAATTGTGATCAGGAGTTACTTACCCAGCCCTTCAGGACCTCTCAAGGACCAGGTGGGAGCAGAAACCACCAGGATGCTTTCCGCAGGTAAGGAGGCTTCAGGCCGGGGAGGCCGAGCTTGGCCTCATTCACAGCGGAGCTGACCTCTGGGTGCTGGAAGCCTTGTCTCTTGGTTCCTGCCCCCCATGGCACTCTTCCTGTCTTTGCAGAGCTTCTCAGTCACTAAGGCCTGACCCTCTCCTTTGCTTCCTGCCTTGACCACAGGTTTATATTGCCTGCATGCTTAGACTTGAAACAGACCTTTGGCCTCAGTTGGAGAGAAAGGAGGGAGTGGGACAGTGGTGAGCTGGAGCTCACGCGTCAGGCCTAACCCGGACAGCTGCTCCTCAGCCTCTGCTAATTATTCCCTGAGAATGTGGGCCCAGTGCTCCCGGTTTTTCAGAAGCTGGAAATCTGAATTTTCCTGAATGTGTGTGGCTTAACATTAAAAAGAACGAAAGACAGGAGGAAAAGAAAAATGCTCACAAGCCAAACAAAAGACATCTATGGGTCAAATCTGGCCTTGAGGTTACCAGTTTCATTCTTTTTTGAAACTCTCTGATTTAAGGAGAACTTAAGAGACGTCTTGCCCACCTTTCCTTACCATGCAGGAATCCCCTCCACACCATCATGGAGAGCCAGTTGAGTGGCCTCGGATCCCCCATGATTCAGTGATGGAACTTCGTCAGGACTCATGGTGCTACTAGCTCTTCATCATGCTAAGCCCCAAATCTATCACCTTGTAGCTTATCCACTAGTCCTAGTGTCTTCTTGGGGTTAAACTCATGTTTTTCCTACAGACAGTCCTTGTATAACTGCTAGGCATAAACTCTCGAGCCAGACTGTCTGGGTTCAACTCCCAGCCTTAGTATTTAAGTGCTTAGTACTTAATAGCAATGTTCAGCTCCCAACCCCAGGAGTTAAGTACTTAGTAATTAATAGCAGTGTCATCTTACACATGTTACTTGATCTATGTGTGCCTTTTCTGTAAAATGGGGATAATAGTAGCACCTACCTTATAAGGTTGTTTATGAGAGTTAAAGGAGCTAATATATGAAAAGTGTTTGGTTAGGGCAATGTAAGCATTTGTCATTAATATTTTCCTCTTTCCCAGATTAAAATTTCCAACTGTTCTTAAGTGTTCCCCATGCTCCATTATTTCTGAGGATTTCTTGGTTTTGGGGGTGTGCCAATGTGGCTCCCATGCCCCTCAGCTCCTGTGTAATCCCCTCCCCTTGTGTGGGGGCAGAGCCTCTTTCAGCCGATAGACATGACAGAATGAACATGATTATGTGTATGTGATCAAGCTGCTTGAAACTATCGTGTTCATCTATGGAGGAGTCTCTCCCCTGCTAGTTTTAAAGAGTCAGGCTGCCATACAGTGAGCTGCTTTGGAAAGGATCATGTGGCAAGGAACTACGGTGGCCTCCAGCCCCAGCCAGTGAGAAACCGAGGACCTCATTCCACAAGGAACTAGGAATATTGCCAACAGCTACGTGATTGAGGAAGCAGATTCTTCCCTGGCCAAGTAAAGGGGAGCCTGCAGCCCCAGCTCACATCTTGACCGCAGCCTTGCAGAGGACCCAGCTAAGCCATGCTCAGACTCCTGACCCACAGAAGCCATGAGATAATAAATTTGTGTCATCTCAAGTCCCAGGTTTGTGGTGATGTTTTCATACAGCAAGAGATGAATAATACAGCCAATGAATTGCAACGCTAACTCTTCCACCCACCCAACTTTGGAGACTCTCTAAAATGTCAATGGCCTGCTTAAAACAAGAGTCTTGGCATAGAATGGAATATCAAGCAGGCATTATTTACACACTTTATGTTGTGTAGCCATAAATTAATGCCACTGCTTTCCTACTGGATGTAAGAGAAAAAATATATTTGTTCTTGCAAGAGCAGTGCTTGATCTCCTACTGGACACTGTATTGGGTTGGATGTTAAGAGGCAGAGAGGTTTATCTCTTCCCTTCATGCTCCCTTGAGAAGCAGACATTCCCTGGTTCAGGGTGTAATCGGTGTAGGTGATATCTGCAATTCATGCATTTTCCTGCCCTCTTTGTTGTGTCTTTCCTCTATCAAAAAGAAGGTAGGGTGTCCTGCCCAGGGTACCCACTTATGGGGAACACCCAGCCACAGCTGACCCATCTGAAACAAAATGATTCCTACCTGCGAGTGATTTATGGAGAAGGGTAGAGCAACTGACCCACCCAAATGGACTATCTACCACCATGCACGATCCTGGAGAAAAGGAAGGGGGAGGAAAATAAGTAAAACTAAACTTTAAACAAATGGCCCCACATTGCCTATTGCCTCTTGCCCTCCAATATTCTTTACTTGTGAAAGTGCCTGCATGCTTGTTTCCTCTGAAAGTGTACTTATTAAATTTCTTGGAAAAAAAAAAGAGGCAGGGGAAGAAAAAAAAAAAGAAGCACATGAGCTTATGTGTTTAGTTATGGCTGGAGGAGTTGTAAGGGACCATCTAGAGCCACTTTGTGTTAGGGGGCGGCTGTACTGAGTCTCCACAGCTAATAAGTTACAGGGCCAGGAATAGAACTATGCCTTCTGACACCCAGTATAGTGCTCTTTGCTCAAATTAAAACCCACCATTTTCTTCCTTCTGAGCAGGAAAGTTCCAGGTGGAGTTTGGGTGCGATGTGCAGTCAAAAAGGTCCCTCCTCATTTTCCTTTTGTTCTTGGGTAAATGAACTTGCTTCTGTGAATCTCAGTCTCCTCAGCTATAAAATGAAGCTGGTAAGGCCTATTTTCCAGGAAGTCAGTGAAGGCTGATGGGATAATATATTTAAAGTGCGTGGCTCTGAGCAGCTGCAGAGAAGTCGTTGCTCACATGATCAGGCTCTTTAGGTGAGAATTTACAATTCTCACCATCCCATCCCGCACTCCATTGCTTGCAAAACACTTATTGAGCAACAGGTTTCCAGAAGGCATTTTCCTAGATTAAAAGGATCTGGTAGAGGGGGTATAAATCTCCCTGGCAATGTGGGACCTGACTCCCAGTGATGAGCCAGTTCCTGGCAGCCTGGGATTGAGAAATCCTTCTTGACCAGAAGGGAGAAGAGAGAAATTAGACAAAATAAAGTCTCGATGGCTGAGAGATTCCAAACAGAGTTGAGAGGTTGTCCTTGAGGTTGTTCTTATGCATTATATAGCTATCCCCTTTTTAGTCTATGGTATATTAGAGTGTCTAAAGGGAAGTCCATGAAACTGTAGGGCTGTATTCCAGTAGCCGTGTTTCTTAAAGATGATTGTATAATGATAGAGCTTTTACGATGTGACTGTGTGATTGTGAAAACCTTGTGCTGATGCTCCTTTTATCTAGGGTATGGACAGATGAGTAAAAAAAGTAAGACCAAAAAATAAATAATAAGGATGAAAATTAAAAATAAGGATAAAAAATAGGGGCATAAAGGGTAATAAACTGGATAGATTGAAATAGTGGTAGTCAATGAAAGAGAAGAGAAGAGGTATGAGATGTATGAATTGTTTTCTTTTTAATTCTTGAGTGATGCAAATGTTTCAAAAATGATCATGCTGATGAATACACAACTATGTGATGATACTGTGAACCATTGATGTATACTGTGGTTGACTGTATGTGTGTGAATTCAGTAAATAAGGTAGAATGAATGACTGGAGCTACCTTGCTTTTTCCTGAGACTGAGCCTGAAGAAAGAGAAGAAAGAGCAGGAGGAAACCCAAAGACTTTCACAACCACCTTGGAGAGGGGGAACAGATACAGCATTCTAGCAAAACACACTCCCATTTACTTATTGCTCACTTTCCATTTCCCAAGCACAATGCTGAGCCCTTTCAATGGAGTCTCATTTAATTCCCACATCAGCGTGATGAGGTTGGCACTCCTTGTGGTCCCAATTTCTAGATGAGGAAGTTGAGATCCAGAGACGTGAACTCTTTTGCCTGGAAGCACACAGTTAGTAAGAGGTAGAGTTGGGGGTTTGGAACGCAAGCCTGTCTGACTCCAGGATCGAAGCTATTTAACACTGCAAAAGCAGAGGGTGGTTTGGTTTTAGGAGATACATACTGAGGTAGTTAGGAGTCAAATAGCATCAGGTCTGCAACTTCTTAAACAGTTGAGAGAGTGAGGAAGAGGGGGAGAGAGAGATCGAAAGAAGAAGGAGGAGGAGGAGGAAAGGAAGGAAGGAGTGAGGAAATGTAGTAATGGGTTAATATTTGGGGAATCTGGGTGAAAGATATCTGATAGTTCTTTGAAGTATTCTTGCAACTTTTCTGTCAGTCTGAATGATGTCAAATCACGACATGTTTTAAAATGTTGATGGTAGGAACAGGATGTGATTTGTTCCCTGGCGAGGAAAGGCATGGATTCTGCTTGGTTAAAATGAAGAGGAAAGAGGGTGATACTGAGGTGGGGGAGTGGGAGGGACTCAGGGGACCAGATAACCAGGCTTTTCATTTTTCAGGCAGGCTTTATCAGAGAGACAACACGTGAAAACTGATGGAAGCAGTGTAAACACTTATCATTTAACTAAGTCTGTCCATCCTTGAGTACCCTTGAGCCTTTTAGAGTCAACTTTTAAAGCCTTCTAAATCTAGACTTCTTATTCTGCCCACTGACAGGCACACATGCATGATCCGGGAGAGCCTTTTCCCCCACCATACAGTTTCTGCTCTAGTGTTTCAGGTAACATGGCACTCTCTCCACCACAGGACAGGAAAGTGGCTTTGGAGTGCTGGGGTTTCACACACTGTCAGGTAATTGCCCCAGGAGCAATTGGAGCAAACATCCTGTGCACATTCCAGAAAGCACCCAGGGAGGATAATTAACGTGCGCAAGGTCACACAGGTGGCAGAGCTAGGACAGTATCATGGGCTCCCATCCAGCTTGCATTTCCATTTCCCTGCACCACCATCACATACCACTAACAGGCTCAGAATTAGCCTTAGGTCCTTCTTCCTTCCCTTGAAACACAGACCCCATCTTCCCACTGTTATCCAAAGTAACTGTACCTTGGGGAAGGTTGTGCTCCCCATCCCAAAACGTGGGCTTTGAAGTCAGACAGACCTAGGTGGCTTCATTTTCTATGGTGTGACCTTGAAGAAGTGACTTAACCTCCCTGAACTTCAGTTCTCTCATCTGGAAAAAATGCAAACAAGGACGTCTACTTTGTTGAGTCATTGCAAATAAGATTCATCATTTGAAAAATTATCTATCAAGTGCTTATCTAGGTTTGGGGATACAGGAGTGAACAAGATGGTATTTATGGAGTTTCCATTCTAGTTGGAAAAGACAACGTAAACACACAGAAACAAACAATAAATATGATTTTTTTTCCAGATAAGTACTGAAAAGAAAATGAATCTGAAAATCAGGGTAACAGGGGGCACAAGTGACTAGGGAGGGTTGTGTGACATCAGCTAGGGGAGACCTCTCTGAGAAGGGGACCTCCGAGCTGCAAGCTGAATAATAAGTTGCTGACCATGGCAAGATCTGGGGAAGGCAGAGGCAAGAGTCAGGGCAGCCCTTGAGTTGGGACAGAGCTTGACTAAGTCAAAGAATGGGAAGGAGGACAGTCAGACAGGAACTTGGTGAGCATGAGGGAGAGTAGAGGAGATAAGGGCAGTGAAGCAATAGCAGGGATTAAATCAGGCTAGGTCTTGAAGGGTGAGGAGTTTGGAATTTATTCTAAGTGTACAGGGGATCCAGCAGAAAGCTTTGTACAGGAAAATGACATGATCTGATTTTTGCTTGGAATGTACAAAGTATTTAATACAGGACCTGGCACATGGTGGATATTTAATAAAAGATAGCTTTCTTACTGTGTATCATTCCTCAGCATCACTACTAATCATTACAGACTGTTAGAAGGCAGGTGGCTGAGCATATCTTCATTCTAGAGGCAGTATACCTGGATGCACCTGACTAGGGTGGGGGGAGGGGGGTCAGAGCAACTCTTGGTTCCTCTGATTTCTTCACTCCTCCCTGCCACCCCCCAAGCCAGATGCCAGTTACATCTGGCAGGCCGAGGTAGCCGGCATGGGATCGTTGGGTCCCCTTCTCGCTGGCTCCAACTTCAGGCCTCCAAGCTGCCTTCATGGTACCGTAAAAATGCAAAGCATTCCAGCCATTTTAATTACTGGGCATTGCATAAGCCAGCAACCAGTTCATACAAAGCAACAACAGGAAAAAAATTATTTTTCAACATGCCTTCAGCCTCTCCTCTTCTTTCCCCTTGAAACTGGCCTCCAATCATTGGCTCCCCGGTCCAAGGAAAGCACTCCAGGTATGTGAAATCTCTTTTAGAGTTTGTTGATGTGACATCAAGGACTTTTTTTCTTTAAATACTTGAGGCAGAAGCAGTTCCAGCTACCCTGGAGTGGTTTGCAAAGTTACTGGCCATATGCCTACTTGACACACTAGGAATACCATAAGGGCTCCATATGGTATACATGGAGAACTTTCTTATAAAACAGAGTCCAGTGTGCAGTGGGTCTGTCTGGGCACCAAGTCAGGGGGTTTTTAGTTCCTGAAATTCAAAAATGACCTCACTACAAGTCAGGCATGGTGCTAAGTACTGAGAAGAGAAAACTCAATTAGCTTTTATCAATGACCTCACTTTCTAAAGAGGGAAAGTGACAATCCCAGTACAGCATGAAAAGCATCAAATAACAACAGATCAACTCTGATGGGAACACCCAGCCTAGGGACAGAGGTGTCTCAATGGTAATACTGGAAGTGACTGTTCCTTATTGACCCTGTACCACGTGTTTTGCCTAAACCTTTTCCATATGCCATCTCATTGATTCCTCCCAAGTCTATTAGGAAGACACTGCTGTTGTCCCTATTTTAAGGATAAGGAAACTGTTGTTACTTGTCCAAGATCCCAGAGTTGGAAAATGGCAGACCTGGAATTGAAATCAAGATGGTCTGGTTCAGTGGTGTGCTGGTAAACATTTAACAACCAGCTCTCCAGAAAAAAAGTCCCAATTTTTTAAGCATTTGCCAGTGTCTATGGGGTAAACACTTTCACCATGGTTAGAATTTTAGGCTTCCGATGCGATATCGTTGCAGAATTGGGGAGACTGCATGGGGCACGTCATTAGACAGTATTTCCACCACAGTGATGCAATAGAGGTAGAAGACCTCAAGGCCATAGATTAGGGCATAATGTGATAAAACAAATAGAAGTGATGAGTTTTAAGTATCCATTAGCCTTGCTTTTCACGTAATTTATTTAATTGAAAGTTTATATATTAACATTTTAATAATGCCCAGGTTTAACAACCAACTCACTCATCCTGGAAAATTTAATAATTGACTGTCACGACCCCGTACAGACATCCCTGGGGGCTCCAGAGCCGTGTTTCTCCAACAGCACCGACCTGTGAAAGGGGAAAAGCCCCCAGGTGAAGGGAACAGCACGAACCATGTCTAAGACATGAATATGAGAGAAAAGGAAGCACAGTAATATTTATTGTTTAGAAAATATTTCAACTGAGCAGCAGAACACAGAGAGGTGGTGAGGAGTACAGGATTGGACGCTGAACTTCCAGTTCTGGCTCCATCACTTACTAGTTGCATTTTCTTGGCCAAGTTACTACCTCTGTGCCTCAGCAACCTTTTCTGTAAAGTGACCATGATAACAATAGCCCCTACCTCACAGCGCATGAAAATTAAATAACAATTTAATAATACCCTGCAAAGTACTTAGAACAATACCTTGCATATCATTAATGCTCAGCAAATGTTGGTTATTTATTATTTGATCCTTGCAACAAGCTCTGTGAATTAGATGCCTGTCCTCATTTTATAGAGAATGGATAGAGAGTAACACAGTGGATGGAAGAGATGGGACTTGAACCAAGTGCTCTGGTTCTAACTTCTATGCTCAGACAAAGAGCTGGAAAGACTGAGCATCATACTCCAGGAGGGCCTGCTGATGAGCTTTAATGCACTACTAAATGTCTCCTCTTATCGGAGCCATATCTGATTCGTGTTAGCACACACTCTGTTCAGTGGGCCCGAGGTGTTCTGGAAGGGAAGACCCACCCTTTGACAGAAACTGGACATCTGCCCCTTGTCTCCTGTCTGCATGCTCACCTTCTCCCTGAAGAGACAGGTAACAGAACAGTGCAGAGCATTGGCTGTTCCCAATTCTTCAAGTCCAAGGGCATCCTGGTTGTGCAACCTGCAACAATATACCTAATGTCTCTTTGTCTTAGTTCTCATATCAGAACACAAGGGATGGTTTTAATGATCCCATCTACTGCACAGCTTTGCTATAAGAATTAATGTGAATAAAAGGATGCAAAGGACTTAAAAGGATGCCTGGTGCCCAGGAGGTACTCTATAAGAATTAGCTATTACTATTAAGTTTTAATTTTCTCTTTCTTTTTTTTTTCCCCTCTCCCCTTTTTGTGTATTACTTACATGGCAAAGGAATAATGGAAATATGCTCTTCCTTTATAAACACAGATCATCAGGCTAGAGGTTATTTGAGGGCATGGGCTGGCCTCATTCACCTTAAAACTCTAAGGCCAAACCTTGTCACTTATGGGTTTTCAGTGAGACTTTGCTAATGTGCCAGGCACTGTGCCAAGTGCCTTATTCATTATACCTTGCTTGATTCTCATGAAAATCCCATGAGTTATGAATTTTTTCTCCCATTTTATCTTCAGGCATCTAAGAGATTAAAGGTACTTGTCCAAGGTCATGTTGTAAAAGTGTCTGAAGAAAGATTTAAATCTAGGTTTACTGATATCACAGGCATTGGTCCCTACGCCTGTGTTATTGTACCTTCCAGAATATTCATTTGGGAAGAGTTTTGAGAGATAATTAAATCCAGCCTGCTGGTTTTACATTTGAAAAAGGGAGGGTTCATCGATTTACTTAAGAACACACAGCTATAGTGTGGAGCAGAACTGGGACAAACACCTGGTATAATGCCTCAATCGCAAGCTTGAAATATCAGGAGGAAATGAAGCTGTATTCAGTAGTTGTTAAAAGACACTTATCAGTATTCCATCAGCTTGCCTCCGGGTTCTAGGCCTTTCTTTATATTCAGATGTAATTTTTCTGTGGCATCCACCCAAATTCTGAAGTAAGGAAGGGCACAACCACACCTCCAGAAATTGTCTGCCATGTAATTTCTCCTGCCTTCTTTCCATTGCAAACTAAGGAAAATAGCAGATGCATCTCATTTGCCTGCTGATCAAGCCTTGTCCCTAATTCTTGTATGTGGGGTGGGGTGGGGTGGAAGTGGCGGTAGATGTGGTACAATTTCTCTTTGCTTGTTTACATCATACAGCCATTAATAGCTCTAAGAACTCAGTGCAAATCCAAAAGACAAAAAGGAAAACTAAGACTCCAAGTTGCCGGATGAACCGATGCAATTAGTGTCTTTGCAGGTTTCGGAAAGAGACCCCAATTCTGAATCACAGCTCTGCCACTTCCTCATTTGTAAGAACCTGAACCTGCAATTTAACTTCTTTGAGCCTCAGTTTTCTTGACAATAAAGTAGGCATAAAATATCTATTATTTCAGGTTGTGAGCACTAGAGGTAATACTGTATTGAAAGTGCCTTGTGCATAGTAGGTATTCAACTGATGCTAATTCCCTGCTGTTTTTCTTGTTAGAAATCATTTTCAGCTTTTCATTTCAAGGTTGATGAATGTCACAGGGCAGGGTAATTATTTTCTGAATACTTCTCATGGGACCAGTGATGAATTAAAGAAGCGGAAGATGACTAGGTATTAAAGTCTGATTTCTTGTCTTACTTCTGACAATAATCCCGTGTAACCAAATACAAATCCACCTTTCTGGGCTTTTTTCTTGGCCTGTAAAACAAGGAACTTGGACTTGGTGGCCCATAGTTCTCTCTTAGTTCTCACTGTCTGTCTTACCATAATACAGTCTGTCTGTTGCACCTCTCTTCTCCCAAGTTGCATGACCCAGCTCTGTGATCTCAAGGCATAATTGATCCCCCATTGTTCTCACCACCAGCTGTTGTTTTATTGTCTTCCTCCCCCACTAGGCTGGGACTCCTTGTTCACTGTTTTATCCCCAGCACCTATCACTTTGTAGGCACTCAATCAATGTTTAATGAATATTTAAAAGAAGGAGGAAAGGAAGGTGGGAACCTTACCACTTGCCTCCAAAGATTGAATATTCATGCTGTGACAGATAAACTGAGAGGCAAACAGAGAACATCAATGGAATGGTGATAATGAAGGATGAACCTATAACTTGGAAAAAAGGTTATTTGTCTTCTGAGCATGGATGCCATATAATCACATACTTAGCTTGTGCTTAGTCATCTGCAGTAGTAAATCAAGACCCATAAGGGTATAGCTGAAACTCTGAGAACCCCAGAACCCAAACTTGTTGACCTGGGCGTTATCACTGGATGGTGACTGTAATCATTGGAGGATAACTGTAGAAAGTAGTACAGATGAGATGCATTATTCCCAGTGCAAAAAGTGTGAGGAAAGAGGTGGAGGTGGTGGGGTGACCAGTCCAGAATTGAGAAATGGGAAGACCAAAGTTGGGGATGTGTTTCGGGCACTGGCCAACGAGAGGCAGTTCTTGCCAGTGAGTTACACATTGCCTCTCCCTTGGCAACAACTTTGTTTCAGCAAGAAGGAGAATTCCAATGTGTCGCCACCAGAAGCCTGTTTTCATGATGCCCTCATACTTCACACCTTCGGATGAGAAACTGGCTTTGTGTGAAGCCCTCCGTGTTTCTTAGGAGAAAAATATGGTCTGTGTGTGGGGATCACATTGGCATGCATGCTCTAGCCCATCTGACAATTAAGTGTCTTATGAGAAACAAAGACAATGGGACTGTGTTGGTTTGCTGGTCTCTTATGAATCTGGGACCAATCAACTTCGGGAGCCTAAACTATTTGAATTTGTGGATCCAAGAAGCTGGACTCCAGAACCTCTGTGGTATGTGGTGAATGGGGGAAGGTGATACTCTAGCCCTCCCTTTTTTGTCTGGCATTCATTGGTTGGATTAGTCTTTCAACATTTGGTAAGTGCCCACTGTGTGCCGATAGATAATGTGTTAGGTATCAGAGAAGCTCCAGAATTTTCCTGTTGTTTAGAGGAGGGGCAGACATTGCAGCCACTAAGGACCACAGAGTGGGAGAGGAGCTAGGACAGAAGTCTGGGACATCCGGTGTGGGCAGTGGGTAGAGAGGATGAGGAAGAAGAGGCATAAGGCAGTGGTCAATCTTGCTGTGGCAGTGAAAGGGTCAGGAAAACATGAGGTGGTGATTCTAGCTGAACCCTGAAAGATGGGTCTTTGTTTCCTGGCAGATGAGGTGGGGAATGTGTTGGTGGAAGATGGATTCCACGCAAAGGATGGTGCAGTGTTAATAAGGCTCAGGGACAGGAAACTGATTATAAAGGATTATAAAGGGCTAGAAGATGGGAAAGAGGGTGACGTTTATTTGGAGAGACAAGCAAGGTCAGGACCTGCCTTTCCTAGCTCAGGGGCTTTAATCACATTGTATTCTCTGTGAATGGCGCCCCCTGGAGTTGTGGACAGTGGGGTTCCTGGGAAGGGCAGTTCACACTGGCTTTGTATCTCTCTTTGAAGTTTAAGACTTTGCTCAGAAAGCTATGGAGAACAAAAGAATCATTTTAAGCAAGGGATAGTATGATTTTAGATTTACACTGAACAATTCACATGAACAGCAGTGCAAAAAAATAGAGAAAGATTCTAGACAGGGTGACCATTATTTATGGGACTTTTGCTATTGTCCAGGCGAGGGATGGTGGAGACCGGGAGAAAGGGATGGTCAGAAGAGATGGAATGAGGATCTATAGGACTTGGGGAATGATGGTGCCACTCCTGGGGATGGCAAACACTTGGAAGGAAGAAACAATGAGCTTTGGATGCTCAGAATCCAAGGTAGCCATGAGATCTCCAGGGGAAGTGGTCCAGAAGGAAGTTGGATATAGAGCTTTGGAACTTAAAGGGATATACTGGTGCTTGCAATGCTGATTCCAGTGCAAACAGCATAGTGGCAGACATGAAGCCACAGGAGTGGGTGAGATTAGCCAGGGAGAGTGGAGAGGCTAGAAGGGAAGGGAGCCAAGGACAAAAAATTGGGAAGCAATTAGAGCTTAGTGTCAGAAAGAGCCTGAAGAGCCTGCCAACAGGACTGAGAAGGTACAGTTAGAGAGGTAGAAGGGGAAAACTCAAAGAAAGTCGAGTATCAGCAGCCAATTCTAAAAGAGGATGTAATCAACAGTGTCAAATATTCTTTGGATGTTCCCCCAGAGCATAAGACCAGTCAGTTTCAGTTCCAGCAGGTTCTGCAGAAGAGAGCTCAAATGTCTTGGCAGAAAGATCTCAAGCCCATTCTGACAGGAGACCATCCATCCATCCATTCCATTCCTTCCCAAGCCACAAGAGTACCCAGCTCTCTCTCTCTCATGGGCATCCTCTGTGTGAAGTTGAGCATCCAACCTTCAAAGAAACCACAAAGAAGCTACTCATTTTTAAAGGAAAACCATATGAATTCCACAGGCATAAGGAAGACATTAAAAGGGGATTGAGGAGAAGTCCTTCCTCCTCTACTTCATATTACCGTTCACAGAAATCATTGACTGCCCAAGAATGCAGTCATTAAAGAAAAGAAAGAGCTGGAAGTTTAACTCTGCTTCTCATCTCCCACCACCCCAGAAAGCACAGGGCACAAAACACCTCTAGTGCACACATGTGTTTTCTGGCTTAATATTCCTGGGAGTTGTTCCCTACGGAAAGAAATACAAAAAACCTCAGGATTCACGTGAATGTAGCCAGACACTCTTACTGAGGGATCTTCAGCTCCCTGGCAAAGCCGAGGGAGATCTGGGGCAAGAGACACCCTGCAATTTTACTGCTTTGAAATTTGCTCCAGATGGAAGCCAGGAAAAGAGGAAAGGTGTTTACTCCATGCTGGTGCCAGGCACAGAGAGAACCTGTACCTGCCATCTCAGGTTCATAATTACCTGGCATTGGAAAGCAACCCCACTGAGGGTCTGGCCAGGGTACATGGTGATGGGTGGACCAGGGCTGTCTGGTGCTTGGAAAGGCTATTTTGAATATAATGACTTGCAGATGGACTGTAGGTTTTTGGGGGGAAGGCATTGTGGCTAGGGTCTGGAGGGGAAAGGGAAGAAAAGAGGTGTTTCCTTATGAGGTAACAGAAATTATATGTCTTGTCAGCACCTTCTCCAAGTTTAATTTCCAGAGGCTGGTTCTGCTTTTGAAGAATGGGACTGCCATTGTGACCCCCAAACACATGATTCAGAAGTATGGAGCTTCCAGAGAGCATTTTCCCTTGGGCTGACATGTGCCCAGCTCGGGGTTGGAGGAGCTCAGCAGCCACGGACCCAGAACGGAATGTTGATGGAGAGCTTTGCAGCCATTGCAGACTGGAGGGAATAGCTTCACCCACTCAAAGACTCCAGAACTCCACTACTAGTGTGGACTTATGCCTCTCCCACCTTCTTGGTGAGACTGGAGGAGACAACAGGCTGAGAGAAAGAGGTTCCCTGGCTTACAGTGCCCTCTAGCACTGGCAGGCGGGATAGGGTTCTGGGAGCTCCAAGCAGCACCCACCTCCCTGGTGAATGAATACTGGGGTGGGGGTGGGGGGATGAGACGATGCAGTTCAGCTCAGCCCATTCAACCAGGACTTGGAGAGCTCTTTGTTATCAACACTCGGCCATCTGTCCTCAAGGAGCTTACAGTCCAAGAGGAGAAAGAGATCGGTAGACAGTCACCTTAACGTCTGCTCAGTGTTTTGAAAGAAGGAAGCCTGGGGTGCTATAGTAGGGAATACACCAAAGGGAGCTTAATCCAGACAGGAAGGGAGTCAGAGAAGGCTTTCTGGAGAAGGTGACATCTAAACTGAGATCTGAAGGAGATATGGGAGTTCAGTGAATTTCAGAAATGTGGTCTAGATACAAGAAAGACATGCTTCCTGACCTCATAATGCTTATGATCCAAGAGGCAAAAAAAAAAAAAAAAAAAAAAAAGACTAGACTCTACCACTTTCCTATGCCTCTGCATCCCAAGCTCCTCTGAAATTCTTTGTCATCAGCCTCCCATCTTAGAGGAGAGAGCAAACTAGGAAGTCAATAAGTGTTGACTGAAAGATTGATGTATGCTCTTCAGTCTTGGGCACATTCAATTTGTCTTCAACCTGTTTAAGTGGCAAGATCTATCTTCCTTTCAGTAACACTCACCGTGTCCTTGAGGATCTTGCATAGAATGTTAGACTTTACGAGTTAAGGGATCTTGGAGACCATTGAAGTATATCTTTCATCTTATAAACAAGGAAATTGAGGTCTAGACAAGTGAAGTGGCTTGTCCAAGGCAGGCATGCAACTACTCCACAGAAATATTTGGAATAGATCTCAAGTTTTGTTTTCTAATTTTTTTTCCCCAACCCAGCCTCTTTTTCTCTCTAAGAAAGAAAGTGTTTATGCATCTCTATGCAAAGATATCTTCAAGATGTTTTCAAAAGGTGTTAGATAATAATTTAAACAGGGAAAATAAACAAGAGATGAACCCCCAAAGAATACAGAACCCTATTTATTCCGATGGGCCCAAAGAGAGATAATTATCATAGGGAGGGAGTCAGAGAAGGCTTAGGGAGAACTATTTGGTCGGTGCAGATGGGCATTGTACAACGGGGCTCTGAAATGGACTGTTCTGCAGATCTGGAAATGTCAGTTCCAAGACAGTAAATGTTTGGGTTTTCATGGCCAGCAAGCACTGGGTCACATGTTGCAGCTAGGTGGACTGAAGCCCAGGAGGGTGTTGGGGAGAGGTGAAGAATCAGGCAATACAATCTTGGCTTTGCCACCAGCTGGCCCTGAGGCTCTGGGCAAATGTGAACTTATTTGCCCCATTTATACAATGAAGAGAGTTGATTGCTCGCATCCTTTGTAGTTCTCAATGTCTATGCAAGGACTTCTAATAGATTCTAGCACCCTATAATTTGGCACGACAAGGGTGAACATGGACCCACCTTTCCAGGAAAGTTTCAGAAAAGAGACTACCATCAGCTTGGTAGATGTTGAGACTTCTTGAACTCTTTCTAGGTTTATACATCTATCATTGTTCTTAGATGTCAAGAGAAAACAGGAGAGCCGGTATCTTCATTCTTACCATTAGCTCCAGGTACACTTCATCTAGCTAAAAATAATGGGTTTGAAAAAGCAATTCTTACATATTATTAGACCCATGACATCTTGATGGATGGCTTTAAGCTTTGCTTGCCAGAGGGACCGACCCTGGATGGTGGGTTCCCCTCTACAGTGATACACGGAGCTCACTTCATTTTCTGCAGGATGACAACTTGGCTGACCTCAAAGGAGTGGGAGGAGGAGGACTCAGGTTAGACATCAGGGAAAATCCTGACTGAAGGACTCTTGGGGTTTGTGAGCTCTGTATACACCAGCTTAGGACAGAGTGTGAGAGCAAATAAACCAAAGAGAATTTCTTTATCCTTCAACTGGAAAACAATCAGATTATTCTTATGCTGACATAATTAAGGGGCTGAAGCGATGAGACCCTTCAGATACTTTTGATGAGAAACCTGCTTGAAGTTCAGCAAAAGTTATGTCTGATATTCATATTCTAGACAAGGACTTCCCTTGGAGAAAATATTGGCATTTTGGACAAAACTGTAATATGAAAAGAAAGCAGAGAAGAGAGGGCCTCTATCACGTAAGATTCTTATCCAAAGTGGATTTGGCCTTGAAAAAATCTTATAAAGCCTTCCACATGACTGGGACTGTGCAGGGATAAGTGAATAACCCAAATTCCAGCTAGCATGCCCTCATTCAACCTGGATCCACCGAAGAGCCTCTGGACTACCCATTACTCAGGACTCAAAGGTCTGATGGTCACACCTGTGCCCAAGTCTCCTGGGAACCTATTTTATGGATTGAGGGCTTAAAAAAAAAGTGGGACCAATAATTCCAGACCTCCAAGTGCATCCAGTATGATGGGGGAGAAAATACGACTGTATTCCATGAAACAATGAGCAAAGTGTCAGACTAAATGTTGAGAAAGGGAAAAGATCTCTATGGGTTAAGCTGTATAGGTAAGGTGGGGTGGGTCTTAAAAGTTCAGAGGAGGATGAGACAGAAAGTTGTGGAAACTGAATTCCCTTCCCTGTGGTTAAAATGTTTAAGTAAGAAAAGGAGTTTAAGAATGTAAACTTGAAAATACCACTTGAACCAAATTACCTACTTCTACCATTCTAATTTCACTTCTCCAGGTGTAAACAGAAGAGTTTTTGAGAAAGAGGCTTAACTTGCAATACTTGCACCAGTATTCCCAGGCCTTATTTTGTTCCAGAATTTTAACATTTCTGTAGCCATAAACATACAAGTCCCTTTCTAAACAGGATGAGGTGGGAGAGAGAGAGAGAGAGAGAGAGATGTGAGGGTAAAAAGAAAAAAGACCCCAGCTGCAAAAAGGCATTTGCACAGTTAGATTTAACCAGTTTTTAGAGTCCAGGGAAACGTTTCTCAAGAAGAGTCAGCAGAAGTGAGTGATTTGAGTTCCTTCCTGGTTACCAAGTTATCTCACCTTGTGCCAGTTTTCTCGAAATCTGGAAAGCACAAATGACACTTTGTGGTTTTCTACCTAGAAGATTACTGTGAGATAAAAGATGAGGTATGGAACTCTGCTTTTAAAAATAAAAAGCAGAGGGGCGGGCCGCGGTGGCTCAGCGGGCAAGAGTGCTTGCCTGCCGTGCCGGAGGACCCCGGTTCGATTCCCGGCCCCAGCCCATGTAAAAAAACAAACAAACAAACAAAATATAATAAAACAAGAAAATGTTTAAAAATGTTTCCCTTTCTTCCTTCCTTCCATCCTTCCTTCCTTCTCTGTCTTTCCTTCCTTTCCTCCCTCTCTCTAAAAAAAAAAAAAAATAAAAAAAATAAAAAGCAGAACCTAGATGTTACCTAATAATAAGGATAGTAATAGCATTAGTCATTACTAATCATCCACTATAACTAATTGCTAGGGTCTTGGACAGTTCTCCAAGATCTGATGCTACCTCAGAACTGGATCAGTTCAGTCCCAAATCCCTTGTTAAAGAATAGAGACCTGTTTAGAATGGAGACCTAGCTGCTGCAGGTGGGGTCACCACTTCTTCCTGCTCTTTCTACTTTCTGTTCCTTGAATAGGCTCAGGACATTTGCACTTGCTGTTCTCCCTGCCTGATGCCCTCTCTTGTCAGGTTGTCACATGACTGATCCTTCTGGTTCCCTTCTTAGCTTGGAAGTCACCTCCTCAGAGAGGCCTTCTCTTCCTATCTCACAGAAAGCAGCATCCTTCTCAGCCATTTGAGGCCATTACTCTACTGCTTTTTTTTTCACCACAGAAAATGATCGTATATATTCATGGATGTACTGATGTATTGCCTGCAAGGTCCATAGGAGCAAGACTTTTTCTTGCTCACCCCAGTATCCAGTACAGTGTTTGTTGAATGAATTCACAACCTGGTTTGTTCTGGAGGAAAGAGCCATCTATTACGGCCAGCTCCAAATGGCAGATGGCTTCCTCCCGTCCAGGAAAGTCACAGAGAGGGGATGTCATAGGCCTGGGTCTTTTCCCTCTGTTTCTGCTCTCCCCAGAAAAGGTGGAGGAGCCGTAAGTTTTCCTGGGTTTTCCCTCTGACACAGTCAAGGCCTGGGGACTGGGGCGCTTCCGACCTGCTCCGGGAGTTGTGCTGGGATGGGTGGGTGAGTGGTAGTTGATTCTTCTTCCAGTCAGAGGCGCCCCAGAGGGCGGGGTGGGCGTGGGGCGAGGGTGCAGGAGAGAGGGGGCATGGGAGGCGCCGATCAGGGGCCAGGCGGCGAGCGTGTACCCAGACCCGTCCCAGCCCACCCACTCGCGTGCCCACAGTCGCATTATTCCCTATAAGGATCGGAACGGTCCCGGGCGGCCCCGCCCCGTCGCCCTGCGCCCACCGGCCCCGCCCCCTTTTCGGAGGGCCGATGAGGTAATGCGGCCCTGTGATTGGTCGGAGGGGGCGGGCCGCGAGCGCCCGAGTGGGGCGGGGGCCCAGGGGACCCGCGCTATATCACTCGGCAGCCCCGGCAGCGGCGCGGAGCCGGCAGCGGATAGCGGGCGGGCGCGCGCACAGACAGCTTCTCTTCCTGCTGCTCCAGCTCTAGCTCCTTCGGCCCGAGGGGACCGTCCGCGGAGTCGTGCGCCAGCCCGGAGGCAGCCTCGCCGCGCCCCATCCCATCCCGGCTGGGCACTCGGAGGGCAGCGCGCCGGAGGCCAAAGTTGCCCTGCACGGCCGGGCCCGTGAGCTCCGGCTGCAGCGGCCCCGCCGGCGGCGCGTCCCGCAACTTTTGAGAGGCGAGTAACAGCCCCAGCAGCAGTGGCAGCAGCAGCGATGACTCCCTGGCTTGGGCTCGTTGTGCTCCTGGGCAGCTGGAGCCTGGGTGACTGGGGCGCCGAGGCGTGCACATGCTCGCCCAGCCACCCTCAGGACGCCTTCTGCAACTCCGACATAGGTAAGCCCCGAGCCGGGACGCTGCGCGGGGTGGCATGGCCCAGCTCCGTACAGAGGGGGCGGGTGGCGAGCCTCAGTTTCCTCGGGTGGGGTCCCTGGAATAGCCGAGCTGGGCGATGCCCTATAGAGGAGACCACAGTGGCTGAGTGGAGCCCTTACAGCCTTTGCTCTCCTTTTGGGGTCCCTACCGATACTTTTGACATCTAGAAAATTCCCTCATGCACTATCACAGGAGGAAGGGCTGGGGGAGAAGGGTGAGGAGAGGTTTCCTAAAGCTTGGAATGCTAACTAAAGTGATTAGGATGTTGGATAATTAAAAAAAAAAAAGTTGCAAGCCATGTGCACTGAAAGTTGGAGAAGAAACTTGGAGTCTTCTCAAGTTTGCTTCATCTCCTGCACTCAGGAAGCTCAGATCTTTTCTTTGAGACCCAACCAGCCTCCTGCTTCGCAAGCAAGTGCTAATGGAGATTCTCAGACAAGAACCAAGAACTTCAGGCTGCCAGGTTTGGGTGAATTTAAAGGAAAGATGAGAAGAGAAGCTCTGGGGTTGATGCTGTCCCTGGAGGAACCGTATTTGAGAGTGTTGATGGCAGGTTGGAGGTGGTGTGTGTGTCAGGGACCACTTATCACAGAGTTGTGATAATTCACAGGAAAGCTTTTTTTTTCCCCTTTGAATCTGTGTGGGGAAAGGGAGAAGGAGTAGAAAACCAGATTTGTCACCAAAAGAAAGAAAAGGCCAAGGGGCACATCATGGTAACTTCCAAACTGGACCTAGTGTCTTAGTTACAGAGAGACCCAGGTAAGAAGTAGAACCTGTTTTTATCCACGGCCTTGGGAGTGTCCTGGGAAAGTTGCTTGGGAGTGTTTGGGACACTTGTGTTTGGATGTCCAGAGGTGGAGCAGCAGCTGTAAAACCTCTCTCCCCTCCTTTGCAGCTCATAAAGCATGCAAGTCCAGTGTGTATGAGCTGGGGGTGGGGAGGGATACAGGTTCTCATTGCCCTCCCTCTGTGTCATTCAGAGGTGAAGAAAGGAGCGTGTGTGTTTTAAGTACAGTCATAAAGGGGAATGAAATTTTCCACTGGGTCCTGGGTGAGGGACTCCATAAGGGTGCAGGCGAGGGGAGGGAGAAGGCAGGAGCCTGGCAGCCGCTCCTGTGTGGCCGGGGAGGCAGCTGAGCTTGGGAGGGGTGCTGCTGGGGGGAGCGGGGCAGGGAGTGGGGGGGGGCACACTGAGCCCAGGGGAAGTTCGAGAGGTGGCCGTGGTGACCAGAAAATCAGGCCAGCTGGCATCCACGGGTGTTGGTGTGACCTGCAGTCACCCTTGATCGAGGTTTCCTGGGGCCTGCATGGTACACCCTTCCTTCTCCCTGGGGAAACTGATCCGCTCGTGGGTGTGTGGATTTCTTGGAAAGACTCTTTTGAGTTGGTTCTCTCCCTTCTCCTCTGACTTGCCTGCCTGAATTCCATTTGGCCTTTCCCTGCTCACCTCTCTTGGTGACATTCCCACCCGAACAGTGTCAGGAGATGCTGCTGCTGCTGCTGTGTCCTGGGCTTGCTGAGTGGGGGGCTCCCCAACAAACAGGTGGAATCGACTCACAGCTTAAGGGTTTTTCTGCCTGAGAAAGGTTTGGGTGTATTCCCTTGGGCTTTTGCCCTTTGCTTTTTGGCTTCCACCCTGGGAGTTTACCAGGGAAAAGTAGCAAGAGGAGCGAGTAACTCCTGCTTCCAGTGAGCAATCCTTGGCGCTGTTCTTGCTCCACTTGTGTCTCCTGCTGTGAGTTTGGGCTGATAGAGAAAGTTGCTGATAATTTCTCTGGATTTATTCAAGAAACCACTACTTCACCCCCCTTTAATAAGTGGACAAGAGAAAAGCTAAGCTACCAGAGAGTACCAAAGACCAGAACTTTGCATACAGCAAAAACTCAAAAAGAAACAAAGTCTTAGATGCCCTGGCACTGATCCAAAGTCATCCCGCCTGGGTTTGGTGCAGTGCACTAGTGGCGGGGATGAGATAATGCTTTTAAAAACGGGAGGTGTGGATCTCCTCTGCCTCGTATGGCACCCTGCTGGCGTCCAGTAGGAGCTCCCACTTTTCCCTGCTCAGAGCCGTTCTGGGTTGGAGTTTGGCGTGAAGCTTTGCCTCTTTTCTCCCATTCCCCTTGACCCCCACACCCCCACCAAGCAACTACATAGTCCATTAAAAAATGCTCAAGCCAACTTGCCAGCTTTGGCTTCCAGAACCTTCTGTGGCTGGGTGCCATGATGCTCTGTGAAGGGCACAGCATGCCCTGCTCAGCCTTCTCCATGGAACACAACCCCCCACCACCACCTCTTTGGCCTTCCCTCCCCGCTCTTCTCATCCACAGGTAACTCTTTTGGCCTTTCTTTCCCAAAGCTCTGGGGACTGGTGCAACCTTCTGGGTGAGGAGGAGTTAAAAGGTGTTACTATGGCAACTCGGGCCCTGCACCCCAGCAAAGTGTTTAGGAGAAGAATAAACTACATGCCGGCTTATAAAACACACTGTGGGGTAAAGAAAAGGACTTGGCAGCAGCTAGGATGTGTGTGGCCCCCCTTCCCACCAGCCATCTCCTCTGAAACTCCTGACAAAACCTCGACTCTGGAGGAGGAAAGAGAAGGGGCCGGGAAAGAAAGAGGCGGTCTTGGCGGGGCTCTTGCACCTCTGCCCACCTCACAAAGGTGAGGGTGGTGCCTTGAGCATTCTGAAACTGGGTGTGTGTGCATGTGTGAGTGCGCGCCCACGTGTGTGCACGTGAGTGTGTGTGTAGTTTTTCTGGGGAGGGGTGGGTAACACAGAGGGAGTTTTGCCTTCGAGTGCCCAGCCCTTCCTCCTGGCCCCTATCCATGGAGGAATGGGGCTATAGGGTGGAGTGCCAGGGCCTGCCCCTCGAGCTTGCTGGGAACTCAACAGTGAAGGTCAGCTTGGAGCCAGCTGCCAGCCCTGGAGATGGCCCTGGAAATCTCCGAGTTGTTTTGACAGGGGCCAGTGCCAGCGGATTCTTTAAGTATCAGATCTGAGGGTTGTGGTTTTAGCAAAGAAACCATTTTCAAAATAGCCAGGTTCTTTCCCTCTCTGCCTGTCCCATACAGTTACACCCCAGCAGGGGGTGGTGGGGCTTAAGGAAGAGAAAAGGGATCCGACTTCAGAGAGGTGCCACTTGAAGAAGGGACCCAGGCTACTGGCATCTTGGGGGCCATGGAGAGGGGAGAGTGCTGCTATCTAAAGGCGGGAAAGGGCGTCTCTCAGGCCCCCACTGGGTGCGAGCATTTCTCTTGTTCACTCAGCAACCTTAAGAGTATTGGCCCATTTTTCAGATGGAAAACACTGAGGCTGGGAGAGGTTGAGCTTGTTCCAGGCCACCCAGCTATTCGATGGCAGGGCTAACATTTGATTTTCATCGACTCACGATACTTTAAGGTAGATGACCCCTCCTTAGGACCATGATGGAATGCATGGTTACCATTTAAAGGGTCTTTGCTTCTTGATTTGGGAAGTTTTCCTTAAAAATATGAAGAGAGCCAAAATGCTCAGAGGTTTTAATTAAATGTCTTCTTAAGGGAGAGAGTAACTTTTTTTTTTTTTAAGGGCATGGTAGAGAAAACGTCAAATTTCTAATTTTTTTTTTTTTTTTTTGGTGATTGGTACTGAAAGAGAATCTCAAAACCATCAAGCCGAAGTAAAAAAAAATTTAAAAAAAGCTCAATGGTCTTGCAGAGACCCAGGGAAGCAAAGGCAGTAAAGGTAGCAAAGACAGAAAAATTGGGGGTTTCCATAATCTTCCCCTTCTACATGGGTTGAGTTGGGGGTTCCCCGGGGAAGCGCTCAGCCCAGGAAAATGGTCATTGTGGTGGGAGGAAGCCAGGAGACTGAGTCCCAGCTGGAGAAGGTACCACTCTGACAGTTTTGCGTCTCTTTCACAATCCCTGGATTGATAAGCCTCGAAAAAGTGGCCACGGAAGTGGCTGGGGTGGGAGATTTTTGTTTGTTATGCGGGAACAGCAGGGACCATTCAGCTTTACCGCTGAATGGTCCATTCCAACAGGTTCATTAATTAAAAACAAAAACAAAAACACAATTGTCCATTGCGTTTGGCTTTTACCATTCCAGCCAGGATGGACAAGGAGGCCCCTTCTTCTAGTCTTTGTTACAGTGAACTCCTGGGTGGCCTCGAGAGGCAGCGTGGGGTGGTGGAGAGGCTGCGGGCAGGCCAGTCGGGGCTCCAGATCTTTCTCCTCTGGAACTTGCTGGCTCTGTGCGCGTAGCACGTTGTTGGACTTCTTTAAGCTTTAGTTTTCTCACTTATAAAAGGGCAATCCTAATTTATACCCCCTCGGCCCTTTAGTTTTTATCCACATTTTAGAAAGTTACCTCTGTTATATGAATGCATTCTTTGTGCTTGTGTGTATGTATCTGCGTAGTTATCTATCTATCCTTACACCTGTCTGTCTGTTATCTATCTATCATCACTATTTAGCCATCTGTCCTTGGGATACTTTCAAATTAGAAAACAGTTTATAATTTTTATTGCCTTTCTTTTTTCCTCTCCTTCCTTCCTTCTTCCCTCCCGTCCTCCCTCCCTTTCTTCCTTTTCCCTTTGAAAGGGGCAGAGTTGGGGCTACTCAGACCAAGCTAATGGGAGTATTTTACAGAGAGAGAGGGGCTTAAGGGCTGGGAAAGCTGTGGCTTTTAACTGGTTGCAGATTATGAAGTAATTCAGTTGAAGATTGTGGAGATGCTTTAAGAATAAGTAAAGGGGTTTTATCACAGTAAGTTGGTTGGGACTTTGGGGTTTCTCATGAACCCAGGTTCTGAAGCACACGTGGCTGCATTTTGAGGACAACCATGTCACATGTGCAGGGTTTTGTCTGTGGACACAAAGCCGTCCTCTGGCCAGTTGGCCCTGGCTGGGCTTATGGCAGCAAGGGGACTCATCTCTTTGTCCCTCCAACTCCCTTGTTGTTGCATTTGGACAGCACTTCCTGGGAGTGGTGGAAGGTCCTTGTGGGTGGAGATAGGCTGCTGAGAGGGGGGCAGGGTGGGTCCAGCCAAGAAAGACTTTGGGGGGTCTTATTATGGGAGCTAGAAGGGTAGGCTTAAAAGAGAATATTACTGTTCTCCGTAAAACTTCTTTGATTTTAAAAAATGGGTTCTTAGGGCGAAGTAGCATATAATGACATTTACACGGGCTGTATCTGACCACTGCCTGCCTCTTCACTGCCTTCTCAGTAGGTCTCTCCTACTCTAGCCATTCAAATTCTCTCCCTGGGCCTTTGCCCATGCTGTCCCCTTGGTTTTCAATACCCCTAATTCACTGCTCATTTTCCAGGTCTTGTTTGGTCCTATTTCCTTGCCTACTCCCTGGCTTTGAACAGAACAGTCACAAATTACCCAAATTTTAAACGTGTTTTAAAAAACCATCTCCAGGAAGGGAGATGCAGTTCTCTGAAACTGCCTAGGAAATTCCTAGAAGGGCCGTTCCTGGACTGGCAGAGACCTAAGGGCTGTGTTCCACCCAGAGGGGCACATCTGAGCCCCCTGGGAGGGGAGGCACCTGCTATGCTGTCTGCATGACTTGATTAGTCTAGTCAAGTCCAGTCCCATTTTCTGGAAGACAGGGTGAGAAGATATAACTATCTACCACCCTCCCAGAAAAAAATGTGGAGATCCCTAAATGTTATTCTAGCAGGGGACCACCAAAAATAACCACCATTCACTGAGGTGTACCTACCAGGCACCAGGCACTGTACCAGACACCTTAGTAGCATATCATCTTAGTCAAACCTCAGCATCATTGTAGGAGGTGGAAATAACTGATCCCCACTGCCTGAGGAGAAAGCTGAGGTCCACAGAGGTCAAATCACTTGCCCCAAATCACACTGCTAAGAGACAGATGTGTCGAAACTCACATCTGCAGAATCTGTCTCCAAAACCTGTATTCCTAACCAGTCTTTAATTCAGACTAAGAGTTTGAACTCTTTAACTTGGGAACATTCTGCCCCTTTACATTTCCCTATCAGGGTCTTCTAATCTCTAACTGTAGGGGTTCCCCCCCCCCCCCACAGTTTGCTTGTTTTGATTTTCTTCTGTAGTCAGCCTTTCCAGCACTTGCCTCCCTTATTGCCTCCAATTTTATTACTGTATCATCATTTCATGGATCCCATCGAAAGAGCGGTTCCCAGCCTTTTTAACACCAACAGGTATTTTTATTATTTTTCCCCTCAATGGATTCCATGTTTGGGAAAATTGTTCATTAAAACTTCACTTTATATTAACATTAAAAACCAGGTGAAAATATACCTAAAAAGATCTTAGTGAGTCTTTACTCTGACATTATCAGCTAATGCATAGCAGCCCAAAGCAAAGAAACTTGGCATTTCTGAAGCCTCAGAATCTTTCTCCTGGGTTTTTGTATGATTGTAAGATTGTAATGATTGGTCTTGGTTGGCTTTCGGAAATGCTGAAAATAGCTCATAGACCCCTTAGTAAATCACTGTACTTGTCCTCTTGAGATTGCTTCTTTAGTTTCATGCTATCCGTCATCTCTCCTTGTGGGCAGGTGCAGCACCTTTACCACCCTTGTCATCTATCCGTGTTACCTACAGTGCTGTGAAAGGGCTTCGCAGAAGTAGCAGGTAGCCAGTGTCCTGGTTGAGTTGCATGCCATTTCAAAGGAGGTGATATGGCTCCAGGTATTTGTTTTCCAGTTTTAATCTCTGACAGGCTGGAGCAGACAAGCATTTATTCTTGCTAAAGGAACTTACTAAATAGCGTTTGACAGGAGGCCATGAAGTGTCTACCCCAGCTGTAGTGGAACTAAATGGCCTTTTTGCTCAGTTGCAGAAAAATAAATCATGTCAGGAGAAGGAGAGGAAGCTCAGAGACCCTTTCCTGATCTGTTTCGAAGCCTTCTGGGAAGCTGGGATGGTTTGGTTGCCACAGAATGGACAGGCCGTACTGCCCAGCACTCACGTCTGATTTATGTTGACTTAAATCTTATCACCCACTGGTGGCATTCATGACTTGGAGACTAGAGACTTTAAGTATTCCAAGGCCTGTGGCCACCTGGCTTTTTGTGGAGGTGGGTAGGGGAGCAAAGGGATTTGGCTTCAGAAAGCCCAAGGTAAAGTTAAGCCAGTGGCAAAACTGGAGATAGAGAAGAAGTAGAGAGGGACCATCCCGAGCAGACCAACCAACCCTCCAAGCACCATTCCAGAACTAGAGACCTTAAATATTACATGGTAATTATCCTCTCTTCCTCTGCTCAGCTTTGATCCCTTTCCCAGTGAGGCACCAGGCATTAAATATTCCAGCTGCATGCAGAAAGGGATCCTTTCGTTCAGCAGCCTTAGGGTCCTGCAATCCCCAGGTTAGGGCATGGAGAACGGGAGCCTTGCAGCTGGGATCTGACGTCATGAAGATGGGGCTTCGTGACTTGATGGGCCACCGATGTTTGGCTGATATGCTGAGATTCATGTGTTGGGGGGGGGGTTCCCTTCTGATCTAGACTTTATCATCATCAATAGACTCATAGTGTTTAGGTTTGGAAAACTGGTAACTCTGTGAGCTCCATTGGTCACAAGCTCGAGCAAGTTCTCTGGACTCAGTTTTCTTATCTATAAAATGGGGTAATAGTTCAATCCATATTGGGTTGGTGTGGGGATTAAATGAAATAGTTCTTGTGAAATGTTTAGCACAGAGTCTGTCACATGGTAAAAACTCAATATGTGTTAGCCTTTTGGTAGGAATTTTGTTATATTATATGGTAGAACAGGTAGTATCATTTTATTTTAGGTGAGGAAAATGGGGTCCATGAGGTGATGTGACATTTTTCAAGGACACAGACTAAGGAAGATTGCTGGGGTAGCTAAAGGGCCAGAGAAATGGATTGGTGATGCAGAACTTGGATGTCAAGTCAGTATGCCTTGTGCCCCCCCAAACCGCTGGGCCAGGAGATACAGTGATAAGGAGAGGATAGTGCGCTGACCTCCAGGTGGGAGATCTGGAGTCCTGAGTTGTCACTTAACTCTAGAATAACCTTGGTGATATCAACTTCTCTAGATTTTGGTCTTTTATCTGTAAAATAGCAGGAATGGCTATATATTTTAGTAATCTATATTTTAATGAATGCCTACTATGTATTAAGTATTTCTATCTTTAAGTTCTCTTGGTAGGGACTCTCTAGTGTAGCTAAATAATTAAACACCTAAACCCATCAACGACCTCCTTCAGAAGGTACTTCTTTACAAATATGGTCTATTAATAAGATGAGAGCCAGGATTTCTGTGGTTGTAAAAGCAGATGATGGCTTTGACTGAACAAAACCTCTAATGAGCCAAGATATTTTGTCTGATGACATTTTGACCACCAACTTCCTATTGGAGCAAAGATGATTTACCCAACTGATAGAGACCCTGCAGACATAGGTGATGTCTAGAATTAAGACTCAAAGTCACTTCAGGGTCTGCCATTGATTACTGGAGAGCTCTGTAGAAATCCTATTGACACTACCACAGAAGCTGACAGACAAGAGAATGGGACCCAGACTCAATACTTGTGTAAACAAGACCTGACTTATCTACAGTCCACCTGAGCAGTCTTATGCTCCAGAAAATTTGGTGAATGGCCCAGATCAAGCATTTTCTGGAGCTGAAAAGTCTTTCCTCATTGAAGACCAGCTCAGATGGAGACCTTTCATTAACATGGAAATGTTTTGATGGGGCCTTTGTTTATGCAAGTGAGGAGTGGGTTTGGAAGACCCAAACTAAACATGTGTCCTTTTGGGCAATTGCAATCCACTTCCCTTCCCACAAATCGGACAGAAACACCCAAATATTATGTGACCATAGCTTCCTGACACATGCGGCCAACAGAAGAACTGAGATGTGAGGGGAGCCCAATAGCTCAGGCTGTTTTCTGGGATACAGTTCTGGGCAGATGGGTTTGGTAGGAAAAGCTTAAGCCTGGGGCCGGCAGGTAGATGTGGGCTCCAGTTCTTCCTTGGCCTGGTTTCCTCACCTATCAACTCAATCAGGCCACAAACCCAAATGCATTCAGGGACCAATCAGAAGACATGAATGTTTGATATGAAACATATTGGAATATTACTCACTTCTACTAAAAACGATGTGGTTTCCTAGTCTTTTAAATTCCTATGTCGGATGGAGACATGGGTACCAAAAATTATTTCCTTATTATAAGTCACACAATAAAATAATGAGCAAATGTGATGATAAATGGTAACTCAAATTTTGACTTGTGGGAACCAATAGAGAGTGGTGAGGGCTGTGGAAAACCAAAGAGGAATCGAACAGCTTCTACCCAGTTTCAATCTATCATAATGTGGGCTCAGTGTAACCAGATTTCCTGTGTCTTAGAATAAGCTAGATTTTTAAATTTTTAGTGTGAAATCTTCTGATTCTTAAGTGTTGGTACAATTAAAAAAAAAAGAGACATGAAGCACATATATGGGACAAACAAAACATGTCTGCGGGCAAAATTGAACCCAGTGGGTCACCCATTTTGTGACCTTGAGTCTAAATGATCTCTTGAATTTTCTTTAGGCTCTAGGATCTTGGAGTGAAAAGAACAGCTTTTTCAGGCAAAATGATTCCCTGTCTTCATGTGCTTTTTGTTGCATTTTACACTCTTCCAGAAGTGGTTAGAGCAGAGATTAGACTGCCTACTCCAAACTTTGGCACCATTAATTGCTAGTTTTATGACTAGACAAGTCAGTCTTTCCCAGCCTCATTTTTCTTATGTCTGAAATGGAGTATGCAACATTATTTTCAATCTCATAGGGTTGTTGGAGGAAATCACTGAGATAATGTAAGTAAAAGTCTTGGCCCATTACCTGGCACTTAGTAGGCATGCAAGAAAAGCATCTTGAATGCATGAGGACATTTGAGAAAGATAGCGTTCCTGTCTTCCCAGGCAATAGTGTACTGAGTTGTGTGTGTGTCAGGGAGAGAGAGAGGGAGAGAGGGGTGAGGGAAAGAGGGAGAAACGCAAAAAAAATACCAGTTTTTTACATGTTGTGCATTGACCAATTTCAATGAGAAAAAGCTGTTCTGAACTGCTAAGATGCTATATCAAATATTGATGAATATCTTGGAAAATAAAACAGAAGGCATTGCTCATCCCTTCCTAACAGAGACAAGAGATGACTTGTAAAACCAGAATGAAGATTTAGAACCACAGATGTTGACGAGTGTGCTAACATCATGGGGTGCTTTGGCAGCTTAATGAACTTTATTTATTCAGGGCTCCTTGAAGCCAGAGGAGATTCCTGGAGGTTCCTAAAATTTAACACTCCACCTGAATGGTTAACATCTGTGTTTTATTTTGTTTTAAATAGCTAACCCCAAATAGTTCAAATTCCTTCTGGCGGCCATTGGAGAAGAGTTTCATACCAGGTGACTCAAGCAGGGAAACGGAAAAAGAAAGGCTATATCAGTGCTGGCCTTAGAAATAATATTGCAAGCCACAAGTGTGAGACATACATGTAATTTTAAATTTTCTAGTAGCCACATTAAAAAGAGGGAAAAAACCAGGTGCAATTAAGTTTAGTAATAGATTTGATTGAGCCCAATATATCTAAAATGTTCTTGTTTAAACTTGTAATCTATTTGAAAACTATTAGTGAGATTTTACTTTTTTTTTTTGTACAAAGTCTTTGAAATCTAATATGTACTTTACACTCACAGCACATCTCAGTTTGGACTGGTCACATTTCAAGTGCTCAATAGCCACACATGGCTAGTAGCTACCACATTGGATGGTTTAGGTCTAGATAATATTTGCAAATGAAAGAAATCGTTTTTTTTTTCCTTGTTTTATGAGTTGTGCACAGAGGTGTATGGAAACTGGGGGTGCATTGGGACCGCTTGAGGCTCCGAGGCCCACTGACTCAGCTTGGCTGCAAGCGACTTTCAGGACCCACAGGTCCCAGTGTGGGGCCCCGGCCCCGTGGCCCCATAGAAGCCACTGGACCCAGTGCCCTTACTTGACAAATGGGGAAACTGAGGTCCAGAGCAGTAGAGCAGTTTGGCCTAAGAGGCAGAGCCGGAACTGGAATTTTAAAAATACTGTGTGATCATATCTGATATTTATTGAGTCATGTTTATAAGCCAAGAGCTTGGCATGCATTATCTCCTTAAACCCTCATAACGTTATAATGGGTGGGTCCCCTTATTTTTGTTTTGCCTTCTCAGAAGCCTTCCATCTCTTTCCTATTCTCAGATGAAAAAACTGAGTCTTAAAGGGGAATTAAATATTAAAGCAGCTAATATTTATTGAGTTGTTCTAAGAACTTTATACACATACACACACATCTATGTATACACATTCTGTTATTTACTATAAACATACAAATAGGGAATTATTACCATCATTATCCTACTTTACAGATGAGAATACTGAGTTTCTAAGTTGCCTAACCTGCAGTTAGAACATGGCAGAGTCAGTATCAGAACCCAAAGTCCAAGCTCATAATCGCAAATGACACCTAAGATCCCAGAGCCATGCAACGGCCAAGCTGGTAGGTCTGCTTCTGTGGTCAGTGCTCGTGTCTGCC
Source organism: Tamandua tetradactyla (assembly GCF_023851605.1). Classification (NCBI taxonomy): domain Eukaryota; kingdom Metazoa; phylum Chordata; class Mammalia; order Pilosa; family Myrmecophagidae; genus Tamandua; species Tamandua tetradactyla. The sequence continues at coordinate 24,858,774 of NC_135333.1, forward strand.
CCACTACTGCCTGGTTCATATTCCTTTTGATTCCTTCTGTTCTCTGCCCCACTGTGCTGCTGCCAGTGAGGATCAGAATGGGGAGGCTCTGAACTCCAGGACTGACTGAAGGGTCCAGGCAAGGCAGCACCTCTCCTCGGGCTGATTCCCAGGCAGGGTGGCAGTGGCCAAATTCCTGGCCGAGTTAAGCAGGGTGGGAAGAGCACGTGTCCCTTCTGCCTTCCCAGTTGGGCGAGGTCAGTATACCAAGTTGGAAAGTAGTATGTATCTAATTGTAGGGGGGAGGCTGAGAGGATTAACACTCTTTAAATAGACATCAGGAAACTAAGAATAGCTGTGCTGCCTGGAAATTGATGCGTGTTTCTGACCACAGGCCATCACACTTAGTAGGTGCTTAATAAATGTGGGTGAAATACAAGAATAAACAAACACTGAAAATGGGTCATGGGGGAGTGTGTAGCCAGGAAGACTGTGTATTCTGGGTGAAAAAGAACTTCAGATTGAGGTTATTTGGGCCTCCCTGGGACTGGATACCTCTGTTACCTTTACTTGTTTACTTTTGTTGTCTTGAGGCCAACTTTTTACAGTTTTGGCCAGGAGAACAACAGGCGGTTAGGATACCAGGCAAACACATGTTCAGTTTGCTTTTCCCTATTTCAGTCTTATTGCTTGCTATTCTGCCAGACTAGAAAGATGGAACTTGCTTCCTTTGGCCCTTTTATCAAGACTCTGGTGTTCCTTAGAGAACTTTGCAAATTCTGGTCCCTCGGCACTTCACATTGGGCATCAGAGCTAAAGCCATCCTCTACTGTCAAGCTGCTGGTTAGTTTGATCCAATCAAACCAGCAGCCTTACCATCTCATGGTCTGCCTCAGAATAACCGAGTTTCCTGGCAGAAACTCAACACCTTCTGCTTTATCAGTCAGCAGGTGAGGTACGCGGATAGGGGAGGAAGGGTTTTCTTGTATCGAGGAAAGAGTAAAGTAGTGTTTCCTAAGGTAGAGTCCTCCAAAACATCAGTCTTAAGAAACATTCTTTCAGCCAACACATTCAGAAAAGCTGTTTGTTATATTTCCCCCTTGGAGATACATTAGAATAGTAAAGCTTCTGAGAAGTCCTGCTGTGAGGAAAACTCTTTAACTCTGTTTCCTGAACATTTGTGGCTAAGGGACTGATTTCTCCCAAAAACCGCCTAGAAACCCAGGTGATGAGACACTGCCCAGGTGAGGATTCTGAAAACGACTTGCGCACATTTCCCTGCCCTGAGATTGCCAAGTAAAGAATGAGAAAGCAAGAATTATCATCTCCATTGCGTAGGAAGCTCGGTTGATGTTACCAAATAGGAATGGCTGTTTCATTGTGAGAGGGCCCCTGGTATCTTGCTTATACTGTTAGGGACTTAATGGAAGGAAAATGTGGCTGGTGGGCTATTTATGACTTGAAGGTTCAGATTAAAAGTACTGAGGAGAAAAGGCAATGATCAGCAATGGGGGTGGGGAGGAAAGGGCTGCCAGGGACCTACCTGAGTGTCTGCAGTACTGATCCAAGGTTGTTTTAACCTGAGCCTTCGCTTCTCTTAGCTGATCTTTATTTCTGTACTTCTCTTAGCTCATGCTTCTTTTTTTTTTTTGGCATAGGCAAACTCCGGGAATCAAACCCGAGTCTCCAGCTTGGCAGGCAAGAATTCTTGCCACTGAGCTACTGTCGTACTGCCCTAGCTCATGCTTCTTAATCATTTTATGGAAAGGAGCCCCTTTGAGAATCTGATGAAAGCCATACATACAAAAATGTCAAGGCATTCAGAACTGCCGCCCCACCACTGAATTCAGAACCTCTCTCCCCCTAGAATGCCATCTATAATTAACCCCTCACCCTTCCAATTGAGAACACTTGTCTTAGAGAATCACTGTCAGTGATAATAAGCGTGTTAAATGCAAATACTTGATTAATAACCTAAATTAATCCAAAATTGTCTGAAAAGTAATGTGCTGCACATTCATTGGTTGATGGGAATGTTTAGGTGAATGAATTGATTGATGAGTATCTCGTCTCAGCCCACATAAGACTTGGGGTGGTCAACTGAGATTCCATCTCCTTGGTCATGGCTCTGGGGAAAGCAAGGGCAGGCCCTCCCAGCCTGTGCTGTGCATCCAGCGTACAGACATTTGGACCAGAAGAGCTGTAGCTGGCCAGGGTCCTAGGAGCATAGTCGAAGAGGCCAGTGCCCGGGGGACAGGGTCCCAGGCCTGGTTCTGTGCCTTCTGGCTGGTTGGTCCTGGGTGAGTCTTCTCCCCTTTCGGAGCCTCTTAATAGAGTGACTATTAAGGCTCCAGCCTTCAGGGTATTTAAACAAGAGGGAGAAGGGAAAAGAGCAGAGGAAGCCAAGACAACCTCACAAGTGCCTTTTCCAAGCCAGCTGAATCTCCAGCTTGCCAACCCATGAGGTAGGTAGTGGTGGAGGTGAAAGGCTGGGTGTCCCCCCGTCATCTGCCTGGCCCGAGCTCCTGTAGCACGAGCTCTAGTTTGAAAAGCAGACTTGCCTGAGGGCCAGATGGAGGAAAAACCTGAGGATCAAAGTGCTTCCACCTGGGCCTGAGAAGTGGCTGCGGCTGAGGAGAGGGCAGCTTGTAGGCTGTGAGGCCAGACAAGTCTGGGCTGGGGAAGAATTCCCTGTCATGGGTTCTGGCGCCATGGGCCAGGCAGGCAGTGGATTCCAAGCCGGCACGGTCACTCCTCACTCTTCATTCCTCGTGCTCCTCCTCCTCGCCACCTCCTTCATAATTTCCTATTTCCTGCCTCCTTCTCCTCTGACACAGTTATAAATAGCCTTTGAGAGTGGCCTCTGGGGGTGAGTATAGGTGACCCAGGGGAAGATGGTGGGGGCAAAGGTGGGGCTGTATTTTGCCATTTGGCCAGAGGGTCACAGGGTTTCAGGTTGCTTGGGGGAATTTTGTTTTCTTGTTTTTTCCACGGGGGAGTGAAGTAGTCAAAGAGGAAATAATCTGTTCTAGCTTGAGGAGTCTTGGCCCTTCTTGGGCCAGTGCTGGGTTCCGCCTGCAAGGAGCTGCCTCTCTGCTCGCTGCAGATCCCCAGGGCCAAAGGGCTGGAAAGAGACTTAGAGAGGAGGCATCTCAGGATACTCAGAGGGCATGGTGCCGTGTTTGGCAGGACTTGTCTCCTTCCCAAGCCCCAGCCTGGTTGCATGTGGGAGGCCAAATATGCAGGAGGCTGTTTCTCTTTTTCTACCTTTTTCCTCCACCACCAGCCACATCATTCAATGAGATGCCAGGTAGGGCCTCAATTGTTGTCTTCTCCCATTCTGGCCATCTTCCCCCCAAGCTGGGTGCATGGTTTCCAAGGACTCTGCACAATAACTTGAGAAAGTCCCATTAATGCATACACTATGGATATATCCATTCCTGGGACAAAGATTTATTGAGCATCTGTTTCGTTCCAGGCACTGGGCAAGGTGCCAGAGGCACCCAGATGAATTAGCATGGCCCCTCCCCTCAAGGGCTTAGCCTGTCCCCCTCTTGGCTGTGGGTCAGCACCCCACTCCTCCACTGTTCCAGCTCGGTCAACTGAGGATACACACAGAGTCAAGTCCTTGGCCCCACGTTTCCAACCACATCTTCAGAAAATTAAAAAAGAGTTCTGCAATGGCCAGTGTATTCACTTTTTTTGCAGCCTGTTCACTGTCTACTTCTTTTCTGCACATGGGGCCAGAGTGAGTCTTGCAGCCATGACTGTTTTCTGTGGTACCCAACCACCTATCACCTGTTCTGGGAAACCCATATGCTGGCTTTTTTTTTTTTTTTTTTGGTAGGTGATGCATGCTGCAAACACCTAGAGGGGGTGACTTTTTCTGTTTCACACCAAAGTGAAGTAGAGGCATTGGTCCTCGCTCAACAAGAGCCTTTGGGCATATCTGAAGCTGCTCTGCCCATCTGCTCATTCTGTTGCAGCCCCTGGTACCCTGGGAGCCTGGCAAACCTGAGCCTCAGGACAAGGCCTAGAAGCAGGGATCAGTTGGATGGTATTTTTTTTTTTGCTTATTTTTTTACCCCATCACTTATAGGATAGGAGACAGTTTTCAAAATCATGCTGAAATTTCTTCTGTTTCACACATAGTTGGAGCAGGTTGCTTCTGCTACATGTTTGCTTAGGGATGGGCACAAGCCCCAGAGAATGAAAGTCCTGGCATCTCCAGGACCTGCTTATCTCCAGACCTCAGGAGAAACCAGAGTCCAAGGTTTGGGGTTTGTCAGAAGTTACGAGGTAGAGCATTGTAGACGCTCATTCTACTTAAAACCCAAGTTAACAGATGTTGATTCTTAGAAGGAGACTTACTTATTTATTGGATTAGAAGAACTGTATGAATGATAAAGAGGCTGAGCAGATTTTGCCAGAGGTTGCTGATTAATTCTCTCACTGCTCATTTTGTAGATGATAAAAGTTAGGGAGAGGCATGCTAATTGGCTTCAAGGTCCCTGATCTAAGCATGACCAATGTGAGAAATCTAGGTGGCTTCACGCTTTTCTGACCCTCAGTCCTGCACTAGAGAATTTCATATTTCTGAGTGCAAAGACTTCTGATGCAGCCCCCAAGATTGGAGAGACAGTGGGTGTTAGAAAGAGATGAGGCTTGCTGTTGAATGGTCTTGTGGTTGAATCCCAGCTCTGCCATTTATTAATGGGGTAAGCTTGACCAAAAGGTAGTAAATGATGAACCTCAGTTTTCCCAAATTGGGAGTAATCCCATTAACGATACAAGGCTGATGTGAAGTTGGATGAGCTATGTCGGCAAGCAGGACTCAATAAATGTTGAACTGAAGCTGAATTTGAAAAGCTTATTCTTTACTTTCCTAGGAAGATCCTCTTTCTCTTGCTAGCCATTAAGGTGTTGTTCTAGTTTGCTAGCTGCTGGAATGCAACACACCAGAGATGGATTGGCTTTTAATAAAAAGGGATTTATTTAGTTGGTTCTTCAGAGGAAAGGCAGCTAACTTTCCACTGAGGTTCTTTCTTACGTGGAAGGCACAAGATGGTCTCTGCTGGTCTTCTCTCCAGGCCCCTGGGTTCCAACAACTTTCCCCGGGGTGACTTCTTTCTGCATCTCCAAAGGCCTGGGCTGGGCTGCTAGTGCTGAGATGAGGAATGCCGAGCTGCTTAGCTGTGCTACGTTGCTATCTCCCATTTAAGCACCAGCCGATTAAGTCAATCTCACTCATTGCAGCAGACACGCCTCCTAGCTGACTGCAGATGTAATTGGCAACAGATGAGGTTCATGCACCATTGGCGTATGTCCTCAGCAACAAGACTAGGTATGCTCACCTGGCCAAGTTGACAACTGAATCTAACTAACACAGGTGTCATCACTGCTTTGTAACTAGAAGCATAAATTAAAAAAATGTTGTGGCCCTCCATGTGGATAGAATGTTTTTTAATGGAAATAATGGCGAGACCAAAAAGAGGTGAATGATTTAGTGAATGGAGGGAGGGGAAGGATAGGGTAGAGATCCATCTGCTCTGCCCTTGAGGCTGGTTCTGAGATCATAGAATTAAGAAGGTCTCCACTGAAGGGCCAGGCAGATCAGAGGGCAAAACAGGGGCCCAGAGAGGCCATGCGCTTTCCCAGGGATACATAGCTAGCTGGTTGGGGGTGGGGGAGATGAGCAGCTTCCAGGGTTGGCATTTGGGGCCAGGCATTTATCACTACCCTGTCCAGTTCTTTGTGTCACCAAGGGACAGTTGGGAGGTTCACTTCTGGGGAGATGAAGCCTTGTATCCCCTCCACCCAACATTTTTCACCTCCCTGCCAGCTTCTGATTGTTCTCATAGAAGCTGGGGCACTTCCCATCCTTTCCCGGACTTCCAGCAACCAGTTCACTGTTTTATTTGCTGATGCCTCTGGGGATTTCCAGGTGATGTCTATGGACTTGGCAAAGAGATGTGGGGGAAATCTTGACCCTGGTATTTGAATTTCCCACCTTCATGGTATGTTTCTCAACTCTATGGACTGCTGATAAGAAAAGCAACCGACATGGCCTCTCCAGAGGGCAGCCTGGCCCTGTGATGCAAGAATCTCAAAAGTGGGTACAGCTCTTGACCATCAAACAGCCCTTCACCATCAAGCTCACTTCCAGAAATTTAGTCCAAAGAAATAATTAAGCCGTGGTGGATCCATTGCTGCAATATCTATCTAAATGCCTATGGCAAGTAGATTACTTAAATTAAGGTACAGTTATACAGTGGACTATTGGATAGCATAAAATAGCTCAATGCAGCTCTCTATTTTTTTTTTTTACATGGGCAGTCACCAGGAATCGAACCCGGGTCCTCTGGCATCGCAGGCAAGCATCCCTGCCTGCTGAGCCACTGTGGCCCGCCCTGTAGCCCTCTATTGATGTGGAATATTCTCATTGGGCAATTTTAAGTAAAGAAATTGGTCTCTTAAAAGTACGAATGTATAAAGAGATGCTTAGGTAAAAGTCTAAATGTCTTTGACATCAAAATATCAGTACCGGTTTTTGTGGGATGTCTAGCTCATTTTGATTTTAACCAGAATTTTCTGTAAAATAAAACCTTACAAAGGTAACACATGACTTTTCTAATCAGATAGAGGAACAGTGGTGGGAAAACAAGGTCTCAGCTGATCCCATGGATTTGGGAAGCCAGCAGCAGCCTGCATTGTCTTGGAAGCTTGCCTTTTGATCCTTGGGGTTATCCGTGATTGGTTCCCAGGATGTCCCTATTGCTCATTTATTCTGCTCTTGTAGACCTGGACTTGGGTTTCTCTGAGGTGCACTCAGTGGGTGAGAGGTCCCTAGACCTACTGGGACTTACTGCAGGGGATATAGGAACTAGCACCCCTGTTGGAGGGATGGGCTTCCTCTGCTCTCTCCTAAATAGATCAAACAGATTTGCATGTGGAGGATGGCCAAGGCATGTGACCTCTGAGAACCCGTGGGCCGTCCCAGCCCAGAAATAGGGTCCTGTGAATTGGCATGGATTGGCATGGAGCTGGCAGGCTTGGAAGGGGGCGGACTAGGACTAGCCGAGCAACCACCAGCCAGTGTTGCATTTGGGGGTGGGAGGAGGGTAAGGAGTCACTAAGGGAAACTATAGTCCTGAGGATTGGGCCCTGGTCACACAGCCTGGTGACTGGCAGAGACAGGAAGAGACTAGGTGGATTCCCGTGGTGCTACTAAGAGGCCACGTGGGAAGGGGGAGAGAACCCTGGCTCGAGCGAGATCTGGGTTGCAGTCTTAGTGGAGTCCTCAATTATTCATGTTATCCTAGAGCAAGTCACTCTACCTCTGAGTCCCTATGTTTATACCTGTAAACTGGGGTCTCCCTATAGTCCTCGCCACAGGTGGTTGTAGGTGAAGGTGTCTTGACACCTGTGGATGTAAAGATAATGGAGTGGCAGCTCATGAAGTGAGCACATAGAACTGCAAAAAGTCACCTTTGGAATGTCTGAAAGTCCTTAGGTGCAGTGCTGTATCAGTAAGTCCATCTAAGCCCGTTTTTCATTTGGCATTGGAGAACAGATCACTGTTTCTTTATTGAGCAGCCCCAGATAAATCACCCAGATAAATTGTTCTGGGGCAGGGACAATGTCAGAAAATCATGTGATGTATCATTAAACTCCATACTCATATAGGAATGGACACTACGGGGGCACAACAGATATTTTATGCCAACCAGACATCACCGAATACAGGTTTGTTAGGTGGTTAGAAGTGTGCATCTAAGGTACAAATTCCCTGTCCACATATAAAGGATGTTAACTTTATTAGCTGGATGGATTATTCTGGCCCCTACACAAGAAACATTCTCATCCGTTCTCATCCTTTGCTCTGGATGGTGTTTTCTTCCTTTGGGACCGGTGTTTGAGGCAAATGCATGGGGAAAGAGAGGAGACCGGCAGTTTGCATTCACTGTGCAACCAAAAGGGTTGCTTCCCGTGCAGCATACTAAAATTGCCTGTTACAAATGGAAGGCTTTTGTAAATGGAAAGAGGCACACAGAAGGCAGAAAGAGACCTTGTTCAGGGAGGTAGCCTCAACCAGTGACTTTGTGACATAAATGATTGGGTCCTGCCTGTCTAATAGGATGTTGACTCAGGCCTTATGACTTCAGAGTAACAGGCTGTGTCCATTGAGGCCCCAAAGGGATGAGATTCAGGCAGATGGGATTTCTTTCAGCCTATTTTTGTGGGGTGCAGGGGCAGGGGCAGGGGCTAGAGGTGGGAGGATCTGGCGGAGTCAGGGGTGAGATTGTGGGATCTGAGAAATCGAGCCTAATACTTCCTTGTTCTGTTCGGTGCCAGACTTAAGGGTCTGCAGAGTAGCTGGCTTATAATGGGGAAGGGTCTGCTGACTTGGGAGTCAGCCCTTACTAAAGTGACAAGTTTAAAAAGAGGAGATAACTTTTAGAACTAGAGAAAATTATCAGGGGGTATGTATAAAATGTATGTATGTAATACAAAATTATTTGGCCATAAGAGAGAATGAAGTTCTGAGATATGTTGCAACATTATGCTGAGCGAAATAAACCAGGCTTATATGAACAGATATTGTGTGATGTCACTTATATGAGATATCTAGAAATAGCAAATTCACAGATACAGAAAATAGATTAGAGGTTCCCAGGGGATGGAGGAAGGGGGAAGGGGGAGTTTTTGCTTGATGGGCACAGAGTGTTTCTACATGTGTGTATATACGTATATATATAAACATTTCTGTGTATATATGCCTATGTATACATACATAAACACACAGGATGTTTATCATAGAGTTGTTTATAAAAGGGTTGAACAGATGTGCTATATCTGTGCAATTGAAAACAATGTGGCTATTCAAAGGGATGAAACCGAGTTATACGACTAGGATAGAAAATAAAAAATCAGATCACCAACAAGTATATTTTATATAATTCTATTCAGAGGGAAAATAAAGCTTGGATTTGTATTAGCCTATGAAAAAGTCTAGAAGGTAATATATAGATAGGAACAGTACTTATGACTAGGTGGTAGGGATTTGGGTTATTTACAAAAATGTATAGTTTTACTTGTGTTTACCTCTTTTTTCAGCTTTTTCAGTGAACTTGTATTGTTTGTGTAACAAAGAAATAATACATTAAAATATAAAAAGTGAAGAGATTCTGGCAGCCCTAGAAAACTTGCAGGTAGTGTGTAAACCAGGAGCTGCAGGAGAAAAACAGAAACCTCGATTCCCTTTTGTCAGATTCCAGCTGCAAGGCCTTAGGAAATTTCACTTATCCCCATTTTACAGATGGTAGACAATTGAAGTCCTCAGAAGTTAATACATTTTTTTTTAATTGGATATTCACTACCTGCTATCCTAGTAATTATTCTCTCCTCTGAACTTCCTGGCATTTTAGATAGCAGTGAATTTTAGCTTTACTAAAATATACTGTATCTCTTCATATTCCACAAGCATTTACTAAGACCTAGTGTGTCCCCGATTCAGCTTCCGAGAGTGAGTAAGGAAAGGAAAGCAAGCACCAAGCTCCTATTATCCCACTTCATCTCCGCTTGAGAGGTTGCCTCCACCATCTCTTTTTCCACTGGAGGAATCCCAGAGGCAGAGTCAGGATTGGAATCCAGGGCACTGGCCTCCAAGTGAGTGCTCTAAACCCCAGCCATAGGAAACCAGCCAGAGCCCTGCAGCTCTGAAGCCCGGGATGCCTTTTCTGGCAGTGCAGGGCTCTGTGGGTCCTTATCCTTGTGGGGAGCCAATTTAAAATAAAAAATCCCTAAGGGAATAAAACTCCAGCTCTTCCACCCTTTCCTTCCTAGTCCTGAAAGTGAGGCCAGGGGAGGTGAGCTTTGGCCAGCAATTAAGTGAGAGAGTCTGCCTGGAGTGTCAGCTTCTCTGCATGGCTGGGTATTAGCTTACCCCCGTCCGGCACCAGCAGTGAAAACAGAGCCAGGCGTGGCTGATAGCAGAGCTCCCAGCTGAAATATGTGAGTTCATCTGGGCCTGGACAGCTGCATAGCTCAGGCAGGGCAGAATCTGCCACCCTACCCTGTTTCCTTGAAATCTATACAGGAGCATGGGTCCAAACAGCCTGGTGCCAGGCACTGCAAGCTCCTACATGTAAAACTGGATTTAAGAACATGTGATGATACATGCCTCCTCCCTTGCTCTGGGCTGTGCTAGGTGGCAGCGTGAATATCATGTGAGCCTTACAATGACCCTGGGAATTAGGCAGGGAAGAGGTGATTAATTACTGTTATTAACTCTCTTGATTTCACTCCAGCACCCTATAATCCATTCTTCAAAAGGCAACCAGAGCTAACTTTTTAAAATGTCAATCAGATATCAGCAGTGCCCTGCTCAAAGACCACCAGTAGCTTCCCAGCTCATTAACAAGTTTGTTCGAGAAGGTTCTATGGGATCTGGTTCTCCTTGCCTTGTTGTAGCCACAGTGGCCTTCTAGCTGTTCATGGAATGTTCCAAGCATCAGATCTGCCTCTGCCTTAGGACCTGTGAACTTGTTGTCCCTTCTTCCTGGAACACCTTGCCCCCAGATTTTCACTGACTGACTCCTTCTCATCATGAAGTTCTCACCTTGAATGCCACCTCCTCAGGGAGGCCTTTCCTGCCTATCCTATCTTAAAATAGTCCTCTTCCAGCTGCCATTCTCTATCCCCTCACCTATACTTCTCTACATGGCATCTGACATCAGATTGGATATTTATTTATTAATTTGTCTACTCCTGCATCAGAATTTAAGCACCAGGAGAGTAGAGAGCATGTTTGTTTGGTTCACTGTCTAAGACACACTTGAAACTCTAATATCTGTAAAATGCATGAAAGATGAGGAAACCGAGGCTCAGACAGGTAAAGTGTCTTGCCGTGGTTACTCAGCTAATGAGTAGCGATGCTGGTCTCAAACGTAGCTCCTATGCTCCAGCCTGCAAGTGGGTGCAACTCAAGAAGGAGAGTTGTTGCAGGGCCACTTAGGAGCAGACAGCCTCTCGGGGCCACATTCTTTTATGTTGATGTGAAGCAGCAAATCTTTCAGAGACTCAGGCCTTGGGTGCATTTGCCACCTGGTGGCTGGTGTGTTAGCACGAGCCTCAGAGGAGGGTCAACTGTCCAGGCGCCTGTGGAGTGTGTAGACCCAGAGGCCCAGGATCTCCCAACCCTCTGGATGAGCTTTCTAGACCACAAGCAGGGCTATATCAAATCTTAGACTTTAAGGGCCTTTATTCAATCTATTCACTTTCCGGTTAGGGAAATAGGCTCAAGAATGGGAAGTGCCGTGGCCAAGACCACTCAAGGGGTTTGTGGATCTGCGAGCTAAAACCAAGATTTCTTGACTCTCAGCTGGAGATTCGTGTGTACCGCTGCAGAATTGCAGGGTTGGTCCTAGGAAACCTAGCCCATCCTCCTGTGTGCATTGCTTCCATGTTTGGCTCAGCTGTGCACTAGATTGAGCCTTCCCAAATTCAACACTGGAACCAGCAGAGGGGAAGAGTGTTGGGTCTGAAAAGCCCATGGACCAAGCTGAGGCGAGATGGCCACATAAGGAAATTCACACTCTTCCTATTTTATTAGGGTCCCCCATAATGGGGATGGGGAAGACAAAAACAAGTACATCTCATGGCAAATCATTCTTTCCCTCTCTACTGCCCCAGGGGTAGCCTTGGGGATGGAGAGGAGACCACCAGCTTGCTCCCTGTAGTGGACTTGTACTTGGCACAGGGGAACCAGCTGAAACTGGCACTGTTTCCAGCCACTGAAATGTACTGCTGAAGAAGAGGGGGCGGGGGTAAAAAAAAAAAAACGGCTAAATTCAGCTGGGCACTTCTGAGCAGGCCCGCCTTCCCCTTCTCCCACCGTTACTGACTTGGGTCCCAAGCCACAGAGGCCTGAGCTGCACTGAGCATTAAACTGATGCCCTCTTTGATCTGAACCCTCCTTTCATGATCATGCCTGGTGGTTCAAAGACTTGCTCCCCCAGCTCACTGTTCCTGTCGGCATTGAAAGAATGCCCATAATTGTTACCAAACAGTGGAGATGGAGCAAAGAAACACGTCCTCCTTGCCCAGCTGGCTCCCAGAAGAGATGGAGGGGGTGGGAGGGGTGCAGCCTGGCCCTCAAGCCTTTGGCATTGCATTAGCACCCACACGTAGACTCTCTTCTTGGCCTGGGAATTGATCAGTGCCAGATGATCCAGCCAGCTAGTGTCCCTACCACGGCAGGGCCGCCGGCCTGCTGTTGCATGAAAAATGACCCTGGTTTCCATCAGACCCAAATTAGGCTGGATCTGGCCTTCACTCTACCACAACCTCTCCACAGAATGCTGGCTACTGGCTACTCCCTCCTCCAGCCAGAACAATGCCAGGGTCTGGCCGCTGACCCTGGCCAGGGCAGGCATGACAACTCCATGCCCCCTCCACACCCCCAGCCTCACTTGGCTTCCCACATCCACTGCTTCTCTGTTTTGGGCCCATCCAACCCCCCCACCCCACCCTCAGGTCGGAAAGGACCAAGAGAGGACTCTGAAGAATTAGAGAAGTTGTTAGCATTTCTGAGCCATGCTTCCGCTCCCTGCCGCTTGCTGGGCCTCTCTGCACTTTTCTGAGCTGTTCATTCCACTTGGAATAATGCCAGTTAATGTCCCTCACTTCAACCTGACCTGAAATTGAAATTCCCTGAACAAGAAGAGTAAGTGGGGCACCCGACATTTCGGGAGGGGGACGGTTGGCAGCTGGGCTGTGAGCTTGCAACGCCCTGTATGGGTCCCAGCTAGTACTTTGCATTTTATTTTCCCTCTTCTTAGAATCACTTAGTTCTTTCTCCTAATGCCCTCTCGCCTCTAAACAGCCATGGGAAAGGGGCCTCTCATTAAATAGTAATTACCAACACTGTTTGTCTAGCGGTTACATGCACCAGGCACTGGGCTAAGTTCCTTATATGCAGTATCTCATGTTATCCCCAAGACAGCCTCATAGGGTAGCTATGACTGTATCTCCATTTTAAAGGCCAAGAGAAGTTAATTGATTGGCCCAAGAGTTAGAGCTAGTAGAAGCTGGAGTAGAGCTGCAACCCCGGGTTCTTTGGTGCCCAAGTCCTCTTGTGTCCTTAAGGGCCAGAGAAAATGGGACTTGTGCTAAACCCTGGGACAGGGGCCCCTTAGGAAGCTGCTTCTACAGTTCTTACTGAGTCCCCTTAGCACAGACCATGTGCAGGCATTTGGGAACAGATATATGCAGGTGAAAGGACATCCTGTTGGAAAACACCAGATGGATACGCAAGACCACAAGTTGCTGCGGGTTTGACCTGCCATGGCCTGGGAATTCCACAGCCATTTCCTGTACCCCGGCCTCGAGGGCCAGCCACTCAGACTGCCAGCGTATCCACCTCACACATCTCAGCGGCCTCTGCTTCGAGTAGATTCTGCAAGGTGTTTCCTGCAGATCCTGCTGACCAGTCTTTGCTGGCACGTAGCAAAATCCGCCCAGAACATCATGATCTGCTGGCTTCAGCCTGGATAGGGTTTTGTTTTTGTTTGGCCTGAGGAAAAAAAAAAATCTATTTTTCCAACCAGGGGCATGGGAAGGAGGAGGGAGATGAAGGTGTAAAAATATTGACCGAGAGAAGATTATTGAATATTCCTTCAGTTTTAAATATAGAAACCTCCAGAGCTGGGATGCAGTTTGGCTGCGTTGGGGTTGGACTGAAGCTGAAGTTGAGATCAAGGTGGTGGGAACTTGGCCTTTATGCCTCAGGTTATGCCCTTCAGGAGGGCGTGGGAGCCTGGGGCTGGAGAGGAGAGAGCTCCCTCCTGCTTAAGAACAGCTTTTTCTGAGGAGCTCCAGGAGAATTTGAAATAATTCTGGGCTGTTCTGTTTTCCCTTAGAGGGCATGTGGGGACAGATGGCGCCCCTATCCCAGTCTATAGGGAAATTGGACGGACCCAGAGAAAAAGTAAGCTGCTTAGCGGTACTCAGAAGGTTGGAGCAGGTTAGCCTCTGAAGAACCCACATGTCTGTTAGATCACTGTCTTAGCTACCTTGGGAAAAAAAAAAAAAATATATATATATAAATATATATAAATATATATATATAAATATATATATATATTTGCACGGGCAGGCACCAGGAATCGATCCCAGGTTTCCGGCATGGCAGGTGAGAATTCTGCCACTGAGCCACCATCCTACCACCTTATGTCTATTTTTAATTATGGTAAAATATGTGTAACTTAAAAATCGTTTAACCATTTTGAGTGGACAGTTCTTTGACATTTCGGTACCATTGACAATACTGTGTAACCTTCACCAGTATGTGTTTCCAGACTATTTTTATCAGCCTAAACCAAAACTCAAACTCGTTTACCCATAACTCCCCAATCCCTTTCTCACCGCCCTTTATAACCACCATCCTACTTTCTGTCTCTAAGATTGCTTTTGCTAAGAATTTCACACGAGAGAAATCATACAGTGTTTGTCCAGATGATCACAACAGGGGCAGCTGCCCTGTATCTTTATGGGTACGACATGATCGCCACTTGTTAGGTGGTGTTGTTACAGCAGAGGGACTGTGGAGATGGTATGCTGGCAATTTCTTTATTACCTGGGACTAGCATACAATGGGGAGATGAAGGCAGAAGCCCCCATCTTCTCAGCATTCTTTGGAGTTCTATAGAGTTGGAAACTTGCAGAGCAGGAGATGTCTATCTCACCCTACCTTGCCGTGACATCCTGTGATGTCCTATAACTATTACAGTTATGCTGTGGTTGTTTAAATTTTTGGAAATGAATTATTTGCTGGGTTTCAGCCTAGAAAATAGGATGTTAGTGGCAAAAAAGCAAAAATACCATGGGCAGTAAATAAAGCAGATTGGTGAGGGCCATTCAAGGAGGAAAAGGGCAGGAAGGTGAGCTTTCCTTCAGTAGCAGGCGTGCAGGCACTGTCAGTGCATGGGCAGGAGTCAAGTGCTCAGTAAATGGACCCTGGAGGGTTTGAATGGAGCAGGTAGGGTGACTTAGGAGCCAACTCTTGATGCTTTTGCTCCCAGTTTTGGCAACTACACTTCATGCAGACAGAGAATAGGCCAAAAATGAATCTTTAAGACAAAGCCAGAGGAGGCCCCCGAAGCATCTTACTTAAGTCTGACCAACTTTTCAAACACAGAATTCTAGACCCAGCAGGCAGGAAGAACACGACTACATGACCTCTGTTGATGAAGAGAAAGTAGAATCCCTGGGAAATGCATGCGTTAGGAACGAGAGGGGATGGTAGAATAACATGAGAACCTTAGGTTGTCAGGGACCCTAGGACACATCCAGTCCAGCTCCCCATTTCCACAGACTAAGGAGCCAGGGCTCCGAGAAGGAAGAGATTTGGCCAAAGTCAGGTAGCAAATGAATGGAGGAAGCAGAAAGAAAGATAACTCAGCTCCTGGCTCAGGACTTTTCCTAAGACTCAATACTTTCTATATATTAGGACTTATTTTCAAAACAAAGAAAAGAACAAAACAAAACAAAATACCTGGACTTCCATACACAGATGTGTATCATTCCTTTAGGGAGAGCCATTTATTAAATTGTGTCCAAGTTGGGAGACAAAATCTATTTTGAAAGCACCAGGGGTTTTTAACTGATGGTGGTCAAATCTTAGACCATGCATGCAGTGTGGAGGAAGTGACCCCTCTCTCAATATTGACCACTGACCAGCCTTCCCTGGGAAATTTGGATTCACAGGTCATCAGCACAATTAGTAGACTCAAAGCCACTTCACAAGTGGGGAAGGGCCATCAAAATGTATGAAAATATTTATCCTGGAGATGATTTAGGGGACCTGACCATGTTCGTCAACTATCTCGTTCTGTGTAAGCCTAAGATGTAAACTAATTAGGGGATGGCAACAGGGACACAGCACAAAGGAAAATTTTCTTAAAGTAAAAAAATGACTTGATATGGAACGGGCTGACCTGGGCCAGAGGTGTTTGACCTGGGCCAGATTAACCTTGGGTGGGACTCCAGATGAAATTCAGAGGAGGTCAGGTTGAGTAACTGCCTAGGTCCCACCAGCCTAGAGCCTGTGGCCTGGGAAATGAGCCTGTCCCATTGCACTGTAGTTAAAGCATGTGCTTCTGGAAGGGTAGGTACAATCTGGCGGTCAAAAGCCGGGGCTCCTGAGCCAGGCTTCCTGCACTGGCATTCTGGTTCCACCACTTCCTAATTAGAGGATCTTGGAAAGTTGTTTTCCACAAGCCTCAAATTTCTACAAAATGGGGCTAATGCTAACATTTATTTCATAGGGTTTTATGAAGCTGAAATGGAAGAATGCATGTAAAAGCACATAGAATGGTGAGTGCATAGTAAGTGCTCAGTGGCAGATGGGGCCTACTGTAATTACTGACAGTGTTGTAATTAGCCTTGTAATCTGTGAATATAGTATTCTTCCTGTTAGAGAAAGTTGGAAACTGGCCCCACAGTCATTCTGCTTTTAGGGCAGTGCTTGGCCAGATGTATTTATTCTTGATATAGCAGTATTCATTCTCCCTGGAGCAGTTGCAGATCATGGGAAACGTCTCCCTGTTTGCTCTGTTATTCCAGGTGAGCTTCAGGGGCTATCTCAGCCTACCTTTTAGTTTGAGCAAGAAGCTCCGGGTCCCTTGCAGTCACTCATAGGGAGGCCTGCCTGCCAGGTGTGCTGCTGGTCTGAAGAGGCCCCATGGCATGAGAAGTGACCTCCAGGGCTGCCCCATGTCCAGCAACAGGGCTGTGGCCAAAGCACATGTTCTGTTGATAGCTCTGTGGGGAGAGAGTTACTTTGGACAGTCCATAAAACCAGAGATCATGACCCGGGTCTGGGACAACTGGGTAAGGATCCATATGAGATCTGGAAACTGCCTGTGGGTTAATCCATGTTCCTGAGCTCAGTGTATGCATGGACCCGTTTGGTCCACAGGCAACTTTGTGTTGGGAAATGACCAGGGGGAGTTTGGGTTTATTTTGAAAAACTCATGCCACATGCATTCCATCTTTATAATTTTCACTCCTTACAAATAGGATGCCACCTTTTTTCAGAATGAGGAAGTTGAGGCTTGAAGAATTTATATATCTTGTTCTGCTGGGAAGAGTGGGTGGGCTGGATTCAGGGTCAGTCCTCTAAACTTCCCACTGAACATGGGCAGTGTGAGGTTATAGAGGTGGGAACCTGGCAGGGGCTCTGGGGGCTGAGGACGCCAGGTATAGAAAAACAGTGTCGTCATCTGCAGACCCAGTCTGTGTGACAATCCTGAGAATCCCCCGGTTAAAGCTCAGATCACTCAGGAAACATGAACTAACGGGTCTCCTCTGCTTCTCTCCAGCCGGGTCTCCATGCTTCCTTACCCAGGCCACCTCTGATACACCAGACTCAGGCTGACCGTTCTGCCTTTGCTCATAGCTATTCCTGTTGCCAGGAATATCCCTCCACTTTTGTTTCTCTTATCAAAACCCAACATATTCTTCTTGGTCAGCTCTAGCAGTGAAGACATTGTAGCTGGATATAGTGAGTGAAAAAGCTGCATGGGGGAATGAGGAAGATGGAGTGGGAGAGTCCTGGGAAGCATTCAATAAATGCCAAGGTGAAATAGACATCTTCTTTACTCAACTACTCTTTATTGAGTACACTGTGTAGTAGGGCACAGTGTGAGATATTAGGGATACAGCTGTGAGCAAAACAAGACATGGTTTCAGCCATAATTTAGTGTGCATGTGGGGGCGGGTGTCAGGAGATATTATTTGAACAAATGTACAAGCATATACTTACAGACTGGAAGCCATGAAAATATGTGACAGGAGTTCTGTTCCAGTCTGGCATGGGGGAGGTTGTCAGGGAGGTGGCCTTTGAGTTGAAATGAGAGGGACAAGTAGGAGTTGCTAGGTAAAGAGGAGGAGAAGAGGGTCATGTAGTGAGAATGGTTTGTACAAAGGCCCTGGGGCCTAGCAGCTGAGCAAAGTCAGAACAGGGCTGCAGACTGCGTGTCCAGAAAAGCATACTTGCTTCCCTTCTGCTGCTCTCCTTGGTCCTAAGGCCTCTGCTTCCGCCCCCAAGCTGTGGGGCTTCAGCCTCATCACGATTCTTCCCTGTTCCTGCCCTTTGGTACCCTCAACCTGGCTTTGAGGGTACCTAGGCCCAGTCAGCTGTCAGGGGAGGTCTAAATCAAGACTTCACCATTAGATGGGACTCTTAGACATTACTAGAGTTTGGGGGAGTTAACCCTTTCCCACCCCCCACCCCCAAGTTCTCACCATCTAATGGCTTATACAAGACCTTCTCTGATAGTCCAGCCATGGGGCTTTTCCCTTGCTCTGCATTTCTCATACGTTTGACTTGTCCGGTGGTTTCAGATTTGTTAACTATCAAATAACAGAAAAAGGACGAAGTTTTGCTGCCAGGCATATTTGGAATTAAGCTCTATCTGTATGACGAGTTTCTTGACTTTCCTGAGTCTTGTTTTCTATAGCAACCAAATGTAATTAATGTTATACATCTTGCAAGTTAGTTTTAAGAGTCAAATATAATATTTTGAAGATGCTTCTGTCTTGTTCACTGCTGTGTTTCCGCCACTGGCCAGGCACGGTACCTGGTGCGGAGTAGGCACTTAGGACATATTTACTGAATGAATAAGAGACTCAGATAGTGTGGACTGCATATCTCTAAGTCTAGGTGGTCTTTGTCTTCTTCCTCACTAACAGTATATACCCATCACATTGCAAAGCCAGGAGAGGTTCTTAAAAAAAATACCAGGGCTTGGCTTTATAATTCTGCAATTACCCACTTTGACCAGAGAGGGCAGCAGTTAGCATTCTTTATCTATTTTTATTTTATTCAAAACGGAGGTTGGCCTCCTTAAAAGGCACTTGTATTTCATCTCTAATCATTCCTCCATATCTTCAGTGCTAGCTGTGTCCTGATAGTTGTCTTGGGGCCTGAAGATCTCTGTTCTGGGCCTGTTGCCTCGTACCTGTTTCTACCTGAGCGCCCACTCGCGGGTGCCCTGTGAGTGGGAGGGAGCTTCAGAAACACCTGCTTTCAATGTGCTCATCTGAGGCATGTCCATTTGGTGTCCGCAGCATTCCTGGCTTAAGCTCGGGGAAGTTAAAGGAAGGAAAAAAGCCTTCACTATTTAAAAAGCCACCCAGAGGGTAAGTTGTAAGCATACTGGGGTCTCCTTGGCCATCTGTGCTATATAAATCCCCAGAGACAGAGCAGACATCGCTGCTTCTTCAAGCCACAACAAAGCCTCCTGCCCCCCGCATTCCCACCACCATGCATTTTGGACACAGATTCACTGTCTGTCTGCAGGTCTGGTGTGCAAAGGATGGCGGCCCCTTGGCTTAATGGTCATCCCACCCATAGACTTATCCTGATGTCCCTCAGCTCTCTTACCAAACAGAATCCTGATGAGAAGGAAAAGAACATACTATAGATGGCTTGTGAGATGTTGCCAGCTCTTTTTGGTCTCACAAAATGACCCGACCTGAAAGCTCGGGGTTCTGAGAATCACTTGTCAGCATGGTATTTTTCTGGGCACTGCTTCAAAGGGACTGTGGTTGAAGACCAGGCTGCTATTCTGGTGGCCACTTGTGTGGGATGAAGTTTCCCATAGGCCCCTGGGGAGGGGCTGGAGCCCTGGGGGAGGGGGGTGTTCTCTGCCCCCTTTGCTTAGTGCGCCTGTGCGGCGGTGGCGGGTCAGCGCCTCTGAGCCCCGAGTGGGACTGAGCTTTTGGGAGGTCACCATGCACGCTAGGCTCTGGGATGCACGGAGGGTGACATGCTTGAGTCAGCCAAAGCACCCCAGGTAAAATCACTCAAAGACACTAAGGGGTTTAAGAGGAGGGAGGCAATGGGGAGAGCGACTCATTACAGCTTAACTTCTGAAGATGAGAAATGGGATGTGAACTGGAATGGGACCAAGTTGTGTGTCTGAGACAACCTGGGTTCAAGGCCTGGACTATGCCTGCCACAGGCTTTGGGGGCCTCCTGTCAGCCATCTGTTCAGGCACCAGTGTGGGCACATGTTATCCTAAGGGCTGAGGGCCGGGACAAAGTGCTAAGTCCTTGTCACTGCCCTCAAGGAGAAATCCACCTGGGAAATGACACTGTCCACGGCGGACCCACACTTAACCTTTTAAACTGGCCTCCCTGCCTACCTCCCGGGTTCCCCTTCACCTGCCCCTCATCTCTCACGCGGTTGCTGTCACTTGAAGAGGCCAGACCCTTGGCTTCCAGGCCTTTGCTGCTGCCCCTTCCTCCACCGAGGCCCTCTCCCTCCTTGTTCTCCTGGCTGGCTTGGCGATTTCTCAGGTCCCAGCTGGGGCCACCAGTCCACACTCCCTCCAGCTGCTCCATGTGCCTATGACTTCCTGCCCTCGAACTGCCTGTCTTCTTGTTCCCGAGATAGAAATAAGCTTCCTGAGGGCAGGAACCTCGTCTACCTGTTTACTGCTGTGTCCCCAGGTCACAGCACATGTCTGAGGCAGTGATACTTCTGAATGAATAGCAAATGGGTGAAAGAATTAATTACAGCCATGCATGATCGAAAGAGGAAGAGGAGGAGGACGGGTGGGGAGGAGAGGAGAAGAGAAGGAAAAGAAGGAGGAGGGAACAAAAACCAAAGCAAATGTACAAGCAAACACCAGAGGAGCACAAGGGAGAGAGGGTCACGGGATGGAGAGTCAGGGCCGGTCTGGCTTTCCACATTTCCAGAGGGCTACAGGAAGATGAGGGGACAGCTGGAGGCCAGGGGTATCCTCAGAGGACTCAGTAGTTCTAGCAGGAAGAGTCTTAAGCAGGGACTCCCCAAAGCTCCCTTTGGAGTCAGCACCAACTTCCTTTAGGTTTCTGACCCTGGGCTTTCTCCCCTATTGCTGGAGTTGAGGTGCTGCCCCTCCACAGGAATATTGAGATGTCACTAGGACCTCCTATAACCGACCCCGTGACTTAGAGTGAATCTTCTGTTTTTAGGGGTTGCAGCTCGTCTCCATCTCTCATTCACACTTTTATCCACCTCCCTTTCTCTTTCCTAAAGTGACCCTTAAAAACTAGGAACCCCAACTCTAAGAGGTTGAACAAGAAACCATCCTTGTATTCCTTTATCTTTACTGCCATGATCCCCTCATTCATTCATCAGCAAACACTTTTGGGAACCTCTGCCACATTCCAGACTATACGCCAGGCGCTGCAGCCCCGAGATGCAGGGCGTCCCAGCCAGTCATACAGGCAAGAGAGATAGACTATCCAAGGACTGCTCCTTAAGTAGAACAGGTACCACTAGGAAGGCAGAGGAACTGAACAGAAGAAAAGAAGAACTAGCTTGGGCTGGGGTGGGCTTCCCAGAGGAGGTAGCATTTCAGATGGATGGCTGTATTAGTTTGTTAAGCTGCCAGAATGTAATGTACCAGAAATGGCATGGCTTTTCAGAAAGAAGTTTAATAAGTTAGAAGTTTACAGTTTTAAGGCCAGGAAAGTATCCAAATTAAGGCACCAGCAAGGGGTTACCTTCACTCAAGAAAGGCTGATGCCGTCTGCAACCCCTCTGTCAGCTGGGAAGGCACATGGCTGGCATCTGCTGGTCCCTTGCTCCTAGGCTCCATTGCTTTCTCCCTCTGTTTACTGTGCGGCTGCCTCACTTGCTGTCTGTGGGCCACTTAGCGGCTCCAGGACAAAATTCCGGGTTTCATTTCTCAGCTTAGCATCTTCCAGGGCCGGAGATTTCATCTCTTCAGGTTCTAGCTACTTCTGAGCTCTAGCTTAATACCCGGGTTATTCCTGTCTCAGTCTCCAACATCTGCATGGCTCTGCCTGTCAGCTCTGTTCTGAGCTCTCTCCAAAATGCTTCCCCTTTTAAAGGACTCCAGTAAACTGAAGATCCACCTTGAATGGGTGGAGTCATGTCTCTATCTAATCAAAAGGCCACACCCACAATTGGGTGCACCACATCTTTATGGAGATAATCTAATCAACAGTTTTCACCCTACAGTATTGAATCAAGATTAAAAGAAACTGCTGCCCCAATAAGATAGGCTCAAGATTAAAACATGGCTTTTCTGGGGTGCATAATAGATTCAAACTGGCACAGGGAGTATGGCCAGAAGACAAAAGGTGGACTGATCAAGGGGAGGAAGGCATCCTAGACAAGGCAAGGGGCATCAAAGGGCAGATCAGGAAAGTAGGGGGGGGGGGGGAAATCGTGGATGGGGGATGCTTTTGAGTAGTAGGACTTGAGGTGGGGCCCAAGCCCCAGAGAGGGTTCCTGCATCACTGAGCTAATACTCCTGTAGATGCTAGGGAACCAAGGGGGGCCTGGGGGATGTGGCTAGGGGTCGTTGATCCTGTGTGTCCCAGAGAACATGAAGGGGGCTTGCAAGTGAAGGGTCACCTATCCCACCTTATAGCTTTAAGGCTTTGACCTTCCCACCTGACCCCCTTGTGCAGAATAAAAGTTTCAGCAATTCCCCCTTCTGCTGGGTGAATATTTGGGGGCAGTTGTCTTACCGATCTCTTCGAAACCCTTCTAAGATGCTAGATACTCACACCCCGGGAGCTGGCGGGCCCTGCAGCTTTGCCGCGTTATGGCCCAAAGGATCCATCTCATCCTCCCAAATTGGCTGTGGCCACAGGAAGAACGTGAGGGCGGCTGCCTTTCCAAACTGATTAGAAATGAAGTGCATGAGTCCAAAGTCTAGGCACATGCCTCGTTGGTGACTCACAAACTTTGTCTTTTAATAGTTTAAAATTGAGGTCATCACTTGAGACATGAGAGCAGGAGGAAGAGTGGCCTGGAGGTTTTGTTTTGTGTTCCTCTGGGATAATCTCCAAGTTCCAGGCAACTTGACCTTTATGGGGCAGTATTCCTTTCCTCCCCTCTCTGGCTTCTTCATTTCATATACAACCGACGTCAGCTGGGGCCCCTGAGTGTTTACCGGGCTGCTCAAGCAGCAAGCCACAGTGCTCACGAGGCACCGTGAGCCTGACCCCGCCCCTCCGTCCCCTCTCCCTGGAGGCCCCGGACTGGGCAAGCTTAGCTCAGGGCATCCCCGGGACAGCCTTGCCTTGGAGGACCCCAGAAAACAAGGCAGCACTGAGAAACAGGAGCCTGTGCAGAGAGATTTTAATATCCTCCTGGTTTTAATAGCTTTCCCTGAGATGGAAACTTGGGTTGACATGATTTGCAGCTCTCCAGATTTTCTGCGTGTATGTGTATTGGGGTTTATTTTTAGCTGCAGGGGTTTATTTCTTGCCAAAAAACCCTGCTTAAATAAAACCAAGATTAATATTTTTACTTAACGGAAAGAGTTAGTCAGGGCAAGCTTTGAACTGGAGACTCCTTATCTTGATTGGGAGGGCATTTTAACTGTCTGGACTTGGCTTTGACATCAACAAAAAGGGCCTTTGAAACTGACGGCAGAGAAGGGCCCTCAGGGGAAACCAGGGTAGGATGCAGGAAAAAGCGCATTTGTGAGACTTCTTGGAGAACGGGGCCTCAAGCGGCTGCCTGGCTCCCCAGCCCTGGCCTTCTCCCAAGCCATCTTCCTGGAGAGGCGGGATGGTGGGACAGCGGGACGGCGCGATAGCAGCTTTCTCCGTGCTCAGAGCCCCTCTGTGGTCCATACCAAGCTGCTTCCGTTGCCCCTACCCACCCAGATCTCATCCTCTGGCTTCAGATGCAGTAAACCGTGTCTCTTCCTAGGGGTGAGCTCATGGTTAGGACCCCCAGATGGTCCTTCCAGGACAGCATCCCTGCAACCCCTCCCTGAGACAGAGTGCATCCCCTCTACGTGCCGTGTCAGGTCTCTGGTCCTGTGCCTATCGCTATGCTTGTCATATTTAATGTCATTTACACGCTCACTTGCCTGTCTTCTCTCACCTCTCGCCCAGGAGTTCCTAGGAGCCTCATTTATCTCCGCATCCCTGTGAGTCTAGCACAAATGCTCAGCAAATGCTTATTGAACTGATGTTTATCTGACCCGATGAATGAACAATTGCCATTATCCTCTTTTGAACGAATAAGGCTCAGAAAGCTTTGTCTGAACCTACACCAGGGAGTTATTTATCAACTTCTTTTTTTTTTAGCACCGTCCACATGCATAGCGCTTTATACATGAAATCATATGTAGCATCATGTATTCAGCAAATAGGTATTAGGTACCTGCTATGTATCAGACACTCTACTGGTTGCTCAGGCTACAGCCATCAAATGAAACAAAAACCTGCCCATGTAAGGCTTATATTCTAGTCGGGAGAGCCAGTTAATAAACAGCGAGTGAATATACAGTATGTCAGATGGTGTTGAGTGCTGGGGAGCATGATAAGGCTGGCCAGGGGGATACAGGGCATGCGGGGGTCAGGGAGGGCCTCCCGACAAGGTGATATTGGAAACAGGTGAAGGAGACAGCCCGTGGATACTGAAGGAGATGGGTCCAGGCAGGGGGAACTGAATGGGCCTTGGGGTGGGGTTGTGGTGGAGGAACAGGATGGAGGCCGGGGTGCTGGCGAGGGGTGAGCGAGTTTCACGTCCTGAGAATGGGGGAGGGAAGGGGGCAGTGGGAGGCCTGGGTGTGGGTGAGCACCCTTCTCAGGAGTTCACCTTAGGATGAGTTGGATGTGAGGTATCTTATTAGACTTCCAGGTGCAGGCATGGATCATGTTCTCGAATACATGAGTTACAGTCCTGGGAGAACTCTGGATTGAGACTGCAAAATGGGGGCCTTGCCACTGGTACAATGGCATGTGAGGTGAGGGCCGTGATTGAGCATCGTGGCGGTCCTGGGAGGACCTTGGCGAGAACGGTATCGGTGGAGTGGGGGAGATGGTGTAGTCATCCCAAGAGCCCTCTGGGGTTGGTGATTTCAGCCACAGTTTGTGTGCTGGGCTGGGAAGGGACTTGCCTGAGGTCACACATCCAATGAGGGACGAACAGTGACTTGCCTCCGAGTCCTGATGGTTCTGAGCGCGTTGTTCACTCCAGTGTGGGACCGCCACCTCTCTAAGAGTCTCGTTGCTCTGACCCTTCAGCTTCCACGTCTTTTTAGAGGGGCTTTTGGGGTTTGATGTTATGGTGACACACCAGCTGGGGGCCTGGCAAGCCCCTCGGGCCTCTGCCCTTCACCCTTAATTCCTAAGGTCTTTTCCTCAAACACGGACATAAAGTTTGAGGAAATGGGCAGCAGATAATTGAGGGCCCTTGGAAATGGTCACTGGAGAAAGATGTTAAATGTCCTCAGAGGTTGAGGAAATATGAGTCACAAGGCTCTCTGGGTCTCTTGCCATTTTCCTCTAAGTGCATTTAAGAATCTACAACTAAACACCATCAGCGGTATAACAGTATATCATCTATTTCGCTGCAGGGTTATAAAGTGCCTTTTAATATACACATAACATTGTCTCCTTTAATTAATCAGTCTCATGAGCCTCAGACTCACTGTGTTGTGACAAATTTTAGGATCATCTAGTTTTTTGATTTCTTAGGTGTTTTTTTTTTCTTCCATGAAAGTCTTACTGAAGAGCTCGCTGTGTAAAGCAGATAAATACGTGTGTTTGAGTGGTTGGGAAGGGCGGCTGGGATGGTGCTTAAGGCGGGGTGGGGGGCTTTGGGGGCTTAATAAGGGACCCTTTCTCCTAGGTGCCCATCCTCCTCTCTGACCATTATCTGCACCGCCTAGGGCTGCAAAAGTATGAGCTATTTTCTAATACAGTACAAATCCCATGTTAAGATTTTTAGGCAGTCTTCTTTCCTAGGGACCACCCCCACCCCCTCAAGTTCTTTTAACTGGGATAAAAAAACTGCTCTAAGGGGCCCTGATCCTCATTTCCATAGATAACAGAGTGAGATAACAGGCAAGGCAGGGCTTGGTACATAATAGGTGTTCAGTAAATGATAGCCGCTGTCAATTTGTGCTATTTTCCCTGACCTCTCTTCTAGATTCCCTGTTGCCATGCCATGCCATGCCATGCCAGGAGCTGATGGCTAATTAGTGGCTGGGCAGCTGGAGCAGCAAGAGAGCCTGGCTGCCTTCCTTGGAGAGCCTAAAGTGCAGAATCTCCGAGGTGAACAAGCAAAGGGAATTGCTCTGTGGGCTGAGCCATAGGACATGGGCCTGCCCTGCTGTGGGATCCTGTGCTCGCTGGCTTTGCCATGAGCACCCTGGCCTCAGAAGGGACCATTTCTTTGTCATCCTATGGGGACAGCAACTGGAAAGTTAACGTCAAGTGTCAGAC
Source organism: Tamandua tetradactyla (assembly GCF_023851605.1). NCBI lineage: Eukaryota > Metazoa > Chordata > Mammalia > Pilosa > Myrmecophagidae > Tamandua > Tamandua tetradactyla. The sequence continues at coordinate 24,885,034 of NC_135333.1, forward strand.
AAGCTGGATTATAGGGATTCTTCCTTCCTAGTTTCTGGAGTGTTCCACATGTTGGGCATCATTTTAACAGTCCCAGGCCCCCTCTTTCCTATCAATTACAGCCCACAGTAGAAGAGTGAGCCCCTCAGTCAGGCTTTTCTGCCCATCTAGAACCTGCCTGCTGGAGTCCTCTCAGGAGAACAGCCCCTGGTCTGGGATTGACACTAACAGTGACTTCCCATTTTGGAGAAATTCAGTGTACCACCAGCCACCTGTGCCTTACTAACCCTTGCTGTCCTCCTACAAACCATACATTAAGCCAACAAAGTCAGTCCATGGGGCCTTCATTGAGAGTGCTCCAATGTGTGTGGCATGGGTAGGATTTCAAGCACCAGATGGCCAAATGAACTCCTGTATCATGGAGAGGATTTGCACTGTGTTGATAGGATTCCCAGATGGACAAAATCCAGAGTTCCCTAGGGTGGTACACATTGATTTGGGTAATAGATCCGGTCCCCAAACCGGCTAAGCTGGCATGATTGCTGCTTGGCCTTCCAGTGTGCCAGCAGGAAGGTTCAACATCAGCTCAGAAAGAGCCACCTGGATTTGACTGATGGTTGGATGAGATGGATGGAAGGAGAGGGAGAGAGGCGGCAGCCAGCTCAAGGGTGTCTTGTCCCCCTCTGAATATGCTGATGAACAGCAGATGTGCAATTTCTGGAGATGTACCGGTGAGCTGTACTGCTAACTGAATCCTGTTCGCCTCTGGCAATGTTTTTTGTTCACTACGTGTGCTGTTTGTGGTCCACATAGCTAGGGAGGGGGCAGCATGGAGTTGTGTTTCTGGAAGGGACATGTTTGTCCTGTTTTTCAAGCTCTTACTAGCCCTCCTAAAAATATTCAAAGAACAGATAATTCTATAGATACACCTTTACACCTAGAACCTCAGGTATATCATATATATATATAAAAGGGCCCTGTGTATATTTATAGATCATTATACCACTCACATAAGCAAACACAGCCTGGTCAAGTTCTTCTTAAATATTATTCTTAAAATACTGTTTCATCCTTTCTTTCCTTTTTTTTTTTTTTTTTGACCTCCATATCCCCCCTGAAGCCCAGAGAGAGAGGCTCAAAGATGGAGATGCAGGATATGCCTCATCTGTCCCTTCTCTGACTGGTGCTTTTGTGTCTTGGAAGTTGGCCTTTTAGCCATGAACTCTGCAACCTTGTCTCCCAGGGTAGACTGCACTCTGTGAACAGAGGACATGGAGCTTCTGTTTCTTGTTGTCACCTCCCACAAGCACCTAACCCAGTTTTCCGGATACCACCCCAATCCACTCCCATGTTGGTTTAGCTGGGCAGACCGTGTGGAGGCCAGTCTACAGCACGAGGGGAAATAAAGAAAACCTGTGTCCAGCCCAGACCATCTTGAAGGCTGGATTCTTGCCATCACACCAAGGTGGAGGGAACGGTTGGACATGCCGCCAGCTCCCAGTTTAGAAACTGTCCTCTGTTGGTGGGAAACTTTGACCCTCCCTCTCCTCCCTTGTCCACTCTGGCCTTTGGGCTGGCAGTTGCCCCGGGAGAACTCTTGTTGCCAAACAGAAAAGTACAAAATAGCACACACTTGAATTGCAGAGGAGAAACTGAAACAAATAAAGAAATATTAATTCAAAAACCAAATAGACAGATTTGAGGTTGGCTGGCGATTTTACTTTGGAAGGACTTTGTGATTCTATTTGGGAGAGCAGGATGTTATGTAATTTCTAGTTCAGTTTAGCCCAGGTTTTGTAGGGAAAATAAATATTGGTGTGGTCTCTATGCTGGGTCATCTGTCTCAATCTTTCTGGACTGTGACTGTGGGATCTTGTTTGAGTGGCCTTGGTAGGCCCTTCTTGGGGTGTGCGGGGATGATAAGATGGGGCAGGCAGCTGTGATGGAGCAGCAGACTGAGGCTGAAAAATACCTGTATGTTTGTTCTGATCAGCTCATTTGTGCTCCCGCATTTCTCCCTGAAAATTTGCAAGACCAGGCAGTTTTTGATGAGTTTGCCTTTCTTCTCATCCAAGGGAGACTGCCTCCTCTGCCACCACCCCTGTCATTGGTACCATTTACAGTGCATGTTAGAAGCCTCGAGATCCTGCAGGATTGAGTCAGATGGTAATAGAAGTCATTGTGGTGGTAGCCACACTAATAGTACATGGGGTTTAGGATGGGCCAGGCGCTGTTCTCAGTAATTGAATTTAACCCTATTAGGAATGTTATGAGGTTTTATTATGGTCATCCCCCTTTTACAGATTAGGAAACTAAGGCACAGAGAGGTTCATTTATTTCCCCAAGGTTACACAGTGGCAGACCTGGATTTGAACCTAGGCAGTTGGGTCTAGAGCCTGTGCTTTTCAATGCTATGTTCCGCTAGTAGTATGTACCTCACATATAAGCCATGTGACAGGCATTGAGCAAAGACAATGGGAGAGATTTAAGAGGAGAGATACTGGAGGAGTCAGGGGCTTGCCTGAGGCTTCACAGTAATGGTGGAACTCTAATTTGAATCTGTTCTTCTGGCTGCAAAAACTTACTCTCTTTTCATAGACCTGTCCTCCTATGAAAATGTTCCAAATTCAGGCCATTTCAGGGTAAGGGAGGAATTGGCTGGCTGTGTGCACAGAAGCTTCCAGAAGTGCCCAGCTTTATGGGACAGATCTGTTTATGACATGTTATGTCTAAATCAAGTCAAGTCACTTTTGAGCCAGGAAAGGGTAGACATTGCTATTTAAAGGAACCTCTTTTGCTCTTTTTTCCCCTAAGGCAAAGACTCACTCCCTAGTTTGCCTTTGGTGCTAATGAGAAAGATGATGAATCCACATGCATTCTGGAAGAATCACTAGTAAAGGCCTGGCAGATAGGCTTTCTGTCCAACAATTAAGCTGTTACAACCTGCCGGTGGGAGTTAACATAGAGGAAACAGTCCCTGGGGCCTCTGGGAGGATGGCTGCCTGCCGAGGATACTGTTGCAAGGTTAGACACAGAGGTGGATGCAGAATGCTGAGGGAGCTTGGCCTGAGATCTTGCCAACCTCTCATTTTTATAGCAGGCTTGGAAACAGCCACTTGCCTCCTCCCAATTTGAATTGCCTCAGCTAAACTGCTAACTTTACCAATGGGCTTGATGCTTTGCCACCACTGTCAAAGCAAGTCTTCGAGGGGTGGTTGATTCATCTGGGTCCTGACTTCATGTCTGACTGGGAGGGTAAGGTCCAAGCTTATTTGGGGAGGAATACTACAGAATCTTATAGGAATGGGGACTTAGTTCCTAGAGAGATCAGGTCAGATTGGATTCAAACAATTGGGAAGCATGTTGGGTGCAGGGCATACACACCGGGGGAGGATAGTGGAGCTACCAGAATGTCCTATGAATGGGAGGGGGTTGGTGAGCAAAGGTGTTCTGTTTCACAGTTATTGAGCACCTGCCCTTTTTGGGTTACGTGCACCTGGAGGTAGGAAAGAATGACAAGATCTTAGAGCTGAAAGAGTTCAACTTGTGATTCCAGGTATGGCTGCCATACATGCAAAATCCATTCCATTTGGTCAACATCCTGGCACAAGAGTACCTAGCCTGCTTTGATGGAGACACTATCTGCCCCTAAGGCAGCCTCTACTTTTGGTTGCTGGCTCTTGTTTCTAGATGACTTTCTTTGGTTGAGCCAATTGCTGATAAATACTTCTTGGTAATTTCTGAATTCTGTCTTTAAGACATACCCATTTGCAACTCCATGTGCCTGCTCTACAAATACTTGAAGTCAGCTATTGGGTGCTTCTGCTTCACATTAAGTAGAAAGAGGAGAACACGGCACCTATAAATTCAAAGTCAGTCCCTTTCCTCTCAGATCCCCCTGCACTTGGTAAAAGTCTCTCTTACAGCCCTCATCGTCCTGTATCTAATTATTTTAGTATTCACAGTCAACTAATATTTACTGAGCAGCCCCTTTCTGCATGACATTATGGTGAGAAATCAGGCAGCATCTTTTGTTTACTCCTCATTCCAACTCCCAGAGGTTTAGTCACAGCCTTCTAATAGATAAGAAAATTGCTTCTCAGATAGAGGAAATAAATGGTCTGCTTCACTTCTCTGTCAGTTTCCCTATTTTGCATAACTGTGAAAGCTCAGAGTGCTCTTAAAAGCTGGCTGTGAGGGGGTAAACAAGTAAAATGACACATAGTAGGAGTGCAGTAAATGGAAACTTTTTCTATTGTAACAATCCTTCCGTGCTCAACCATTCCGTTTTTGGCGAGGATGACGATGATGACATTAGTTAGACTTTATTGAATTTGAACTATGTCCCAGACACTGTCAAGGGTTTCAAGTGCATTATCTTGCCTAATCCCTTCGATCCAGGAAGCTGGTACCTTTATTTTCCCTGTATGGTGGAAGAGGAAATAGGGACTTGAACAAAGTTAGTTGCCTGAAGTTCCACACTCATAAACAGCAGGACTGGAATCGGAACCGTTCAGTTTCTGCCTCCCGAGCCCTGCTCCCAACCTCTGCCAACCTCACTGAGCAAGACTCTATTGCCTTCCTTAATATGTAAGTGCTGGGTACTGAGGGCTGGATCAGACTGTCGACTGGGGCACCAGGGGGAGCTGGGGTGTCACAACCCTGTGAACACGGCGGGGATTTATGTGTGCGAAGCAAGAGCCAAATGAGGTGAAGGTTAGGAAAGGGTGCTTATGGAAGGAGAATCGATCTGGGGGACCATAGGATTGCCAGATGGGCAGTGGAAGGAGGTAGGAAGCTCCAGCAGAAGTGGATTATAATGAAACCACACATTTGCCAAAGCCCCTAGGGTATGAGCGCAGCCCAGGCATTTCTGCAGCAGGCAGTTGTGAACATTTGGGGTAATTAACTTGAATGATGGCTGCTTCCCCTTCCTCCCCCACTGCCCTCCCCACTTCACCCACTGTCTTTCACCAGAATTTTTGCGTTTATAAACACAATCATCTATCCCAACTGGCTCAAAGGTAAGAAAGCCGTTCCAAGCCCTGCTGGGGGGCTGGCACGCCCCTGCTGAGATGCTGTTCCTGTGTGGTTCAGTTCTCCATGACCTCCCTCCCGCCTGTCTCTGTCTTACAGTGATCCGGGCCAAGGTGGTGGGGAAGAAGCTGGTGAAGGAGGGGCCCTTTGGCACGCTGGTCTACACCATCAAGCAGATGAAGGTGAGTGCTGTCGCCCTGGCACCAGGAGGGTTTCTGGGTCCTGGCCCCAGGAGGCCGGCGGGTTGAAACTGGGCTCTGTGTTTGTTCAATGTGTAAGCCCTAGCCCCAGGCCTTCCGCCCTGCTGGAGGGGGAACTGCTGAGGCGGCAGAAAGTAATGGGCAGGGAGGGGAGGGAGGGGAGAGTGGCTGCCTCAGCTGGAGTCTCTGCAGGTGGAGTCACTTAGAGGCAGTCCTTAAGAGGCTGAGCTGTGGAAGCAGACAGCAGGCAGCAAAGTTTCGTTACCTGGCAACAGTCTCGTTACCTGGCAACAGGAGGACCTCTGTCAAGTGACTGCCTTCCCCCGGACCTCAGTCTTCCCGTCTGTAAAATCAGGGGGTTGGACTTAGCTTGTCTCTAATGGCTCTTCCGAGCTCTGTCTTTTTGGGTTGCAGCAATGCCTATAGGTCTTGTGCAGTTGCCGAGATCACAGTTTGGGCATGCAGCCCTCCAGTCTTTACGCTGAACCTCTGTTGATATTAGGACCCTCTTTCTGAGATAGGAACTGCACCCTCTTTCTCTATTTTTCCAGCTCTAATCGTCTTCTTGTGTCCGGCTAGTTAGCAAGGTGTACTAAACATTTTCATATTATGAAGCATATTATTGAGCATATTAACAGTATGAAGCATGTGCGGAAGTATGCCTTAGGGAAAAGAACAGCAGATTCAAAGTCTAGAGAATCTTCTTCCTGGTCTCAGCTTGGTGACTTTGAAATCATCCCTTTTCCTGGGCCTCAGTTTTGCCATCAGCTGCAGTGCAGAGCTGGGTTTGATGCCCCTAAAAAGCCCTCCCAACTCAGGGAGGACTCTAAGTGCCTTTTAAGGAGCAGTGGGTGGCAGGTACTGTAGGGGGTGCTCCTGCTATTTGCCTCACAGGAGCATGGGGGTTCCACCTTGGATAACAGTCCACTCAGCCATTGGCCCATCAGTTCCCCCCGCCCCCCCCCCCAAGCACCTGTCTTACAGTCAGAGCTCTGAGCCAGGGGCCATGGAGGTCCTAAGGAAGATACCGTTCCTGCCTTTAGGGACTAGAGGCAGGTTAGGGGAGGAGACTCGAGTGCGTGATGAATCAGCAATTCAAGATGGGGTGTGCTCAGGTCCAAGGGAGCTACCAGCCCTTTTCCTCATTGTTGACATTTGCATCCTGAGCAACAAGGATGGGACCTGGCATGCAACAGGGACTCAGGAAATGCTTAGCCATCTGATGAGGGCATGGGGGTGAGACTCCGCTGGCCTGAAAGTTCGCCAGAGGAGACGAGCTTTGATACACAGGTGGAATTGAGTGGGGGACGTAGACACAGCCTACTGATAGTACCCCACTATCCTAGAGGCAGACTCTGGGTCTCCCTCTATCCCTGCAATCCAAGGCCCGAGGTTAGGTGGACAAATTGTGTGCAATCAGTTGTTTTGGATTCAATTTTGGAAACATCCACAGATTTCTGGTTATGTAATGTTCAGAGTCAGCCCTGGCCGGTTGCCTTTGGCTGCCCCGGCCTGGTCATGAGACCAGCTTAAGTCTCTCGATGGCTGCAGGGAGAGGAGAGTGGGTGGAGGTGGAGAACCCACAAGACCAACAAACCCAAAAAACCCACTTCACAATCTCAGGCGGCAAGAGAATGCCAAAGAGGATTAGACGGAAGAAGAGGTTCAGGAAACACATTCGCCCACCTGCTGTGGGACAGTCCTCGTGGTACTTTGTGGCCAGCAGAGAGCTGTGAGGGAAATAGCTGGCGGTTCCTTCTCTTGCCCGGCTTCCCTCCTGCTTTCTGAGCCTGGAGGTCAGGGGGACCAGAAGCTGTTCCCTGGGGCACATAGTCCCACTCCCCCTTTCTACTGTCAGGCCAGCCAATGTTGTTTAGGGCCCAGTAACATTTCCTTGTCTGTCACCTTCAGAGCACACCACCCCTTCCCAGACAGATGGTCTATACTATCAGTTCACCATTCTTCATTTAGGTTCGTGGATCAAGGATTAGGCATTAGAAGGGATCTTGGTGCTGATAGCCTTGCTTCTGACAGAGGCTCAAAAGTCAGTGACTTGCACAAATTCATGTGTTTGATTAATGGCAGCTCTGGTTCCCAAGCTGAAGCATTGAGATTCAAAATTTCCCATGCCCATGTGTTTTTTTCACGACTCCCAAAGTCTCCCTGCCATCTTTCTTTGATCATCTACACTATCTGATGCCTTTTATTATCTCTCCCTACCAGCCCAGTATTAGATGGCTCATAGAAAAAAATCAGTGCCTCGCTATCTGGAGAGACCTCTCCATTTGCTGGTCTCTTGAGAGCAGCCTGCAGATCCAAGAAGGTGCTGACATAGGTGTAGGAGAACTGCATCCATCCATCCATTCTTCCATCCCTCCCTGCTTCCTCTCCAAGTACATTCACTGTTTTTAGCACAATCCATGTGCCATGGATGCAGAGAAAATATTTGTTTTTTTTTCTAGTTGTTTTGTTTTTATATTATTTAATATAATACTCCATACAAGTAACATTTATCAAGCCTTTGCTATTTGCCAGACACCTGCCAAGCCTTTGCATGGGTCCATCCTTACAACAACCCTGTGAAATAGGTACACTTCTATCCTCTATTTTACAGGTAAGGCACCAAGATCTTGTAGTTAAAAAGTGGCAAAACTATACAGAGTTTGTCTTAGGCTGATTAATCATTGCTACCTACCTTGGGTCCCCCCACCATTTATATCTATTTCCCCTTGAGAAATAAAAAGCTCATCTTCAGTTTGTCACTCCACCCCCCGCCCCTACTTCACACACACACACACACACACACACACACACACACACACACAGTGTAGCTCTTCACTTGCTACATCCTGCAAAGGGTGTAGTGGAAAACTGCAGGAGGGAAAGGGGAGAGGCCAGAGAGGCGAGCCCGCATGAATTTTGGCGCTGGTCCCTGCGCAGCTTTGTTCTAGAGCATTAGAAAGCCTACCCCTGAGACTCTGATGGGGTGAGCAGAAGCTCCCTCAGAGCAGGACTGAAGTTAACTCTGTGATATGAGAATTCTAAGCCATCCTGTCTGACCTCTCTTGAATACCTCCCCACCCCAAAACTGGTCATCCAGATGAAAGGCAGGCAGCTGCTCTCCCCTTTGATAACTCTGGAGCCTCAAATCTGCCTCTCAGGCACAACTTGAGTGTGTAGACATGTACAGGTTTGTGTGTATGTGTGTGTGTGTGTGTGTGTGTGAGGGAGGGGTGCAAGGCATTAGAATTTGCAAACCCAAATTTGAAGATTAGCTGGGGCTGGGCTGGGGTGCGAAGGTGAAGTTTACTAGAACTGGCTAGTCTAATCTATGCGGACTTTATGTCTCATCAGGACCATGAGAAAGTGGTCTAGTTTGCCAGGAGCTGTTGTGTGTCCTGTGGACACATGATCTCAGGCTGTAGGGGACAGCACATGGGGACAGTATGTTGCAGCTGGTACTGGAATGGTCCCATGGGGATACCTGCTAGTCATGTGCTTTACGTCCTGACCGTGGGCAGAGCAGATCTACTGGGCAATTAGAACCTTTGACTCCCAGGGACTTCTTTCCATCAGCAGTTTGTCTAATCAAATAAGCAACAAAAGGCTCACCTATGAAGCCCTATCTGGAGCCCAGCATCTTCGAGGAACCCTGACCTCCCCAGCCCATAGAGAACCACTCCCTGCTTCCCACCCCGTGACTCTTTGTGGTCTGTGGCTCTCACTGCAGAGATTGAATCTATTCTCGTGTGCTCTGCTTCCCCAGCTAGCAGCGCATCCTGGGAGAGAAAGACTATACACTTTTGTATCTCCATCAAACACCTCATGCCTTCAAACCTCAGTTGCTTGGTGTGTAAATGAGAAAAATCGTGGATTTAAATAAGTTCATGATGTAAAGCAGCATCTAGCATTGTGCTGCTCTTCTGTAGAAATGACAGCATCTTGGTGATGCTTCATGCTGTCAGTGTAGAGCTGAGACGAGAAATTTTCTAAAAATTATGCATGTGATCCCAGACTTAGAAACTTCTTTCTCATGTTTTTTGTCCCTTCACCCCAAGGGAAGCTAACTTCATGAAACTTTGAAGAAGGGGGCCAGATGCAGTAGAGGCTAGCTGGCAAACAGTAACCTGCTTACGTCTGAAGGCATTTGCTACATGCACTGAGAAATGAGATTGGACACTTAAGAAAAGGGGGACCAAACAGTCCCTCCTCTCACTCTGAATTTTAGTATAACTGGGTTTAAGCTAACTTTTACTTCCAAGTTCTATCCTAAGTCATGAAATTCGCAGGAACACCCTATCATATAAGCACCTTGTCCCATTTTACAAATGAAAAACAAAGGCCCAAGATGGTTAAGTAACTTGCCAAGTGACTAATAAGTAGAAGGGACAAGATTCAAACTCCACCTGTCTTTCTCCAGCACCTGAATTTACCACTAACTCTTCATTGCCTTGGTTAGATCAGATTACTTTTAGCATCCTCTCCAATTCTGAGATTCTATGGTTTTCTGGTTTCAGGACATTATAACCCTTCCACATTGGTCAAACCAATTCTAGATCTCTATGACTATGACTGCAGACTTAATGATACTTTTAGGATCAATGTTTAAGTCAAGATAAGATACGTATAAAGTCAAGACAGCAAAATGAGTGAAATATACCCTTATCATACCTTTACTATTTTGTTACTTTCAGAATTGATTCTAAAATGCAGCACGGGGTTTGTTTTGTTAGATCCAGTGAACCGAGATGTTTTAAAATTTTAGTCCTGTGTGAAAGTTGTAGAAGCAATATATAAAGGTTCCTTCAAGCTCACATGTAGCAGTGATGTCAAGTTGATTTCAATGACTCATGTTCTTAGTAAGCAATTCAAAGCATGCTACTCTAAACAAGGGTTAGATTGTCATCCTTAAGGCAGAGAGGAGATAAAGGGGAAAGACAGACTTAGAATGAACTAATGTTCCAGTAGGTTGAGCCCAAAAGACTTAGAGCGAGTACTCAGATGAAGCCTTTGCCAAAAATTCAAGGAAACTCCACACCAAAATAAGAAGTTGTTCTGCCCAGGAGTACGTGGAGGGGATTTTCTTCGAAGGCCATACTTCATGGCATGCACATGGCAGCACTTTTAAACATGGTTCCTATTAAAGCCAGAGAGGCACCATCAATCACTGTGGAAGTAGGGGGTATGACTGTACACCCCCCTGCTCTCCTGTGCATAATTCCTAGTGTAGACAGCACTTCCCGCAGGGCTTGGCTGCATTCCCTTGTTCAGCTGGCAAGCTTTGGGGAAGAAGAGGGTTAAGAAGGGAGACCAGTTAAATTAAAACCATCTGCACTTGAGTCGATTAGATCAGCGTTCCCCTTAAACAAGGCAGAGGCTCCCAAATGCGGTAGATCGCCATCTAAAAGAAGACGAGTAAGGACAAAAAAAGAACCCCATCAGACTGAATGGAAGCCTTTAGATGCGATGACAATGAGCTGAGGTCTGGCTTTTTACAATTACCATCAGTAAATTAATAAACACACATCAGGGACTGAAGTAGAGATATTGTCCTATTGTAAATCCTTAGGACAAGCCCAGAGGCCACCAGCAGTCTAGGGCCTATGTACTTTGAGAACTGGAGGGAGATTGGGAATGGGCAACATCTCAGTGCCTTGTCCCACCAATTCACACAGTTAACAAAGTTGTCTTGGCAGATCCTTGCCTGAGTAACACTCGCGGGCTTGACCTGGAATCATATAGTTGGCTCAGACTTCTTTGTGTTCATACTGGTGCCCCTGAGCACGGGCTTATAAAGGAGGCACAGTGGCAATAAGGGGAAATGGCACTTGCTCACATCAGAGGATTTTGGTGATGAGCCTCTGAGGGTCCAAAGGGAGACAGCAGGGGGTGATGGTGGAGACCATGGACTCTGGGGCGAGGTCCCCTGCTTGGAATCCAGCTTTGCCATTTCCCAACTGTGTTCCTATACATGTATCTTAACCTCCCTATAAAATGGGGATGACAGTTCTCACCTCATAGGCTGTCTTGGGGTTCAAATGGGTTCATTTGGGAGCAGGGTTTCTCAGCCTTAGCACCATTGGCATTTGGGGGCTAAGTACACTTAGTTGTGGGTGGATGGAGCTTTCCCAGGCATTGTAGGATACTTAGCAGCATCCCTGGCCTCTACCCACTAGATACCAGCAGCACTTCTGCCCACTCAATTGTGACAACCCCAAGTGTCTCCGGAGGGTGCCAAATGTCTGCTGGTGGGGATGGTGGTGGTGAAGGGCTAAAATCACCTCTGGTTAAGGATCACTGTTTTAGATTATGAAATTGCTGACTTCAAAGAGAAATGTCCCATATCAGCAATTTCTTATGGTTCAGTGTGATAATTCAGTTAAAACTATGAAATTTGTACACATATTTATGTGCATCATTTGAAGTAAAGGAATCCAGTGCTTTCAGCCCCTCAGAAAAACAAAAACGTTGAGAGTCCCAGGCCTGGGTACACCTTTTGCCAGCCAAACAGAAGTTGTCAGTCTCATTGACTGTAAAATGGGGCTATAATATCTAGCGTCCAGGGTTCTCGTGAAGATGTTGGGAGGGGAATGTGAGAGGGAATGCTTTCATTCATTGATAATGCCCTCTGGGAGCTCAGGTCCTGAGGTCGGTGAAGCAGGCACAACCCCTTTCACAGCAGCTTCTTTGGGTTTCTGGAAATGTGTTGGGATTTGAGAAAAGTGTGGTTAGGGGAGTAGGAATGGAGGTGTGACTGGTTAGATGGAAAGATTTCTCTGGGAAGATGCCACCCATCATGGCTCAGAAAAGGGGACCAGGTGGCCTAGTCTGGGGGAAGGGTGGCCTGTGTGGGCAGGTTGGTGATTGCACACAGTGGCCTATCAGGAAACCGATTCCCTTAGACCGAAGACCAGCATCTTTCCTGGGTCTGGGTCCTCCTCTCATGACATTCCTTTTGCCCACAGATGTACCGAGGCTTCAGCAAGATGCCCCAAGTGCAGTACATCCACACAGAAGCTTCTGAAAGTCTCTGTGGCCTTAAGCTGGAGGTCAACAAGTACCAGTACCTGCTGACAGGTAATACCAACTCTGGTGTCTAGGACAGTATCTGGAAGGTCCTCCATTCCTTCATTCAAAAGAATGGAGAAGGTGTAACTGACCCAACAGTGTCCTGAAGTCTTTAGTCCCATGTTAGGAACTTCTGAAGAGCACCCCGTGTTGAGTCCATCGTGTTTGTCCAGTGGTTAGAACCCTTGGCTCTGACATTTAAGGTGGGCTTAGTCTCAGCTCTACCACTGACCCTGCAGGGGAAATCTCCTGGTTCAACTTTATTATAAATAAAGAAGGATTGTAAATACCTATTCCTCCACCTCCCAAACTATTACATTTATCCTTTAAAGTTTTCCACCTTTAAGGCAATTAATGTAGTCATGCAAAAAAGAAGAAAAGTTGATGAGGGAAGTCAACAGGACTCTAGTACCAGCTCCAGTAGTTAATGGATTTGAGACTTACAGATTGCTTGACCTCTCTGGGCTTCATTTTCCTCATCTGGGAGATAGGGATACAGCCTATCCTAAAAGGTTTTGGGGGGAGGGTGAAATAATCATGGGTCTGAAAAGTACTCAGCACAGCACCTGGCCTAACATGCACAGCGCCTGGCCTAACATGGGTTCTCAAAAGTGTGCAAATTCTTTCCCTTCTGGCCGACCTTGGAATAAAACCACTCTTCCCTTGTGTTCCTCTTGCCTCCTCTAGGTCGCATCTACGATGGTAAGGTGTACACAGGGCTGTGCAACTTTGTGGAGAGATGGGACCAGCTCACCATCTCCCAGCGCAAAGGGCTGAACTATCGGTATCACCTGGGTTGTAACTGCAAGGTAAGCCCTGGGGAGAGCATGCTGGGAAGGTGCTGGCTCTCAGCCCCAGAGAATATCCACTCCTGCTGTTGTTCTAAGGGCTGGGTCCTTGTGCTGGGAGGGGCATGTGGTTTGGGGCCAGGGTGATGGGGCAGGCTGAGCAAAGAAGGTGAGGAGTGCTCCCTGAGGCTGACCATTGCAGGAGGTCAGGGAAGAATGTCTTTCTGCTGTACTCTGCTGCTTTAGTGTTGCCCATTTAGAAGCTGCCAGGGATTGAGGGCCCTTCCGGAGATGGCCCTGTCTCCTTCCAGCCATTCAAGGCTATAGCAGGTACAAGATCTTTACAGCTGGCAGGTCTTCCAAGCAGACCCAAGAGGAGTCATCCTGGGAACTGACTCATTGGTGGCCTGGCCCCTGTACCAAGCCAAGCGAGGCAAGCTAGCACAGGACTGCTGATTCTGGAGTTTACAGACTCCAGAGTTCTTTAAGCAAAACCAACTCCTCAACCCAAGCACTGGGTCAAGTCTCCTTGCTATGGGAGGGAGTTGGCCTTTCTTTCAGTTAATCCTTACAGCAACCCTGTGTGTTTTAGTTACTATTGTCCTCATTTTTCAGATGAAGAACTGGGACCTCAGAGAGCTTAAGTGACCTGCCCAAGATTACATAGCTCGCCCACTGGTTTCCACCCCAAAGCAGTTGGACTCCAAAGCCTATACTTTGATCTTTCTAATTCCTCAATTTCCTAGAACAACTAAGAGTTCTCATCCTTGCCTATTGGCATCTAAGAGGCAAAAGCCCTCTCAGTGTCTAATTCTATCACCTACTGGCTGTGTGACCCAGACAGAGCATATTACGTAACGTCTCTGAGCTACTCTTTCCTCATCTGTAAAAGGAAGATAAAACTCATAATTAAGGAGAGGAAAGTAGAAGGACTTAGCAGAATGTCTGGAGCACCATATGTTGTCAAGAAATGCTAGCTACTATTATTTATATCATTATCTTCACTAAGGAACTGATGTGGCTGAGCTCCCTCTGCGGGTATCCCAGGTTCTGAATCCAGACCCTGGTCAGCCTCACACCTAGGTCCACCATGGGGAGCTCACCAAGCCTTGGCTGTTCTCTCATTGCAGATCAAGTCCTGCTACTACCTGCCTTGCTTTGTGACCTCCAAGAATGAGTGTCTTTGGACCGACATGCTCTCCAACTTTGGCTACCCTGGCTACCAGTCCAAGCACTACGCCTGCCTCCGGCAGAAAGGTGGCTACTGCAGCTGGTACCGAGGATGGGCCCTCCCAGACAAAACCACCATCAATGCCACAGACCCCTGAACGCCAGACCCTGCCCCATATCACCTCCCTCCCTTCCCGCTGAGCTTCCCTCGGACACTAACTCTTCCCAGATGATGATGACAATGAAATTAGTGCCTGTTTTCTTGCAAATTTAGCACTTCGAACACTTAAGAGTCTATGCTTGTCAAATGGAGTTTATTTGGAACATCCTCCTGGCCCACGCTGTCCTTTCTTTTTGGTTTTGACATCACCCATTTCCACCAGGGAATTTTTGGTGCCATGCCAGAAAGAATGAGGAGTATCTACCCCTCTTCTTCATAATAATATAATCTCTATTTTTTTAGGAAAACAAAAATTGAAAAGCTACCCCCATTTGGGCATTGTAATACCTACCCTTCTTTCTTCTTACCCGCCTCACCATCTCTCAGACCCTCCTCCTTCTCCCCTTCATCCTCCACCTCCGTACATAAAGGACACAGACAAGGAAGTTGCTGAAAGGCCACCTGTTTCAGATTCAATCAAGGGCAGCAAGCTGACAGATACAAGGCACACAGAAGATTTTAATGCCAAGGAGATGCTACTGCATGTCCCAACCAGACTATATCTGTGCCTGCAGGTAGGAGTGGGGCAGGGGGAGGAAATAACTGCAAGAAAGGGTCTGAGATAATGCAACACATACAGAATTCCTCCAGCCTGGCAATGCTGGGGTCGACCAGAAGGTGGGCCCAGGGGCAAGCAGCTAGGTCAGAATATTTGAACTTTCTGAATTGGGGAAGACTTAAACACCTGCCTGAGGTCAGGAGGCAAATTGCCTGCCTTGTACAAAAACTCTGGTGAAAAACTGAGAATGATGTCTTTCCCTGCCTCCCACGAGATTTGCTCCTGGAAAACTCTTTGGTAGATTTAACGGGGAGCTTGTCCTTATGTAAACTGGAGAAATAAACACACCATACACTATCTGCAGATATAGCCAAGTAGATTTTGGGTAGAGAATACTATTTCCAACATAGCATTTAGCTCACCTAGGGGGTGTGTTTGTATACACATTTGCATATACCCACACGGGACATAAGCTAATTTTTTACAGGACACAGAATTCTGTTCAATGCTGTTAAATACGCCAATAGTTTAATCTCTTCTTTTGTTGTTGTTGCTTGTTTGAGGAAAATCACGACATTCCAAGTTGCCTTTTTTTTTTCATTTTAATTAAAATTTGAAATTCTGAACACCCTCAGCATCCCTCTTTTCCCCCAAAACTGAGGTCACC
Organism: Tamandua tetradactyla; assembly: GCF_023851605.1. Classification (NCBI taxonomy): domain Eukaryota; kingdom Metazoa; phylum Chordata; class Mammalia; order Pilosa; family Myrmecophagidae; genus Tamandua; species Tamandua tetradactyla. The sequence goes on from NC_135333.1 coordinate 24,900,662, forward strand.
TGAACTCTGCCCCTCTCCTTTCCTCCTACTTCATGTCTGGGGGCCTGCATTTAACTGGCTTGGCTCAGATGGGAGATGAGTTACTGTGGGTCAGGGGCCTGAGCAGAAGAGGGAAAGCTGCAAGCACCCCTCTCTGCCTAGACGGCCACCTCTTCTGGTTTGTGGGGGCCCGCTTGCTCTCCTTCACCCAGCTAGGTGGGTAAGTGCACCTCCTGAGTTCCTCACCATGTAGAATCAAAGTTGATGTTCACTGGGGAAGCCTGACTCTGCAAATCAGCTGCAGGGTCTCTGTTGATTTTTATGAAATAAAACTATAATATAAATTCTCCTATTAAATGAAATTATTTTAAGTTTTAGTGTCAAAGTGAGATGCCAAGAGTAGATGATAAGTGTATTTTTTACCAAGTTTGGGAGGGGAAGGTGGTGACACAATATGATTTCTCTCTGTCTCTTTTTTAAGATTATGGTATTTATCCTCTATTAGTATTTGTATCTTCAGTTCATTCCACTTGAGGAAACTGAAACAGGAGAAAGAAGAAGCGAATACCACATTGTGGTGTGCCATCCTCCCCCGGTCACACACACAACGCCCGGGCACCTGGTTTCCTTGGGGACGATTTCATTTACTTTGCACCTTGTGGCCCTGCCATTTGGTAGAGGTAAAGTGGGAGGCCTGGCCCTATCCATGGGGCAGTGTGAGCAGAGGGAGCTGAGATCAGCAGGCTGGTGGCCCTTAGTCCCTGAGTCCCAGACTTGGTGTTTTGGGATCGTCATTGTTTCAGCCTCAGAGTCTCACAAGTGGGACCCCTGCCCCAACTCACACAAGTGCCCCTCCATGAACAGACACCGGTGTCTCCTCTATAAAGTATCTGGGCTGAGAATGGTTCCCCCACAAGGAGGGCCTCGGGCTGAGAACTGAACACGAGTCACCTGAAGTTCTCCTGCAGAGCAGAAAAGATGATGAGCCACCAGCCCACCTGCCAGGCCCTGACGAGGAGAGCACTAGGTCCTTTGCAAAGTGATGAGGTCAGAGGACGGTGTTTGAGCTTTCTATAAGCTAAAGCTTTGTTTTGATTATTTCACCTGTTCACTTACTGTATAATTTAAAGTCATTTATGTAGCTGAGACACTTCAGTATTTCAATCATATCGTGGATGTCTTTTTGCTAAAGCTTGGCTCCTGTGTAGGCTGTAATATGTGTACATTACATTGTTTAAGAGAAGAGGAATTAAATCCATACGCCGCCATTTTCCTGAATCAAATTCTACAGTGGACCGGAGGGTAAGATGCTTCTGTTGTGCAGGCAGCTGGACGGTGAGTCAGGGAAACTGGAAGGGAACTAGCCCCAAGCGTCCTCCAGCCTCCCAATAGGAATTCCTATGGTTTCTGTAGTAGGAAGGAGGAGGCCAAAAGTAGAAAGAACATTCATGCTTTTGCCCTGTGGCAGCTGGCCCTGGGCAGTCTGCTGGTCACTCCCATTCGCCACTCCCCACCTCATTCCTTTACCTACCCAGTTGCGAAGCCATGAGTTCACCAAAAAATCAGGGGTCACAAGAGTGGCAATTCCAAGATCTTTTTGCCTCCTCTGGCCATCTCTTTTCCCTCCCAGTCATGGAAGCCCCACATCTGGTTCTCTCCACTAAGACCAGAGCTCCCATCTGGCCAGGGTGGAGAAGTCTAGGAGACTCCTGTTACCCGTAAATCTTCCTCCCCCTTCAGCCAGCCCCAGACCTGCATCGTGGTGCTTGGACTAGAGCCCATGGGCACCATTTATCAAACCATGGTTCTTGAGCAGGAAAAGAAACATGACTTACTGAAATAGCTCCATCAAGGAGAAACTGTGGTCCCTGGGAGACAGTCCCTTAAGCTGCCTCAGCTCTTCCCCTTCATCTTCTGCATGACTGTCAGCAATGTGGGTTACCCCAAGATGGCAATAGATTCTAGGGTTAGTTTTATTCAGAAAGAAAAACTTAAAAGAATCTGATGTCAAAAGCAAAACGACATGGGGGGGGATGGGGTATCAACAACTTCCAAGTCTGCTCTTTGAAGAGGAGGGGACGAACTTAGAAAAACAGTTCATGCTTTGGGGATAAGGGCTCCTTAGGTGCTCCCATGCACCCCGCCTTTCCCGTTAGCCAGTCTGCTGTCCTGACACCCAGAAGTGATGGAGAGAAACCAACCAGAGAACACCTGCCTGGAAGGAATGTATTTGTTGCTAAATTTTGTAGCACTGTTTACAGTTTTCCTCCATGTTATTTATGAATTTTATATTCCGTGAATGTATATTGTCTTGTAATGTTGCATAATGTTCACTTTTTATAGTGTGTCCTTTATTCTAAACAGTAAAGTGGTTTTATTTCTATCACACACCTGCCGTCTCTTGCCTCATGGTGTCCTGGCCGCCGTTGAGTGTTATATAGGCAGCAGAGGTCTCGGAAGCCCGTCTTGCTTGCCTGCTCCAATTCTGAGCACACTACCTCCCTGCTGGTCCCTGCTCCCTGGCCCCCACGTCCACCTCCACATCTAGAGCAAAATTTCCTGGCGTGCACCCTACCCTGTTCCAGTCTTTTCCTGGGGCAGGAGGAGTTTCAGAAGATTCATCCTCGATTTCCTCCTGGCCCTAAGTCTGGCCCTGAACTTAATTCCCTGATTCCCGTGCCAGGATTCTCCCTGGTTCTTTGGAATCTGGATCTCTATCTAATCAACTATTAATGGCACAGGTGCTCCCAGATGGGGCCCTGACTCAGCTTTGCCTGTTCTCTCCTAAAGACGCCCAACCTGGTGGAGGTTGGGAGGGAGGTCTGTAAACAGCAGTCCTGATGCCAACTGCCTGCCTGACATTCCGAGTATGGGTTGGCCTGGTTGGGAATGCTAGGAAATCATCAAAACTTTCAGCTGGCCTTGTCACACACAACAGACTGGGTTGGCTGCAAATCCCTTGGCCAGTTTTTACCTCACTATTGATTCTATTCTAGAATATAGATTTTACCCCTATCATAAAGCTTTTATACTTTGAACACCTGTAATGTGCCAGATCCAGTGCTTTATACAATTAAAGCATTAAGTCTCAACAAATTACACCTTAATCCACTGTTTTCAAGCTCACAGAGGTTAAGTCATTGCCCAATCTAAGAAGGAGGCAGAACAGGGAATCAGACCAGCTAGTTTGATGATAAACCCTGAATTTTCTCATGCTTTGTAACTTTGGGCTGTCCATCTTATCCAAACCAGCACACCCTGGGTTTGGTGACTCTCACTGGATTAGACATAAGGGGAAGGTAATCGGAAAAATTTCTGTGCGTAGTCAGACAGGTCTCACATGGAACATGCAGTCATCTCAGTCAGTATCACTGGGGGTTGTTCCACTTAGCAGACTGAGCTTGGAACTCTTACAAACAGCCCATGGTCCCAAGCTGGGACTAGCAGACACCCTGTTAATTCTCCTGTTCCCTGAGACTGACATTGCCCATGAGGGCAAGCTTAAGACCACCAACTGCACAAGCAGGCATGCCACAGGCTCTTGCCAGCTGCCCAGAACACCTCCTTCCCAACTTCCTCTGCCTGTGGATGGATAACTCTTGACCTCATTCAAAAAGACACTAACTTCTCCCACCTAGGCATTCTCTGAAGGGGAGGCAAAACCACATACTCCAAGTTAAGCCCAAACCACCTCTCAGCACCAACTGAGGGTGTATCAAAATGTGAAGAGGACACACAGGAAACTGTTCTTTGATGATCAGTGCAAATAAAATATTACCAATTTTATTAAAAATAAAGTTAAAACCATGCCCCAGACAGGACTTGAATGAAATAGCATCCCATGTTTGAGACTTCTTTTACTTTTATTAACAACCTCTGGCTCCAATATTCAGTATCTACAAGTGCCAGTTCAAACTGTCCCCTAATTTGCTGAAAATTCCCAAGGCCCCAAGGAATATTTTCCACCTTTATCCCTTGCCCTCCTTCCTCAGGTTTCACCTGGAGAGGCAACTCTTTGCCTAGAAAAGCCAGGCATCCCCATGGCACATAGCTGCTCTTCCTTAGATCCCAGTGGTCCAGGAGCCATCCTGACCCCACCTTCTCCATCCACAGGGACCCAGGACACTGGCATCCATGTACATTCCCTCAACACAAAGATACACAGAGTAAAACAAGAGCACTCACCATTGGCTTATGGTTAGGGAAAAACGTTTGCTCCACAAGCGGGAACTTCTCAGGACCCAGGGAATGGAAGATCTTAATGAGTTGAGAGAACTAGGAGGGAAGAGGAGAGCACATTGATCAGATGTTGCCCAGTATGGCAAAACCTCACATTCAGTCCCAGACCTCAGACTTCTGGCTGCTCCCAGCAGGAGCTCCAGTGGTTCTTGCCTGCCTGCAGGATAAAGGCCAGAGTCCTCAGTGGAACATTCACCCTTTCCACCATCTAGATGCATTAGCCCCTTTTCTCCTGCCAGAGCCCGCTGAGTTTAGCTCACAGCATTTAGTGTGCATTTACTATATCCTCAGCATTTAACACAAGATCCTTGATCATAGCGCAACCCTCCAACATTCCTGCCATACCGCGCTTGCAATGTTCTTCTTTTTAGAGAGGTAGTATGGTGTAGTAGCTCATAGCATGGACTCTGGATCCAGTCTCCCTGGATTCATATTCCTGCTCTACCACTTACTAGCTACATAACCCTGGGAAGTTGTTTCAGGTTTCTGAGCCTCAGTTTCTTTATGTAACTTCAAGATAGCATGAGATCCTATGTGCCAGCTTTAAAATATTATATACTCAGAAGAGCCATGATTTAGTCTTGATCCAATCTTGTGGGGGCAGCCATTTCTTTTAATCCTGATTCAATATTATAAGGGTGGAAACTTCCGATTAGATCATCTCCATGAAGATGTGGTATACCCATTTGTAGGTGTGGCCCTTTAATTATATGGAGATGTGACTCCGCCCATTTAGGCTGGGTCTTGATTAGTTTACTGGAGTCCTTTAAAAGAGGAAACATTTTGGAGAAAACTTAGAGCCAATGCAGACACTTAGAGAACAGTTGCTTCAGGGCTGACAGAGCCATGGATGTTTGGAGATGTAGAGTCCAGTAGACATCACCATGTGCTTTCCCATGAGATGCTAAGCAAGCCAGAACTAGGGTAGTGTCCCAGAGGAGCTAAGTGAAGGCTCACAGATTCTAGAGAGGCAACCACTGCATCAGAAGCTGGAAGCAATGGAACCAGGAAAAAGGACCAGCAGATGCCAGTTATGTGCCTTTCCAGCTGATAGAGGTGTTTCCAATGGCCCCAGCCTTTCTTGTGTGATAGTAACCTCTTATTGGTGCCTTAATTTGGATCTTTTCTTACCCTTAGTACTGTAAACTTGTAACTTTCTGAATTCCCTTTATAAAAACAGTTCCATTTCTGGTATATTGCATTCTGGCAGGTTAACAAACTAATATACCTACCTCATATGATTATTATGTGGGTTAAATATACAATGAGCAGAGAACAGTGCCTTGTCCATAGAAACACGTGAATGTATTATTAATAGATATTATTATTATTAATAGTAGTAGATATTTTACTATTAGTAGCAGATATTTTACTATTAGTGGTAGATCTTTTCTCTACTTTTACAACTCCTCACTCATCTCAAACAGCTCAAGCTGTGCTCTCTCCGGAAAGATTTTCTCAGGCATTCTATGTTCCTCCTGCTTCAGCACTGCATGTTTTTTCCATAACTGTAGGTGTTGCCTTCAGAACTAGATGGTAAGCTACAGAACTAAATGGTCTGCCTTGAGCGTCCATAATTTTCCATCATTCCTACACCACTCAGCATCAGTAGGAGCTCACTTTGTGCCTGGGGCTGTGCTTTAATGTTGTGGCAATGAACTGAATGCAGCTTGAAGGAAGACAGACTATAGACAGATGATCGACACACAAATGCCTTGCTGGAGGGAAACATGGCGCTTATGGGACCAGGAAGAGGGGCAGAGTAGGGGCCACAAGCAGAGGACACAAGAGAAAGAGGAAGGGCCTTCCAGGTGTACAGTGAATTGGCACATGCTAGTGACCCTTGGTGGCTGCCTTGGCTGTGCCCTTGGATACAGGGACAGTGAGAGAAGAGATCAGATGGTGATCCCACAGACCACCAGGAGCTTGGGATTCATCCAGAAGATGAAGGGGGCCACTGGTGGCCATAAGCCAAGAAGAGAAAGTTAGATTCCGATCAGAAAGAAGAGCTTCAACTTGTGGTCTGTTATGGCCAATGGTTAGAGTGGGGGCCCAAGTCTTATGCCAGATCAACTTGGGGATAACTCAATCCTGAAACCCCAGATAGAGAGATCAATGTAACTTGGGCACCTTTTGTATCAGGCCAGGGTGGGACTGTAAATTCCTGGGGTTTAAAGGTGTAGCACAACATGGATTCAACTAGGAGCATTTGGGGATCCTTGGAAATACGGGAAATGATGTTGGGAGGAGGGGCGGATTTCATTTTACAGATACACTGAAGTCCAGAGAAGAGTAATTTCATGATTAAGTACATGGGTTTTGAAGAGGCCCAGCTCCGTCACTTACTATTAGCTACATGAGGCCAGCCTCAGTTTCCTCACCTGCAAAATAGAGATATTAACAATAATTACTCCTCAGAGTAGTTCTTAGGATTAGATAAAATATGTGTAAAGAGATTAATACAGAACATAGTAATAATAAATTAGCTGCTTGTATCAAGGATGACTATATGGAAAACAAGATGGCTAGGCTCATACATCTAGTGCCCTTTCCACACAGTGACACTTGAAGCTCAGATTCCATCAGCCAAAAAAACTTAGGGAAGAAGGAGAAGGAGACCAGAGCCCTGGACATAGTCGTTAAAAGCTACCCAAATCTATTAAATTAATGGATGTATTTATGCAATAAAAGTTAAGTGTCAGTTCTGCATAGCGCTTACTCCAGTTACTAATGACAATAACCATTGTCACTATTTATTGAGAATGTACTTTGTGCCAAGCACAGTTCTAAGCACTTTACATGTATTAACTCATAACCTTACTGAGTTTTTATTATCATTTTACAAATAAGGAAACTAGGCTCAGAGAGATGAAGCAAGTTTGCTCAAAGCCACACAACTTGTAAATGGAGGGGCCTGGACTGAGGCAGCCTGGCTCCAGAGCCCGTGTTCTTAAGGACTGCCCTAGACCACCAGGAGATCCTGCAGAGAGACAGTAAAACAAGACAGCCATTACCTCTATGTGGCTTCACAGAGCTTACATTCCCTCCCTGCACCGACCCCCCAAACTTTGCATTTCCTATCCCCTTCCCTGCTTTGTTATTCCCCTTGGAAAATATGACCTATTTATATTATTATATTATATATTATATTATTATATAATGTCATCATATGAGATAGTAAATATTTGGCATATTTCTATAAAAGGATCTCATGTGTACCTGCCCCCCAGAATGTAAAATCTGTGGGGTCAGGTATTTCGGTCTGTTTTGTTCACTGTTATATGCCTACGACCTAGAACAGTGCCTGGCACATAGTAGGTGCTCAGTAAATATTTATTGCATGCTTGAATTACTTCTGGCAGGGGAGACAGATAATAAACAAATAAATGTTTAAATACATAACTCGAGGTGGAGATAAGCATTGGGGGAATTAAACAGGGTAAGGGATTGGAGAATATTTGGGGAGGATGGGGAGCACTATTTTAGGCAAAACCTCTCTTAAAGGTAATGTTTGAATGGAGACTCAAATCAATTGAATGAATGAAATTAATAAATAAAAGGAGGAGAAATCAAGCTTTGGGGATTGGAGAAAGACTACCTCAATTCTAGTTTCACCATTCACTGGCTATGTGACCCTTGAACCTCTCTGAAGCTAAGCTTCCTAAAATCTGTAAAATGAGGTGATGCTGCCCATCTCACAAGATAGCAACGTGTTTGCCTGGTACATAATAAGTGTTCTATAAATGTGCCTGGCATTGATAGCCATGATAATGATGAAATGCTGATAAGAACATTGCCCATGCACTACTACTATTAATATAACATAATTATAATATGTTATTATATAATATTTGCTATTATTATTATGTAATATTTGCTAGGTGATGATTACAAGAGTGGGGTCTGGCCAAGTCACCTCAACTGGGAAAGAATAGTTTCCTCAACAAATAGTGCTGTAAAAACTGGTTCTTCATATGCAATACAATGAAGGGGGATCCCTATCTCATATAAACATACCAATTCAAAATGGATCGAAGACCTAAATATAAGAAACAAAACTAGAAAATTCCTAGAAGAAAACATAGGGAAATATCTTTAGGACCTTGCATTAGGCAGTGGTTTCTTAGACTTTATACCTAAAGCATGAACAACAAAAGAATAATTAGATAAATGGGATTTCATCAAAATGAAAAACTTCTTTACATCAAATGACTTTATCAAGGAAGTATAAAGACAACCTACAGAATGTGAGAAAATATTTGGAAACCACTTATCTGATATGAATTTAATATCCAGAATACATAAGGAAATCCTACAATTCAACAACAAAAGGACAAACAACCCAATTAAAAAATATGTAAAAGACTTGAATAGTCATTTCTCTGAAGAAAATATAAAAACAGGCAGAAAGCACATGAAAGGATGCTCAACATCATTAGCTATTAGGGAAATGCAAATCAAAACCACAATGGGATACCATTTCACACCCATTAGAATGACTACTATTAAGAAAACAGAGAATAACAAGCACTGGAGAGGATGTGGAGAAGGAACACTTGTTCATTGTTAGTGGGAACATAAAACAGTGCAGCCACTGTGGAAAACAGTTTGCGGTTCTTCAGAAAGCTAAGTATAGAGTTGCTATATGACTAAGTAATCCCTCTTCAAGATATTGAGAGCAGGGACTTGGACAAATATTTGCACATCAGTGTTCACGATGGCATTATTCACAATTGATAAAAGATAGAAGCAACCCAAGTATCTATCAACAGATGAAAAAACAAGCAAAATATGGTATTTATACACAATTAAATATTATTCAGCCATATAAAGGAATGATTTTCTGATGCATGTGATACCATGGATGAACCCTAAAGACAGGTTGTTACGTAAAATAAACCAGATACAAAAGGGCAAATATTTTGTGAACTCACTGATATGAAATAATTAGAATAAGCAAATCTATAGAGCTAGAAACTAGAATATAGGTAGAATATAGGGATAGAGGTAGGGAATGGGAAGTTAATGCTTAATTGGTACAAAATTTCTGTTTTGGGTGATGGAAAAGCTTTAGTAATGGATGGCAGTGATGGTGGCATGACACTGTGAATGTAATTAAGAACACCGAATTATACATTTGAATGTGGTTAAAAGGAAATTTTAGGTTATATATACATCCTTATAATAAAAAATAAGGGAAAATAAAAAGCGTTGAGGAGGATTTGAAGAAATTGGAATCCTCATGCATTGTTAGTGGGAATGTAAAATTGCACGGCTGATGTGGAAAACAGTTTGGTTGCTCAAAAATGAAACAGAATTACCATATGAGCCAGCAACCCACTTATAGGTATAGACTCAAGAGAACCGAAAACATATGCCCACGGAAAACCTTGCACATAACTGTTCAAAGAAGTATTAGCACAATAGCCACAAGGCAGAAGCAAGCCAAGCAACCATCAAGAAATGAAAGGATAAACACAATGTAGTACATTCTTACAATGGAATATTATTCAGCCATCAAGAGGACCGAAGTGCTGATACAACGTGGAGGAACTTCAAAAACATTATGCTGAATGAAATAAGCCAGGCACTAAAAGCCACATATCATATGATTCCATTTATGTGAAATGTCCAGCATAGGCTAACACACAGAGACAGGAAATAGACAAGTGGTGGCCAGGGCTGGGGGGAGGGGGGATGGACGACTAATAGGTCCAGGGTATCCATTTGGGGCCATGAAAAAAATGTTCTGCAATTAGATGCTTGCACAGTATCATGAACATACTAAAAACTACTGATTTGTACACTTTGAAATGGTTAAAATGGTGAACTTCATGTGAATTTTATTTCAACAAAAGAAACTTTTTAAAAAGAAAAAAAAAAGAAGTGTGGGATCAAATTGTTTATACAGTTGCTTAACATGTCTCTTCTCGGCTGAGGCTGCCGTGCGGGGGAAGGGGCCCATCTTAGGTCCAAGAGGCCACCCGCTGCCTTCCAGGTCCCTACCGGTCAGCCTGGAGCGTCACCTACCACCCAGGGCTTGCTGCAGAAGTTGTAGACGGAGTAGAGGGAGTTGACGGCGGGCAGCCCTCCGTACTGGAGGCCGATGACCAGGCTGCGATAGTCTTCTCCCAGGGCCATGCTGTGGGCATGCTGGCGCACCAGGAGGAAGTCTGGCTTGAAGGATCTGTTGGGAGAGGGGCGACAGCAGCGTTACTGCCCTGGTGTACGGGAGGGGCACGGCTCAGCCGGCACACACTGCTGGTTCAGCAGGACCCGCTGTGGCCACGGCCTGGGGGGAGCACTGGGTTCAGCATGGGGAGATGCGGAGGAGGAGGCCAGAGGCAAACATACAGCTACTCAGTTCCAAAGTAAAAGGACTGAAAACGCCTTCCATCTTCTTGTTTGTTTTCTGCGGGCTATTTTCTAGCTCTTCCACATTGAACATGAATTTTATTTGCAATAAAGAAATTTATCAGATAACTCAGAGGGTTTACTGAGGTTTTCCTGAGGGTATTGTGTACTATACCTAATGCAGGCATTATCTTATTTAACTCTCACAGCTGCCCGCAGCAGTTGATTATGCAACCCTCAAGTCCAGTTTCCAAAAGAGAGCACCAAGGCTCAGAAAGATTAAGTCACTTGTTCAATGCCATGCTGCAGAGAAGCGGCAAGGCCAGGTCTGCGGCGCTACATGGCCTGAATTCTCCACCACGGGCTTCCCTCCTGAATATTTCCAGTGTGATCCACCCCTTTCAAGAAGCAAGTTCTGGAAAGCATCAAGAGTACACTGAGCATGCCAAGCTCTTTGCAAAGCCCTTCTGGAGATACAATCCTGATTAACGGTCATAAACAAACCTGGTGAGTTCGGGACCCTTACCCCATGTTATGAATGGGGACACTGCAGTTCAGAGAAATTACGGACTTTCCCAAATCACAAAGCTGGGAAGCTGGAGAGTCACATTGGAACTCAGACCATCTGGCTCCAAATCCATATGCTTTACACTCCATCACATGTACAGATTCACACACTGCAAATCTTTTCTTGCCACTGACAGGATTCAAACTTTTTCCCGATTCCGCATGAGAGAATCAGTCCCATAGTAGGCGTGAGCGTTTCACCTAAAATTATATGATTGATCCATTTGGTTCTTACAGAATCAGAAACTCACTTCAAATAAATTGTGTTTCTGTAAAATAGTTCATATATAAATTAAAATTGCTTTCAAAGGGAAAGGATTTGCTCCCACTGAAGGCAGAAACAAAAATGTGCTCCAGATGTAGACATTTCCCAAATCATGCTGAGCTTGGACCTCCTTGCACATGGCCCTGCCTGGCGCCGTGAGATCCAGGGTGGAATAAATATGTCTCGAAGGAAGGAGTAATGTACGTGAAATTTGCCCCCTCATCCCCAAAGGAAACGCCAGTCTCCTAGGATTAGTTGCAACTCATCCCACGTGGGCTACCATGATGTATGTCACGGCCTGTCTTGGGAAGCTCAAGCAACACCACTGGGATGATATATACTGTCAGGTATATACCTGACAGTAGGTTTGTGGAGACAATCACATCACAACTGTGGCTAGGATTAGGGTTAGAATCTTGGGAACAGTATGCCTATATCCTAGAAATGAATCTGTCCATGCAGTGTATTTTACAGATGGGAAAATTGAGGTCCATAAAAAGGTAGGGGTGGGGCGGGCCACGGTGGCTCAGCAGGTAAGAGTGCTTGCCTGCCATGCCCGAGGACCCGGGTTCGATTCCCGGTGCCTGCCCATGTAAAAAAAAAAAAAAAAGGTAGGGGTGTATCCCAGGTAATCCAGAAAAACCATGGCAGAGCTGGAGCTTGCCCCCAGGTCTCTCCTCTCTCTTTCCATCCATTGCTGTCTGTGCTCCACGTTGCCTGCTGGTTTCAGCAACAGATACAAAAAGAGAGAAGGTAGCGGGGCATGTATGTCTCTGACAGGAATCCAATGATAATAATAGAGCCCTAATTTAAAATATAATCACTTTCTACTTTTATCTAATTTTAAAAGTAGTACATGTTCATGTCATAAAAAGAAAGCACACGGAAAACATAAAGAAGCAAACAAAATTACCACAATTCTACAATTCAGATAAAATCCCTATTAGCTTTTCTGTTTTTCCTTATATGTACCCCATGATCCGGTTACCTATTTTAATGTATATATATAATATGCTTTCATATTCATAATTCATTTTCTATTCTGACATGATTTTTGATGTTTTTAAGCAATATTATATTGTAAGCATTTCCTTAACCATTCAAATATCTGCAAAAACATAATTTCTGAAGGCTACATAATAGTTCAATGAATGGATATACCATGATTAATTCAACCAATCTACTATTGCTCAACAGGCTATTTCCAGTATTTGGATTTATGCATCTTTGCACACAAATCAGTGCCTTGATTTTTAACTAACTCCTTAAGATAAAGATACCAAGAAGTGGAAGTTATGAGCTTCTTTTTAAGGGACTCAGCATACCCGGCAGGACACTCATCCAGAAAGGCAGTGCTTATTTACATGCCAGCAGCTGTGTATGAGTGTCCATTGCACTACAGCATTGCCAGTGCTGCATTTTTAAAAAAGATATTGTTCCATTTGATAAGTTGCCCTCCCCTCCCCTCAAAAGCTACCCTGTATCACACTACAGTTTTAGCATTTCTGTGATTCCAGTGACCTTGAACTCTTCATTAACGATTTGTATTTCGTTTTCTGTAGAAGTCTGCTCCCATCTCTCCCTATTTTAAAAAATGGATCTGTTTCCTTATTTATATGAGCAGTCCTTTCATCCATCGTATTTATGGTAATGCTTTTATCAGTCGCTTGCTTACTTTTGATTTTTCTTGTGGTGTGTGCTTAAAAAAAAACATTAACTCATTTTCAATTTACTCATGGACAAATATTTGTGTTTCTCTTTTGATTTCCCTCCCTGCTTTGATGCTCAGGATCCTCTGGGGCTGGGTTCTTAATGAGGAAACACCCATCCTCCTGGCAGTGGGGTTCTGGTCACAGCCAAGAGGGGTGGTGCATTGGTGTCTGATGAGGGATATGTCTCCCTGCTCCATGAGGAGATAATTAAAGGGCTCATGCCGGTTGGCCTCCTAGTTTTTTGTTGTTTGTGGAGAACTCATAAGGGGACTACAGCCAGGGAAAAAACAATCTGACTAGAAAAAGAGGGGCCCCCCCAAGGCCAGCTCCCAAGAGACACGTCCACGGCCCGTCTCGGAGGCTCCACGCCTGGCCCCAGCAATCACAGCACTGCCCTCCAGGACCTCAACTCGCTTTGGGAGGCGGCATGTCTCAGTGCCAAGCAAGGAGCGGTGACTCACAAAGTCTTCCTGATCCTTTCATAGAAAAGTCATCGCCTCTCTGTCTGTAAGCATTTGGAAATCTCCTTTAAGACTCGCATATTCACAGCGCTCTTTCAAAACTCTCTGTCACTCACCTGCTTAAAACCCTCTACAGGCTTCTACTGTCTGACAATGGATTCTAAGCGCCTTCCCATGGCTACAAGATCTCGCATGGGGTGGCCACTGTCTTACCTCTCCACCGTCACTTCTACCTTTCTCCTCTTCCCTCACCTCTGCTCCAGTCACACTGACCAGCATTCCTCTAACTCCTCTGCCCAGACGCTCTTCCTCCAAAATGTGCGTGTGACTCACTCTCTTTACTCCCTCTCCAGCCCAGAGCACCTTTTCCGTCGACCCTATTGAAATTTGCCCCACCCATTGCGTTGCACTGTTTTATTTTCTTCTCAGCTCTGACCACAATTTTATTTCTCCTGTGTATTTGTTTAGTTGCTTGTTGTCTGTCTCTCTCCCTAAAGATGTTAGCTCTATGAGGATGGGGACCTTTCTGCTTGTTTTGAATAGTCCTTTACCATGTTTTTAATTGAATGATTGAGTTAATGAATGCAGGCAAGTATAAGGGAATGAATAAATGAACAAGTTTGAATGGAGTGGACCCTGGGAAGGGGATAAGACTTCTTACTTGTGGTCCTAGAAAGGAGAATTAGGACTGATCGCCAAAGTACCAGAAGCTAGCATTGGTCCCAAAAAACTATGGGACTGTCTTGCAGGGTAAGAAGTTCTATGTTCCTGGAAGCATGTTAGCATCACCAAGAAGTTTTTAACCCTCTCTGAGGGTGGATAGGGGCGAACATGGACCAGGTTGGGTTTTGAAAGAAAAGCAGGAATTTGTCGTCTGGGCAGGGTTTTGAAGGCATTCCAGGTAGAGGTAATGGCAGTTACACCAAGATGGACCCTCTTGGCGGGGGCAAAATGGGCTATGCTGGTTATTATTTTTTAAATCTGATCAGTGGACTATTTTCGGGGGAAGGGGGAACAGAACCCATGATAAAATTCTCCCCAGTTAGAGAATCTTATTTCCCTGGCTAGAAATTGGCCCAAAGAGATGTAAAATGGGCCCATCCTTCTTAGGGATTTGGATTATGAGCACTGGAGAGCGCAGTGGCTAGCTAAGCTAAAACGATAGAAGTTGGGGCTGATGGAGACCGCTGTCTTACTATATAAAGGAATCCCAACTGGATAGAAGCACCAGCTGCAAATAGAAATAAGGAGAGAAACAAAGCCTTATCAATATCATCTGAGCCTCTGAATTCCACAGAGCCTGATCCCAGAAATGAGCTGTTAAGTTCCCTTTTTGGCTTAAGCTAGTTTGAATTGGGTCTTTCACTTTCTGACAATACTGCTCAGAGGATAATGGGGAGAGTAGCAAAGTCTACAACTGGTTACATGGCTGGAGTATAAGTTATTTATCAAATGGTAGCAAGAGCAGAGACTGAGTAAGAAAATTCCAATAACCTCATGAATCCCTTCTGTCTCCACAGTCCCACTGGGCCAAAGCCTTGTGTCTTTCCTGCTTGAGCAAGAAATTCTCCTTCCATCCCACACAATTCAGCACATCCTAGCTGGAGGCTTTACCTGGGTTTTCTTGTTATTTTGACCTCAGACTTAATATGAGCTATATTGTTTGGGTTTCTTATCCGAAGTCTTTCTCAGAAGTGGCTGTTGGCCCTCAAGAGGAAATCAAGGACAACATCTAATTAAATAAAAAGGTGGGACAGGTGGTGCATTTCTGGGGGATTACTGGGTGCTGCAGGCAGCATCGAGGCAGGGGGCAGAGACTGAGTGACTTGCAACCGTCTAAGAAGCGTTATAATTCCCTCAAATATGCAGGGCAGACCTTGGCTGGGCTCTGCCTGAGACCCATGATAATGAGGAGAAATCTCATTATTCTTGACCACCTGACTGCTATTTCATAACTGTTCCTTGATTAGGAATTATGGGAGAGCCAGGCTGACACAGGGAGATAATCATACTGATTTTGGTCATATGTGGATTTATCACATCCAGATCCAATCCCAGCCGTGCCTCAGCAGGCCCGACTTTCTGACTTTCATGTCTCCCAGCAGAGAGACTTCAGGTTTTCTCCTCACTGTCTCCATACTCCCCATAATCTTTTGCCCCCACACTCATCTCTGGAAACTCAACGCCAGGCAACAAATCTGGGGGATCGGGAAAGAGATCAAGGGAACTGGGCAAACCAGCCCATAAAAGGAAGAGGGAAAAAGGGATCGAGACAGCCAACGGTCTCCATGTTCCTGAAGGCTCAGGCACCACCATCCTCTTGTGAGGATGGAACCAGAGGACATGCTCACACTTTGCAGAAGGAGGGGTTGGAGTGGGACATATGGAAGGACTTCGGGAATTAGCGATGCTTTCCACTGGCCCGAGGACCGCCAGAAGTGAGTCCAGGCCAAAAAGAAATTAGGTGGCAGCCAACCAAGAATCTGGCAAAGAGAGGTTAACAGGATGCTCAAGTGAGGCTTGAGGGCCGGCTGCAGGACTGTGATGACGGTGGGAAGGGGACCCGGCTCTCGGAGGAATGCCGAGGGTTCTCTTTGTAAACCATTAGGAGAGTTAATAAAACGCAGGCATGAGTTGCTGGAGGAAGTGGGTTTCCTGGTCTCCTGTCTCCTCCTCAGAATCTCAGTCTCTTTATCCTGGTCTCTTCCTGTCTTCCACCCCAGAGAAGGAGTCGTCGCTGCTCTATCTTAGCTCCGTCCTCCTCTCCCACGTCTTGGGGATCCCACACGGCCCGTTATGTCCTCTTTCCAACGGCTTCCAGGTCTTTCTCGCCTGTAAACACCCACAGCCTTACTCTTCAATTCCCAACATAATTTACCCCATAAGAGTAAGAAAAGCTTCACTGTCAGGCTGCAAACAAACGGACAGTTAAGTCATGTTCATGTTTACATAAAAGAACGAATTCATCACAAATCAATAAACGCACAGAGATTTGTTGGCAAGGGTGTTCACCCAAAGGCACACTCACTTATTTCTGCAGGGTGAGAAGGGAAATGGGGGTTGCTGCATTCTTCTTCAGGCTGTTTGGCGCTATCTTCATTTTAAAACAAAACAGGACAAAAAAACGAGCACAGGGTGTTTTTACAATCAGAAAAAAACAAAGGGGTTATTTTCATTTTGGAAAAAATGATAAATGTAACAATGATGTAATATCATGGAAAATGCTTATGGTGCAATTTCTCCTGACAGAGAGCAATAGACAAAGGCACCTACATTATGACTAATACACTGTAAAAATGATGGGCCTACACGGTTTGCCAAACCCCAATCAACATCATTTCTGCTAACCCTAAAGAACACCCAGGGTTCTATCTGAGATCCTACAGAATTTGCACACACTAAGTTTACTTTTCAGAAACCTACAACCTCCATGTGGGTTGCTAGGACAGACAAGCCCTGAAACCCAGTGGGGCTAGCCTCTCCAGAACATCAACCTGTTCCATCCCCTTATCTCATATTGCTGATACTCCTTTTCAACATGAAAAAAGTTAGAAAGGGCATAGCCAAGGTAGCTCTAAAGATTGGGAGAAGGATCAGAGGAGAAGGTGGAGTAACAACAGAGCAGTGATGACTTAACAAATGAGTATGACTACTGAATTATTATATTGATATTTCTTTTCAGTCTCCAGTGTCTTGGAGTAGCTAGAAGGAAAAACCTGAAATTATGTAATTGTAACTCAGACCAAACTTTGATATCGGTTCTATAACTACTTGTTAAAATGTACATTGAAATGTATTATTTTTTTGTGTATATGTTGTATCTCACAACAAAAAATGTTTTAAAAAAATGATGGGCCTAGGGAGGGGAGATGGAAAACAGCTACTTATTGTAGTGGTGAGGTTGTAGGTGATTTTATTTTCTTGACACTTCCCACTTTTGCTATAAAATGGTTTGGCTAGTAACAAAAGATTTAGCTTGGGGGTAGGGGGAAGGGAAACGAGTCCCTTCTGCTTGGCCTTGCTGCCGGAACCAGCTATTTCCTTACCTCCTTCCACTGCCAGGCCTGTTGGCCCCAATTCCTGTGTACCCATCTCCACAGTTCTCTGCAACTAGCTTCCAGCCACCTTCTTCACCCCAAAGAGACTGTGCTGAGGGCTCCCCTAGATGCCAGAACCCCAGATCAAATGGCCTCTGCTGTGTCTTCACTTTTCCCGGGTTTCTAATAATAGCTGATGTATGATGAGGCTCCATTCCAAGCTGTCCACGCATTTTAACTCATTTAAACCTGACAACAATCCTATGAAGCAGCCATTATTATCTCCATTTTGCAGATAAGGAAACTGAGGTCCAGGGCAATTAGGAACCAGCCAAGATCACACAGCTGCTGGTGGTGGACCCAGGAGTCAAATCCTGAGGGCTGCTGGCTCTACAGCAGTTTCTCAGTCTTAGCATTGTCGACATGTTTGGACAGAAATTTTTTGTTGTGGGGGCTGTCCTGTGCCCTGCAGGATGGCAGCGGCACCCTTGATCTCTATGCCAGGGGCACTGCCCCCCACCCCCACCCTCTGTTGTTTTGACAACCAAAATGTCTTTAGATGTCGCCAAATGTCCCCTGAGGAATGAGCCTCTGGGGATGAGAATCCCTGCTCTAGAGTTGCTTTTCTCCCCTTCAGAGCCATCTCTGTAGCTTGAGCACCCTTCTTCCCAAAGCCTTTTCCCCCTGCCTTGGAGGCACCCTCCCCTCTTTCCCAAGTGCTTCCTGCCAGCCCCTTCACCTTGCTGCCTTTTCCCCTACTGGGGATATCATCCAAAGTTCAGTATTTGTTTCTTAGCCCCGTGGAGTCACCTCTATTTCAGGGGCTTTATCCCTCACCCCTACCCATCTTCACAGCAAGGAAAGAAAATGACTATTGACAGAGCGGTTCTCTGCGCCAGACATTATATTTTTGGCTTTTAAATGTATTATTGTTGATCCTCATACTGATCCTATAAGAGGGATAATATTAACAAGCTTGTCTTTTTCAAAAAACAGAGGCATGGAAAGGTTAAGTACAGTGTGATCAAGGTGACCTGAGACTTGAGGTCAGGTATATTGAACATCAAAGCTGACATGTGCAACCACCGTGCTGCCACACATTCCACCAACCTGACGATCTCCTCATTCCCTCAAGGTCACTGTGCCTCTCCTAGAATGGATCTCTTGGCTTCTGTTCAAGGGACCACCAAATTCCCAGGGACCCAGGATCACCCCTCAAATCACCCCCACTATATAAGGGTCACCAAAGCCACTGGATCTTCCCTCCAAAAGTTCTGGGATTTGCCTCAATATTTCTGGCTCCCTGTGCCTGCTCTGATTTTTTCTCCCATTGCCTCATGCCCAGGACATGTCCACAGACCCTTAGGTCTTAACCCCCAGTCCACATATCCCTCATCTTATTATGTAACTTTGCGCATACTGGGGGGAAAATGAAAGATATGTATTTCCTAAAGATGTCAGAGAGTGCAGTGACTGGTGGAAATGAAGAATGATCCTATGCGTTTAATAAGGAAAGAAAGTGAGTTGGGAATATCTTTGTCCCTTATCTGTTCCAACTTGCCTTGCAAGGATCATAGTCACTGAAATTGTCCCCCACAGGATGGGATGGTAACAGTCACTGCTTGGGATGTTTAAAGTTAAGTACGTACACATGCATACACACACACACACATACACACTTGGAAAAAGTCGAGCTCCTGAGTCATTATGGATTGGTGCGTACTTTTGTGAGTCCTTCTGAGAGGGCCTAGTAGCTATAAACCACATAGTGGGCGCTCAGGAGGGCCGCATGGAAATGGAAAGTGCTCTGGCTTCACATCTCAAGGTCCCGGCCCATCTAAAGCCAACGCTTAAACAAATGACAGGGAAGAAAAGGATCAGAAGATACCAAATAGCACACAGAGAGGTGGGAAAAGGCAAGATCTCGACCAGTCCCAGCTCTGCCCCTGATTTGCTGTAAGTCTGCGAGTGGGTCACTTCTGCTCTCTGGGCCTCAGTTTCCTCATTGGTAAAAGCAGAATTGGGCTTGGCGATCTCCTAGGACCCTTCCTGGAATGGCTTCCTCCAATTCTGGAACTCCAAGCCAGGGCTTTCAATTATTAGCCCTCTGCCGTATCTGAATTTCCCTAGTACATTGTCATGTAATAATTTATTATGAATCAAAGATTCCCAACTATTGGGTTCTTGTGAGTGCTGAGCCCTAGGTCAGGATCTTCTAAAGCTTTATTTCATGGAACCCGCCCATGAAACTCTTGTGAAGCAGGCATTTCTCTTAGTCTGCGTTCCCTAGAAACAAAATCCGTGTAGAAGCACGTGACTTATGGTGGGAGTGTTGCCAGGGGAATCAGGACAAGGAAGGGGAAGGAGTCCAGCAAGATGAAGTCTTATGCACAGTCTCGGCTTAGCCTGGTCCACTGGAGGCTGCTGGAGTGTAAATAACACCACAGAGTTGTCCCACCTTCAAGAAAGAGAGCTGGGCTTCTACAGCTCCAGTATCGGTCAGTTACCAGCTCTTCTGATAGAAGGGCAAGCGGTGGCAGAGGGAGTTAAGCTCCTCAGTTGCCTCAGTTACCATCAGCCAAAGCCAATTCTCTGGATAGGGCCACAGGCCTAGCCGTTACCTGCACCGACTGGCAGAGAGGAGCTGCGCAGAGAACCAACAGCATCTATACCCCGACAGTATTAGCCCATTGTGCAGATGAGAAAACCGAGGTCCAGAGTGGCCCAAGGCCCCAGACAGTAAGACTGTAGTCACATCTCCCATAAACTGTCCCTACCCCTGTAAGGCAGGACCCATGTCCACAGTGCCTCTGCTGCCTCAGCACCCAGCACAGGGCTGAACCCTGAGGGTGCTGAGATGTGCTGGACAGCTGAGCTGCGGGGCCTGGGCTCACCCCCATGCGGGCCTGCCGGGGCATCCAGCTCTCCAACAGCTGCCTGCGCTCCAGGGCTGTCAGCAGCCTGCGGGGCCCTGGGGCGGGCCTCCTGCCAGCGGCTCTGCTCGCTCGCTGGGAAGGGAACGTTATTCATCAGGGAGATAAGGCAGCCGATGAGAGATGGGCCTCCCAGCAGCTGTTCCTCGGCAGCTGGAAAAGAGAAGGGGGGAGGGATGGGGGGGAGCCCATTCTGAGATAAAAAATGATGGTACTGCTGGGGGGTGACGGGAAGGCTCACTTCCAACCAGGGCTTGGCGTTAGGATACACTTGTGCCCAAGGCCTGTGCCAGAAATGCCAGGGCCTGAGGAGCCACCGATGTGCCTCTGTCAGATCAACCATCAAACAGGCCAGCGGCCTCGCGGTCGGCCCACTCAGAGTGGAATACCTGCCTCGGTGAGGGTGGAGTGGATCAAGAAAAGAAGCCCCTAAGCCAGTTCCTCAGTGGGGCCCAGAGATGCTAAACACTTCCTGGACGTGCTGTCGCCGTAAATCACCAATTTCCTGCCTCCGGGGCCCTCGGGTGGCATGATTTCAAGGGGGGCTAAGCCCCTTCCCTGCTGGTCCTTTCTGCCTATCCTCTTTCAAAGCTCACCCACACAGGATGGAATTTTCCAGATTGGACGGCAAGAGTGGATGTGGTTCCTTTCTTTTTATCTTTTTTTTTCCTTCTTTTTTGAAGGGAGCCATTAAAAGGGATCCTGAAGTTTCCCGGGAAAAAGACAGAAGAGTGGATGGGATTTTCTTTGACGGGAAGTGGGCTCATGGGTGCCCCGGCCACGCTCGTTGGTCACCTTCCCTTCTGGCCACCTCTGAGGGTTTCCTCAGAAGCCAGGCTCCCTGTCCTCTGTGGGCTGTCCCTATGCCTGCAGCGGCCCTTCCTGCTCTGACTGCCTGGCTAACTTGTTCCTTTTGTTCAGTTGGGAGGCGAGGAGAGAAGGGACTTTCAAAGTATCTATGACATTATATTTCTCTTTATTAAAAACTTCTTTAAAGAGTAGCAAAATGTTAAGATTTGACCAGCCGCATCATGAGCCCATAGTTCACAGTAGTTCATGTTCATCAAGTACCTTGTGCTCGGCGTTGGGCTTTTTAAGAGCTTTACTTCAATTGATCCTAACAGGAACCCTTTGAGGTAGGTGCTTTGTTTATATACTTTTTTAAATGAAACAAAGGCACAGAGAGATTAAGTAATCTTTCCAAGGTCACACAGCGCAGCCAGGAAGTCTAGCTCCAGAGAAGGAGCTTTTAACCACCTCGGAATAGGGTGTTCCTTATGTTATTCTCTATGCTTTTCCTATGCTTGAAATAGTTCAGAATTGTTCTTTTTAATGATCTGAAGTAAACATGGGAAAACATTTATATTTGTTAAATTGCTCTGATAAACTATATATTTGTAAAGTTACTTCCTGGAGGAAGCTTTCTGGACCCCTCAAGCCCCCTCCTCTAAGCTCTCACTTCTCTCCTCTATCAGATCTCTTATCATACCACTTTCAGCTGCTGATTTATTTCTAGTTTCCCCCTCTAGGGTGTGAACTCCACCAGGGATGGAGTGATGTTGGATTCTTACTTTTTTTTCTACGGTTTGGCCTATTGCATAGATGCCCAATAAAATTGCTAAACTGAACCGAGCTACTCATGGGTGAGGACTGAGTTGGTGATGGTAAGAAAGGCTGACGAGGGTGGAGGGAGTAAATGTGGACGGACTCTCCCTGTCCAGAAACATATGGCACTAATTTTTAGAATCATCAACAGAATTTCCTGCATAAATGCTTCCTGGTGCACCTTCCACAAGGGACGGGAATTTTTTAGGACAGGGTCTTGGCTGCTTGCAGCTCAATTTGCTCACCCATCAAAGAAGTAGGGGCCAGAAGCAGCTTCCGAAGAAGCTAACTGGGTTTCATCCACTGTGTTTCCCACTGTGACTCTTTGTTGGTTTGGCAGTTGCCAGATCAACCCCTTGCACTTTGGTTTGTTCATTTGAGTTTAGTGACTCTCAACCTTCGCTGCACTTTGACATTACCTGGGGAGCTCTAAAAAGTAGTCAAATTGAGTCTCCCCTGCCACTCAATAGTCTGATGTAATTGGCCTGAGGTGGCAGCCTGGGCAGGAGGCGTTTAAAAAGCTCTTCAGGTGATTGCAATGCACAGCCAAGACTGAGAACTGTTAAGTGGTCTTTGCAAAAAAAAGATAGCTGCTTGGTGAACTCTGGCCACTTCCTCATTTGAGACAAATTTACTGAGTATCTGTTACGTGAAAGGCATTAAAGAAGAGAGGAAGGAGTTTGAGACTATGGAATAGCTAAATTGAAAGAAGGAATCATGCAGCTGGTTTTGGTGTGCATAGACCAAACAGCCAGCCTGGGAATGGTAGATGCTTACTAACTTTGAAGCACACGCCAGAGATCACTAATTGAACCCAGGATAATTTACTGCCCTGGTGGTCAAGAAAGCAAGGCGGTAATGATAAATAAATGCTTAGGTATGTTTCCCCAAGTCTCAGCAGGATGTGGATTTATTCTTTCCCTTGCTGGGTGAGACTTCACTTACTCATGCCAGCCAAGGGGCATGCTAAACATGCAGTGATCATGTAAAACCAGATGGCTGAACCTAAGCACTTAAACATAGAATATGTGTGATGTGCTATCTCCTAAGCGCTTATCCTAAACCAGTGGTCCTTAAATTCTAGTGTGCATCAGAAACACCTGGAGGGTTATTTATAGTGTGATACCTGGGCTCTGCCCCCAGAGCTTCTGATTCAGTAGGTCTGATGGGGGCCCTAAATTTGTACAGATAAGCAAACTGAGGCACAGAGAGTCTAAGCAACTTGCTCTAAGAAAGAGCGATTTAGTACCAGTATATAAAATCTGGTTGGATGCCAAATTCCTCTGTTTCTACTACATCATTTGCTAAGAGATCTGAATGCAAAGAAATCTACAAATTTGAGGATGCTGAAGGTGACACAATGAACACTCAGAGCTGCCTGCAGAGAGTATTTGGTAATTCATTACTCAGCATAGAAAACTAATACATATGCATCAGCAGCTTCTTTTCATCACTGAAAAGCATTCCATTGTATGGATGCACCACAGTTTGTTTATCCATTCACCAGGTGATGGACATTTGGGTTGTCTCCAGTTTGGGACTAGTAAGCATAAAGTTACAATGAAGATTCTGGTACAAATTATTTATTGGTCATGTTTAAATTTATCTTGGAGAGAATGACTAGTAGGAGAATGGCTGGATCACATAGTATGTATATATTTAACTTTATAAGGAACTGCCAAACTGTATTCCAAGATGGTTGTCTCATTTTACATCCAGCCATGGATGACTTACAGCTGCTCTACATCCTTGCCAAAAGTTCGTATTTTCAGTTTTTTTAATATGAGCCATTCTAGTGGGTGTGCAGTGATATCTCAGGATAGTTTTATTTGCAGTATCCTGATCATGAATGATGTTTAGCATCATTTCATGTACTTATTGCTATTTTTTGTACATCTTTTTTCAAGCATCTGCCTATGTCTTAGGATATCCCCATTCCATGGGGTTGTCTTGGAAAAGCAATACATGTGTAATGTGACTGGCATTTAGTAGACACTAAATAAAAGAGAGCTACTGTTATTGATGTTATGATCTTTAAGGTCAGTTGCAGATAAATTTCTATGATTCTATAAAGGACTCATAAAGTCACTTTTAATAATCTGTTCTATATTCGTGTCCTGAAGAAGGAGTAGAGGAGAAAGAGAGTGAGGAAAAGGAATGGGAAGAGGCCTTCAGGATTTAATCATGGAAGATTTAATGGGCAGAAGGTATTGCCCAATTTGGGGGATGACAAAGAGTTTTCCTTATAGACACTGAAGCTGAAGGGAAAGCTGGGCATCCAAGTAACTTCATCGCTGGCCTGAAGTCAGGGTGAATACTGAGGGCCCAGCACAGCCAGACTTGGCATTCAAAAGGACACCAAACACCTCTATTTAAAGCAGCAGAGAGTTCAAGCTTTTTATTGCAATCTGAGGCCCCTTAGTGCCTGGGTCGGCCCTGCAGCCACCAGAGATAGATCTGAGGATGTGCGAGGGGACATTATACGAATCTTGGAACAACTCTCTAACAGAGGTGCTAAAATTAGCCCATGGCCCCTCTTGCTGCTCCTCTTTCCTCAACTCTAATAATTCATCTTTGCCCCGAACTCTGTCCCTCGTTCTAAATACCCTTACTTTTAAGGGGCCTCCAAAGGGTTGTTTTTCTGAAGCCTCTGAAGGATGGGTAAGGACTATAACCGTATCCAAGAAGTTCACAGAATCCAATTTTCCCCCCACAAAGAAAAAAAAAAGTTTCAATTTTTTTTCTGGTTAGTAAATGTGTCATGCTCATTTGAAGGGAAAAAAACATCAAACACAGCAAAGTATAAAGACGACAGTAAAAGGCTCCAGTGATCCTAAGAACCAGAAATTATGTTTACATTTCAGTGTATTTCCTCCCATATTTTTGGTATGTAAACATACATCTAAATGCATAAATTTCTAAACAAATGAAAGTATACGAACATGCCACTTTTTAATTTTTTCGCTTACTATTTCACAAAATATATGCACCTAGATATTTTTATCCACTGCCTCGTATTTTGTGGCTGGTTAGTTTTTCAGTTTTTTAGTCCTGAGGTAGTCCCCTATAACTATCTATTTGTCTTTCCCTGACTTTTTCTTACCAAAGTCCTTTAGTAGGGAACTTACAGGGTCAAAGCATGTGAACACTTAAATTTATACTTTCCTCTAGAAAAGTTGTATTAATTTTAACTTTTCAATACAATAAGATATGAGAAAACCAGTTTCTCCTACTCTCAGCAACAGTAAACCAATTTTTCTCATCTTTTTGATTATGAAAAAAATGTCTCCTGGTTTCCTTCATTTACTCTTTGATAATTATTGAAATTTCGTATCTTTCCACCTATTTGTTGACAGAGCTCTTATTTTTATGGAATTGCCTGCTTATACCCACTGTCCATTTTCATAGTGGGATATTCATTTTTATTGATTTAGAGGAACTATTTTAGTCCTTTGCCATAGTTTACAAGTATTTTCTCCAAATTTGTCATTTCTCTAAATAGGCTCTTTCCTTGCAAGGGAGCTGTGGGATTGAAGGTACAGAAAGGCCCATGGTGAGTGGTGGCCAGGTAGAATTCTGGCTTCTCTGGCTCTTATTATCTGTTGTGAGTTGGATTATGTTCCCCCCAAATGATATGTAGAAGTCTTAACCCTCTGGACCCCCAAATGTGACCTGATATGGAAATAGGGTCTTTGCTGATAGAATTAGTGAAGATGACATCACAATGGAGTTGAGTGGGCCATTTATCCAGTATGACTGGTATCCTTGTGAGAAGGAGAAAAGAGTTGAAGACACATGAGGGGGGAATGCCACGTGATGACAGAGGCATGATCTGGAGTGTGGCAGCTACAAGCCAAGGACTATCAAGGATGGCCAGGAAATCCACCGGAAGACAGGAGAAGGCAAGGAAGGATTTTCTCCTACAAGTTTAAAGGGAGCATATCTTGCAGAACTGTGAAACAATACACTACTGTTGTTTTAAGACACCACATCTGTGGTAATTTGATATGGCAGCCCTAAGAACCTAATACACGGCTCCACTGCTGTGAGAAGCATAAAAGTTTTCCTTGTGCCTCTTGGGGTTGATGCTCATTCAACTTCTTCCATCCTCACCCAGTGTGTCTCTCTGTACTGCAGAGGATGAAATGCCAAAACTTTATTTCCCAGACTCCCTTGCAGCTAGGATTCTGAATATAAAGCTAAATTATATTCCAACTAGATTCTGCTAGTTGGAAGCACTTGCTGAAATCTGTAAAGCAGAGATGAGGTGGAGATCATCCTCCTTCGTTTGGCTGGCAGAGAGAGGATGTGGAAACTGTGTCTGGGTGAGTGCTCCAGGGCTCTTCTCCAATTTATAGGATGCTGAGAGGCAGTTGAAGCGGCAACAACTTCCAGATTCTGGCTTTCTGAAGCCTCGCTGTGACACAGCAATCTTGAATTGAGACACTGGCCATATGGTAGGTCAATTCTGCAGAGTTCCAGGAGCTTTCTTGGAAGCCTAGTCCAGAGCCCACTCCTCCAGTCCTCTCAATGACTTTCTAAATATCTAAATTGCTGCCTAAGTTTCTTTCTGCTTAAAATCCCCACAATACTTTCTGTTGCCTGTACTGGACCCTGACAGACTTCTAGTGCTTCCAAGGCTTCTAAAATGCTGCCACTTTACATTCCTTTTCAGTGACAGAGTGAGTCCCTCTTCGCTGCGGGCTGCTCTAAGTGTTTATTGTATCACCTTCTGTCATCCTCAGGGGACTTATAGGATTCTTTGCCTTCAGATTTCTTTGTACATGATATAGTAGAAATAGAGGAGTTTAACATTCAAATAGCATTCATATAGTGGCACTTGCCAATGTCTTCTGCTTGAGCAAGTTGCTTAGACTCTCGGTACCTCAGTTTGCCTATCTGTACAAATTCTAATATAGGATGACAATGCCTGGCACCAGGTACTGTTCTCTAAGGGGGGCTGCTCCCTCCATACCTCCATATGCTCACTACACACCTCCATAAATTCATTCAGCAACTTTCCTTGTATTAGCTTAACTCCAGGCAAGTTACTAAGACTTTCTGAGCCTCATTTTCCTTCCTTGCAAGCTAGTGATCCTTGGAGACCCAAGGAGAAAATACAATATCTATAAAAGCAAAGTAAAGGTCCTATAAATACAAAGAAGCAGTGGTATTATTTGGAGATTACTCCCCCAACCTTTTTTTTTTTTTTTTTTTTAGCTAAGAACAAAAGTCACATTATATGTAGTCACTCTTTTGGCCAACAAGTATTTCCTGTGAACCTACTATGTGTCAGGCACGGTGCTGTGATCTGAGGATAGAGAGATGAGCAGGATGGATGTGATCCCTGCTCTTATGGGGTTGTGGGTGGACAGATAAAACCCAAGTAAACACACACAATTGTAAATCATGGCAAGTGCTGTGAAGGAAATAAAAACTGGATGCTGGTACAGGGCTGGGAGAGACCTATAGAAAGAGTTGGTCTAGGAAGGTTTTTCTGAGAAGCTAACATTTAAGCAAAATGTCACAGCCACCCAGTGCTCTCACAAGCATCTCCCACCCCTCTACCATCACCAAAGTTCTTAGATTAGAAAGTTTCAGAAAGTAGAAATTTAGCTCTTTGTCGGGAAGACGATGAAGAGCTGTTTTCATTCGGTTATCAGGAAGGTATCACAAACGTTGTTTTGCTATAAAATGGAGAGTATCCAGGAGAAGTTTTTCTAGAATGTGGGAGGGGAAAAAGTGAGTAGCAAGAACTCTGAGGGGCTAAGTATAAAGAAAAGGAGAGGAGAAGTTTAGAGAATATGAGAAAAAGGAACTTAGAAGCTTAGGAGAAGGTGCAGCTATTTAAGATGCTGGGAAATGGCCAGGAATTCTGATCATCTGGAATCTACTCATGGCACCTATAAACCCAAAATGATGGGCCCTATTACCAGGACATGGTAGAACAGAAGGACTGAATCAGGGATTTGGTGAACTAGGTTTGAGTCCTACTCTGTCATTTATTTCCTTTGTGACCCTGGGCCTACCACTCTGAACCTCAGTTTCTTCATCTATGTATGAGTATAATATCTGCTGTGCTCACTGTCCAGGGTTTATTCATTCATCCCATTTCTCAACTACTTATTGGGTACAGACACTGGGCTGTGGGGATGAATGAGACGCTGTCCTTTCCCTCCAGGGTCACATAGTGTATTGGAAGAGAAATACAACTATGCAGATACTGCTAATATCATAAGGAAAATGATAGGGATATAATAGAAGCACAGGGAAGGGAGGCTTATATCAGTTTGGAAATTTACCTTCAGGGGTTGACCATTCAATAGAGTTTTAAAAACTGGCAGGGTTGGGCAGAAGGGGTAAGAGGTTGAAGATTAAGGAACTCCCATGAGAGAGTGCTCATGTAAGCACTTCGTAGCTATGTGATTATACATGTGCGACCCCAGAGTCAAGTGACCCTTGAGTGAACCCGACTGGCTCACACCTCCACACTTTGCATGTGCTTCTCTCTTGGTGTGGAATGCCCTTCTCCACCTCTGTTTGGCAAATACCTACTCATCCTTCCAGACTTGGCTCCAACATTTCCTTCATTGTAAAGAAAGTTTTCCCTAAGCACTGCAGGTGAGTTGGCTTCTCTCTTTGTGTGCTCCACTGTTTCTTGTTCACTTCTCTCCCATGACACTCAGCCCCCCTAATGGCACAGGTATGTTTCACACTTGGTTTTCCACCAGGCTGTGAGCTCATAAAAACAGAGATGGTACCTTCTTTATCGCAACATCGGCACAGCCCAGTACCATGACTGTCAGATAGTAGCCATTTGTTCAACTGGATCAAAACTTGTACTAGAGTGGGATTCAATGCTGGACCCATGTTACTGGCCTACTTGGGTATAGTTTATCCTCTGAAAGTCTTTACTCTGTAATAAATACTTATGTCCCTTTTACACAACAGACTGAGAGCAAGTGGCTGGTGAATCACTGCTGAAAAATCGAGATGGGAAGACCCAAGAAAAGAGGGCTTCAATCCCCAAACTGTAGCCTAGAGAATAAAATCCTATCCTCTTCTACATACTATAGGTAGAGGAAATAGTCCAGTTTCTAATCCTGATTTTCTTTCTATTGATTGTGTGACCTTTCACAGGTTACTGTGATAAATAGTATTGGTTGGTTTCCCTATTAGCTCAACCTTTATTTTCTTTGTCTCTTCCAGTTGTAGATTCTGGAAAGCCAGACATTTCATTCTCCCAACTTCCTTCATAGCTAGTTGCTTTGTGATCCAAATCTGCCCATTGAGGAAAAAGCAGAGATCTGGTAGGGGCTTTAAGAAAGTTTCTGCTTTCCTTAAAAGAAACAGGAAGACAAAATAAAATGTCAGTGGCTGAGATATTTCAAACTGAGTCGAGAGATTATTCTGGAGGTTATTCTTATGCATTAAATAGATATCCCCTTTTTATTTTATAGTGTATTGAAGAGGCTAGAGGGAAGTACCTGAACCTGTAGAGCCGTGTTCCAGTAGTCATGATTCTTGAAGATGATTGTATAATGATATAGTTTTTGTATTGTGATTGTGAAAACCTTGTGTCTGATACTCCTTTTGTCTATGGTATGGACAGAGGAGTAAGAAATATGGATAAGTATAAGCAAATAATAGGGGGAACAAAGGTTAAAATAAATTGAATAGCTGGAAATATTAGTGGTCAATGAGAGGGAGGAGTAAGGGGTATGGCTTGTATGAGTTTTTTCTTTTTTATTTCTTTTGCTGGAGAGATGTAAATGTTTAAAAAAATGATCATTGTGACAAGTGCACAACTATATGATGATATTGTGAGCCATTGATTGTAACCATGTCAAGAATGCTTATACGTCAAGAATGTTTGTTTACAATAAAAATATTAAAAAAAAAAAAAAGAAGAGACAGGCAGGAATGGGAGGAGTTGTCTGGTTCTGCCCTCTCTTTCTGACCCAGTCATCCACACCTGTAGTTGATGCCTCCACCTACAGCAGCCATGTTGCAATCACAAGGTGTCAAGCATGAGTACGAAAAGCCAATATGCTAAGGATGTCAGGACAGAAGGATAAGAAGAGTTCAGATCCTTGATGGCAAACTGTGCCACTGCATCCAGTCCAGAAACACTTCCATCTGGACTCTACTTAGGTGAAAAAAAGGAATGCCTTTTTGGGCTGTTACGTGCAGCTGAAACCATTCCTGACCCAGGCAATTATGTCATATATCTGGGCCTCATTTCCCTAGTTACAAAATGATGGTAAGACTAGGGAAAGGGAATGACCTTAACTGAAACAAAAATGTATTTCCATGTGCTTGTTAGATGTAGGGTTCTGACAGGGACTCAAAGAGAGGCTCTGGAGGTAGTAGTTAAGAGTGAGGACTCTGGGACTAGCCTGCCTGGCTTCAAAGTCCTGTCCCACAATATTACTTAACTTCTTTGTGCATCAATTTCTTTTTTTGTAAAATAGGTACCTTAGAGTACTATTTAATAAGGTTGTTAGAGGGTTAAGTGAATTAACCCATGTAAGGTACTTAGAATAGTGTATGGCACAGAGAAATGCTCAACAGATACTAATTATAGCTAATTCCCTCTAGAAGTCTAGCTTAGAAGTCAAGAAATGCACACACACAATCATGAGATTGAAAGTTTAAATAGGAACACTAAGGACTTAAAAAAGGAAGACTTGTTTAACTTTTTAAATGCTACAATGAAATAAATTTAGGCAGTTCATTATCATAAGAGATGAGAGGCTAAAAACTTAACTACCCATAAAGAAGATTGAGATAAATCAGTGGATGATAAAGCCTTATAATGTGTTATGAAAGAAGTGAAGCATTTTGGAGATGACCTCTGGATTTGAGACTAAGTATAATAATATGAAAATCAACGGGTGAAAAAAAATTCAATGGGTGATATGTATATATAGCATTTAAAACTTTTTAAAATATATAAAAATAGTTTTAAACATTTAAAAATAAGTTTTAAAGCATTTTCATGAATTTGAACAACTTTTTGATGAAAGGGCAAATACTATGTGACATTCTTTCCAAACTTGATCTCATTTTGAGCCTCACCTCACTATCACAATAGGCATAAATCCCAGTTTACAGGTGAGAGACCACAGGAGGGCCGTGAGGCCATTCCAGACTGTGCATAGACTGTGTCTATCAAAGAAGGGCATGTGCAGGGGATGGGGAGCATCTGGGTTGGAGAGTATGTTCCCGCCACTGACCCTCCATGTGACTTTATCCAGGGCACCCATGAGTTTATCCACATAAACTTTTATTTGAAAAAAGCAGTCTTGTACTTAAAATTAAGTAAATAAATAAATAATTAAATAAAAGGCTTGGAACCCCTTCTTATAAGGGAAAGAACATGGGACTGGAGTTGAAAAGCCTGGCTTCCCGTCATGTTTCTTATCTTGCCCAAGAACCATGGTTTGATAAGTGGTGCCCATGGGCTCTAAGCCGAGCACTGCGATGTAGGTCTGGGGCTGGGTGATGGGGAAGGAAGACTTATGGGTAACAGGAGTCTCCTAGACTTCTCTACCCTGGCCAGATGAGAGCTCTGGTCTTAAGTGGGGGGAGCCAGAAGTGGGGCTTCCATGACTGGGAGGGAAAAGAGATGGCTAGAGGAGGCAAAGAGATCCTGGAATTGTCACTCTTGTGGGCCTGGACTTTTGGAGAACTCATGGCTTTGCAACTGGGTAAGCAAAGGAATGAGGTGGGTGGTGGCAAATGGGAGTGACCAGCAGACTGCCCAGGGCCAGCTACCACAGGGCAAAAGTACGAATGCTCTTTCTACTTTTGGCCTCCTCCTTCCTACTACAGAAACCATAGGAATTCCTATTGGGAGGAGGCTGGAGGACGCTAGGGGCTAGTTCCCTTCCAGTTTCCCTGACTCACCCGTCTAGCTGCCTGCACAACAGAAGCATCTTACCCTCCGGTCCACTGCAGAACTTGATTCAGGAAAATGGTGGCATGTGGATTTAATTCCTTTTCTCTTAAACAATGTAATGTACACATATTACAACCTACACAGGAGCCAAGCTTTAGCAAAATAAAACATCCATGATATGATTGAAATTCTGAAGTGTCTTAGCTACATAAATGATTTTAAATTGTACAGTAAGTGAACAGGTGAAATAATCAAAACAAAACTATAGCTTATAGAAAGCTCAAACACTGTCCTCTGACCTCATCACTTTGCAAAGGACCTAGTGCTCTCCTCGTCAGGGCCTGGCAGGTGGGCTGGTGGCTCATCATCTTTTCTGCTTTGCAGGAGAACTTCAGGTGACTCGTGTTCAGTTCTCAGCCTGAGGCCCTCCTTGTGGGGGGAACATTCTCAGCCCAGATACTTTATAGAGTAGACACCGGTGTCTGTTCATGGAGGGGCACTTGTGTGAGTTGGGGCAGGGGTCCCACTTGTGAGACTCTGAGGCTGAAATAAAGACAATCCCAAAACACCAAGTCTGGGACTCAGGGACTAAGGGCCACCAGCCTGCCGATCTCAGCTCCCTTTGCTCACACTGCCCCATGGAGAGGGCCAGGCCTCCCACTTTACCTCTACCAAATGGCAGGGCCACAAGGTGCAAAGTAAATGAAAACAACCCCAAGGAAACCAGGTGCCCGGGCGTTGTGTGTGTGACCGGGGGAGGACGGCACACCACAATGTGGTATTTGCTTCTTCTTTCTCCTGTTTCAGTTTCCTCAAGTGGAATGAACTGAAGATACAAATACTAATAGAGGATAAATACCATAATCTTAAAAAAGAGACAGAGAGAAATCATATTGTGTCACCATCTTCCCCTCCCAAACTTGGTAAAAAATACATATATCAACTACTCTTGGCATCTCACTTTTGATGCTAAAACTTAAAATAATTTAATTTACATTTTTTTTTTACATGGGCAGTCACCGGGAATTGAACCCGGGTCCTTGGACATGGCAGGCAAGCATTCTTACCTGCTGAGTCACCGTGGCCCACCCAAAATAATTTAATTTAATAAAAGAACTTATATTATAGTTCATTCCATAAAAATCAACAAAGACCCTGAAGTTGATTTGCAGAATCAGGCTTCCCCAGAGAACACCAACTTTTATTCTACATAGCGAGGAACTCAGGAGGTGGCACTCACCCACCTAGCTGGGGCTGGGTGATGGGGAAGGAAGACTTATGGGTAACAGGAGTCTCCTAGACTTCTCTACCCTGGCCAGATGAGAGCTCTGGTCTTAAGTGGGGGGAGCCAGAAGTGGGGCTTCCATGACTGGGAGGGAAAAGAGATGGCTAGAGGAGGCAAGCACCCTAGCTGGGTGAATGGGAGTAAGCTGCTCCCCCCAAACCAGAAGAGGTGGCTGCCTAGACAGAGTGGTGCTTGTAGCTTTCCCTCCTCTGCACAGACCCCTGACTCACAGTAACTCATCTCTCAGCTGAGCCAAGACAGTTAAATGAAGACCCCCAGACATGAAGTAGGAGAGAAGGAGCTTCTGGACAAGTCAATTCCAGTCCACTGTTCTAAGGGATACAGTAGTGAACAAAACAAAATCCATGTACTAGATAGATATTAATGGGGACAGCTTTTTCTAAGCAACTCTCTTTGTATAGGTTTCTATAATTATACTCTAACTTTTTAATTTTACATACCGCCAGAAGACTTTGGACAAGTCAGTCCACCTCATGAATCTCCCTATTAGACCATAAGCTATGTGAGGGCATGGACTATATATATTCCTTGCTTCCCCCCTAGTTCTCCAGTGGAGTGCTTGGCAGACAGCCTATACCCCAATAAATATTGTTTCTGGAGGCTGTAAAGACCTGAGAGTATATACTACAGTCATTATCAACCCATTCTAGGTAATTAACTGACACTTATTAAGTAACTTTTCTGGGCAACGTTCGGTGTCTAGTCCTTTTCTACTTGTATTCCAACATGGCACCTTTGATTATTAGCTTAATATATGCCCCTGCCCCATTAGAGTATAAGCTGCATGAGGGCAGGGAATATATCTGCCTGATTTACTAATGTAGCAATAGCATCCAAGAGATGTATTTAGCATATAACACTCAAAAATATTTGTTGAATGAGTAGGAGTTTTAGGGATGGAGACGGAAATCGATAGATTCAAATGATGTAGGTTGCGGTGTTTGGTGGTAATCTAGTTAGGTAACAGATGCATGGTGGATGCCCTATACCAGAAAGGCACCTATCTACATGAGCTAGCTGGCCTTCTGGTACAAGTAATTGAGTGTAGAATGATATAGTGGTATTCATGAACAAGTGCCACATTCTTGGTGTAGATAAAATGTCAGAACCTGGGCTCTTGAGTCAGTGAGAACTGGTTCAAATCTCAACTCTGAGTTTTACTAGCTGGGTCTTCGGGTGATGCTTAGTCCACTTGAACTTCCTTTTCTTATCGGGAATATAAGCACTGAATGAGTGATGCATGTCAACCACATAGTATGGCATCCGGCTTTTAGTTGATGCTACATAGGCATTAGCAGCTGTTGGTTCCTGCCACTGAAACAAATCCTCTGCCTCTTTCCAGACCCAGATCAAATTCCTTAGTCTCAGTGAATGCTTCCCTTACCGCAGAGCTCCCAACCATCCTTCCCATCTTTTAGCTCCTCTCATAATGATTGGCCATGTATCCGCTTCACGTATTTAATTTTTAATCTAACATACTTTCATTTTACTTATCATGTACCAGACCCCATTCTAAGAGCTTTACAAATTTTAAATCCTTAATCTGAAGAACAACCCACTAAAGTGAGTTACTATTATCATCTCCTTTTTACAGTTGAGGAAATCGAGGCCAAGAGCATTTCAGTTACTTTCTCAAGCGTAAGTGGTGTTGTTAGGATTTGAACCCAGGCAGCCCAGCTCCAGACAATGCATTCAGAATCCCAGGGCCACTTTGCTTTTCTGCCTTACAAAGCCAACCATCATTCCCTGAGCTGGGGGCCAGTGCTGCCAGTTAAAGTTGAAGCTGCTTGAGGTAAGGGAGCCAGGTGCCATTTTTGATCTTCTGAGGAGAGTAGAGCCACCTAATAGGGCATTCTACTTCATGGGTGAGGCCTGGAGACCCCTATGAAATCTGGGAGGCTGTATGGTTTATTTGGAAAGGTTAAGGATGGAGCCAACTGGAGTCATCACTTGGCTTCAAATTCCTTACCAATAGGAAGAGAATACAGGCATATTCCATGCTGCTCCTTGGGTTAGGCAGGCAGCCATTCATCTCTCCTTCCTCACCTCCCAACACTCATTCATATTGCCTGAGTTTTGTTCTTGGTTCTGGGGGTAAATTCATGAGCAAGATACATGTTGTCCTTGAGTTCCGTCTGATGGTAGGAGACAAGCAAGCAAGGATATAGGCAATTTCAAAACAGTGTGATCCTGGTCTTCAAATTCCAGGCTGGGCTGAACTGGGGAGAATGCGGCCAATGAGGGTTTCTAATCACAAGTGAGCTTTCAGAGTGGATTAAGAAAATGGGTGGGAAGTGGCCACGCCAAGGATATTTTCTGGGGTGAGGTGAGAAAATGAGTTTTCCAGGCAAGACTGGCCAACACCTCCAAGGCCTGGAGGTAGAGGAAGCAGTTTGACATCCTTTTTCTCAGTCAATCTCTATGACCCCATGGAAAAGAAACTTTTCATTAGCCTATTTTTCAGATGAGAAAATTGAGACTCAGAAAGCAGCTTGCTCAAAGTCACCCTGCTAATGAGTGGCAGAACTGTTCACTCCAAAGCATCCGCATCAGGCTCTGGGAATAAAGGCTTTAACAAAACATGCACATAAAAGGCTCAGTTCAAGAATGATGAGGCTAGCAGAATTACAGGCCTGACTTCAAACCAAAGATCTGATAGTACCACTGACCGTGGCACATTACTAGAATTTTCTGAGCTCCATTTTCCACCTTTGTTGCATCTGCTGCAGGATCATGTTCATTTCTATTGGCAAATGGAACAGATCTGAATATGCCACAAGTCTGAGGTTGCAAAATAGTAGCTTTCATTAAATCCTAGGAGGCAAAAAAGAATAGGTGGTTTTGACATACTTCATGGATGAGGAAAGTAGGATTGAGAGGGTTTAAGCTGCCTAAGGTTGCACAGCTAAAAAGAGGCTGAGTCGGGATTTACATTGTGGTGTTCTAGATTCAGTGACCACAGTCATAAACACCACACTCTCTGCTGCTCTTCCAAAAGGGAGAGAAAGACAACTGGCACTTAGTCTGTGCCTGGGAGACAATAGGGAGTGGTAGGGACTACGGTCAGAGGCTATGCTGTGTCAAAGGGAATGTTCCCACAACCTTGGGTATGGTCAGTGAATATTTTGTGTTCCAATTTTCTCCTCTATAAAATTGGTATAATAATTATACCTATCCTATAAGGTTGTCTTGAAGAGTGAATTAATATGTCAGGCACATAGTAGACATTATATATGTGTAAGATAATACTATCATTACTACTTGAGCGGTGACTTTGCCTTAAAAATTCAAAATGCCCACATAAAAATGTAGTGCAATTTGCTGGGCACACCACTAAGGATCAGATTCTGACTGCACTTCTGGGGCCATTTCCTACTTATTCTGAGTGACACTGGGGCTTGGGGAAGAGAAGGTGGGGAGAAGAACTGAGGGCTCCAGGCAATAAGCCACGAGCTTCACACATCAGCAGTGGCCTCTGAAGCTGGCTATGTTAGCCCCTCAGTGAGCTCATAGTTACCATCAGCCTCTAGGCTGAAAAGAATGTGAGGTGCAATGGGAAGCCTTCCAGGGACCTAAGAAAGGAGGCCTCATCCTTTCAGGATGTCTCGGGCTTCAGATAAAACCCTTCCTGTATTCCAGCTCACAGTTGGCAAGGGCAATCATCAATGACTGATTGCAATGGTGAGTTGCTGAAAAGATGTGTGTGTGAACCAAACACCAGTTAGCTGAGGCAAAGCATGCATTCAAGAGGCTGGTGGGAAGACCATCAATGGCACAATGGCTTGTTTTGCACCTACTCTGCACTCAACCCAGAGACAGGCATTCATGAGGCGGTGAAAACAATAGTAGCAGTTCACCTGCATTTACTGCTTCAGAGCACCATAAGAGACATTACCTCTCTTGATCCTTGGCACAATCCTATGAGATAAGTAGGTTGTTTTAAAGATGGGAAATAAAAGAGACTGTTCAAAGTTACACAGCATGGCAGAGACTAGCTACTTGTTCAAAAGCAAATTTATTGCCTTTTTAGCTTGAGCATCCAGCTGGACTACATTTCCCAGAAGCCCTTGTGGCTAGGTATAGCCATGTGACTGAGTTCTGGCCAATGGAATGTTGTGAAAATGATGTATGCCTCTAAGGCCTGGCCCATAAAAAACCTTTCAAGCTGTCCTCTACCATCTCTTCCTCCATTCAGCTGATGACGATGAAGATAAGCTTGCAGAGGACTATGGGGTCCTAGAGATGGTGGGCCACAAGATGGATGGGCCCTGGGTAGGTGCTTGAGTACCTAACCCTGTACTCTGCGGAAGCCTATATGCTGAATGCCACATTCAACTCTTATATGAATGAGAAGTAGGCTTTTATAGTATTAAGCGTCCAAGATTTTGAGGGTTGTTTTATTGTTTTGTAGTAGCCTCTCCTAATATAAAGAATAAAATCAGAACCTGGTTGTTAGAAGCATTTTGCCTCTAGCTAGATCTGGTATTTTTGTCTACCCCACTTGCAGAGAAGTGAACAGAACCCCTTATACTTGTAGGGTCTTTGGGTTTTACAGAGCACTTGGATAAGTGCTCGTCTTACCACTGCTCTAACCACTGGATGTGACTGTTATCCACCATGGGGTCAGATGCCTGCATTCTAGTCACAGCTCTGGTACCAATGAGCTCAGCCCTTGTTAACTAGTTCTGGGAGACAATTAAGCCCCAATGTCCTAAGGTATTCCTGGTATGTAATGAATTAACTTCTCTTCTGTGCATCTCTAATGGTATACATCATTGCCACCCTTGGGAGAACTGCAAAGACATTCACTCAAATCATGTTCTGTGTTTTGTGGTTGAGATGAGGAAACCTATTTGCAAGCCACTTCCCATCTCTGAGCTTTAGTTCTCTCATCTATAAAACCACAAGGAGGAATTCAATGAACTCGATGAACTTGGAGTTTCTTGTCAGCTCTAATTTGCTGTAATCTCATAAAAGAAAACAGCACTGATATTAATCAATGGATCATATACTTTTCTACATTATTTCATTTGGTTGTGAAATGAAGAGGGAAGAAAATAAAGTTCTCTAGGAAAAATAAAAGATAATAGAATTCCCCACCTTTAGTTGATTCCTATAAAGTTGGTAGTCAATAAAACTTTGGGTGAGTGACAGCTAAAATAGAGTATTATGCTAAGCTCGTGACCTCAATGAGCCTACAATCTAAAACCAAGAAATGCCCTAGAGGGTAGAACACGGAGTCAAAAGGATCAGGAATTCAAGAGGGCTGGGGAGAAGAGAGGCTAGCAGAGGGGACGCCATCTATTTTGCCCCCCCCACCCACACATCTCATACCCCTGATTACAGACGCAATTATCTCCAAGCACCTCTATGTACCAGACACTGGATACTGTACCTTCATACTGCATTTAACTGGAGTTTAATAGGGAGAATCCAGGAGGCCAGGATTCTCCCTAAATAGCGAAGAGGAATCCAAGAGGCCCATGGATGTTGAGTGATTCATCCGAATCCCCCATACAGCTATAAGTACCAGAGCTGAGGGGATTCAAAGCAGTTCTGTCTGGCTGCAAAGCCTGTTTTCCTTCCACTCCAGCTTTGCCTCCTGTAAGGGTGGCTCGACCCCAAGCTTCCAGCTGCCTTCACTTCCCCAGATCATAAAGAAGAGATGCTGGCTGTACGTCTAAGTATGTCCTGTCCTTTACCGTCAAGAATCACAGAGTTGAATCTATTGGGGAAAGCTCAGCTAGCAGGGCATGCCTTTTGCAAAGAAGCCTCACCTTCACTAAACGGCATGGCAGGGTCAGTAGCATCAGCAGAGGCCTTGATGCTCAGACTGTGAAGATCCTGACACACAAGGGCCAGAGGTTCGCACTGGTGGAGACCTAGGGATAGGCCTGGGAGCAGCCGAAACTAGCTGGCCCCATCTGGAAGCAGAGCCTCCTCCAGGGACCCGGAGGGAGGAGGAGACAGGAAGTAGCGGTTCTGGTTATTCTCAGAAAGTTCCAAAGCCTGAAAACCAAGGATCTGGGGTTTCTCAAAGTGTGCTCTTGGGACCCCGCATCACACTCACTGGGTCACAGACCCAGCAAGTCCAAATCCCTGGGTGTAGCGAGCAGGGATCTGCATTTAGACAAACTTGTCAGATAATTCTGGTGCTCACCAAGTTTTAAGAATCGAACGCCCACTTCTCTAAAGCAGTTCTACTACCTGTTCTTCCTTAGATTGCACAATTCCCCCTGCACCCCCCTCCATTTCTTCCATTTTGTCCATCAGTTCCCTCAGCTCCAGAGGGAAAATAATAAAGAGGTTAATTCTTACTGAATGCTCACCTTGTGTCCAGTACTCTTGGAAGCATTTTAGATGGATCAGCTCATTTAAAATCTTTACAGCACCCGCATAGGTAGCTATTATTATTAACCTAATTTTACCTATAAGGAAATGGAGGCACCGAGTTAAGAAACTTGCTAGAGGTCACACAGTATACTTGTTTGAATCTGTTGTGTACCCTAGAAAAGCCATGGCCTTTAATTTTCATTCAGTATTTCTGGGCGGGAGTTTTTTGATTATCCATGGAGATGTGACCCGCCTAATTGTGGGTGATAACTTTTGATTAGATGGTTTCCATGGAGATGTGTCTCCACCCATTCAAGGTGGGGATGCTTACTGGAGCCCTTTAAGAGGGAAATATTTTGGAAAAAGCTTAAGAGCCATGAGAGCCCACACAGCCAGAGACCTTTAGAGATGAAAAAGGAAAACACCCTTGGGGAAGAGAAAGCTAGCAGACTTCTCCATGTGCCCTTCCAGCTGAGAGAGGAACCCTGAAATTCATCGACCTTTCTTGAGCGAAGGTAACCTCTTGTTGATGCCTTAATTTGGACATTTTTATAAACTTGCTTTAATTGGGACATTTTCACGACCTCAGAATTGTAAACTTGCAACTTAATAAAATCCCCTTTTTAAAAGGCGTTCTGTTTCTGGGATATCGCATTCTGGCAGCTTGCAAACTAGAATACACAATAAATGGCTGGGTCAGGAGAGGAACACAGGTGGCCTGACTTCCAAGCTTGAACTCTTAACCCCTACAGTACACAAACATTGCAGGAAGTTCATTTACTGAAGACCCACTGGGTGCCAGGCTCTGTGCCCAGGCACCTTCATTCATTCAACAAGTATTAATTGAATGTCTACTCTGTGCCAGCCCTGTTCTAAACTCTGGTAGGGCTGGGACTAGGAATGAGCTCAGTGAAGCACTCACCTTGGGCACCAAATGTAAGAGGGTTTAGCAAAACCTAGAAATCAAGATAATCTTTTAATGATAAGCTTAAAAAAAAATCAACTTGGCAGACTATAGTCCACAGTCTGGCTACCTGTTTTTTGCCAATAAAAAAATTTTTTTAGAGGGGGATAAAACACAAACAAAATGCTCAAGAACCCTAATGGAGCTGACATAAATCATCCCATCTAACTCCTGCTATACATGACCCAGAGAGACAAGATTTAATGCCATTACCATTTCACAGACAGCACTCTCAATATGGGTAAATAATGACTATAGAGGATTAATATCACACCAGGCAATGTTTTTAAGTGCCTAACAAGTATTATTTGTCCTTATAACTTCCCTATAAGGAGGGGTCATTATTGTCTCCATTTCACAAATGGTGAAGCTAAATCACAGAGGTTTTATAGTCTTTCCAAGTCAACACAGTCAGTAAATGGCAGACCTGGGATTTGAATCCTAGAAGCCAACATCCAGAGGTTGAACCCTTAATCAGGGATTGGCAAACTACGGACCATGGGCCAACATCCAGCCCACCACCTATTTTGGTAAGGAAAGTTTTCCTGGAACCCAGCTACACTTATTCATTATGCATTGTGGGTGGCTGCCCTCATGCTGCCATGCCAGATTTGAGTGGTGGTAACTGGACCATGTGGCCCACAAATGTGAAAATATTTGCTCTCTTGCTGTTGACAAGGTTTACTACCTCTACCTTAACTCACATGATTTATCCCATGTTCAACACTGAAGCTCAGAGAGTGAAGCTATGTCCACGATTAGAAGGTGGCAGAAATGGGATAGGAACATAGGCGAGTCTCTAAAGACCTCAATGTTTCAAGCCTCCCTCAGTGTGTAATCCCATTCCTTCCCCCATCCCACCACAGGTGCTAGTGGCACTCGGTTCTCAGCAATTAATGTGCTACCGTAGCATATTGCATATTGTATTGTGGTAAGGTCAGTCAAGCCTAGAGAAACCATTAGTGGTGTCCAACCTGGGAATATCCAGCCTTTCTGATGCACCCCTTATAAGTCAAGACTCTTGAGATCTCCTGCTATAGTAACCTGAACTATTGAGAGGTTTAGAGTTTTTGACAGCTTAATTATCTTTGTGTCTAGTGCTATGCCCATCCCAAGTCAGAGTCTCCATTCAAATCCGTGGCAGCAGGACTGAAAAGGGTAGGGACGTGGGAATCAGACCTTCTCACTCAACAGCTGTGTGACTTTGAGCAAGTTACTTCACCTCTCTGAACTGGTTTCCTAATCTGTGCAATGCAATTTGCCTCACAGAGTTGGGAAGATCCAAGGAGAGGATCTACACAAAGCAGCCTAGTGCACAGTAGGCCTCAGTGGATGGAAGCAACTATTTAATATGATGATGGAGATGGCGTAGGAGAACTGTCTGCTGAAAGAACCCAAATCCATTATGCATGTTTTATCTTTCCGCTCCCAAGGTCTTGAATAAACAATTGTCTTCATCCAGTTTTTAAAAGAAACTCTAAATCTGCCTCAGAATATTTCCCCACCCCACCCCACCTCCTGCCCCAGCTGAAGTTTGGCTGGCTTTGTACCTGGCTGCTGGCCTGAATTTCAAAACACTATTGGTTTAGCATTTCTCAAATGTATCCCATTAGCATTATGAGTTTGTCAGCCCTTCCCTCCTCTCTGAGTGCCGGTCTTACTCTCAGGGCCAAGGATCGAGCCAGCAGTGCGAGACCAGCCTCTCCGGACCTGCCTTTGTGCAGCGGGGTGGTGCCGGGGGCGGGGAGGGGGTGTCATTTTGCCTGAGATTGGGGGCACCTGTCAGCATTTGCATGAGGAGCTGCACCCAGGTCAGATGCAGACACAGGCGGTGTGCTCGGAAACTGGGAGAAAGCACATTGGAATGAGGGTCTCTGGGAGATGTGAGCAAAATACATTCTCTGAGTTGCCACTGAGGGGAAAAAACAAGACCTCAGACAAGGCCTAGCAAAAAGCTGCTGATCTGTGAGTCAGGAAACAGCTCGGCCCTTGCACCATCTCTCACTAACTCGAGGTGTGTCTTTGAGCAAGCGACTTGCCTTCTCTGCTGGGCATTTATTTAAAAATGAATGGGTCAGGCTGGGCCATGGGTTTTTAAACTCTTGCTTGGCAGAAGAACTCTTTTTCAAACAAATTTCTACTTAGAATTTTAATAAACAGATGAAAGTGGAACTGATTCTCTGTTTAAAGGAAGTGGGGAGGGGGAGGGGGAGCTGGTATCCTGCCCATTTAGCCTTCCCGACCGTCTGAAAGACACTAGGAGGTACCTCTGTGGAACAGGGATGGAAAACCACACAACGTGATGGATAATCTTAAGGAACCCTTTCCACCTTGGCAGCCAGGGATCCTGCTTTCCAGAGCCACGCTGCTAACAGTAATGGCTATTATTTAGGAGACTTTTTTGTGTGTGTTTCAGAGAATAGACAGCACTTCTATGTGCTTATCTTTGAGAATTGGTAGAAAGTCCTGGTTCAAGTAATGGCCCTGCTCATGAGCAGCTGTGTGACCTTGGACAAGTTACTTAACCTCTCTGTGTCTCAGTGTCTTCATCTGAAAAACAAATTGTTTTAGGATTAAAGGAATTAATCCATATAACGATACACAGAACAGTGGCAGGTATATAGTAAGCAATGTTAACTATTCTTATCATGGCTATGTAAATTATTACATCTAATTTTATAATAACTGTTTCACAAATGAGTGGACTGAGGTTTACAGAGGTGAAGTGACTGCCTAGGGACACATAGCTAGTAAGT
This sequence comes from Tamandua tetradactyla, assembly GCF_023851605.1. NCBI lineage: Eukaryota > Metazoa > Chordata > Mammalia > Pilosa > Myrmecophagidae > Tamandua > Tamandua tetradactyla. The sequence goes on from NC_135333.1 coordinate 24,944,077, forward strand.
GGTGGAGGAAGGGCTTGAATCAAGGTCTGTTCAACTGCATAATCCATTGTTTTGACGTTCAGCCTAACCAGCTTTGCCCTTGACCCTGGAAGTCAAGGTCGTGGTCTTAGTAATTTGCTTGAGGAGCCCCAAATCTATGCGGAAGGTCGGTAGACAATGACTACAGTGATGTCTGCTTAAGAAAGTTATGATGTCAGGTCGTCTTAGTGAATGCAGATCCCAAGCAGAGAGGAGGTATTTTATTGTTAGAGTCCAATTATGCCTGATGTTCTTTTCTCTCAGCCATGTTTTCCAGACTTTTCCTATTGTCCTATAAGACAACTTTGTGCAAATTAGAAAAAGGGTTGGGGCAGCCCTCGGCTAGGGAACACGAGAACAGACAGCAGGCTGCTATCCAGCCCTCCCTCGAAGGGTACCACGTTTATTTGAGCAGTGTACTATCTGTACAACAGTACACAACGATCCTCACTTTCTTCTCTTGCCTCAGAGTTTGGTGGGAAGAAGGAGAGGGAGAGAATAGATTTGGTTGGATGGGAAACAAAGAATGGTCTCAGCCTTGTCCCGCTGCAGGCAGGGCTCCTGGTTGAGGGCACGGCGTAGTGGCTTTGCAGTCAGGAAGCCCAAAGCAAATGTGAGCCAACAGCATTTTATCTCTTTATGTTTCCTTCTCTCAGCACCGAGGGTTGTAAGAAAAAAATGGCTGTGCAGCCCTCTCTGGGGAGCTGAATGGGAGCCAAACAATCATTGGGTGAACAAATGCTGTGATTGCCCAACTCAGAGCTGCTGCTGTAACTATTAAAATGGCAGCAATCTCCCCTCTCACCCCTGACAAATGGAAATGGGCAGCGAGTGGCCCACCCACCCAGAAATCCCCAATACCCTGCTGCTCCAATACTGGTTGCAAAGGAAAGCAGGCTGTGTGATGTAGTCATCAATACATAGGCTTAAAATTTAGAAGGAGCTGGATTCAGATGCCAACTCCATCCCCCATGAGCTGTGGGACTCTGGGCAGGACACTGATCCTTTCTGAACCCCAATTTCCCATCTATAAAATGTAGCTTATAATACTCTTCATGCAAAGAGATTGCAGGAATTATAAATAATACATGCTAAGTGCCCAGCACAGTGCCTGGGACATAGTGAGAGCTGAATCCATGGGTAGCTGTGCACATGGGTTTCTTTACTTATTCAGTAAAGACTGATTGCAAGCCCCTGAGCACCAGGCACAGTGAATAGCAACAGGAGAGGACATGCATGGTTGCTCTGAAGGAGGGACGTTAAAGCTGCCATCTGATGGATGAGCAGGAGTTCTCTAGGTAAAATGGGGAGGAGAGAATTTTCCAGGCAGAGAGAACCCAACGTATGAAGACCTGAGAGGGAAGGAACAGGTGAGAACTGAGGAACTGAGGAAAGGCTGATGTTGAAGCTGAAGCAGAGAAAGCAAGATGGAGCCTGGCAAGGAGGATCAGATCTTGGAAGCCATGATACCAAATTTGGCTTTTGTCCTGAGAGCAGAGGAAAGTATTAAAGGATTTCCACTAACAGAGTAACAAGATGGAATTTGAGTTTTTCAAAGCTTACTACACCCTACTGCATACAGAATAGAATGGAAGGGGCAGGGGAGAATGTGGGGACAATTAGGTTTTTGTATAATTTTTGGCTGGGCTCTGTGGGGCGAGTTAGATAAGCTCTGAGGGCTTCCATTTCTTCATCCGAGAAATGGGGATAAGAATAAAGTGACATCATGCGTGAGGAAATGCCCCATAGAAAGCCTGGCACAAGTCAGGTCTTCCATTCTTGCTGGTGGAATGTGGAAGAGTGAAAAGGCAATGAGGAGAATCCCAAAAGGTGTCAGGATTCAAAAGTTCTTTGTGTGGGGGTAACAGACAACCAATGATGGGGTTTTGTAGCAAGTAAAAAGTCTTATTGCTTTTTGAAGAGGCAAAAGGACTTCTCATATACAGTGTGTGTCCCAGGCATAATACAGTACTTTGTGCTTTGGGGAAAATAAATAATATCCATTGAGTGCTAACTATATGGCAAGATCTGGTGTTGTAAGTGCTTTATGTGGTTTAACTAATTTCATTCTCCTGACTTTTCCTTGTCTTGGGTATTCCCCCATTTTGCATCTGGGGGAACTGAGACAAAAAGTTTCACCAACCTGCCCAAGCAAGTAAGAGCTACTAAGTGACAGGAGAGTATCAAAACATACAAACCTGACTTGGTTGAGGAAACAGAATAAGGATGCGTAAAAATGAAATGAAGGTGGACGATTTGTGATTGAGGACTAAGTCATGTGGGAAGCAATATGGTGTAGCTGTCAGGAGCACAGGTTTAGAAAACACCTGCCCGGATTCTACTCCTTCACTTTCTGTGTGACCTCAGGTAGGTTACATAACTCCTGCATGACTCAGTTTCCCCGTCTGTAACATGGAGATAATAACTGGCCATACTTCAAAGAGCTGTTTCAAGGATTAAATAAGAAAATGCATGTAATTCACTGGCTTATCATTTTATCTGACAAATAGTAAGAGCTCAATATATATTTCCAAAAGCAAAGGAAGACAAAAGGAATTTCCAAAGGAGTAAGCTTGAGGCTTTAAGCAAGGAGTGGGGATGACCCAACCAATAATCATCGAGATGCTAGGTAACTACAAAGATGAAAGTAGCCATGCCCCTACCCTCAAGGACCCACAAGTCTGGCAATGGGAAGGGAGACTCAAGTGCAGAAAATAACAGTAAGACTCACTCTGGGTTCTGCATGTAGAAGAGACTGGAGTGTGATGGTGGTGGCCTTACATGTCCTTGAATTCTTCGCCATTACTTCCATCAAGAGGTACAGTCACCTGAAATTTAGCTCGGGCCCATGCCTCGGTCTGACCACTAGAATATGGTGGAAGTGATGCTGTGTCACTTCTGATTCTGGGCTTGATACATGATACATGCAGCCACTATCCCTCTCTAAACCTTTTTTTTTCCTGAAAACCAGCTGGGCAGTCCAGATGGGCAGTCCGGCTACCCTGAAACCATGTTGCTGGCAGGAGGCTGACTAGCCACGTGGAGGTGGAGAGGCCAAGTGCAGGAGCATGGAGATGCCCCAGGCGTGAGTGTGAAGCTCCTCCAGGCTTGGGACTTCCAGGTCAGCCAAGCCACAAGCTGAGGCAGCCAAGCGAACGGTGCCAGCCAGCTCTGTCTGGAGCAGAAGGACTTCCCAGCCAAGTCTTGCCCACATTCCCAATGCACAGATTGCATTCAAATGAAATCATTGTGGTTTTAGGCCTCTAAGGTTTGAGGTAGTTTGTTACACAGCAGTTGATAACTGAGCCAGGGGACAACAGCACTTCTGAGGAGACCAGTGAGGGGGCTGCTATAGAAGTCCAGGCAAGAGGAAGGTAAATTAGAGTAGGTAGGAATGGTGTTGGGGAATCAGAAAAATGTAGACAATAGGAAAAGTCAAAAACACACATTCATGATGATCATCATCATCATCATCACCGTCATCACCATCATCATCAGGAGGAGAGATTTGGTGAGCCTGGAGATCCTATATCCCCTAGTGATGGTGACACTTGCTCCCTCCCTGACGCTGCCTGTTTCTATGCAGGGTTTGATTTTCTAAGGCCCAGTTAGACACTTCACTTCCATCAGGAGAAACACGACAGAAGGTAAAGAAAGGGATACATTCCTGAATGCCAGAAATCAGGATCAAAAGTACAGAAATGTTATTTTTTAACGAAGTGAACATTCCAGAAAAAGTGTTCATCATAATACGACATCAATATTTACATGCTGCTTCCTTGTTTATCAAGCAAGCTCATACATTTTAATATTTTGGCCTTGGATTCTATAGACTGGTCTATAGAACTGCAGTTGCCATCCAAGTTGCAGACAGACAGGAAAACAGGCCCAGAGAGGAAATAATTATTGGCCTGAACGCCCACAATCGGTAATGGTAAAGCAAGATTTTGAACCTAGAACTTCTATAGCCAAGTTCAGTGATTTTTATTTTGTTTTGTTTTTAGTAGTATACTACTGTTGCTAAAATCTTCACACTGTAGAGAGAATGAAATAAAATAATGCATCCATTTTGTGTTTTAGTTGACTGCTTGCCTCCCTTCATAGGGCAGTTGTGCATTGGATTTTAATGTGGGGTTTTGGGACCCCTGGTATTAGGTAGATTCCTGGGCCTCACTTAGGAATTAGACTTTCGGATAATGGGGTCTAAGCGTTTGCATTTTAATAGGTGGGGTGGGAGGTGCCAAAATTATTCATATGCATGGAAGAGAATGAAAGCCACTGAACTAATGGATTAATGAGACTTTGGGAAGCCAATGGATATTTTTAAAAGACGAGCCTGTAAGCAGTGGAGGAAACTGTAAATGAATCACTCCATTCCTGTCCTGGGTTCTTCTCACTACACCATGTGCCTGGGGCAGGGGAGGGGTCCTAGACAGTCTCCCCAGACCCCTCCCCATGTCTTATCCTGAGGTTCCAGGAAGGGAGTGCAAGACTATTCAGAAGAGCAAATGTGAGGAAGAGGTCAAGCGAGCATTTCAAGAGCAGCCACTATGTTTCAGGTGCTAGCTATTGACAACTTCTCATCCAGTCTTCAAATAGCTCCCACCCCAAAAGTAGGCACTAATTCCATTTACACTTGAGGAACCCAGGAGCCAGACAGGTGCAGTCAATTGCTGAGGTCACAAAAAATAGCAAGTAAGGAGTCAATATGGAACCCAGAATTGCCTGGTTCCAATGCTAGTGTTGTTTCTACTATCAACCTGGGCCAAGTGGGTGGAAGAAGAGTGTGATGTGAAATTATATAGGAGTTTGAATCCTGCACCCCTGCTTGTTGGCTAGGTGGCCTTAGATAAGACATTTCTCCCAGACAGTCTGTCTTTGTTTCTTTCAAAAGGGGACACTACTACCTGCCACCGAGAAGTATCAGGTACCCCATCACCTTTTAAGAAAAACACGATGGCTTTTGAGTGAGAAAAGGCCAGGACACCAAAGCGAGACTGGCAAAGTGACCACCTGGGCATTGTCTCCCACAGTGGACTCTGGCTGGGCAGGAAACAGACCCCCTGAAGCCCTGGTGGGGTTGAGTGTTGCGGCCATTCCCAGAGGGTGTGGCCCGGAACCGCCAGGGACTTGCTGGTGGCCTCACGGGTCTTCCCCATCCCCGATTTCTGTGGTTCTGGGGCTCAGGAACCACACTGCTTCTCTCTGTCGGACACCACTGCTCCCTCTCCCAGGGGGGTTGGCATATCTGCGGACGGGACTGTTGGCTGGAGATGCATGGGCAGTGGAGCCTGGCATTTCTTTACAGACTCACACTGTCTCTTTCTCTGCGCTGCTTTCTTCCCATCCCCACGCCCCACCTCTGCGAGTCCCCGGGGGTCCTGCTTTCTCCCACAGCCGTGAGGGCAAAGGTGCCGGGAGGTGGGGGAGAAGCGATTAGAGCTCGGGCTTGCCCCTCCAAGGCAGCTACGCTGGGCCCCTGTGGACAAACGGTCCTTAACCTGATCCTCAAGGAAGATGCACAGTCCAGTAGGAGACATGGAGAAGTACACAAAAATTATCCTCCTGAATAAGGAGGAGCTAAGATGTTCTTTCTTCATCAATAAACAGATATTGAGAACCTGGCATGGGACAGGTATTGTTCTAGGAGCTGGGGATATGTGGGAACAAACAAATCCCTGTGTACATGCATCTTGTGGTCTAGACAATAATATGCTAATGTACACAACATAGTATGTATTATGTTTTCTATGAATCGATATCTATCAGTCTATGCATCAATTTCTGTTTGTATTTATGTATGAATATATCTATGTATGCATGCACCTATCCATATGTTTCTATCATCTAACCACCTACTTACCTATCATCTATCATTTCAGACTATTTAAATGTTTGAAGAATAATAATGCATGGTTGGGAATAACGTGTGAATTGGGATAGGATGGTCTTCTAAGATCTCTTTGAGACAGTGACATTGGCCCAGAAATTTGAAAGGCTGTATTATAACAAGGTGAGACACAGTCATATTGCAGATGTGTTTCAGGAAGAAGGAGTAGCAACTGCAAAGACTGTGTGCCAAACATGGCTCAAAGTGGTTCATGCAAACTACATCTAGGAAGTAAGGCCTATCTGTTACAGATGGGGGCACATAAGACCCAGAAAGGTACAGTGACTAATCCAAGGTGGAGCTGGGAACCTGCCCCAGGTGATCTGCTCTGCTTCCACAGGCCAGCTGTTGGCCAGGCAGCCACACTCCCTACCTGAGCAAGCCCTGGATGCTATAAGAGCACTGAGGGGCATTGAATCCAACCTCAGGGAAGGCTGCCACGCAGGCCACACAGAAGCACAGTTTGTATGAAAGCGTAGGAATGAACCAAGTCAAGGAAGTTCTCTGCCTTTCTTCTTCCTCTCTGGTCCCAAAGCTGCCTCTCACCTGTGTGTGGGTCCATCCAGCATCAAGGAAGAGCGAGAGTGGGGGAGCTTCTTTCCCCCATATGCACAGGGCTCGTTCTGCTCACTTTATTTTGGTTTCTGTTCAAGTCCCCTGATCAGAGAGGCCTTCCCTGTTCACCTTATCTCAAATACCAGTTACTCTCTATCTCTTCTTTCACTCCAACTATTTCTCACCACCTGCCATTACAACACACATTTGTTAACTTCATTCCATATTTTCTGCATCTTGAACAGCAGCTCCACAAAGGCTGAGGATACTGGTGCATCCTCAGTGACCTGGCGTATTTGTCGACTATTTATTGAATGAAAGAAAAGAAAATAGGAAGAAGCTCACCTTCCCAAACCGGCACGTTCACCTAGCCTTGAGAGCAGAAATTGTACTCCTTGTAGGGTGCCCAGCATGCTGAATTTGCCCAATAAATAGTTATTGAATGAATGAGTTTCTGGAATTTAAAATTCAAAGTTCAGGATGTCCAGAGGACTCTGAGCGCTGATGTGTGAAATAAAGAGCTAAGGAATAAAGTTCTTTGATGGGATATTTGATAGTTCCCAGGATGGAGGCCGGATAGCTGAGGGCTGATCCTGGCTCAGGACTTGATGTGCTGGGGGGATTTGGACAAACTTCCCCTATATGCTCTGGACCACAGTTTGCCCATGTGTAAAATGGGGACACAGAAAACTTTAAGAAGGCCCGCCTTATTCTGGAATGCCTCGATTTTAAAAAATATCCTCTCCCCGGGACAGGTCCACACATCTCCCTCCAGCTCCAAACATCTTCCCTGGAAACAGTAAGTGTGGGCTGGGTCCTGGGGGAATTTCTGAGAGTCTTTGATGACTTTTTTCATGGTGTTGCATTACTTGTGCTTTCTGGCTCCCTCCCTTCAACCCTCTCTGAGGTCTGACCTTCTAATGAGCAGATGCACATTATTGGCTGCTGTGGTTTGAATGGGTGTCTGTAATTTAAAGCATTGCCTCATGCTGGAAACTGGGAGCAGGGCTTGTGTAATTAGGTGAAAGCCTCATTAACATTTGCCTTCTTGGGTGTTTTTTGTTCTTGGTTTCTACCCTGTCCTGTATTTCAAGTCCCTTCTGCTGTGTGGACATGGCTGCCCTTTTTTTTTTTTTAAATCATTCTATTATGGGGCATGGAATGTCCATGGCCATCCACAAAGCATGAATTTTAACGTACTGTGGAGTGGCCCCTTATCTGCTTTCTAAATTGAATGTGTACCTCTACCAAGTACCTGGAAATCTGGGTTGCATTCAAGCATATCGAGCTGGCCGGAAGCCTGCCTCTGGTTTGAGGGTCTGACAGAAAGCAGAATAAGGGGCGCTATCGATTTAATTGCTGAATTATTCATGATTTAACCAAACTGAGTGCAGTGCAATGCCATTTACAAAGTGCTATCAGACTCTAACCAACCCACAAGCAGGGATTGGGTCTGTTTTGCTCATCACTGATTCTCTACAAGAGTTATTCTGTTTGTGCTCTCCTACCTCCACCCCGTTCTTTCTCTCCTCTTCTCTGTCTTGCTTTAGAGAACAAGAAGACTGAGCCCTGTGGGGCTACATCAACCCAGCTCCCAAGCTGACCTGCCTCTGCTTGGTTTCAGCCAAAGTAAGGCTCCAGCAGGAGCCTGGAGGGCTGCAGGAGGGAGGGATTCTGATATTTCTTTCTAGTTCCCACTGTACTGCATCATCTTGACTTGGAGGTAGCAGAGTTCCTATAACGATGGTTTCTGCTGAGCTGCTGTCCTACCTAATTGTAGATTAAACCTATTAGATTAAGTCTAGCAAATCTATCTCCTCTTTTTGATTCTTTACCCTGAGGCATGACAGTGGCTTCCCATTGTTAGATTACGGGTCCCTCATCATCTCAGGCGTATTCCCCTATTCCCACAAATGCCTCTGTCAGTGGTTCCTTCAGTAAAGCCTCTTTATTTAAGCCATTTTCAGGAAAATTCTGCTTTCAGCCTAGTTCCTGCCTGATACATTCCCAATACCTGGAATGATACCTCATACAGAATAGGTTCCCAATAAATACTTGTTGAATGAATGAATGAACAAACTTTTCATATATAACATCTCAATCTTTACCAAAAAAAAAAAACTATGTAAAATACTATTTTCACCACTCTCTTTTTACAGATAAAGAAACTGAGCTCAGAGAGGTGGATTCTCAGGTCTGAGCAATACATTTCCAGGGACAGAAACACACCCAACCAGCCCCATGGATGATCTTTAGTGATTCTCAGCAGCCTGGAGAGACTTTTGTGTCCTGTTGCTTTCTGTACAGAGGTTGAGTCCATTCAAACCAGCCTGGCGAGGGTGCAACAGGACCAGATGTCATAGAGTACACAGAGGGAAATGCAAGAAAGAAGATGATAAAATCTCAGGATTTAAAGTTACTTAGAAATTTTCTTGGCATAAAATTAGAGACCTGGGTTCAAATCCAAGTTCTGCTACTTTCTACAAGTATGATTTGGGCAAATGATATATTCTTGTGATTCCGTTTCCTCTTCTATAAAATGAGGCTGTAATAATAATAACTGGCAGTTTTTTAGTGATTACCCTAGTCCAGGCACTGCTGAAACATCTACAAATATTAACTCATTCAATCCTCACCACAGCCCTATGAGGAGTTATTATTATTATTATTATTATTATTATTATTATTATTCAAGAGAAGTTGCTGTTCAGGGCACATAGCTGCTCTCACTGTGGCAGATCTGGGATGCTCAGCTTTGTCACTTACTGGCTGGTGACCTTGATTCCGTTACCCAACCTCTTGGTGCTTCAGTCTCCTTATCTATAAAATGGAGATTATAATAGCACATGCCTCCTAGGGTGTTCGAAAGGATAAAAATGATTTGACACATGTTAGTGTTTGGAGCAGTGCCTAGCATGTAGGAAATGCTATAAAGTATTTGTTAAATCAATAGCAATTCATGAATTTATATGTGCAAGTCAAGATGGCCTAAATAAAAAGGGGATTTTTTTGGCTCAAGTTTGGGGATGAATCTGGATCCAGGGACTTGAATAAGGTCATGAGGGCATCCTCTCTCTTTCTCTCTCTCTCTCTCAGTTGTGTTTCCTTTGCCTTGGCTTCACATTCAGCAGATCTTTTCTTTAAGGAGAAAGAGGGGTCACTTTCTAAGAAGCTCCAGGCTCTGTCTTTCCAGTTCAGCAACTGTGGCAGAAATCCTGTCCCTCTCACGCACGAGTTTTAAAAAAAGCCTCATGACTGAGTCTCACGGGCCTGGCTTGGGTGAAATGGATATTCCAATTGACGAGGGTTGATCCTGGGCCATCAATTATGTACTGCATAGACTGCAAGTTGGAGATGGGTTATCCCCAGTGGAAAATGTAAGTATTGCTCCCCAAAGCAGAAGGAATGGCTGCTGGGGAAAACAAACAGTAGTCTTCAGTGTGACCATTCCCTGAAGGTCCTCCACGGAGCCATACTTCAGCAGACCCAGGCATCTCTCATAGTGCACACTTGGGAGTACTTAAGGGCATTTTCAAAGGAACACCTAAGTGTCTTTGAAAGAACGTACTGAACATCAGGTGTATTCTTCAATCCCAGTTGGGAAACCACAGTTAGGGTTTGTTAGGGCCGAATATACCTGGGGAGGATTCTGCTGGCAGCCAACCTGCAGGACACGCTGTGGCGGGCTGGGGCTGCCTGGTGTGGGCGCATTCTCTCACAGGCCTGGCGTGCTGTAACCTGTGGCTTGCCGAAACAAGCTGCCTGTCTGTGTAGCATGTTCCTAAGTCACGGACAGAATTAATCTCAAGAGCCCACAGACTCCTGAACCCGGGACCTGGCTTTATCCGTGCCATCCTTACACTCCCGGAGACTCAAAGGATGGTTTTCCACTAGCAGCACTGGCAGCATCTGGGTGCTTGCTGCAATTCCGGCTGCTCAGGCCGAGGGTGGCAGGACCAGCGGCACTGGCATCATTTATGGACTCTCCAGAAATTCAGAATCTCGGGCCCCGCTGGCAGACCTCACGGATGAAATTCTGCATTTGAACAAGATTCCCAGGAAATCTGTATGCATAATAAAATTGGAGAAGCACTGTCTTCAAAGTCCGCCATTCCTAAATGCTGGAGACTGACTAAGACACATCTGGAACATTTTATAAGTTTATTTTTGTAAACAGTCCTATAAACGCAGGAAGAAGAAGGCATGTTAGGTGTTTGGAACAGCGCCTAGCATGAAGGGAAAAGGTTTGGGGATGTCTATTTCTCAAAAAGCATCCCAGACAATCCTTGCATTCAGGCAGCTATAGGATCCTCAGCCTCTCTGCTCCCGCCCCAGTGCAGGGCCACGGAGAGAGCACTGTGGGGCTCGCCTCTCTGCCTGCCCACTGGAGCCACCCGGGGAACTTTAAAAAATGCCAATACCTGGACCCCATCCTCAGAGATTCCACCATAATTGGGCTCAAAACATCAAAAAACTTCCAGGTGATTCCAATCTGCAAAGTTGAGCTCTAATGGGGTAGATGGTCTTATATAGTCCACAGATTACATATGAAGATCCGGCTCCTTTCTCATACAGGACAGTGAGGCATAAGCACAACGACTACCAAATATGAGCTGCACAGATTCCTACATAATAGCATTTCAGTTTGTTTTTTCTTTTTTAACAGTTCTTATGTGCAAAATGCAGTTGCCATGAGAAGTCACTGAATGTATATATCTATCACCATCCTCAAAACCTCCCTTGATGATGGTGGACTTGCTTATTTTTCTGTATAGTTTTGTCAATTAAATTAAGTGCCATTTAATTAAAGCATTTAGTTCATTTACATTTAGACTATATCAGTGATACTATAAATATCTACCAACTTGTGGAGTACACTTCGGAGGTTGCAGTTCTGGCCAGTGACCATGAGGGGGCGACTCCAGGGGATGCACAGGCATTCACAGCCTTGAAAGGAGAGGTGGGGACTGGGGACGGGCATTTGCTCCCTGGGGTTCCAGCACCGTCTACAGGTTCTGGGCATCCTCTGTGCAGGGGATACACAAGGATATAGGTTGGGGCACAGGAGGGTAGTGAACTGAAGGACACTGGGCGGCCCCCTGGGGAGAGGGTGGCTGAGGATAACCAGAGCGAGGCTCAGGGTAGTGGCTATTTACCAGCTTCTATAGAAAATTTTCAAAATTTTAGCAATCAGTAAGTACTACTGTACCTGCAATTCAGAATTCGCAGCAGCCAAGCTTATATATTTGAATTTAAATTTCCCCTTTTATTTTGTGTTATTTAATCAATACATTTGCTCTTCTCTCTGACAATACAAGGGTCTCAGAACACCTTAACTCCACTTATCCTGGCCCCTTACAAACTTAATGCCATGTATTTTAATTACTCATCATTAAAAAAATTATGAACTTATTATTGTGATTTGCAGAAAAAGTTTATTGACATTTACCACTTTCTTTACTCTTCATGAGCACTACCTTTTTTTTTTTTAAGGATTATTTTCTTTTTTGGCCTAAAGCACAGACTTTAAAATTTACCTTAGAGAGGGTTTTCCCTTTGTCCATAAATGTTTTTATTTTGCGTTCACTCATAAAAGACATTTCCTTGAGGACAGGACTCTAGGTTGGCAAATATTTTATTTCAGCACACTGACGCCAACTGTCAGTCTAACTGCTGCTCCAATGAAAGTAATTTGCCATTTTTCTCTAGCAACTTTTAAGACGTTTTTCTTCAAGTTTCTGTGGGTACACTATTATGCATTGGTATGGGATTCTTTTTATTTATACTGCATAGAGTTTGCAGAGTTTCTGGTTTTGGTGGTTTAGATCATCATTTCTGTAAGATTCTTAGCCATCATTTGTTCAAATACTGCCTCATCTCCATTCTCTATTCCCTTTCTCTTTGACACTGGTTAACTGAATGTTAGACCTTCTCACTGGATCTTACCATCTCTTTTGCATTTTCAATCACTTTCTCTGTGTGTTACATTTGGTAAAATTTTTCAACTCTACATTTCAGTTCATCAGCACTTTTTAGGTTACCTTATATGCTGTTAAACAAACCACATCCAATAAGTTTGGTTATTGTAGTTTTCGTTTGTTTTTTTTTAAACAAAGTTTTGAAAATTTTATTTAAAAATTAAATTTAAACTTTCTAGGGTAATTATGTTTTAAAAAGAAAAACCATAATATTTCTAAACTATTGTTTAGCAATTCTATTTGCTTTTTAAAAAATTGGTGGTGTATTTAAGTTTCCTGTTCTCTACAGATACCCTCAAATGTGATAAAGAATAGATTCTTTTTTTTAGAGAGAGAGAATCTGTACCTCATAAAGCTAATATCTGATGCCTTGGAGGCTCTGTTGCTGTTACTTGTTATTTCTATCTCTTTTAATTCGTGGAGCTGAAGATAACAAGGTATCTGGTTATCTTTGAATATATGCTAACCATTGTACATAAAACTTATTTGCATGATTATTTGAAGCCTAGGATGAAAGTGCCTTCCTCTATACAGGATTGGCTTTTGCTACTGGCAGGTGGCTGGCATCACTACCTGATTGGGAACACCACAGAACAAGTTCAAGGCTTGAGGGTTCCTGGAAGACCTAGGTTATTCAAAGTGTAGTCTAAGCTGCAGTTACTCAGGAGGGCTTGCCCATTTGTAATTTGCATTTGCCCCGAAGGTGTAGCACTTTGCGGGTCTCAGTTTATTGTAAGGAGGGTCTGCCATTTTCCTCCCACATTATACGCCCTGGAAGTTGACTTCTGTCTTTATGGCTCCTTCTGGACTGTAAAAACCAATTTTCAAATTTGCTAGACTTAGCAAATACTGAGGACAAAGGTGGCTTCTGCACACATTTGTCTCTCTGGGTTTCCATTTTAACAACGTTTTCATCCTGGTAATTCTTTACAGTCATGTTATCTCTTTGAAGACTTTTAAGTTGTTATTTTTTATAATCGATTTTTAAGTCGTTTTCAAAGGAAGTTTGGTCCAAATAAGCTAGTCCATCTTGATTAGAAATTGGATGTCATCTGATGCCTTTCTTGACACATAGTAGGTACTTAATAAATGATGGCTTTTTAGTTGAATTATCATAACTTCCCAAACACACTCCATATTTTTGCCTGTCTTCATTTGTAAAGGCTGTTTCTTCCCCTAAAAATACATTCTCACTGTCCATCGTCAACCTCAAGATGTCCACATTCTACTCTTTGACAAGGTTACAATAAATGCCACACGTTTCCCAAGATTTTCCACTTTCCCAAATCTGAATCTTATCTTTTCCATGTGTTAACATTTATAGCACCTCATCTGAATTGTTCCTTGGACACTTAACTAGATGGAAATGAATTTATATACATATTTATGGATTTATTTTTTTTCCTTGTCATTTCTAGCTTTTGAGGAGATCCCTTACTTTCCATCTACCTCCTCATATATTATTAACAGATTTATAAAAACAACATTATATCCAGTACTTTTAGGCTTGATTTACTGGGAGGGATTTTTCTGAACATTTAGTTTGCCGTACTGGTAGAAAAAGAAGACAGAATTCAGTACATTCTAATAAACTCTTACATTTGTACAGCACTTTAGAGAATAGGGTGCTCATCATACATAACTTTATGTACATTTCAGTAAGCTCTGACTTCAGTGTTTCTGAAGGGTGAGGAAGACTACCAATATGCCAGAAAAGAGCCACAAAGCCAAAAATGGAAACCAAGTCTTTTTCTCCAAGCTCAGGGCTCATTCAAGGACATTCAAGGTCATTCAAGGACACCACAGTTGCAGCTCCATATTATCTGTGCCATTAGTCATTCCTATCACAGCAACATGTGGAACTTTTGGAAAGTGGATATTCTGTATGTGAAAGGACATGGAAGGCACCTCTGTGGTGTAGGAGTCAGCTTGCAGGCAGTAGGGACAGAATTGGCCCTGCAAGGCAGTCCCTTCACATCACTCCAATGAAGGTTTTCCATATATCAGTCCTCCTTACCTCGCAACCTTGGTTCCATTTCTCATGACTTGCATGTCCACCATACAGCCCCCAGTGACATAAGCAGCTAGGTTCAATTCTGAGAATTCAGCCTGAAGGATAAAGCAAACCAAGAAAGGATTCATCAAATACTAGTAATGATAACTGCTCATTTTTATTGTGCATGTACATGTGCCAAATACACATTTAAACCATATCTCAAATTTAGGAAGTTGCTAATATTATTATCTCCCATTTTGAAAAATGAGGAAACTGAAGCACAGAGAGGTACAGAAACATATCCAACGTTACATAATCCATAAAAGATAAAGCTGTAACTGAAATCTATATGTCTCTGATTCAGTGTCTATGCTTTGTACCACTACTAATTCTTGCCTCCCCAAAGCAGGAAGAAGCAACTCTAGCTCCACGACTACAAGATATGGAATGATGCTCCTTACAATATTTTGCTTAGATTTCTTCAACTTTATCCTGTGCAGTGGAATGGCATCACAACTACTTGATTAAATACGTCTGGCAATGGACCCCACCTCAATATTCCCCGTTACACAAGTTTACAATAGAAGCACCATGTGTGTGCTCTTATATACTGTTCCCCTGGTCATGGTTGATGAGGTAGTCACCTGGCTTAGGGAAGACGAATTAGATGCCCTCACTGAGAACTTGAAACTGGAACTGAGAGGTTCATGGTTTCTTTATGGGTGGCTGGATATTAATGCACACACCCGGGTGCTATTGGGCACCATGCTTTCTGCCCTGTGGCTCGGGAAAGCTTAAAGAGCCGTAGTGCAGAGAGAAAGATAAAGAAGAATGTCACAGTCACCAAGAGAGGAGCAGAGGCAAGAGATGGGGACTTCCCCTAATGTTTATGTGCCAGCTACAATCCTGCCCTTGATGCTGAGATGCTCTGTATCCTTATAACAAGTTCATCTATTTGTTTGTTAATTTGTTTAAGCAAGTTTTAGAGACCCTGTTGCTTGCAACCAGGGTCCTACAGAACATATCCCTCCTACCAGATTATATACTTACTGGGTGTGCTGGTTTGAAAGGATTTATGTACCCTAGAAAAGTCTTTTTTTTTTTTTTTAATAAAAGGAGCATCAGAAACAAGGTTTTCACAATCACACAGTCACATTGTGACAGCTATATCATTATTCAATCATCCTCGAGAAACATGGCTACTGGGACACAGCTCTACATTTTCAGGCAGTTCCCTCCAGCCTCTCCGTTACAACTTGAATAACAAGATGATCTGTACTTAATGCATAAGAATAATCTCCAGGACAACCTCTCGACTCTGTTTGGAATCTCTCCGCCATTGACACTTTGCCTCATTTCACTCTTCCCCCTTTTGATGGAGAAGGTTTTCTCAATTCCTTGTTGCTGAGTCTCAGCTCATTCTAGGTTTTTTCTCAATCCCTTGATGCTGAGTCCCAGCTCATTCTAGGATTTCTGTCCCACATTTGCCAGGAAGGTCCACACCCCTGGGAGTCATGTCCCATGTAGACAGGGGGAGGGTGGTGAGTTTGCTTGTCGTGTTGGCTGGGGAGAGAAGCCACATCTGAGAAACAAAAGAGGCTCTCTTGAGGGTGACTCTTAGGCCTAAATTTTAAGTAGACTTGACCTATCCTTTGTGGGGTTAAGTTTCATATGAACAAACCCCAAGACTGAGGGCTCAGTCTATAGCTTTGGTTGTCCACACTGCTTGTAAGAATATCAAGAATTCAACTTGGGAAAGTTGCATTTCTCCCTGTTTTAATCCTAATTAATCTTCTGAGAGCAATCATTTCTTTTAATCCCTATTCAATAATGTAGGTTGGAAACTTGATTAGGTTATCTCCACAGAGATACGGTGCACCCACTTGTGGGTAATAACTTTTCATTAAAGGGAGATGTGACTCCACCCATTGCACATGGGTCTTGATTAGTTTACTGCAATCCTTTAAAAGAGAAAGCATTTTGGAGAAAGCTTCAGAATGATGAGATTCTGAGACAGCAGAGCCACGACAGGGTGACAAGAATGATGAGAGCCAGAGCCCATGCAAACAGAGACCTTTGGAGATGAATTAGGAATATGCCCCCTGGAAAGCTTCATGAAACAGGAAGCCTGGAGGGAAAGCAAGGCGACACCACCATGTTCGCCTCGTGACTTTCCAGTTGAGATAGAAACGCTGAACTTCATAGGTCTTCTTGAACCAAGGTATCTTTCCCTGATGCTGGAGATTGGACATTTTTATAGACTTGCTTAATTGGAGCATTTTCTCAGCCCTAGAACTGTAAACTAGCGATGTATTAAATTCCTTTTCTTAAAAATGCCATTCTGTTTCTGGTATATCTCATTTTGGCCGCTAGCAAACTAGAACATTGGGGATAGAGGCTCTGTGTTAAAACCATCTTAGAAAGTGCATAACACCAAACTATACCTTATACACAGTAGATGCCAATAAGTATCTCCTGGATACAATGAGTAAAAATAACTGCTTAGAATGCTTGGCCCTGTGAATTCATTTACTCTTCACAATTTTCCAGATAAAGAAAAGTGAGGCAAAGGGAGATTAAACAACTTGTGCAATATAATACAGTAAGTAGCAGAGTCAGGATTCAAACCCAGGCAGGCTGGCACCAGCTGAATGAGTCATTCAGTAGATAATATCTGGGAATTTTAAGGGCCTAAATATAACCCATTTAAAGAGAAAAGCAAGTTTTCATTGAAGGGAAATATTATTTCATGATAGATTTAAACTTATTCCCTTGGAATCACTTAACAGGAATTTTAATCAAAGACCTAGTCATTTCCCTTGATGGCATTAAAAAAACCCAGAGTAGTGCTTATGCAAGTTCTCTAATTAGTAACCTCATTGTGTTGTGGATATGTGTGAGGAATCGAACCCTGTTAATGAGGCCAGGTTAGCACATAGTGGTAATGATCTAGTTAAGTAAGTCTAATGCTTTAAATATTGTCCCACGATGTTTAAGATACTTCACAAAGAAAAATTAGGAAGAAAAGTTGCCACGGGTGTGTGTGGAAGAAATGAAAGTTAGAATAAAGCAGCAAAAACCAGGATAGCTGGACAGCAAGTATATGAAGAAAGGGATTAAATCAGAATCTTGGAATGTGGATGTCCTGACTCTTAAGGCATCAAATCTCCAAGGATATTCCTGTTGCCCAAATGGAAAAAAACAAAGAAATCTAGGTAACAAACACACTCAGCCTTGGATATACAAGTTGGAAGTTCATCTTGCTCAGATCTGGGTGTCTAACATTATTTCCCATCATTGTTTATGAATAATTACAAGAGATAAATACCTGACTCACAGGGTAGCAAGTCTCTGTTGGACCAAGCATGGAAAGTTGGGGTAAGAAGGAGGGTAGGACACCCTTGTATTTAACTTTATAAAAATTCAGCACAGTGGAAATGAACACAGAGGTATCCAAGCTACTTCTTCAAAACAGCACGATGGCCTTCCTGGCAGAATCTTAAAGAGCAGGCATAACTGAAAAGCCTCAGAGCTCTCACACTGTCATATAACATCCATGCACCCATATGCACACACACACACAAAGTAACATATCATCTGATCACCCACATTGTAGAACACCATCATTAGAATCCCTTAGATTTCTTCTTAACTTAATCTTCTGATCCCCAAAATATTTTGGTCTCAACTACTTTCATTGTAATGTCTTAAATGCTACATGTTAGGCATTGTGGTATGAATAAATGAGTACTCCATGAGACCACATTCAAACGTGAATTATTCAATAGACTAGCTGATGAGCTTGGTCAAGCTACTCACTGTCTTGACTCTCACTTTTGATATCACTAAAATGGAGTTAATAATATTTATCTTTAAAATTATTTTTTGATGACAATTCAAGAGAATGTATATGAGAAATCTAGCAGAAGGATGGGACATAGAAGGAGTTTCTTTGTACATAATTGTTATTATTTTAAGTATTTCACTGTCTTAATAATAGTGAAACAAATGTATCAAAAATGGTATAACTAGAAAATTAGCAACCACTTCAAGTATTTACAACATAGTTTATGAATATATTGAGAAGGTGGGGCAAGATGGTGGCATAGTGAGGTGTAGACTTTAGTTTGTCTTCCAGAGCAGTTAGTAAATAGCAGATACCCAGGAACTGTATGGAACAACTGCTGGGGGACACATCATACACTAGTCTGGAATGGCTAAGAGCCCACACAGAACTGAAAGTTTCTGAAGCCTTGAGGACCAGAGCCCCATCTCCATGGATACAACAGGCTGGTTCCCCAAGGGGAAAGGTAACAGACTTCACTAGTAGCAAGGAATTGGCTCAACCAAGCTCCAACTGTGGAATGAATTAACAAAATCTGACTGCTGAAAACAGGCCCTGAGCACAGATAAATCTGGAGTAAGGACTTAAGGAATGAGGAGTCCCCCCTCCTCCACCTCAGCAGAGAGGGGGCAGGGATGGTGAAAAAAAAAAAAAAACATGAAACAAGAGGCTTTTTTAGTTGGACAGAACAAAATATACTGGAAAAGGGTTGGCCCTCAGTTAGAAGGACATATAGAGCCTGAGGACACGCACGTATTAACTCTAAGTCTTGATTGACAAATCTGAGGTGCTAGGGTCCTGCTCTGAAAAGGCTTTTTTTTTTTTAACTTCTTAACAACTCATTAGATCATTAGATAGAAATGCTAGCACTCTCAGGCTCCAGCATTGCCCCAGGCAAGGGTAGAATTAAGGAATGTCTGAGAGACAAAGTAACTAGGCAGGTAAATGAGGTTAATTCCCTAAAGGGTATATCTTTCCCAAGAAAAGGGGATGGGACCCAGCTCAAGTGGAGGCCCTCCTTCAGGGGACTCAGTCCCCAGGGGCTGGAAAACAAGAGCAACGGAAACCCATCCTCTACCTCACCTCTGTCTCAACCACACAACTGGCAGGGAGAGACTGCTGAAATTAAAGGCACTGCATCACTTTATGCTGGTGGGAAGCTGTGGGCAGACAAGTGCCACATGCTGGGCAGGATAGGAAAAGTACAGAGTCTAGAGGCTTCATAAGAAAGTCTGACAATCTCCTGGGTCTCACTGTCATGGAAACTTGATACTGGCTACTCTCTCCTCCTTAGAAATGGGCCTGTCTGGTCTGGGAAAATCTGACTAGGTTCAATCATATCTGAAGAGACCCTCCTCCTCAAAAAAAAAAAAAAAAAAAAAAGATTCCACATAGGCAGGGCAAGAAATAGAAAAACAAGAGCTGAAAAATTCTGATCACGTAAACAAAACCTATGCTAGAAATCTAGAATAAGTTGAACTAAATGCTAAAAGACAGATAGAGAACAAAGCCATCCAACAAGAAAATGCTAGGTAAAAGAGTGAAAACATCCATAACTGATTAAGGAAATCAAATGCCTAGAGCCACCAAAAAATAATGAGTCATACCAGGAAAATTGAAGAAATGGCCCAAAGGAACAAACCAATATTTTGAATAGATAAAGGAATTGAAACAGTCAACTCAGGATGTTCAAACAGACATGCAAAAGCTAGTGAAAAACAAAATCAACAAATTAAGGAAAATACAGCAAAAAAAAAAATAATAAAGGTTATAAAGACATTGAATGAATAAAAACAGCTCAAAAGTTTGAAAAAACAAATACCAGAATTTATGGGAAGGCACATCACAATAGTAGAGATAAAAAAAAAAAAAACAATGGAGTCCTACAACAATAGTTTAAAGAGGCAGAAGAAAGGATTAGTAATTAGAGGATAGGACATCTGAAATCCTACACACAAAAGAAAAGATAGGGAAAAGAATGGAAAAATATGAGCCGGATCTCAGAGAACTGAATGATAAGATGAAGTGCATGAATATACATGTTATGGATGTCCTAGAAGGAAAAGTAGAAAGACTAATGGAGGAAATAATCATTGAAAATTTCCCAGGCCTTATGAAAGACATAAAATTACAGATCCAAGAAGTGCAGTATACTCCAAATAGAATAGATACAAGTCTATACTGAACAAACCTGTCCTTAAAAAACAAGGGAAAGATTAAAATATTTTCAGACCAACAGTCATAGAGAGAATTTGTGACCAAGAGATTGATTCTGCAAGAAACAGTAAAGGGATCACTGCAGGCAGATAGGAAAAGACAGGAGAGAGAGGTCAGGAGAAGAGTGCAGAAATGAAGAATATCAGTAGAGGTAAAAAGAGAAAAAAATTAGATAAGTCATATAAAATCCAAAAGACAAAATGGTAGAAGAAAGTATTGTCCTTACTGTAATAGCATTGAATGTTAATGGATCAAGCTCCCCAATCAAAAGACATAGACTAAAAAAAAGGACATAGACTGGCAAAATGGATTAAAAAGCAGGACTCATCACTTATATGCTATCTACAAAAGACTCACTTTAGACCCAGGGACAAAAAAAGATTGAAAGTGAAACATTGGAAAAAGAAATTTCACATAAACAACAACCAGAAAAGAGCAGGGGTAGCTATACTAAGATCCAACAAATTAGACTACAAATGTAAAACAATAAAAAGAGACAAAGAAGGACACTACATATTAATAAAAGAAACAATTCAACAAGAAGACATAACAATCATAAATATTTATACACCAAGCATGAATGCTCCCAAATACATGTGGCCAACAGTGACAACACTGAAGGGAGAAGTAGACACCTCTATCATGATAGTTGGAGACTTCAATTACATGTTCTCATCAATGGATAGAACATTTAGGCAGAGGATCAATAAAGAAGCAGATAATTTGAATAATATTATAAATGATTAGACTTAGACATTTACAAACTATTACAATGCACAACAGCAGGATAAACATTTTTCTCAAGTGTGCATGGATCATGCTTGAGTATAGACCATATTCTGGGTCACAAAGCAAGTTTCAATAAATTAAAAAGACTGAAATTATGCAAAACACTTTCTTGGATCATAATGGAATGAAGTTGGAAATCAATAACAGGCAGTGGGCCAGAAAAGTCACAAATATTACAACACACTCTTAAACAACCAGTGGGTCAAGGAAGAAATTACAAGAGAGAACAGTAAATATCTTGAGGCAAATGAAAATGAAAACAAAATGTATCAAAATTTATGGGATGCAGCCAAGGCAGAGCTGAGAAGGAAATTTATTGCCATAAATGCCTATATTAAAAAATAAGAAAGAACAAAATTCGGGGAACTAACTGTTCACCTGGAAGAACTAGAGGTAGAACAGCAAACTAACCATAAAGAAAACAAAAGGAAAGAAGAACAATGATTAGGCAGAAAAAAATGAAATTGAGAATATGAAAACAATGGAGAAAACCAACAAAACCAGAAGTTAGTTCTTTGAGAAAATCGATAAAATCAAAAGACCCTTAGCTAGGTTGACAAGAAAAGAGAGAGAATGCAAATAAATAAAATGAGAAATAGAAAAGTGGGCATAACTACTGATCCCACAGAAATAAAGGAGGTAATGAGAGGATACTATGAACGACTATGTGCTAATAAACTAGACAATGTAGAAGAACTAGACAACTTCCCAGAAAGGCATGAACAACCAACATAGACTTGAGAAGAAACAGATGACCTCAACAAACAATCACAAGTAAAAAGATTTAATCAGTCATCAGAAAGCTCCCCAAAAAAGAAACTCCAGGACCAGATGGCTTCACATGTGAATTCTACCAAGCATTCAAGAAAGAATTAGTACCAACCTGTTCATACTCTTCAAAAAAACTGAAGGGAAGGAAAACTATATAACTCATTCTATGAAACGAACGTCACCTTAAAACCAAAGCCAGACAAAGATACTGCAAGAAAAAAGAATGATAAATTGTTATCTTTAATGAAATAGATGCAAAAATTCTCAGCAAAATACTTGCAAATTGAATTCAGCACATTAAAAGAATTATCCACCATCACCAAGTGAGATTTATTTATACAAGGCTGGCTCAACACAAGAAAATCAGTGAATGTAATACATCATATCAATAAGCCAAAGTGGAAAAACCACATAATCATCTTGATTGATGCAAAAAAAGTATTTTGACAAATTTAACAACCTTTCTTGGTGAAAATACTTCAAAGAATAGGAATAGAAGGGAACTTCCTCAACATGATGAAGGGAATATATGAGATACTCACAGCTGACATCATACTCAACATGGAAGAATGAAAACTTTCCCTCTAAGATCAGAACAAGGATGCCCATTGTCACCACTGCTGTTCAACACTGTTCTGGAGGTTCTAGCCAGAGCGATCGGACAAGAAAAAGAAATAAAAGACATCCAAATTCTAAAGGAAGAAGTAAAACTCTCACTTTTTGCACATGGCATGATACTATATGTTGAAAATCCTGAGAAATTTATAGCAAAGCTACTAGAGGTAATACATTAGTACAACAAAGTGGCAGAGCACAAGATCAACATCCCCAAATCAGTCGTATTTCTATAAACTAGTGAAGAACAATCTGAGGAGGATATAAAATAAAAATTCCATTTACAGTAACAATCAAATGAATAAAATATTTGAAATAAATTTACCTAAGGGCATAAAAGACCTAGACATAGAAAATGACAAGAAATTGCAGAAAGAAATCATGGAAGACCTAAATAAATGGTAGGGCATATCATATTCATGGATTGGAAGACTAGATGTAGTTAAGATATCAATTCTACCCAAATTGACTTATAGATTTAGTGCAATACCAATTAAAATCCCATAAACTTAATTTGCAGAAATAGGAAAACAAATAAACAAATTTATTTAGAAGGACATGCTGCCCTGAATAGCTAAATATATCTTGAGAAAAAAAAGGAAGAAAGAAGTCTCGCACTACCTGACTTTAAAGCATATTATGAAGCTACAGTCGTTAAAACCACTGGATACTGGCACAAAGATATATATACTGACCAATGAAATCATTTTGAGTGTTCAGAAATAGACGCTCTTATCTATGGACAATTGATCTTTGACAAGGCAGTCAAGCCAAGCCACCTGGGACAGAGAAGCCTCTACAATAAACAGTGCTTGGAGAACGGGATGTTCATAAGCAAAAGAATGAAAAGGATCTATATCTCACATCCTATACAAAAACGAACTCAAAAAGGAACAAAGACCTAAACATTAGAGTTAAAATCATAAAATTTTAGAAGAAAATGTAGGGAAATACCTTATAAACTTGTGATAGGAGGTGGTTTCCTACATCTTACATCCAAGGCATGAGCAAGGAAAAAAGAAATAGATAAATGGGAGAGCCACAAAATTAAACACTTATGTGCATCAAAGAACTTTGTCATGAAAATAAAAAGGAATGGGAGAGGGTGGGCCACGGTGGCTCAGTGGCAGAGTTCTTGCCTGCCATGCTGGAGACCCGAGTTCGGTTCCCAGTGCCTGCCCATGTAAAAAGACATGCAAAAAACCCCAGTAAAGAGCTACCTATTTAAGAACCTAGAAAAAGAACAATCACAACAACGACCAAAACTCAAAGCAAGGAGAAGAAAGGAAATAACACAGATGAGAGCAGAAATCAATGAAACTGAAAACAGAACATCAGTGAAACAAAGAGCTGTTTTTTTGAAAAGATCAATAAAATTAAAATAAAATCTTTTTTAAAAAAAGGCATGGGAGGCAATTTGGAAACCATATGTCAAGTAAGGGGTTAACATCTAGAATATATAAGGAGATTCTACAACTCAACCACAAAAAGACAAACAATCCAATTAAAAAATGGGCAAATACCATGAACAGACACTTTTCAGAAGAGGAAATACAAATGGCTAAAAGGTATATGAAAAGATGCTCAATTTTACTGGCTATTAGGGAAATGCCAATCAAAACCACAAGGAGATATCATCTCACACCCACTAAAAAGGTCACTATCAAAAAAACAGAATGAGAAGTGCTGGAGAGGATGTAGAGAAAGAAGCACACTTATCCACCATTGGTAAGAGTATAAAATGGTGCAACCACTCTAGAAAGTGGTTTGGCATTTCCTCAGGAAGTTAAGTATATAACTGCCATATGGTCCAGCAATCCCATTACTAGGTATATATTCAGAGGAACTGAAGGCAAGGACACAAATGGACATTTGCACACCAATGCTTCTAGCAGCATTATTTACAATTGGCAAGAGATGGAAACAGCCCAAATGTCCATCAGCAGATGAGTGGCTAAACAAGCTGTGGTATATACATACAATGGAATATTACACAGCTGTAAAACAGAATAAAGTCATGAAGCATGTAACAACGTGGATGGAACCTGAGGACCTTATGCTGAGTGAGATTAGCCAGAAACAAAAGGACAAATTCTGTATGATCTCACTGATATGACCTAACATTCATGAGTGAACTTTGAGAGTTAAAGAATACAGTTATCAAGAGAAAGAAAGAAGGGAAAGATTAGGCATTCGGTGCTGAAGGAGTACAGAATGTGCAACAGGACTGATTGTAAAAATTCAGAAATGGATAGCACAATACTATCTGATGATAGCAAAATAATATAAGTACTCTGAATGAAGCTGAATGTGAGTATGGTTGAGGGAGAAGGCCTGGGGGCAAATATGATACTAGAGGAAAGATAAAGGATGAAGACTGAGATGGCATAATTTATGAATGTGTTGAGTAGACAACGGTGATGATTAAATGTACAACTGTAAGAATGTTTTCACGTGAGGGAGAACAAATGAATGTCAACATTGCAAGGTGTTGAAAATGGGATGGTATACAGGAAAAATACAATCAATGCAAGCTAGCGTCCATAGTTAACAGTAACATTGTAATAAGGCATTACACAAAAACCAAATGTCAGTAAGCAGGGCGGGGTGGAGGGACTATGGGGGAGTGGTATGGGATTCTTTGCAGAAGAAAAGAAAATGTTTTCATCTAGATTGTGGTGGCAAAAGCATGGCTATGTGATTATACTAGGAACCATTGTTTTTTTGTTTGTTTGTTTTTGTTTTTGTTTTACTTAGGTTGGATTGTATGATGTGTGAATAAAACTGTCTAAAAATGAACAGAGAGAAACAAGTGCTAGAGAAAAGGTGGAGAAAGAGATGTACCTATTCATTGGTAGGGAAGCTGAGAGGTGCAGCCCCTCTGGAGGGCAGTGTGGTAGTTCCACAGGAGGCTAGGGGTGGGGTTACCAAATGATCCTATAACCCCATTGCTAGGTATATATCTGGAGGGACTGTGTTTGGGGACATTCGCAATGGATGGAGGTGGCCTAAGTGTACAGACTGATGGATGGAAGGGGGAACTGTGGTATATACATACAATGGACTACTGAGCAGCTCTAAGAAGGGATGAAGTTGTGAGGCATGCAACTAGATGAATGAAGCTTGAGGACAGTATGTTGAACGATATCAGAAACCAAAAAACAAATATCATGCCTCACTTATATGGATTAACTCTAATATACAAACTTGGAGAATTGAAGTTGAAGGCATGGATTATCAGGCTGGGGCCTATTATGAAGGGTCTTAGATTGTAAACTCTTACAGCAGTTACATCTATTCCAGAGTTGTAACTGTTACTTCCAAATTTTGAGATACTTAGCTATTTGTGTATAACCAGGTTATTTTCTGAAACTTTGGGTATTTATGTGACACCTGAGAATCAGAGTTAGTGCTCTGAACTTATGAAAGTCAACATTACCCCATACAGCAACTCTTTAAAAAATTGAAAAAGTAATCAGGCTTCAACTAGAGATATGAATGAAGCTGATTTGGATAGGACCAAGGTAAATCAGAATACAGGGTAAAGGATGATATCATCCATATTTTAAAACTTCAACTTCTGTGTAAGACTACAGATGTTTATTTGGTACAAAATTTATATTTTGGGTAGCACATTATCTAATTTAACTTGAATGGTCAGTTTATTCAAACCATAATTACGTGGAATCTTGAACACAGCATGAGATCTTGTTGGTTTGTACAGATTAGTGTGATGTCTTGATACATCCCAGAGTAATTTGGGCAGAGAGTAAAAATGTATTTGCAAAGTCCCTTTGAAGGGCTGGGGAGAAAGAAGGAAATATTCCATTTCCCCATCAGGGGAACTCCTGATAGTCTCACAAGCATTGAGGACAACCAATTCACTTAGGCTGAACCCTCGATCTTGGGGTTTAGCTTTATGGAACTTATTTCTGCAAAGGATAAGCTAAGCCTACTTATAATCATGCCTAAAAGTCACTCCCAGAGAATCTCTTTTGGTGCTCAGAGGACTCTCTCTCTCTAAGTCAACTCAGTAGGTGAACTCACTGCCCTCCCCACCACGTGGGACATGACTCACAGGGGTGTAAATCACCCCAGCAATGTGGGACCTGACTCCCAGGGATGAACCAGGACCCAGCATTTTGGGATTGAGAAAGCCTTCTTGGCCCAAATGAGGAAGCGAGAAATGAGACAAAATAAAGTCAGTGGCTGAGACATTTCAAACTGAGACAAGAGGTTATCCTAGAGGTTATTCTTATGCATTATATAGATATCCCTTTTCAGTTTATGGTGTATTGAAGTGGCTAGAGAGAAGCACCTGAAACTATTGAACTGTATTCTTGATTCTCCTATTCAAGAATCAAGGAGAGTCCTCAATTCTTGAAGATGACTGTATAACTATATAGACTTCATAATGTGACCATGTGATTATGAAAACATTGTGACTGATGCCCCCTTTCTCCAGGGTATAGACAGATGAGTAAAAAAGTAAGGACAAAAAATAAATAAATATCGGGGAGGGATAAAAGGTAAAAAAAAAAATTGGGTAGATTGAAATACTAGTGGTCTATGAGAGGAAGGGCTAAGGGGTACGGGATGTGTGAGTTTTTTCTTCTTTCTTTTTATTTCTTTTCCTGGAGTGATGCAAATCTTCTAAAACTGATCATGGTGATGAATACACAACTAGGTGATAATATTGTGAGCCATTGATTGTGTCCTTTGATTGGACTGTACATGTGTGAAGATATCGCAATAAAAATGTTTTTTAAAAATGAAAAAATGCATTGAGTTTTAAAATCTAAAGAAGAGTTTTCTGCTAATGTCTACCATGAAATAAAAAGGAATAAATTTATTTATACTCTTATCCTAAACAGCTAGAAAACCAGACAAAAGGCAGTGCAGGACTATGATCCCTGCAAACAAGAAATATATGAAATTATCTCTATGTTTACTTTTGTTTAATGCCCGGAGACAATTTCCAGGCTGCAGAACAACGAGGGAGGATGCAAAGTTCAGCGGTCTCACTTAGTTGAGGAGTCAGATATTAAAGTTCAGAGAGGCCAAGGTGGCTAGAATTTGAAGCACAAAGTATTGGAAAAGATGGGGTTGCACCAGAAATACTCCTAAAAAGAATCTGAAAATCTGTGGCTGAGTGTTGATCTGTGCATCCAAGAGAGGAAACTACTCAAGGTCAGGAAAGAGCCATCAGAAAACAGTAGGCTGAACATCCCAAGAACACGCACAGGGCTGGGAATAGTTCCTGTTCTCACCAGCCAAAAGGTAAAGTCCTTGTAACATGGGCAGGGTGAGGCGGGACATGCGGAGGACGCTCAAAACATAATAGTGAGACTAAACTAGCCCTGGACTGAAGTGAACTCTGGATCTAGAGTGGCAAACTCATACTGGCTTTCTTTGCACTTTCTCTGTTTTAAAATGTAAAAATTCCTATCTCCCACAAACCCCCTCAGCCCCAGTTTTAAGTACAAGTCCCATGTTCTGGGAACCTCTTTAGTCCTGGGCATTCTGGGGGTTATTGATCACTTTATTTATATCTGCCCTAAAATTTAAAAAAAGATGCCTACAAGCAAGTCTTGAACGGCTCAAGCTTCTATCAAGCAATTTAATTGCATGCCAGAATAAAATACAACATTATTTAGAGGAATATTAAAAAAAAAACTGGCACAGTGTAAAATTTATGGCTATCAATCATAAATTACCAGGAATACAAAGAAACAGGAAAATGTGACCCAAAATAAAGAGAAAATCAATCAATAGGGCCATATCTAGAAATGAATGAGATGATGGAAAGAGCAGAAATGGCGGTTAAAACAATCACAAATATGTTTCAAGATTCTGTGTGTGTGTGTGGGGTAGATATCTGGCTTATAAGTTTATAGACTATTAGTCTGGATACCATTAAGGACAAATATGTTTTTACAACATCGAACATACATGGAGCTCCTTATATTTTGCTAGTCTTGTTAAAACCAGCTGCAGGAGGTTTTAAACATTGATGACAATGGCTTCACCTGTGATACATGAACGTGCTGGATTATTTGAAGTTTCCTGTCTGCTTACAACTTTCATTAAACATGTACATGGAATAATTATGGAACAATGGAAAGGGGATTGGCCTTGAAGTCTGGGGGACCAAGATCGAAACCTTGGGTCTGACATTAACTCGGGGCATCACCTTAGGGAAACCCCACATTTCCTCTCAACTTTAATTTCCTCATCTTTAAAATTGGAGTTATTAATCAATTGAATCAATTATCTCCCTTTCACCTTCTATATTTGTCTTTCTCAATCAGTGGTCCCCAGCTATCATCAAAGGAGAAGATCAGTTATCACAGCTCACCTTATAAGATAGGCATGCCAATAATGATATTTTTATTAGAAAGCCATTTGCTGGTTTATACTCAGCTTCTAGCACATAGTACGTATTTAAAAATATGTGTTGAATCAAGAATCTTTCTCTTTTTTTTTTCTTTTTGCATATGAGCACTCGCTCTCTTAAACTATCCATTGCCAGATGCCCTGTAACATAACAGTGAGGAGGTGTATCCAGGCAGAGAGCAGCAGAAAGACACAATCTAAATCTGTAGGAACAAAAAACACAGGTGAGAGCACAAGGCTTTTGGGTCAATGCAATGGTGAGATGTATCTACTAGTTGGGGTATAGGGTACATAGAGGAGTATACTAGAAGTCAGAGGTAGAAAGATGGGCCCGAGACAAGTTCATAAGGGCTGTAAATTCTCAGTGAAGGAACATGAATGTCACTCTTTAGTTAAGCAGGCTTCTGTAGCACACGTAACAAACTACCACACATTTATTTGTATCATTTTTTTCTGTAGGCTGCAACTCTGGGTTGGCATGGTTGACTTTTATGCTCCAAGTTTCAACAAGGCTGAAATCAAGGTGCTGGCCCGCTGGGCTTTTACTGGGGAGGGGCTCTGGGAAGAACACAGTTCCAAGTTCATTCATGCAGTTGGATTCAGTTCTTTAGGGCTGTGGGATGGGAGTCCCTGCTTCCGTGCTGGCAGCCAGTCAGGAGCCCCTCTCAGAACCGCAGGGTCACCTGAATTCCTGTTGGCATTGCACCCTCCATGCTCAAACCAGCAACGGTGCACTGAGTGTTCCTTGGGCTTCAAATCTCTCTCACTTCCCCTTCTGCCACATTTCTTCTGCCTCCAACTGTAGAAAAGTTCTCTGTTTTTAAGGGCCTGTGTGATCAGAATGGACTCACCCAGAAAATCCAGGATACCCTCCCTCCCTTAAAGTCTGTAATTTTAATTATATCTATAATGTCCCTTTTGCCATGTGAAGTAACATTCATGGATGCCAGGGATTAGGGCAGAAACGTCTTTGGGTGGTCATTCTGCCTCGCTCACATAGGCAACTTGGTAACTCTAAGGGCTGCAGAGGAAAAGAGTGATTAGATATTAAACAACAAATATCTGTGGAGCATTTATTAAATTCTAAGCTCTGTTACAGGGGCCGGATATGGCTGAAATAACATGCACTAACAAAATTTCTTCTACTACCCCTTAGATCAGAAGGGTATAAAAGCACCTGTTTACAATTAAACTCATATCCCGTTCCAAGAACTCACACACGTGCACGCATGCA
Source organism: Tamandua tetradactyla (assembly GCF_023851605.1). Lineage (NCBI taxonomy): Eukaryota > Metazoa > Chordata > Mammalia > Pilosa > Myrmecophagidae > Tamandua > Tamandua tetradactyla. Next base: position 24,974,380 of record NC_135333.1, read on the forward strand.
CACACGCACACACGCACAAGGAAATAGAGATGGAATGCATTCAAATTCCTGTAGCTTCTCTGGCTGCATTTCCACTGGCACCTGGCAAGTATCTGATGCCAAGCAGATACTATTACTGAGAGCATGGGGCATTCATGTTTAGTTAATAATAACTGCATTTGTGATGATAATAATGTTGATGAGGGAATGGAAAATGGGGGTTGCAATCATTATTATGATAATAAAGTTGAAGGATGCTGTTAGGCCAACAGGTCAGTGGGAAAGAAACTGAAATTGGGATTTGGGATTAGATGACTGACTGGAATGTATACAAGAATCCAAGAATGTGTGGGAATATGAAGGTACCAGCTATCAGCCTTGACCGTGAAGCCTGACTGAAGGTGGATTTCGACACAAAGAGATGTTGTACAGAGTTCCTGAGGAAGGCAAGATGCTGGCAGACAGATTGTTCAGGAATCCAAGGGTGGTTGATAAGATACGAAAATTCCTGTCAGTTAGTCAAGACCGATCTGGTACAGCTTGTACTCTAAAACCCTTAGAGTGATTTCCACGGCCATGGGCACTAGATATATTTTGCAAGAGGAGAGAGAAAGAAAAAGACACAGACAGACAGACATGGACTGAATTTATAGAAGGTGGGTAACTTCCAAAAATTCTCCTAATGCTAGAACAACTTCTGACCTTCTGCCCTGTATTCTAACCTTCCTTACTATACCTCATAGAGATTAATCTATTAATCAAGACATTACAATGCTACATTTCCATGAGCGTGCTTGCTGTACCACGTGACTATTTGATAAGTGACATCCACAGGTGAGATTTGGGCTCAGGGGCAGGTGTCTGCACTGCTTAGGTCTACAGCCTAAACTGGGGGGATTCAACCCAGTGTTAGCAGAGAACCTTGTACTGGGAGATAGTGGGCTGAGATCAGCTAACACTTAATGGTTCTTTGATTCTTGTGTGCTATTCCTCCTTGTGTTTTCGGCTGACTTAGGAACCTGGAATTGGGGCAGTGGTGGTGATTGCCAAGGTAGGATTAAGGTATTTCTGAGTCCTCTCTAGCCAGCTATCACCAAAATTCCACCTTAATCCCTAACAGATTGATAGGATTGCTTTTGTGAATGAAATTGTGTCATTGATACATTTCTTTAAAAACATCAGGATTCTGAATGTGTTATGATTCTCATAGTTCTCACATAGCCAAAGAGACTCATTAAAAGGATCAATGACAACAATAAATAGTGATAAACATCAAAAATTCAAGCCGTACATAGCTTTTAAGGTCCTACATAATTTAGCCCCCTGACTAACTCCTTGACATTGCCTCTTACCATCCACCACCACCCCCAGTTCCAGCTCACTCTGCCAACACCCACACTGCCAGCTTCCACGGTTCAAACACACTGAGTGAGCTCTGGCCTCCAGCTCCCCAGCCTTCAAAGCGTTTCCCTGAGATAGCTATAGGAAGGCTTCCCCACTCCACTCATAGCCCTGCTCAATGCTGCCCCCAGAGGCCCCTCTCTGCAAAACACCCTACAGTACTCTCCACCTTGTTTCCTTGCTTAATTTTGTCCCATAGCACTTGCCCCCAATATCAGGCATAAATACTTATGCCCATTTCAATTAAATTCTTAATTGTCATCTTTCACTAGGATAGAAGCTCTGGGAGTTAAGGATTTTCATTTACTGCTCTATCCCAGCATTAGCATGGTGCCTGGTACACAGCAGCAGGTTTGAATATCATTGAATGAATGATTGACTGCTCTGCAAACATTCATTTTCAAATATTCATTTGACTGTCAAAGAAGAGACTCAGGGTGGCAGAGACAACATGACATATCAACTGGGACCCAAATGCAGGCCTGTCTGGTTCCCAGGCTAACAGCCTCTACCGAGCCCCAAGTAGTGCTCAGACACTTGGGGTGACTTTCGTTCAGATGCAAAGAGTTGGGTCCTTGGGCTTTGCTTGGTAGCCTAACTCTTCTGCTTTCCATGTCTTCTCCATGTCGGTTTGCAACATTTGTCAGCAAACCCCACAGGCCCCTGCCCCCTCATTCACCACTCTGCTTCTTCAAACTGACCCACTGCTGGCAGATTCTTGGCCGGTGGCCCAAGGCCTGCAGTCAGCAAGAACTGCTTCCTGTTGTTTTCCCGTCTCAGGCTGTATTTTTAGCTCTGAGGGCACAGTGAACTTGGTCACTTCCTTGCCTGGCATCTTGGGGCTGAGGTATTTTCAACTGGTTCAGACTCACCTTGCAGACAAAAGAGGCTTTGAAAGTCTGCAAACTCACTCACTTACTCAGTGTCTAATTCCAGATGAAGAAATCTTGCTTGAGAGCAGTGCCTGGCACCTCACTGAAGGCCCAGGTCACTGGGTCAGGGCGTACTTCTTGGCGATACTGTCTGACTGTCATGTGGAGCCCTCATTTGCTGCAGGAGGATATAAAGTTACCTCACACCCATCAAAAAAATCATATTTTTTTGCATGTGAATTTTGAGAGAGGATGTGTGTAAGTGTGCACGCACATGCACGTGAGAAGCAGGGCAGGAAGAGATAAATACATGGAAACATTACAAAATAAATATAAAAACACAGGAAAAATAAAATGATGAATTCTACATTCCTGAATATTCAAGTAATGGAATATCTGAAATTAGGTGGAGTCCACCATACTGAAAACAACAATAGCGATTTGCAGTTTACAAAGTGTTTAGCATAACAGTGATGTTTAGAATCAGACCACATGAGTTTCAATTTGAGTTCTACTTTTTACTTGCTGTTCAACTTTGGGCAATTAAGTTAGGTTTTTTTATGGCTCGGTTCCTCACCTTTAAAATGAGGCCAATTATAGTGCCTTCTTCATAGTGTGGTTGAGAGCACAAAATGAATTAATCCATTTAAAAGCCCATAGCAGGGTGTCTGGCTGGAAATGTGTGTGTAATGAACATTAGCTAGTGTGATTTTATAATTTAACTTGATCACAATAACTTCTTGATATAAGGAGGTAGGTATTAGCATCTCGTCAGCCGATGAGAAAACTGAGGAACAGAGAAAGCAAGTGACTAGGCTAAAAGTCAGTGGGCAAAAGAGCTAGGACTTGAACTCAGGTCTTCCTGACTCTACATTTGTCCCTTCAAATTCTTACTGGACACAGATAGGGATGAATGGCACAGCAGTGAAAGCTCGTTGTGGAACTTATATTCTAGCAGGAGAGATAGACTACTAATAGTAAATAATATCTCAGCAGAAGAAAGATAAATCCTGGTAAAGAAACAGAATGATAGAAGTGTGTGCTATGCTGAGTAAGAGGTCAGGAAAGGCCCACCTGAGAAGGTGGCACTGGGGCAGTGATATGAAAAAGCAAGGAAGCAAGCCATAGTGTAACGCAGGAGAATGGCTTTCCAGCCAGAGCGTAAATAGCACAAAGACCCTGGAGGCTGAGGCACGCTTGCTAAGTTTAAGGGAGAGCAAAAAGGCCACTGTGGCTGGAACACAGTGAGTGATGAGTGAGCAGAAGGAGGCGAGGTTGGGGAGGGGATGATGACTGGATCATGGTAAGAATCTGGGATTTTATTCTGCACAAAGGGGTAAGATGTTACCACCAACACTGTCCTCATCACCAATGCCATCATCATCACCATCATCAATAAAGATAATGATGAAGCATCATCATCATCATCATCGCATTTGGCAAAGTACAAAGTCAGGAAGTCAAGTTTGAGAAAATCATCAGTAGATACAGTGTTCTGATTTTTAAGGAATTTATTAATGGCAAAGTTTTGTTCCCCAAAGCCTCAATGTATATCTGTTAGGGGTTAAGGTGGGGTTCTGGTGGTTGGCAATCAGAAGATACAGGCATGTCCTAATTCTGACCAACAGTCATCCCTTCCTGCTCAGGGTTCCCAAGAGAGTTGTACCCACAAGAAACAACAGACCATGGTAATCAAATGAACACATCCGTTGTTCTTCGCTCAGGGGAGACTGCAAGCATGCTGACAGCTTTTGGTAATGCTCTGAGGATAGGCAAGATGGCCACCCAAGGAGAGGAGCATGGAATGGTGGAATAACCATGACCTCATCACTACCCATCTCCAGAGTTTGTACAAGGATCAGTTGAGAAACTTAGAAAAGCAATTCATTACCTGTAAGAAATCTGACATATGTTCAGAGGGATTTTAAGACCACAGCTTAACCACAAAGAAAAGACTATGGCTAATGTCCCCTTGACATCTACTTCTTCTCAGCATTGCAAAACTGGATTCCACATATGTGCTGGTTTACAAATATTATGTACCCCAGAAAAGTCATGGTTTAAACCTAATCCAATCTTGTGGGAGCAGGCATTTCTTTTAATCTCAATTCAATATTGTAGGTGGAAACTTTTGATTAGATTACCTCCATGGAGATGTGGCATGCCCAATTGTGGGCATGACCTTTTGATTCGATGGAGACGTGACCTCTTCCATTCCAAGTGGATCTTGATTAGTTTACTGGAGTCTTTAAAAGGGGAAATATTTTGGCGAGACAGCAGAAATGACAGAGCTGACAGAGCCCAGAGCTGACACAGATGCTGACACTTGAAGAACAGTGAGACAGAAGTTTGGAGATGCTTGGAGCCCAGCAGATGTCACCATGAAATGCTAAGCAAGCCAGAACCTGAAGAGAGCCAAAGGAAGCCAAGAAATGAAAGCCAGCCCTGGAGAAGCAAAATGAGGAACCCCTACAGGAACAGAGTCTGAAAGCATCGGAGCCCAGGAGCAAGGAACCAGCTAGGAACCAGTGTGCTATCCCAGCTGACAGAGGTGTTGCAGATGCATCGGCCTTTCTTGAATTAAGGTTTGTTTCCCTGGATGCCTTCGTCTGGGCATTTCTATAGGCTTAGAACTGTCACTTGTAACTTATTAAATTCTCCTCTTTAGAAGTGGTTCCAGTTCTGGCATATGACATTCCAGCAGCTCCCAAACTAATACAACATGTTTAAAGATCATGCTGAATGTTCAGAAAAACACATTTATAGGATTAAGCAAGCCAGGTGTGAAAAGTTCCCCTGCAGCTCTCCTGATGGATGGGCTCTGCAGGCGCAGAGATTGGAATGTGGAAGCAAAGTCACTGTTGGGCAGTGAAGTTTAATCGTATCATAGGTGTTGGAGCAACTGAAGGAAGAAGGCTATTGCGGTTGGAACACTGAGGGGAGGAACTATTTGGGATGAAATAAGGCTAGAGACGTAGCTGACCTGGACCACAGATGACCCTGTGGACTACCATGAAGGAAGGTACTGAAGCAGTTTAAACAGGACTAAGAATTTAATGTTGATGTTTTCTATTTCCTCCCAAATTGAAAGTTACAATGTGATGACAGGAACATCTCATCCATCAAAGCTCTGAGACATTCAAATGCTCTATCCTATTTTATTTTTTAGCCTAGTTTTTATTTGTTTTTCCTTTTAAAGGTCCGAAATGTTTTCAGGGTTGCAGGAAGGGAAAACAGCATTTAGCCTTCTTTTTCCATTTTCACTGTTACCTGCAGGTTTCAGAAGTGCCTCCCAGCCATCTCCCTGTGTCTCATCTCCCCTCCATTTAATCCAATCTGCACATCTAAGGGAACAGCTCTGACACCCACAGAGGAGGACCCACCACCCCCTCTCCCTGGGGCCTCCTAAAACATGGCCAAGTTTAAACCCCAGACAGGGAGGCCCTGTGGTTCCCACTGCAGCTCTAGAGCTCAGCTAGGCTTTGCAGAAGTCAAAATAAAAGTAACCAGATGAGTAAGATGGCTTGAAAGGGCAGCAGGCTTAGTACCCAGGGTGCTAAGTGCTGGGAAGAAAAATGAAGCAGCTAAAATGATGGAGAGTGACTGAGAAGTGCATGTGAAGGACATACCATTTCAAATGGGGTGGGGGGTGGGGGGACAGGGAAAGCCCTGGTGACACCTAAGCAAGGAACATGAATGAGGTAGGAGTGCAAGCCAGGTGGATACTTGGGGAAAGAAGGTTCCAGGTAAGGGGAACTGCAAGAGCCAAGGCCCTGACGTGGAGATTGTGGTTGATTTTCAGGAACAGCTAGAAGGCCAGGGTGGCTGAATCAGAGAGAGCAAGGAAGACAGGGGAGGATCAAGTGAAGTGAAGGGCCTATAGGCCAAAGGAAGGGCTTTGGTGTCTCCTTGGGGAGGTGAGGAGTCTCTGGGGGAATGTGAGTATGGAGGGCCACGGTCAGATTTACAATGAGGAAGTAAAGCCCAGTGCTCCAAACTGCATGCGATCTCTGCTTCTTCCAAGCTGCCAAAGGGTTAAGTAAATGTAAACATGGATAAATGCAGTGAAAGGGGATATTTCCTCCCTTGGCTGGCACACCTGATGCAGGAAGCAGACTTGGGAATAAGAGGCCCAGTCAGACATGTGCTTCGAGAAGAAAATGAACGTCGCCTGGACACAGGGTGGCTTAGCACTTTCCATGTTGGTTTCTGAGAGCTACTGAACAGCCTAGGGCCCCATCTGTTTTCAATCTTGTTAAAAGGGCCTCATGTGCTGGTGCCTATTTAAAATAAGGCACACATGGAGTTTCTAAAATGAAGACGAAAAAAAATCCATACTTTCCCTGCCGGCACAGCTTACGTGTTTACTTTGGAGCAGGCTTTGGGAGTTCTGAGACAAGACATAGCTAATTTCTCTTCCTGAGGTTGATTTGCAAGTCCCCATAGGCTTTCGCTCCAAGCATTTAAGGCAGCTTGGTATGAACTGGACCCCTCGCCAGAAGTCCACTGTGAAATATCTCAAAATTCAAGCTGGGATGGAGAAAGGGGTGGAGCTCAAGGGCCACTTTCCTCCTTGCAAATGGTTTGTGTCTCCAATTCCTTTTCCTCAACAGGGTCTCACATTTCTAAAAGGTGAGTTCCCTTTCTTCCATGATGTTCATTTTCTTCATTGCCCCTTCCTGCGGGACCCACTAAGACTGCCATAACCCAGGCTGACAGCCAGCCTGAAGCTAATTCCCAAATGAGGACTGCCAGGGGCAGTGTCAGGCAAAATGTGGCCCGCCACCCCACCCCACCCCAACCCTGCTGGGGTCCATGCATTCCTGAAGCAAGAAGCAAAAGCAGGGTGGTTTCTCTGTCCACATTCTGGGGTGCAGGCAAGCCCTTGGGGCTGCTGAATCAGTGACATTCTTGACTCACAAGGCTATTCGCATGGCCAGTGTCAATAAATAGCTGTAATGGATTATTCCCAACTTTTCAGGCTCAGAGAAAACACTCCATAAATGCAGAATCACACCCACAACCAAATCAGCAGCAACCCTGCACATCTGGGACCTTCATAAATAACTGCCCTTAAACTTGGGGCGAGGAAAGTGCAGACGGAGCACAGGAGACATAGGGTGAGTGCGTCCGTGGTGGCTTGGCAGTGAGGGCTCCAGCCTCTTTCTACAACTTCATAACTGCTTTGGCTCTGAGAACCCAGTTTACATTGTTTGAACTTGGAGTTTGCAGTGCCCAGTGGTGGGGGTGGTCATGGCTGTCCCTAGGAAAAGGTGGTGGGAACAGTAGCAACAAACAGAAGTAGGAGGAACAATGGTTGCAGTCTTTGCAGAAGCAGAAATAAAAGTAATAAGACCCATAAGAGTATCACTAGTAGCAATAGTACTAGAAATGGAAATAGAATGAGTACCATTAGTAATTCCAACGACATTATAATAAGTGTATTATATTGTAATGATAATTTAATTGTATACATTATATTCACATCAGTATTAAAATTTACAGTGATTTTCTGAACACTTACTATGTGCCAGGCACTATTCTAAGGGTTGAATTAATGCAATTGATCCTGTCTGTCACCCCTGTAAGGTAGATCCTATTATTATTATTATGCCCTTTAGAGACAGGAGCCCTAAGTCATGGTGAGATTAAATATATTTCCAAGGTCACACGGCTGGGAGGTGGTAGGTCAAGTATGAAAATACAAGTGGGTCAGGCTCCAGGTCCCCTGCTCTCACCACTTCACTAGGATCTCCCATCCAGCAGCTGGGCTAAGGCATGGGGTCTGCAGTACTGGAAGTAGTGGTTATAGGGCAGGAGAATTAATTCTGAAGAGGCTGCTGAAGGAGGGGCCTCAGACACTTCCAATATTGAAGCTGTTATCAATCTATGCATCAATGAGAACAGTTCTTTTAATTTTGTAAAATCTGTTTGAACACTGGATTTTATATAAGATTTATTTGGAAACAAAAGAGCTCTTCTGCTTTGAAAGAGTGCTAAAAAATCGGCAGAGTGATGAGGCTTTGGAGTTGGACGGGTTTACTTTAGCTCCCCCCATACCTCTTAGCTGTGGGACTGGCTCTTGGACTCTGCTCTGCTATTGGGTACAGAGCTGTGGGACATAAATACTGATACAGAGTTGTGACGCAGACAGCACCAAGCATGGGGCCAGATCTGGGTTTGAATTCCATTCCTGCTGCTTCCTGGCCATGAGATCTTGGGGGGAACTCATGGAAACAACAACCTCAGTTTCCTTGCCTGTAAAAATGAGGAAGAAGTCTCATGCCTGGCCTCTGTCCCATGGCTACTGCGACGATTAAAAGAGAGGGTAGCTATGAAGGTACTTTGGAGTGGGCTGTGTTTATCAGCCTCTGTCTTTTGGGCACCACAAGGTTCCTACACAAAAGGTGTGGTCTCCAAGTTGTTCAATCTAAGACAGGATTTCTCTACCTTGGCACTACCGGTATTTTGATCCAGATAATTCTTTGTTGTGTGGGCTCTTCTGCACACTGTAGGATGATGAGCATCTTCCCTGGCCTCTACCCAGCAGGTTCCAGCCCCATCCCCTAATTGTGACAACCTAAATGTCTCCAGATATTGCCAACTATCCCCTGGAGGACAAAGTTATCTCTGATTGGGAGCCACTGATGTAGAAAAAGGATAGGTTAGGCTGAGCCTATTAACCACCGCTTAGCATCTGTCTCTCTCTTGCTTCTGCCAAAGATGCTCAATAGTTTTCAAACAAAGGCACCTCCGTGGAGCGCCAAGGGTCTAAGGGGTGCCATTGGAAAGCAGCCGCTCTGGTGGACTACTCTAGGTTAGAGATCACCAGAACAGAATTCAGAGTTATGTTGCTGTTGGCTTTTGTTTCCATTTCCATCATATTTTTACTGACTGAGTTCATCTGTCCAGGGTCCAACTGCCTTATCCATCATTTACTATTCTTTTTAAGTAGGCATGCATCAAACCCACAAAATGTGAGACCTGGAAGTTCTTTTGGGGCCATTCAGTAGCTTTCATTCTGCTGCCTGGATGCTGCATGCAGAAAGATAATGAGGCTGCCCTGAGCACAGGCAGAAGGGGTGCCTCATGGAGCAGTTATGTGTGTTGGGGCTGCAGGGCTGGGAGGGTGTTTGCCAGCTCCTTATTTCACATACACGTCCATCGAAATTCAAAATTTCCTAAGATTTAACTGAAGTGGACTAAATTCTTAAAAAGTGCCAAACACTGTTATTGATGTCACTTTATCCGCTTTGTGGATAAAGTAACAGAAGCTTAGAACATTGAGTCATTTGCCTAGAGTCCCATAGATAATAAGAGGCAGAACCAGGATTCGAGCCCTTGTCCATTTGGTCCCAGCACACAGTCTCTGTCCCACACCCCTCCCACTACCTTGAAATATATCTTCTTTCTTCTAAGGCAAAAACCAAACCAAACCAAACCAAAATGTTTCCTAATCTAAGGAAAGATACTATGGAGGAATAGTAAGAATGCATAAGAACGAGCCTGCCTACTTTCATTTCATGAAATTTCCCATTAAAAATACGTAAAAGTCACGATAAAAAGAAACCAAAAGCCATTCAGAGGAAGGGTAGTGGGGGTAGTAAATGAGTATTGCAGGAATGAGGGGTGAGTTAGTGGTAGGAGTTAGGAGAATGCAGTGTTTCATAGCGAATGGGATGCTGGGGAGCCAGCCAGCCAGGGGTTGAAATCCTGGCTCTCCTCATTTCAGGCTGCATTGCTGGACCTCTCTGAACCTCAGTTTCTTCACCTGCAATGGCAAAAGGTAACTCACAAGGCCACTGTTAGGATAAAATGGGATACATAATCATGGCAAAGTGTCTGGCATATATGTATATAAAATGTCTGGCATATATATATATATAAATATATATGTAGCAAGTGCTTAAAATATGGGAGTCATTATTATTGTTCTTACTATTATTATTATTGTTTTTGAATGCATAAATTCTTTTATTGAAAATATTGGAATAGCATGCCTTACATATATTCACTATCTATATACGAAGGGTCGCACATTTCTGATTGAACTGTTACTATTATTATTAAATACTAAATTTCATGAAGGTGTGTAGGGGAAAGAAAGCTAGTTCTGAACCTATTGGAGACCACAAAAAAAGGGAATGGGGAGTTAGGTTTTAGAGAGATGGGTGAATGGTTAAAAATACAGGTATAGGGAAGGAAGGAGGGATGGATGGATGAATGGATGGATGGATGAATTCATTACATAGAAATAACAGTTTTGGGAACTGAGATGTAGAACTTGAGCCACCATACACAAGACATCATCTAAATTAATTATTTGGCTCCTTCAAAGACTCTCCTGGGCACCACTAAGCAGAGGGAGGAAAACAGAGGTGGTGAGAAAGCTCAGCTGGTGCCAGGTTCGGAAGGCCCCTGGTGCTGCTGGAAGACTTTGGCCCTTATCCCATAGACATCGAGGAGCCTGACCACGGAGAGTAAAGGGAGCCACAGGGAGGGGGAGAGAAAAGCAGTTTTCAAGAATAAGCAATTAAGATGAGTAATCAAAATCTGATTCCGTCCAATGAATGCAAAGTTTAGGGTTCTTGGTGGTTGGCTGGCCCAGCAAGTGGAAGGTTCACCCCTCACCCCCCCCCCCCCCCCGCCATGCTCCCCCTTGCTTTTTCTGGCTGCTCTGGAGGGGGGTGTCCTGCCTCTCCTCCCTGTCTGGACAGACCCAGACGTGGGGTGGGTGGGGAGGTCACCTGGTTCAGTTCCATTTTAAACAGGCTGAGAACCCACCCATAAGCTCACGAAGGGAACTTCAGGGTTGTTGCTTAGAGAGGAAAGAAAGGTTTCAGAAACAGAGAGAAAAGGAGCTCAGAAAACCCAGGTCTCTGAGAAAATACATCTGAAAAATCACTCTGGGTTGAGAGAAGCAATTCTTTTTCGTTTATTCAGTTTGGGTGGGCAACAGGTGAGTGAAGGGAAAACGCACAGGCTTTGGAACTGGTCAGACGTAGGTTCCAATAACAATCATGCATAATCACATACTGTGTAAATACCGACTTTACCTCCCTGAGATTTATTCCTTAGGAGTTGCTATAGGACTAAATACAATAGCATATGAAAAGTACTGGAGCAATGACGAACACATAACTGACTTTAATAGTTAATCGTATTTCTTCTTTTGCAACACAAGTCATAGAACCGCCCAAATGCAATCCTTATTGCCTTATGATGGGTCTCAGTTCTGTTTTGTGTCAGGTGCTGCCCTCTTATCATTGCCAAGTCCTTCTTGGAAATTCCAAAGCCAGACTTGGCAAAGGAAAAGACAAGGGTGGGTGGTAGGCAGGCTCCACTGTAACTAGCAGTATGACCTTGGAAAAAGAACTGAAACTTTTGAGCCTCAGAAGAGCCACAGAGGCTGTAAGATGCAGGATTTGGTGGTGTGAACTCTAGAGCTGTCTGGGCCCACAGCTCAGCTCTGACACCTACCAGCTTTCTGGCCTTGGACAGAGCACTTAAGCTGTCTGAATCTCAACTTCATTTGTTTTTCGTGGGGTTATAGAAAAGATTAAATGAATTAATAGATGTAAATTACCTAGAAACTGGCTGGCACGCTGGGCTCCCTGAATGTTAATGTCAAGCACTGCCTTACCCGTATCATCACATATCATTGCTTTACCCTTCTAGTTAATGTCAGACTAGTGCTTTCTCTGTCTTGTTTACAATGCAGAGGGATATTTGGGTGGATCTGTCTATTGGGAGAAGTTCTTGTAGTAGGTCATATTTTTCCTCTGTAGCTGTTTTTCATTTTTCCTTACTTCAGATCAGTTTGACAACTATTTACTGAACACAGATTGTGTATCTCAGTCCTTGGGGCACCTACTACATACCTGAACAAGTGCTCACTGCCAGCCTCCCCCGCAACATGCTACCACAACACATCTTTCTTTTGTAGCCCCTGACACAAGCTGTAAATATTGTGTGTGTGTGTGTGTGTGTGTGTGCATATGTATGTGCGCATGCATGTGTGAAAGAGAGAGAGAGAGATTATGTGATTAATATCTGCTCCCCACCCCATTAGAATGTAAGCTCCATCAAGGCAGGGACCAGTCCAGTTTTAATCACTATTTTAGCCTCAACATCTAGCATATAGTAGGCACTCGAATATCTGTTCCTGTTCTCAATTAGCTCAGAGTTTAGAAGGAGTGATAGTTGCTGAACCAGTAATTTCAAAGCCACATGATAACTGCAGTGGTAGAAATGAGGTTCTGTTAAGAGAGACAAGAGACCCCCTGCCCTTCCTGGATAGAAAGTGTGGTCACGGGAATGAGCACAGAAATAATGCCCAAGCTAAATCTTGAAGAATTTATGGCAAGATTAGGGAAAGGATATCTCAGGATCATAGACTTGCATACTCCAAGACAAGGAGGTATGAATACACGGTGGTATTAGGACTATGTGGGCATCGGGGGAACCACAGTGGCTTGGTAGGACTGAAGTCTAAGGTCAACTATGGGAAGAGATGAGGTTGGAAAGGCAGGCAATGGTAGCTCACAGAAGGCTTTGAGTGCCCAGCTAAGCGGCTTGAGCCCAGAGAACAAGTCTTGTGTACAAGCCAGACCTTTACACATTAGGAAAAAACCACCAATTCTTCTCTGGATTTTAACTTTTCTAAGATATACCTCTGCGGGTAAAATATCATAAACTATAACATAGTCTCTGGAGTTAGACTGACTGAATTCCAAGACTGCCATAGTGTCCTCATTTGGAGAATGGGGGAAATTATAGTGCCTATTCCTTATGGGGTAGTGACGAGTATTAAATAAACTAATCCATATGAAGTGCCTAGAGTGTACCTGGCACTTCTTAAACATGTGATTAGACACTGGTATTATCATTAAGCCCTTCAAAGCACAGCCTGTTCAGCTGTCATGTACATGATAACACCATCAGTGGAAGCTCTTTCATGTCATCCTTGAGAGAATGGGTCCAAGACAGGTCCACTTTAGGTTGAATTCTATTCTAAAGTAAGTAGTACCTTAGGAAACGCCTATGTGATGTTAAAGATATGTGTTGTAGGACATATAAGCTCATTCTCAGATATTAACCTGCCCTCTCTTTTCCCAGGGACTAGAAAATGTAGTCAGACTGGGTATGCTCCAAAGGAAGCCATTTCAAAGCATAAGGCCTGTCGTTGTGTTGGCCCCACTATCCTCCTAGGAGACTCCGGTCAGGGTGGGCTGGGAGACTCCTTAGAAAATCTAATAGATCAGTTTCCAGTTTAGCATAACAGCCAGACAGATTTTTGTGGTGAAGTCATACAATTCAATTAAAAGGCGTTTTTCCCTGCTGTGAGTTCATAAGTCCCTTTGGTTTGTTCCAGCTCTCTGGGATGTTTCACAATAGGTTCCACCCTGGGTTAATTAATAACCCTTGATTCCTACTGAAATGCAAAGGCTCAAATCCAATGTGGAACCCAGTGGGGGCTCCACTCAACAGGGCCCGGGCCAGACCGTGAAGCCAATGGCAGAACTGGCAGAAAGCATAAGTAGTGACCAGGGAAAGCTGAAGGTCGAAGCTGGAGGAGTGGTATAGGGTGAAGCAGAAGAGGGTGGAAGAGGGAGACTATCAGCAGACAAAGGGACCCCAAAGCCAGAGACTGGGAGATTGGGGAGCAGGTTGGAATGTTGGTGTGAGATGGTTCAGGCAAATGGCTGGGACTACAGTAGGGAGCAGGTTGAAGTTGTCAGTGGCTCGCTTTTATGTGGTGCCAGCTCATCATGGGAGTCTGGTTCCATGCTCTCTGGTTTAAGGAAAACAGGCCACCTTTCTCTTTTATTCTCAAATGCAAGTTATAGGTATAAGAATGACGCTTAAATGACTAACGAACAAGGGTGACGAGGACATTCACGCACTCACTTGGCGGGTATGAAGCTCTGTCCATGGACCTGAGAAACAAGGAAAAAGAGTCTATTTCACTGGATCCAGAGCTGAGTTTCCCTGCCTCCAGTTTTTCGATTTTTTTTTTTTTTAACTTGGGCAGGCACCGGGGGCATGGCAGGTGAGAATTCTGCCACTGAGCCACGGTGGCCCACCCTTTGCCTCCAGTTTATTGCCACAATTTCTACCTAGTTCATCTCCTAATGCCGCTATCAGTGCATTCTAAAATGAAAATATAATATCATTCCACCACTTAAAAATGTCCATTATGCCCCCATTGCTTCTAGGACACAATTTCTTATTGCTCTCCATGCCATACATAGCCCACCTTGAAAATCAACCTTCTTTTCCAAATCCATCTCCCACAACCCCTTCTCATGAGCCCCATTCTCTGGTTATTTTCCCACAGGTGACAAGCTGAGATTTAAAGCATGCTCTGGTGCTTGAGGCCTGGTGCTTTCATCTACCCCCTTTTCAACTTTATGCTCCTTAATTTCCTCCCCAAACCTTAGTTGAGCATCAAATTCTTTGTGAAGCCTTATCTAAGAAGGTCCCAAGGCAAGGTTGGCATTTCCTCTTCTGTGTCCCCATCAGGTTTTGACAGCTCTCTCTGACTGCCCTCAACACAATGTATTATAGTGACCTCCCTAAATGTCAATCTTTCTACTAGATGAAGAACACCTAGTACCTTCCAGATGTCAATCTCTGGGATAATTCAGAAATAGAAAGGATTTAATTCCATGCTGTAAAGAAGTTTGCAGTGTAGCTAGGGACTAAGAAATACAAAAAGTTCATGTTTATATGTGTGTTTTTGTTATTTATCTATATGTCCCATCATATTTCCCATTGAATATAGCAATCAGTTGGCACTTGGCTTAAACTTCTAACCTTTTCTTCAACAGTAGACAGCACAAGTCCAGGTCAAGGTGTTCAATGAATGTTTGTTGAGTGAATTGGTGAGTGAATGGATAATTTGGCATAGTCCTTGAAGGATAGAACTAGAAAAGAAACTTGAGATCGTCTAATACAGCTTTCTTGTTTAACAGTTGAGGAAACTAAGGTTCAGAGAGAGGAAGGGACTAGACCTAAGAAAAACATCAAATTATTCTTGGAGTCTCAAGTGTGGACAACCCAGGCTCCTACATCTCATGCCATTGCTTTTCCCACTATATTCCTCTGCCTGCCAATGATGACTGTTGTCTTCTTCTTTTAAGAAGCCATCGATCCCTTCTCAAGGTTTTAACAGCAACCGCAGTTTGAGAGTGGGGCTCTGTCATCAAGGCCTAGTACAGTGCAGGTGCTCATAAAATGCTTCTTGAAAAAAGGAGCAAGTTGAAATGAGTGTTGTTGTTTTTTTTTTTTTAATTACATATTCCTCAAGAAACTAAAGGGCTTAATGAGTTCTCTTTCAGAACTTCTACTTAATTCCCATTGGACTCAGGGGGTACAAGGGTAGTTTAGTGGTAGAATTCTCGCCTGCCATGTGGGAAGCCCGGGTTCAATACCTGGCCCGTGCACTTTCCAAAAAACAAACAAGCAAAACAAACAAAAACCAACCAAACAAACAAAAATTCAACAAATGGTGCTGCCATAACAGGATACTCGCATGGAAAAATAATGAAATGTGACCCCGCCATACAGCATACAAAAAAATTTTAATTTCCATTGGAGTTTCATTTATCTATGGGGCTAACAGGGTGGTGAATGATACCCATGGAATGGGCTGGCAGCAAGGAAGGATAAATTACCAAACATAGCAGTTAATGACTAATAAACTATGACCTGGGCGAACCAATGCAGCAAGTTGGACTTGCTTCCTTTCCCATCCCTCCTTCTTATTCATTGTAGGTGAAGGTACTAAGGAGTGTCTTTGAGACTCTCAAACCAGGCTGCTAGACTCTTCCTTAGTGGAGAAGAAAAACGAGGGCCACTGGCAAAGCAGTGCCTGTTGGGTTTAGAACTAGTGGGGCTTATTTAAACATGGCTTCAGTATTCTCCCAGCCTCAGTGGCTGAAGCTCTCCTTTGGCCTCCAGTTATGACTCAGCACTCCATCCCAGATTCCTTCCCTCCCTACCCTCCAGAGGAAGGCGTCTTGCAGGTAAATGTGGAAAATACTGACTTGATGACTACAGTATTAGATTACTGTGGTTGCTGTTAAAACCTTGAGAAGGGATCGATGGCTTCTTAAAAGAAGAAGACAACAGTCATCATTGGCAGGCAGAGGAATATAGTGGGAAAAGCAATGGC
Organism: Tamandua tetradactyla; assembly: GCF_023851605.1. Lineage (NCBI taxonomy): Eukaryota > Metazoa > Chordata > Mammalia > Pilosa > Myrmecophagidae > Tamandua > Tamandua tetradactyla. The sequence continues at coordinate 24,990,811 of NC_135333.1, forward strand.
ATGAGATGTAGGAGCCTGGGTTGTCCACACTTGAGACTCCAAGAATAATTTGATGTTTTTCTTAGGTCTAGTCCCTTCCTCTCTCTGAACCTTAGTTTCCTCAACTGTTAAACAAGAAAGCTGTATTAGACGATCTCAAGTTTCTTTTCTAGTTCTATCCTTCAAGGACTATGCCAAATTATCCATTCACTCACCAATTCACTCAACAAACATTCATTGAACACCTTGACCTGGACTTGTGCTGTCTACTGTTGAAGAAAAGGTTAGAAGTTTAAGCCAAGTGCCAACTGATTGCTATATTCAATGGGAAATATGATGGGACATATAGATAAATAACAAAAACACACATATAAACATGAACTTTTTATATTTCTTAGTCCCTAGCTACACTGCAAACTTCTTTACAGCATGGAATTAAATCCTTTCTATTTCTGAATTATCCCAGAGATTGACATCTGGAAGGTACTCAGGCAATAGGTGTTCAATGACATAACGGTGATCACAAAACACTTAGTGGGCTAATTAATACTTTCTGAATGGTTTCTATAGGCCAGGCCTTGTTTTAAGTACTTCACATATAGTAACTTATTTCCACCCCATCAGTTCTATGGATACATATTATTACTATTCTGTCCATTTTACAGATCAGAAAACTGAGGCACAGTGATGTTAAATTAATTGCTCAATGAAGTGACAGAGCTAGGATTCAAACCCGAATGGTTCTGGCTCCAGGGTGTGAGCTATTATACAGTTTTATTTCATCCAAAGCCATATAGTTATACTTGAAAGGAAATAGCTAACGTTAAATCTTGGGGGGAAACAAAGAACAAACAGAATTCTTAATAGGGGAACCATGCAGCAATAAGCCAGAAACATCAAATCATGAGTAATAGTTATCAGGGTTAGCCAGGAAAGGTGGAGTCTTTTGCTGGGAAAACAACTCATATGAATTTGTAATTTGTCCAATAGATCAGAAGAGTACAGTGAGATGGGAAAGGATGGTGGGATATAGACTGAAGGAACCTGAACAAAGAAGGAAAAGGCAAACAAGCTTTATGAAGATAAATTAAAGATCCAATATATATTCTGATAAATCCCCTTTGGTTAAAAACTAGGACTCAGAAGTCAGATAAACTTGGGTTCAAATCCCAGTGTCCCTACATTCTTACTAATTGTGTGGCCCTTCCTGGACAATTTATTTAACTCTCTGAGCTTCAGTTTCCTCAGTAACCTCAAGCATATTGTGTGCATTGAATGAGTTAATACATGGGAAACATTTAACCCGGCACCTGGCATACAGTAAGTGTTCAATACAAGTTTGCTACCATCGCCATTGTTATTTGACTCCATTTCTCCATTGTCTTTTTAAGTTGGTGTAGACCCAGGATGCTGATAAACCCACATTAACCAATGTGTTAAAGAGAGAAACACTTGCTCCTCTTATGAGTTATGCTTCAGCTAATGCACTCTCGTGTCCCACCTGCTTTTTTATTCCCCCAGCTGGTTCTTAGATTTGAAGAGAAGAAAGCCTCCATGGAGACCTGCACGCTTTTAAAAATAATACAAAACAGAATGTCTGGGGTCAGGGTAAGCCAAGCCAAACAAATAAATCTTGCAGGATTGTGTTAACAAAACAAGGCTTAGTGGATCAGAGCGAGTAGAGTTTTGCCGGACTCAGCCCTGCAGAGAACGCCAAGCTCTGGTGAATTTCAAACACATGGAGGTCAAATAGGAAGATCAAATTATGGAGCGCATCAGAGTTCAGCATCAATTTTTGGGCTGTAACCAAGAGAGCATTCTGTGCAGGACAGACTCCAGAATGCATGGGTCATGTGCAGTCCTAGAAACCGACACCAGAAGAGTCTGTATAGATCATCTATACAATCTCTGTGGAGGGTACCTGGGCAATATCTATCAAAATTATAAATGTACTCTTGCAGGTTGTGTTCCTTGGGAAGCAGACTCTGAGATGTATGGTAGCATGCAGGAGGCTCAGGAGGGAGTGCTCTTAGAATCACCATCAGTGGAAGAAAAGAGAAAGGAAGGAAGCAGGCCTGGGAAGAGGGAAAAGTTTGGCTGCACTGCCATCTCAACAGAGGCCTCCACCAACTGTGTGAGGAGCTGAATTGGCCTTTCCTAGTTGTCCCAAATTGAAGTGAAGGGGCCAGGGTTTACATTCAGTGTTGGCCCATTACTGTTTGCAGCTGCCCTAAGAGAGATATGGGATCTCAGGTGAGGCAGCTCTTTTCACCTGAGGCACTTCCAAAGCAGGACTGACGGCTGAAGGCTGGAAGCATTTGCAGCAACTGGGAGAAAAGTATTCATTTTCCAAGTGTGTATGCAATTCTCTCTCTCTCTCTCTCTCTTTTTTTTTGTATGCTGAATGGCGGGGTCACATTTTATTCTTTTTCCTACATGCAATTTTTTTTTGAAGCAGTTGTTCTATTTCTAAGGATGTCTCCTATAAATACACTAGCAAATGGTTGAAATGACATAGGCTTAGTATTGTTTATAAAATAAAATTATGAAAAATAAATGATGGTGCATCCATATGACAGAACCCTGGGAAACTTTAGCAAGAATGAAGCAGCTTTGCCTGTAATCTCGTGAAATAAACTCCAAGATATGTTACGTGAAAAATAAGGGTGCAAAATAGTATGAATAGGAAGAGAAATGTGTGGCTAAAGGGGTGGACTGCACCTGTTACTTTCTATTGCCACTCAGCTTCACAGATATCTTTCTATATTTATCCTGCAATCCAGGGGTGGAAAGCCTAAAATCTAGATTTTCTAAATTCTTTTGCTAAGATGGTTCCAGCTAGTATCTATCAAGGGGACACATCTGTGCAACAGCAGATATCAGGAAGAAGTTAGCAACCATTCCGCTTCTGGTGGCCCCTACAGAAAGTTCCCCAACAGCGACCGTAGCAAGTCAGTGGCAGTTCCTGCAGAATCAGTGAAGTTCTTGCTCAGTGCTCACAGTGGCGGTTCCAAAAGCATCAGTGCTAGTGAAAGCAGTGAATATAGGACAATTATGGCTCTGGGTTCCTACAGTTTCCCCTTCCAACTTATTTGCATCCAATTGTCTTAATTAAATCTCTCTCTGTTTGAAATACCTAGAATGGTTTATGCTTTTCTGGCCAACTGCCATCTACGCAAAGGAAGATATACATATATGTCTGTCTGGAACGTTACCGACTAAACAAGTGATAATGGTTAACTAGATTGGTGGGTGCAGGATTGGAGGTAGACTTTTCACAATATACTATTTTGTACTTTTTCAGTTTACTAGCACTTGAATATATTATCTTTTCTGAAAAAAAAAGAAAGAAAAAACAATAAAGGTTATCTCCTGTTAGGCTTATGAATTTCTTAGGAAATATTCCTCAAATTAGACATTGAGTTTCTGCTGGCACATTTCCAGCACAGACGACTCCCTCCCTACCAAAGAAGTCCATTCATTTTCATCAACACAGTTACATAATTTTTGCTTATACCTAATTCAAATCTGTCTTTGTGAAGGACTTTACCATTAGCCTAAACTCTAACCTCCTTGAAACAATATAGGGTAATGGATAAACACACCAGGCAGGTGAAATCTGGGTCAAGTCTCCCCTCCTATCAATCATTTGAAGTTGGTTGTGTAAACATTCTGAGCCTCAGTTTCTTCATTTGCCAAATGGGGATAGTCATAGTACCCATCTTATACGGTTGTTGTGTGTTTGAAATGAAATTATGTACATTAAGTGCTTTCACCTAGACGTTTTCACAATTGCTCTTGATACTTGCAACACAGGCAGAAAAAATGTAGTGGGTGAGAGGAGAGCTCTGAAGTCAAGACTGTGAGGTTCCAAAACAGGCTCCCACCACTTCCATTGGATGACCCTGGGCAAACCACTTATTCTCTCCGAACTCCACTTTCTTTATATGGGGGTAATAATAGTGCCCACCTCAACACTAAAAAGCAGTTAGTTTTATACTATAAAGACACAACATATATTAGCTATTATTATCACCCACTCATTCCTCTCTTTCTCTGGGCTAAACATCTCCAACTCTTTAAACTGATTCTCTTTGCTCATAGATTTTCAGTCTCTTCTTACTGTAATCACCAGCTTCAAAGGCATTCTAGGCTGCTATTACCCCTTACAGGGTGAAGCTACAACTGGAACTTCCAGTAGAGTTCAACAAGCACTGTGCGTGTGAGTACCATCCCCTTCCTGAATTCTAGATACTCTACCTTGATGATGCAGATTGAAGTGGCATCAGGTTTTGGGGAAGTGAAAATCACAACTACAGTTTATTGAGTACTTACTACGTGCCAGGAACTATGCTAAGCATATTACTTATATTAACTCATTTAATCCATATGTAACTTTAGTGGATAGAAGTTATTATCTGCATTTTTCAGAGGAAGAAACTGATGCTTAGAGATATTAAGCAGAAGGTCAACAAGGCTAGAAATGGTGCCATTTAGATCCATCTCCAGTCTAACTTTACTCTGGAGCCCAGTCTGAACCTTCACACAGCACTTCTTCCCACAAATACTAAGCTTTGTTCAACTACAGTCTTAAGTTGTTTTTCTTCCTGTCATTTTTTTTAATTAAAAAAATTTTATTAGAGAAGTTTACAGAACAATCACACATAAAACACAAGATTCCCATATGCCACCCCGCCACCAACACCACTGGTATGGAAAATTTGTTGCAATTGATGATAACACCTTTTTTGTAATTTTACTATTTTTAACAATAGTTACACTTGTTACAATTGATGAAAGATTATTAAAATAGTACTATAACTATTGTTTATAGTTTATGTAGGGGTATTTTCCCTCATATTCCCAATCTATTATTATTATTATTATTTTCATGCATGTCTTAATATTTTATTGCTCACTGACCCACACGCTGGATAAAGTGTCAGTCACATGATTTTTAAAATCACACAGTCATGTGATAAAAGCTATATTGTTATACAATCATTATGAAAGATCAAGGTGACTGGGTTACATTCAACAATTTTAGGAATTTCCTTCTGGCTATTTTAATACACTAGAAACTAAAAAGAAATATCTGTATAATGAGACAGTATCATAATCACTTGTTAAATCCTAATTTCTCAGTTACATCTCCTCCCTCTCGTTTGATCATTCTCTCAATCTTCAGGGATATCTGGCAACGACAATTCTAACTTCTTCCTGCTGGAAAGGGGTGTTGACCTTACAGGGTAGAGAAATGAAACTGGTCGATGTTCTTTCTCATGTGATTTTTAATGCTATTTTATTGTGATATAATCCATCCAAAGTGTACAATCAATGGGTCACAGCATCATTATGTAGTTGTGTCTTCGACACCACAATTTCAGAACATTCGCATTACTCCAAAGCAAGAAATAAAAATTAAAAAATACCCGTAACTCCTATCCCTCCTATTATATATATATTTGTCTTTATTTTATGACTTATTTACCCAAACACCAGGCAAAGGGAGTGTCAGTCACAAGGCCTTTACAATCGCATGGTCCCACAACATGAGCTATACAGTTACACGATTATTATCAGAGAGCAAGGCTACTGGGTCACATTCAACAATTTCAGGGATTTCCTTCCAGCTATTCTAATCCACAAGAAACTAAGAAGAAATATCTATATAATGAGTCAGTAGTCACAGTCACTTGTTAAATCCAAACTTCTCAGTTATACTTCCTCCCTCTCATTTGATCAATCTTCAGGGATACCTGGGCAGTGACTATTTTAACTTCTTATTGCCGGCTGATGTTCTTCCTTGTGTGATTTTAATTAGCCAGATTTCACCCATCCTGATCCTTGGCAACTGAGATTTTGAATAGGACTTTATATTGCATTCCCATTCAATTTGATAAATAACATTTAACTCAGCGTATTCTCTCTCCTGTCTAGCTACAAGTCATCAGAAAATGCAATTATATAAGCCACTTTTAAAAAGGTGGAATATAATAAAGCCAAGGGCAAAGACCTGTGGCAAGCCATTATACCCTCCCCTCAAAGTATATTTCTATCAAGTAACCAGTTCCTAATGGGGATGGTGTTCAACTTGTTAGCAGTCCATTAAACTGAATTAATACCCAACTTCTATTTCTATATCATGTTGAAAATTGCTTCTTGAAATTTCACAAGGTCTTTACGATCACTATCTACAGCTAAGTTTCATTCTAAGAAAGGGCATCCAAGAAATAATTGTGCATTGAAGGCTAAAATGGGCATAAGAAAATATAAATATGGGGTCTTGAGCTTTTAAAATTTTTTAAGAGAAAGAGCCTCCCTTTGCTGCCACAAGACATTTGAGTTGAGGAAACAAAAAGAAGATAGACAGGTCTCTAATCAACAGCCTTCCCCAGGATTCACACACATGTACTTAACCTTATCTCAGCTCCAATATCACACAATGACAGGGTCTCCAAGGGAACCACTGGTCTTTGTATGAAGTCTGTGGTTTGTCCAGCTTCCTTCACTGGACTTGGAACTGCTCAAGGGCAGAGTGTATACCTTCTCTTTCCTTTTTCTCCATCTGCTGGAACGATGCATTTCTTGGTACCTCCATTAGCATGAAGGAAAGGCTGACCATGGTAATTTCAGTATGTTTTTTGTTAGAAAAGAATGAAGCTTGAGGGTTTATCCCATCAAGTCCTAGCTTGCCAGTCCCTCAAAACTGTGAATCTACTTAATATTAATAGATTCATCAACCTTGTAGCTTAGTTCTACAGAGGGGTGGCTTGCGCCTGTGGAGAAAAGACCCTTTGCTTCAAAATAAATAGAGGAGAACTCAATGAGCCAACCACCCCTGCCAGATCGTTCCAGGTCTACTAGAGTCTCCTGCAGAGCCAATATGGCATTCTGGGTAATAGAATGCAAAATGATGCAATTCTCCCCAGGGTTTCTTAATTCCTGGCTCTGGAAGAGCTGAGGCAAGCGGTTTTGAACTGGGAGGAAGAGGATGGAGAGAAGGGGTGGGGGCTTCCTTTAGGGCAACCACAACCCCTCATTTTCTCCAGCAAAATCCAGACAGTGCAATTATCTAGTTAATTTGGCACTTGGTTGGGAGAGAGACTCTCAGAATGTGAGCCCAGGTCAGACAAAAACAGTAGCTTTTGTCCTAAGATTTTTCCCAGGTGCTAGAGGACACATGATATTTCTGGAGGGCTGCTTATGAAACTCACATATTGATCTAGATGGTCAAAGACAGACAATTCAGACTCCAAGATGGGTTGGGGGAGGCATGTCTTCTAGGAAAAAACATGCCCAAATGACCTGCTAATAGGTCTTCTGATAAATTTGCTTACATTCTACAGTATTTGTAGCCCTTCAGACTGTCTGAATGTCCCCAGAACCCTTGGGTGAGTTATTTCTAGGACAATCCCCTCTGCTCATAGATTTGTACCCATAAGTTGGGCCAAGGACAGCCAAGAGATAAATGTAAAAAGTAAAGCATTCTCTGAGATTTCCACAATGGGATGGGGTAGGGCTAAGACAGTGATAACTGGGCATTAATCAGATGGTTTATATAAAACCCAGATTTTTGAGGGGAGAGGAAGGAGCAGTGATTTTTCACTTTTGGAAGCTGACTTGAAAACTGGAATTTGTAGAATCTATCAGTTATTCATTCCACAAATGTTTGCTTCAGCTGTACTATGTGCCAGGCCCTATGCTTCTTAACAGAGGAAGATACAACAGCTATTGTTTCTGTCTTCATACAGAGAAGCTCAAACAATGCCACCCCTAAACATATGGTAAGAGCTAAGAAGGAAAAGCGGGGGTATTGTGAAAGAGAATAACCAGGTTGCCTGATTTAGATTGGAATGGGGATGATCAGAGAAGCAGTCTTTGAGGAAAGGATTTTAAAGCTAAGACTTCAAGGAATCCAATTGGACTTTTAGAAAAATCACTCTAGCTTCAGTATGAAGAATAAATTGGTGGTGGGTAAAAAATTAGAGTTAGGAGGCTGTGAGTTGGATGAGAATGGATGGTGGTCTAGCCAAAGATGTAGGCAGTAGGAGTGGAGAAAGAGATGTTCTAGGGGATAGTAGAGTCCACAGGATCTGGTAACTGAATGGGTGTAATGGAATAGTGAGCAGGAGGCACCCAGGAGACTGTGCAGGTTTCTGGCTAAGGTAGAAGGTAGATAGTGGTACTTTTTATTGAGAGATGGATTTCAGGAGGAGGGATAGGTTGAAGACAGGGGAAGACAGGGCCTCAACCAAAGTGAACTCCCACCTTCCATATCCTATACTTCCTGGCATCTTTGCCTTTGATTATGCCACTTGCATCTCACATATTTGTCATGCCATCATCCCTATTTATTGAAATCCTGTCCATCTTTTAAGATCCATTTCAAATACCACCCCCTCCTCAAAGCCACTTCTGATTCTCTCAGTCTGTTGCCCATAGTGCTAGTTTTGATCCCTCTACCCCAGACTCCACCTGTATCAGAGTTTTGCAAAGACTTAGCTCACCTTTTTAATAGACCACAGGCTTTTTGGGACAGTCTGCACTTCTACATTCTCTTTCTCCACACATTAGCTAGCAAGCATAGTAGACACTTGACAAATATTTGTTAAATGAATAAAAATAACCTGCTCTTTGCTATGGAAGGAAAAACAGTAGACATTGGATTGACTTGAAAGCCACAGGATCAAATTTATATTCAAACCGTAGGCATTTTAATACTAAACCAACTCGATTTGATGCTCAGACACACCAGGTTCAAAGCGATGGAAGAAGAGAAGTTATTCGCACAACCCACTATTTTTTTTAATAAAACTTCTCTGAATTAATCTTATGGCACGGATACTCACAGAAACCTCATGAAGTTGATGCTAATATTATCCCAATTGTACAGATGAGGGAACTGAGATACAAAGAGCTTAAAAGTTTTGTTCAACTAAGGTCACACAGTTAGCAAAGTGTGGTATGGGGATTCAAACTTAGGTTTGGCTCTAGAGCCCACACTTTGACACATTACACTAAGGCCAAGTACAATGCTTGGCACAAAGTAGGCCTTCAACAAGTGTTCATTGATGACCAAAAGGAGACCTATATCTGCATTCAGAAGGCAGAATGTTTTAGCCCTAGTTCTGCCACTGGCTTGCTATGGAGCCTTGAACAAGTCCATGCTCTTTCCTTTTAAAATGAGAGACCTGAATATGGTTGATAGCAATCATAACAAGAGCTAGTGTTTTTTATTCTAATCTTCTTTGAGGCTAAAATCACTTAATCCCAACAACAATACAGGAAAATTAAAGCACAGAAAGATTACATCATCTGCCCAGCCCCTAGTAAATGAAGAAGCCAGGATTCAAACCCAGTGCACTCCCAAACTATGTCCCATAGTCACAGTGGTTCTAAGGAGATGCCGTGGGAACCATGGGGCAAGACAAAACAGGACAGAACAGACAGATTTTCTGGATCCCCATGCCCATTTCTATCTCAGCAGTTCTACTTATCTTTATTTTGCCGAATAGGTCCTTACTTGAGATTTATTTTGAATAAATGTTCTGCTGCCCAAAACAAAAAGTTTGAAAATAATTGGACCAAATAATCCTGAAATTTGATGAGACCCCTGGGTATGGACCCAATGAGATTCTAGGCCCTTTTTTTAAAATTGATTTTAAAACTTTATTTCTGCAAAGCCAATCAAGAGGTATTGGAGAGAAAAAAAGGTTAAAAGTTATTCTTGACCATCTGGGAACAGCAAGAATTTAGTTGGAGAAAACAGGGAATCAAAGGCAGTACACTGCTACTTATACTTTAAAGCAATGATATTCTTTCTTAAGCAATATTCCTTCCTTCCCCGATAGCTACAATATTTCAGATAGTATGTAATAGCTCACTTGAAAGTGAGCTTTCTCTGGCCATCTTAGCTCATTATGGCCACATAAAATAGGGACCAAGGTTGCTCTTGGAAATTGCCCTGATTTGTAGAAGTTGGGGTGAGAGTGCTAAAGACTCAGCTCCCACCTACCTGTTCCACTCGAATCTCAATGTCTCCATTCACCTTCTTTCCATGGAAGTACTTGGCCCTGTGAAGGAGAGGAAGAAATGTACTGAGTAAATATACAGAATGTTTTACTCTTCTCTGTAAGCCCTAAGCCCCAGATACATTATCTACCTTCTCATGCCCTCTTCTGCCTTGGCTCCTGATTTTCTCATTATTTATAGGCAATGTATGATAGGGAGAAAAAAGTAAAGGGTGGGAAGTTTAGAAATTCATGTTTTGGTTCTTCCAAGTTCCAAGTTCATCTTTCTGTGCCTTCGTGTTAATACCTGCACTATATACTTGAACACAACACAATTGAATGATATAGTATTATTGATCACTGTAATGAATTATACTCTATATATGCCAAGGTCTTGTTAAATTGATACATTTATCCACTTATTTTTCTATTTGTTCATCTGTCAAGTAATGAAACATCCATTCACCTATTCCCTTGTCGACTGTCATCTATCTATCCATCTACCCGTCCTTACACTAACTTTCCTCTATATCCCCTGCCTCTGTTTCCCTCGTTACCAATAAATGGCACCACCATCTACCCATTGCTCAAAGTAGAAACCTGGACACCATTCTTGTTATCTCTCCCTTGCTCCCTCTTCCTGTTAATTCCTCATTCACATTATTTCTCAGATCCATCCACTTTTCCATTTCTTCTCTATAAGCAAGCTAATCCTGATCTGCTTTCTCTTTTATATGACATAGGTTCTCTTTTTAAACTGTACTTTTCTTTCATAGTATTACTACAACTAAAATGAATTATTTGTGTAACTTTAACATCCGTCTCCCACTAAACAATAACACAGCTCCTTGAGGTCTAAACAATCAACCTCATTCATCGTTCTATCTCCAACTTCTAGGAGAATGTTTAGGACACAGTAGGAGCTCAATAAGTATTTGTTGAGTGAGTAAATGAATGAAGAGATGGATGAAAAAAAAAAAACACTTATGAACTACTTTGTGCCAGAAATAATGGCTTTAATAATAGCTTTCCTCATTTTATGTTCACACCCTCACCATGAGGTGGCTATCATTAACAACTCCATCTCATAGTTAAGGAAACTGAAATCCAGGAGACTAAATATTTTGCCTAAGGGACTTAAATCTAGGCTTTCCAATTCCAAATCTATGCTTTTGCTCAACAACAAACAATAGCAGCTAAAAGTAGGGCGCTACTGGATTCATATATCTTCTCTCACAAAAGTAACACAATTTTCCATTTGCTTTTTTTTTGATTGTTGGTACAATGAAACCAATATTTCTTAGTAATTTGTTGCATTCTGGGCACTATGTTAGGAATTTCCATTAACCTTCTCTGAGGCAAAAACAGCTCTTTGGTCCTCAGGGTCCATTCTCCCTTTCTTCCACACTAAAAGAGCTTATAAATCAGCCAATAAAAGCCTGTTTCCTAACCATCCTTTGCAGCTAGGTGTGGCCATGTGACTGAGTTATAAAAGCAATTACTTGTAAGCATTGTATTCGATAGAAACTCCCAGAACCTTCTGAATTTCTTCTATTTTTCTCCGTGAAGTATGGATATTGTCATCTATGTTTCAACCTTCCATTTGTGAAAGAAAGAATCCATTCTACAAATTCTCTGGCCAACCTGCAAATTGTCTGCCTCCAAACTCTCTCTGTGTACACTTGGCTCATGCCGGTGGGGGGCTTTTCTTCCCAAGACTGCTTGAATCATTTCTGGACAGCTCAAATATTATGGCCACTTTTTCTTATGAGGTTGACAAGTTTAGATATTAAATAGACAGGACTTTAGTGGGATAGGAGCTGCTAGTGTGACCTGAAAGCCAGATTTTTTTTTCCCCCAGGGAAGGTCTTCTACAACATGTGCGTGCAATCAGCACTTTGCTACAAAAAGGAAACTTTTCATGTGTTTGAGAATCTTATCACAAGTCCTTAAAGGAAGTGCTAGCAAACTCCAGACACAGGACAGGTCTGCCTCTAATATTGTGGGAACTGGGGCTAAAATAGAGGGCTAGGGATCGTGCGTCTTGATATTTTAAACTGATAAATAAAGCTAGCAAACATTTAAATAAAATATATTTGTTCTCATTCCTTGACATAGACAACTTCATAATGACCTGGGAGTCTCTGAAATTAGGTTTCTCGGAATTCTTGAAACTCCACCCCAGTACATGGTGGCATATAGTTTAGAGACTGAAACAGGATCAACTATTAAGTGCTTACTTTGTGCCTACTGCATGCCAAATGGTGGGGACCCGCAGATAAGCAAAACAGAACTGTATACCCATGGGGGTTACAGGACAGAATTATGATTCACCTCACTCTGATTTATCCCATAGTAGGTGATGAATAACAATGTTGATGATAGATGACCCTGGCATGGTTCCCCTTTCTATTCCTTCTCCCATTTGGCCCTTGTGTCAATCCTGAGAGACAATGGAGCTGGGATCATTCCCCCAAACATTCCAGGTGGAGAAGTCCCTGTTAAAGTCACACATCCTCTGAGGGGAAAAGGTGAGTTAGGTCTCCTACTTCAAATTCTTCATGATTCGATCCAGACACCCAGGGCCCTTCATGGTCAGGGACCTGCTGACCTGTGGCCCAACTTCTCCTTCTGTTTGCCCTCAACCTCATGGACACATCCATCCTTTCCTTAACCATGTCCAACACTCTTGTGCCTCTGGGCATTTGCATATGCTGCCAACTCTCCCTAGGATGTCTTCATGCTTTTCTCTGTCCGGCTGTCTCTTTCTCATGTGTCAAGACTCATGCAGGTGACACCTACTCTGTCAAGTTTCCCTTGACAGTATCCTCAGAAGGAGACTAGGTTAAGTGTCCTTCTTCTGGGCTCCTATAGCACTTCATGGTTACAACGTCCAGGATTCGTAGCACACTGTGTAGTAATTGCACATCACTCGTCTGTCCCCCACCTCCATACATTTAGCCCAGGAGCTCTTGGAAACCAGAAATTGCATACTGATCTTCACTGTATCCCAGGATCCAGCACAGGGTGCTACCTACCACACACGGCAGGTGTTTAGCAAATGTGTGTTGACTGGGTAGATGAATAACGTCTTCCAGGGCTCATCCACTTAGTATCTCTTCCTCAAGACACTTTACTGCCATCTGTCGGTACAGTGTTGTAATAAACTTACAGGTCTGCACCGCCTACCGTGCAGGGCCATTGTACTGTCTTCACTCAGCACAACTGGCAGCCCTCGATTTGATTCTAACCCAGAACCCAGAGCTCTTTGCACTACACGGATACCACCCAGGGAGCTCCAGTCTTGACAAGGAGAACTACTTGTTTTGCCCATCTCTGGAATGTTGACTGCAGGGCCTGGCAGACAGACTCAGGCTGAAGCTGAGGGTCAGGCGGTCTATCCCCCTGCCTGGCCGGGAGTCAGAAGTCTGTCTCCTGACAGGCCACACAGATTGCAGCCTCCTTGCCGGGGGCTCATTCAGGCTTGAGCTGCCTCTGAACAGTTCTGTCTGGCAGAGGAAAGGGTAGGGATGGTCTGGAATTCCAGATGACTTGGGAGTTGGGGTTGCTACCCCTGTAATTGATTGGCTGTTTGACCTCAGGCAAAAATGGAGGGACCCACTGTGCCCTAGAGCTTTGTCTCCCATTGGGCTGCCTCCTCCTAATGCCTTATTGTGTTCTTTCTCATAATGAGAGCCTCAGCCAATCAATCAAGTCCCGGGCATTGGGTCGGGGCGGGGAGTGGGAGGGAATCTCCATTCCACGAAGCTTCTCTCTCTGTGGGTGGTCTCATATTTTACTGCCACATCAGAAGCACCAGGAAGGAGAATATTATAAAGTTGGCACTGCCTAGGGTGGGAAATCCCTAGTTTGGAGAGGCGGGATGGGGTATGTGAGAGAGATTTATGAGGAGCTGAGTTCTTTTGTGGCTTCAGCAGGGGCAGAAGGAAGAGGAGAATTAGCACAAACAGGATCCACCTGAGTCCAGGCAGGGCCCTTTAAATGAATCTGTCTGGGATGTAGAGTCAACGTGGTTAATGTCCTTCCAGGGGGAGGGGTCAAGAACATGCTATCTCCGGCAGAGCTGTCTTCCCACAGGTCGCCCTTGTTGGGAGAAGGGGGTTGGGTGGGAGTACAGCAATCTGGCTCCAGAAAGAGATTTTCACGTTTCTGATCCAACACATCAGTGACTCACTGTGGCCTGGGCAGAGGATGGACAGACCACGCAGCGGACCACTGAAGGCAGACACACTCAAGATTTCTCCAGTTAGAAAGATAAGGAGGGTCGCAAGCAGGTTGGATGAAAGGCAGATGCAAAGACAGAGGCTTTGAACACAGAGGGACTGGGGATTCAATGCAAGCGCCATCATTTACTCCTAGGGATAGCCAAGTTCCCTGGTCCTTTCCCACTGCCAGATAGAGGGGACTGTCCACTGACGGAGTAGCCTCTGTTCCTCTATACAGTCAGGGTGCTCCAGTTAGTTAGAAGAGGAGGGACCTCCCAAAGGTGAGAAGGCCTCTTGTACCTGTACCCAGACCTGGAAAGGTAGGCAACCAAAACCTACTAGGACCCCCAGACACAAGATGGGACAAACACGCCCCCACTGGAGTCTGACAGCAATGGTAAAAGAGATTTGTGTGCATAGGTCTGGTCACAATCCATATCATTTATTCACTCTCTCATGTAACCACTATTTTTTTTATCTTTTAAAATTGTTTTTATTGAGAAATATCCACATATGTACAGTCTAACCATATTTTACAATCAATGGTTCACAATACACAATTACTTATTTGTGTATTCTTTGCCATGATCATTTGATGATCATTTGCATCACTCCAGAAAAAGAAATAAAAAGAAAAAAAAGCCTCATACATCCCATGCCCCTCATCCCTCTTTCTCATTGCCCATAGTATTTCAAGCTACCCAATTTTTACCCTTTATTTCCCCCTATTATTTATTTATTTTCATCCTTTTCTTTTTTTAACTCGTCTGTCCATACCTGGATAAAAGGAGCATCAGACACAAGGTTTTCACACAGTCACATTGTCAAAGCTATATAGTTATACAGTCTTAAGAATCAAGGCAATTGGAACACAGTTCAACAGTTTCAGGTGCTTCTCTCCAGCCACTCCAATACACCATAAACTAAAAAGGGATATCTATATATGGCATAAGAATAACCTCCAGGGTAACCTCTTAACTCTGAAGTCTTTCAGCCATTGAAACTTTATGTTTTCTCATTTATCTCTTTCCTCTTTTGGTCAAGAATGCTTTCTCATTTCTATCAAATCACATTCCCAGGGTGATCTGTACCCCTGGGAGTCATGCCCCATGTGGCGGGTGGGGGGTGGGGGGGAAGGCAGTGAGTTCATCTGCCAAGTTGGCTTAAAGAAAGAGACTGCATCTGAGCAACAAAAGAGGCTTTCTGGGGGTGACTCTTAGGCATAATTGTAAGTAGGCTTAACCTCTGCTTTGCAGGAATAAGTTTCTGCAAAGGGGCAAGCCCCAAGATTGAGGGTTTGGCCTTATGATTTGGTTGTCCCCATTGTTTGTGAGAATATCAGGAATTCCCCAGATGGGGAAGTTTAATATTTCCTCCTTTCTCCCCATCCCTCAAAGGGAACTTAGCAAATACTTTTTTATTCTCTGCCCAAATTACTCTAACCACTATTTATTGAGTCTAATATGGACTGGGCACTGTTCTAGACACAGGGGGAAAAGTAGACATGTTTTCTGGCTTTGTAGAACTTATGTGCTCATGGAAGAGACAGAAAATAACCAGATTAAAAAAAAATGATGGGCATTATGATTAAAATGAACAAAGGTGATAGAAGATAAGGTCTGGGAACCAACCTACTTAGATAGGTTGGTCAGGGAAGGCCTCTTTGAGAAGACACATGGCAAACATTTCTCAATCACTTCCTATGTGCCAGAGCCTATAGGCTCTAAGGAAACAAGAGTGAAGCTCTTGGCTTCATACCTAATGGGAGAAAGATACACATATTGGACAATGATCACACAACACAGGGCATTAAGATCCAGATCAGCCCACAGAAGGGGCACCCACTCCAGGGTAAGAGTCAGAGGCTTTTCTCTGATGAAGTAGCCCATTTCATCCATCAATCTATCCAACATTTGGTATCCACTGTTTGTCAGGCCTACGGCTACAAAGATGAATGTGACAGGGTCTGGATATATTTGTGAAAGTCACAGACATGAGCAAATGAGTTGGTGACACTCAGGAGGGTGATGAATTTTCCTGGCGTTTGATCCCAAATGTGCCAGAAAAATAAGCAAAGGGCATGGAAGTGGGCTTGCATTGGGAGCACTTGCACCATCCAGTTGTATGATTTGGGACCAGCCTCTGCTTCATCTGCAGAATGCGTATAGGATCTACCCATAGGGTGGTCATGAGGATTAAATGAGGACACAGGTTTGAAGGTCTCTGGGAACCACCCAAGAGTACACTAACAAGTGGCTGATCACTGCTGGGTAAATGGGGTGAGACTTCCCCTCTCCAGGAACAGAGGTGAGTGAGCACCACCAGCCTACGAGACAGACTCCAGGTTCTGTCCAAGCTTTGCCACCTCACCTCAGCAATTGTCAATCATTCTGAGCCCCAATTTCCTTATCTATAAAAATAAAGACATTAATGCATCTACCGTAGGAATGCCATGAATGATATCCCTGACACATGGCAGGTGCTTAACTAGTGTTGGCTTCTTTCTTTCTTGACCTCCAACAGGATGGGTGGAGGACCAAGGTCAGTTGGTGTGCACCTGGGGAAGTGATGGGTCATTTCCACTCTAAGGGAAGGAAGGTGACAGTATCTGCCTTGCTCTAAATGGAAGCTCTGTTTTGGGCCCGTTTACTCCCTGAGAGCTTCCCTTCCTCTCTAGAACAGACCCTTATATAAACAAAGCCACTAGCCCCTCCACTTGCCGTGACTGTAGAAGATGGGCTAGAATGTCATCTCTCAGCCCTTACCCCTCTCCTCTCCAAAGACACATCTCTGTGTCACCCTCATCCCCATGGACGTATAGAAATCCACAAGCCTTTATGCTGCAAAGAGGATTAGCAGAATGCAGTCATTCTCACAGTATACATTTACTGAGCAGCTACTTACTAAGGTCCCAGCCTGGGGAAATGCCCATAGGAATGGTAAAACACTAAAACGTAATTCATACTGAGGCACGAGTGACTAATAGCTGCTGGCTCCTGAAAGGGGGTTTTGATGGTAACAGGAGGATGAGCGGATGAGATTATTGACTTCTAATTTAGAAAGGGTTGTGGGGACTGTCAAGGTGAAAAGGGTAGGGCCCAGGAGGGGAAGACTGAGAATACTAATCATCTATCTGTCCATCCATCCATTCACCCACTCACTCAGGGTCTACTGAGTGAACAAAAGAAATGCCCTGCCCTCCTGGTGCCTACAGTCTAGCAAGGAAATTGGCCCAGAAGAGGAACTAGACTGAACACATATCCTGATTCCTTCCTTCTTTATCAGAAGTTGCCAACCAGTAGACCTCATCTGAGGTCACAGCATTGTTTTATGGAAGTTGAATTAAATACCTTTAATTTGTAAAAAAGAAGATATATATTTAAAGCTTTCTGGCTTTATTCGGAACTCAGTAACTCTGGCAACCCCAGGCCTTCATTTCTGCATGGTAAAACCTGGCTGGGGTTGAATGGCCTCAGCGGTTGCCTTCATAGGGAGCATGAGTTCTTACATCTACCCCAGTCCCCACTGTTCCCTGCCATCCCTCTGAAAGTAAAACAAAGTGGAAGACAACATATATTATAGAGTTTGTGCTGTTGTTTTCTTACAGCAGAGAAACATTTTTCTGTGCCCATGCCTTTTCCTACCACCTGCTCTTCACTCACTGACAAGCTTGTCTCTTGTGAGCAGCTGCATAGGCCACTCCTCATTTAGCTAAGCCCTTTCTGAAGGTGCCAGTTAGCTCAGCACAAACTTTCAGGAACCTATACTCCTGCCCTTCCAGCAACCCAAAGGAGGGAGGTCAGGGAAATGGATATGAAGCACCATTCCCCTCCTGCTATCACAGATGGCCTCCTTCCAGATGAGGAAACATGCCCCAGGCAGGTTTCCACAGGTCCCAGAGCCTTGTTGCTGAAGAAGCTTGGAGAAGAGACATTCTGTAATGAAGCTGGCATCAGCCCAGAGACCAGCCACCCCCGCCCCCACCCAGGCCAAGGCTGTAACTCATATGGATGCAGTCTGTAGACGTCAGCAAGGGATTAACTACTGCTCAAGAAATCCATGACTTCTTGAGGGACTCCTTCGAAAGAAGGTCAGTGGGCAGTCCTGAGCAAGGAAGCTATATTTTGCAGGATAAGGCAAGACTAACAAATGAAACAGTTGAACTCTAAGGAAAGCAAGGCAAGGCATGAAAAGTGACTAAAACAAACTGTCAGAGAGGTAGAAATCAAAGGCCCTGGCTCCCAAGATGCCTTTAAGGACCTGTAGCTGAACCCCTCTACAGTTTGATCCCCTTCTATGTTATCCCTCTTACATGGTCAGCCAAGCTGTGCTTCAGCAGGGAGCTCACTCCCTTTCAGGTAGCCCATTTGCTGTTTGGGTGGCTCTGCTAGGTAGACAATTTTTCTGTATATTGAGCTGAAATAGGTCTTCCTTGTTTCCCTTTTGGTCCCAGTTGTATTGAATTGGGGTCACATGAAATAAGTCCTCTAGCTTGGTGGTTTCCTAACTTGGCACTGCATCATTTAAAAAAATGCATTTTCCTTAGCTCAACTCTAGGTATTCATTCAATAGTTCTAAGGGGTCAACTCCGTTTGGACCATCCATTTCACCATCCATTTCCAACTCCGTTTGGAACTCCGTGTTCCATCCATTTCACCCCTGTCGGTAAGAGCTCCTCAATTTGCATTTGCATTGATGGAAGGAAGTCTTTCCCTTTCATGTACCCTTGGTGGGACTCTCCTAGAGTTTCATCTCCCAAGATAAGATGTAGAACAATAACTCAAGTCATGCTACTCAAACTCTTCCCCAGGAGTGTGGTTTTGCATAGAGAGGCACACAGATGGAAGGAAATAGGAGCTGATTTATGCAGACAGACTGTTCATGTGTTCCTGCCATCTAGATCTTTGGATCTGACCTTTCTGAGAATCATCCTCACATTCTCCTTTGATTCTGTGACCTCCCCACATATTTCCAATAAATCTCTATTTCGTTTAAGTCAGCCAAAGTTTATTTCTTTTTCTTACAAACAAAGAACTCCATCCAGTACAGAAGGCACAGAATGGGGCCTGGGAATCTGAATGTCATTCTGACGGAAGAGTTTTCTGACCAGTTGCTTGGGGACCATGATTTTAGCCTATTCTCACTATTTTACATAGAAGGAAACTGAGGCCCAGGGAGGAAATCACCTCTTCCAAGACCCCGCAGCATCAGCAGAGTTCTTTAGAAAGAGAGAGAGAAGGAAATCAGGAACAAATATTACCCATCAAATTTCTCCCCACCCTTCCTTCTGCTCAAAGACATTTCCCCCAGATTTCCTAGACCTGGTTTCCGAGGGTGAAGCTCTTCCCCTTGACTCTCCTAGGGGGAGGGAACAATCTCTGCTATTTTCTCCCTTCCTTCCTCTCTCCCCCAAAGAGCAGAGTCGGAAGCAGCAGGGGCATCAGGCCTTTGGATTGGATGGCGTGGAGACCTCACGAAGAGAGGTCAGCACTTGAAAAATTCCTCAAGTCAAAGGGCTTGGGGCTTGGGTGCCTCACAAGGCCCTCACTGTGTGTCCTCATTGTCTTCCTGATAAAAGGGGCCGGGCCTGGGAAAACGGAGCTGGTCTCCAGGCGACTGGGCAGGCTGCTGGGGAATGCCCAGGGCCCTCCCCTTGCCAGGCACCAGGGCCAGGCAAAGACTGATGGGGGGAGGGGGAGGGGCAGGGGGCAGGGCAGGTGCCCAGAGGGAGAGTCTTGAGTCTGGGCCAGGGGGTGTTGGTTGCACGTTTGAGTCAATGAAAGAAGCAAGTGGGAAGGTGACAGAATCCCTGTCCCCTCCCACCTCTAACATGCCCAACATGGGATAGGCAGGGCCTGCCCTTGTTTGAGGAGAGTCTTAGGGGTAGGGGGAGCAATGGGGTGGAGGTGTTGGGGTTTTGTTGCCCAGAGCCAAGTGTCTTAAATAGAGAGGTGTGTATCTCTGCTTTAAGCCCCTCAACCTCTAGGAGGAAGGGACCGATTCTGTGCCCCACCTCTAGGGCGGAGTGTCTGCCAGTCTGCCGGCATCTTCGGACCCCTCCTCCAGGGCCTCTGGAAGGCAGCCCTGGGGACATCCAGCGGAACTGCCAAGCAGGCCAAGTGGCTTCCTTCCCCTTGGCTCCCAGCAAGATCATATTCAAGAGCAATTAGTCAACGCAATTAATTGTTAATAAGTTACCAGATCAGTGCTTATTATCACAGGCTAAGCCTGCGACCAGCCCCACCTGTGCCATTACCTCAAATCTTCAAATAACCCTGCAAGGAAGATCTTCCACTCTCCTGCTTTGTGGCTGGGGAATGTGAGGTTCCAGTTTGACTTGCCCAAGGCCACGGAACTGAGAGGGGGGCGGGGGCCAGAGGCCACAGGAGCACCCAGGCAGTCTGGCTTGAGACTCCACCACTTTCTCTGTCCTCCCCTCTGTTGACTAATGGCTTCGTCACAGACACACAAAACTGCTCTCTGAGCACGGGGTCAATGGAGGCATCCCCCCGTTGGTTTGGCCTCTGACTCGTTTGGCCTGGTGTGAGCAGGGCCCAACGGTTTCTCTCGTGGCTAGTCCCCTTGAGTAGGGTTGCCAGATAAAATACAGAAAGCGCAGTTAAATTTGAACTTCAGATAAGCAATGCATCATTTTGAAGCATGTCTGTCCCAAATACTGTATGGGACATACGTATACTGATTCTTTTAACAACCGATGTATTCTCATTCACTCTATCTGGTGACCCTACCCATAAACCATGACTGGGGATGCTACCTCTCATGCCTGCAAATGGCCAGTGGGAACCAGAAAGTCATGTTCCCATGAGGCCACTGCAACTTGTCAGCAAGACATGCCAAGATGCCCCATAGCCCTTGTGCCTTCGGTCAAAGCTGCTTGAAGCGATCTGGCTCCCGGGTGGAAGCTGGAAGTGTGCACACGGTTTTTCTGAATTCTGGGTCAGCTGAGTGTTTTTTGAGAAAGACTCTCCCCCAGGACATCCCAATCCCGAACACTCCCTTCATAAATGATAACAACCTTTGGTGAGAACATCCATTTTCTCATCAATTAACTCATTTGTTTATGCTTACCTTACCAGGTTCCAGGCACACTGCTAGGCTCTGAGGACAGAGTCATTAAACAAGGGAGGAATAAGCTCTGCCCTTGTGGAGTTTTCCTCTCTAGCATAAGGTATAATCACAGGTAAAGGAACACTATGTGGGCAACTGAACTTTGAGAAATGCCTATGAAGGAAAGGAACGGGACGCTCTTACTGGTTAGTGAGGTTAATGGTGTGGTGAAGATGGTGGCATTAGGATCCCCACTTTACAGATGAAGAAATTGAGGCACACAACAGTGAAACAGCTTGGCCAGGACGACAGAGTTGAGGACCACAGAGCTGAGCCCTGAATTCTCCACGTTTCATCTTTGCTTCTATTTTATCTCTCTTGGGAAGCACATCTGACATGGGTTAGGAAATGTTTAATTTCTTTAATATCAAAACAAATGGGGAAAGAACAGGAAAGACTCTGCCCGAGCTCCCTCGCTACTTTAAAGAGAGGAAAATATTCTACAGGCATCCAAAGGCAATTTCTACAAAGGGGCCAATTTCCAAACTTGAGAACACGAGTGTCTGGATGGCTGCGAGAACCCCTTTCTTCCTGGCACCCCTAACACTCTGGCTGCACAGAGGGCTCGACCGGGTGGGGCTGCCTGGCTCGAGGTGGGGCGCTTCCCTCGGAGGATGAGGTCACCAGGATCCTGGCTTGGCGGTTGTGCTGTAACATGGAGTCCTGCCACCCTGCTTCCTCTCGCTGCTCTCAGACACAGGGTGTGTGCGGGTGTGCGCGGATATGCATACACGTGAGGCTCCAGAGCTCGGCTCCACGGAGACAGTACTGCCACACACACACACACACACACACACACACACACACACACACACACACACAAGGCACAGGAAGGGGCCTGTGGTCAGGAGGGAGTGGGAAGAATGGTGGAGAGGATGACATACCTGCCCGAGCGGGATCCTGGGGACCACTGCCTCGCTGCTGGAGGTTGGGCTGAGAGCCTCACTGTCCCTTATTTATAAAACGAGAATAGTAATAGTAGCTCATGCAGTTGTTGGGAGGACTAAATTCGAGAACCTATGAAAGCCATTTAGCACAATGTCTGATCATGGAAAAATGCACAACTGTTCACGGTGAAGACGTGGCTCTATCCTTAGAAGCCTCATAGTTGGTTTACTGGTCCATCCACTCATGTATTCGACCCACACTGTCCAGCACTTACCATGTGCAAAGCGTGAAAACCCTTAGCAGTGGGCAGCAGGAGGTGTGGCACCATCAGTGATGCCTTCTGAGAAATTAGCCGGCCAGCCTAACCGCTCTCCGGTGTTGGTTCCTTGGAGCAGGCACATGGTTCCTCCATGCTCTGCTCCCTCCCATTATGGGTTAGCTAGGAAGCACCAGTGTGCAGTGGTGTGTTGGTACAAAACTAACAACCAGTTCTCTGGGCAGGGGTAAGGGATAAACACCCTGATCTGAATGTAGCATGTGCTGATTCTTGTGGTGTAAATACTCCTGGCTTGGCCAAGGTAACTTCCTGTTGGATTGAGTATGAGGTGAGAAGGAAAAGGAGGATTTAAGAATGCTTCCAAGGCTATTTCTCAGTTTCATTGTCACACCCTAAACTTTGTCATTACCAATAACTCACCACCTCCAAAATTGCTCATGTAGTCAACAAACTTTTCCTAAGCAGCTATTATCTGCCTGCCCTATTCCAGGCACTGGGGCACAAAGACACCCTCTAGCAAGAAGTCTGTGGGGTGGTGATGGGGAGCAGACACAGCATGGTAACTCTCAATGAATCTAGACATGCACAGGGTATTTATTAATGGGCATCATTAGCCAGCATTCAGTAAGAAGGTGTAGACTGGGGTACACCAGGCTGGACAGATGTAGGGGTGTTCCAAACAAAGGATACTCCTTACAGCTCCTCCCCAACAAACAAAAGAATAAAAGAAACCATAAGGAAGGGTGGGGAATAAAAGTAAAGGTAACAATAGATCATTGTCGAAATGGAATAGCAGGCATTCTGGGAACAAGGCCACCAGGTAAGAGGAGAGGAGAGCCAGGGCTCTAGAGGCTTAGCTGCTTCTGTCCCTTAGCCCAGTCTTCCCTGTCAGTCCTGTGCAGGCTTCAGAAAACTTGTAAAATTCTTGTAAAGAGCAAGGAGGCACACCCAAACCCTAAGCTTACTATGGTCTTTTTTTGTCTTAAATGTTTTGATTTTGAAAATCAAAACTCTTCGTCAGGTACCTTCTGTGTGCATTAGGAAAAAAAATTGCCTATTTTTTTCTAAACAATATCAGATAGCAGCCTTACAGTTGCATATTGGAAACAAAAGGAGCCAAGATTTTCTGCATAAAAACAGAAAACCCTCAACTGTACATTTTTCACTGCTGACCTTGTAAGTTATGCAAGTTTCAGGCACCTTTACACCTATTAAATGTTATGCTTTTGGGACAGGGTGGTGGAGGGGACAATGGCTTATATTAATTGTTTACTGTGTGTTGAGATCCAAGCATATAAAGAAGAGTAAGACACAGGCCTTGTTCTTGCAAAGGAAACAGCAATGCAATGGACAATTATAATAACGTGATATATGCCACAATGAAATATGTTTCCAGTTATAAAAGGAAGATAGTAATTGGCACTCTTGGTAGGGTGGGAGAGGCAACAGCTGAGTAGGTCTTTAAGAAGCCACAAGAAAGTGAAGGATGTTCCACGTAGCAGGGAACAGAATGTGCTAATGCAGAAAGGTGTGTTTGAGAAATACAAATTGTTAGCTACTGCTGCAGAATAAACAGCAAAGCCGCAAGTGGGGCTGGAGACTGAACTAGAGGGAGGACAGACATGCTTACAACTCTGAAGTTAATTTGTGGCCCATGAGGTGCCACAGAGTAAAAGTGGTGGGTCGGTAGGGGTGCGAGTTACATGGAGAATGATCAGGTGAGGTCTAGGCCAGAGGCCCAAGATCAGTGAGGTTCCTGGAAAATTTTAGACAAGACAGGAGGGTCTGAACTGGTGGAGAGGTAGTTGGGCTAGAGAAAATGGAGTCTGAAATCCATTTTTAACTCTTTTCCCTTGTTGTTCACAATAGCTCATCTCCTTCCATCCCAGTGGACAGCGTTGACTTTATTCAGACCTATGAGCTAGGCCTTCCTAGGTGGCTTGGCTCAAAGCTACCCTAACACCCTTAACATAGCCAGGCTCACCTCCAAGGATAAAGCAAGTCCCCCCTTTCCCCTAGAAGATGAGGGAACCCTAAAATGCTGGGTAACGATCGCTTCTCCCAGCCAAAGGTGGCTTTGGGACCCTCTATTTGTCCTCAGAAGATGAAGGTTTTCCTCTCCCCTTACGACACTGGTCATTACCAATTGCCTTTCAGGGAACCAGGCTGGTGCAGAGACTCTGCAAGGATGAGAAGAGTGCAGGGTTTTCTGCAACTGTCTGCAAAGAAACCTGATTCCGCAGGAAGATCCTGGAGCAGGAATGTGTGTCTGGAACTGAGAAGGGTAGAAAAGTAAGCAGCATTGTCCCGGGTAGGTTCACTCTCAGTCCAGACAGTGGAGCCATTCCCCATGCTTCATTATCATCTCAAAGGGGAAAGAATGGGTCTGTGAGAGCTGGCTTCTCCCTTTCGAGGACTTGTCCTTTTCCAGAAGCAGTTCTCACAACAGGGTCTGGGCTGGGGAGCTTGCTGGCCCAGAGGTGCCCCGGGCTCTGCCAAAGACTTCCCGGAACCACGGGCCTGGCCCGCCACCTACTGGCAGCTCCTGGGAGTGGGGACAGGCAACCTTTGGGAATTCCACAGGCAAGTACTGAGATTCTAAGGCAGCTGGCATCATTCTGGAGAAAATTGGCAATGTATTAAGATTCAGAGAGGTTAGGATATTAGAAAATTGTCTAGGATGGAATCCAACGAATGCAGAGCCAACATACAGATGTTAATGAACCTCAATTTCTCACTCCTCTCTTTCTTTACCAAGGTTTTCCTTATCAAGACCTAATTTAAGTATGGGTGTTATGGACCCAATCCTGTCCCAGACAGCGACATGTCCAACCCTGCCCTGCAGGTGTGAGTGCATTTGCAAACAGGATCTTCAGAGATCCTATCAGTTAAGGTGAGGCCAAACAGAATCAGGGTGGGCCTTAACCCAATATGACAGAGAACATGCGGACGCACTAGGCAAGGGAGACATGGCGTGTGACAGGTATGCTGGAAAGCCACCACCAGATCACTCCAGACTTCAGAGGAACCGTGATCCTGCTGACACCTTGAAATTTGTGAGAAAATACTTTCCTGTTAAGACAACCAGCCTGTGGTGCCCGTTAGAGCAGCCCCGACAAACTAAGGAAGTGCGCATGTGAGGCACAATTGAAATATTCTGGGAAAACTCCTCTGGCCAATTGCTTTGGATTAGGCACATTGAACATCAGAGTCAAAATTCAAATGTTACTTGGCTGAGGCTGTTCAATTCATTGCAACCTCATTAATTTGGACCCCTAGACTATACTATACACAAAAAAGAAAGTGGGGGAAAAGAGATGAGTAAGACCCAACTTTAAGACCCAGGAACTAGCAGGGAGAGACACCAGTGGAAAACCCTAGTACAATGGGGTAAATACTATCCTAGCTTTCCCAATATTGGGCATGAGGAGATAAGCAGCATGCATACAAAGGCCTGCGGCCAAGAAGGTGATTAACATTGCACAAGAAAGATCTGCAATCATAATAAAATAGACTTTTAAATAGTACATACTGTCTACTGGACACATTCTAAGCACTTTACATATATTAATCTGAATGTTAACCTGACTTACATATATTAGTTCTATGAGGTAGGTACTAATATTATCCCCATGTAAATGTAGTAACTTGTCAAAAGTCACATAGCTACTATAGGGAGAGATGGGATTTGAACACAAATTACGTCTTTATACATTGTGTTGCTGTGTAATAAACATTTAGGATTTTTTTGCGCATTTGAAATTTGAGCCATATAAGAAGTAAAGTACAGTGTTACAAATGGAAAAGGCAATAATACTGCATGTGTATTTTCCCATTTAGTTACCTAAACTAGAGGCCTTTATTTCTACATACAAGCTTCAAGTTACTGCGTAGTGCCCTCTCCTTTCAATATGAAGGACTACCTTTGGCATTTATTGTAGTGGAGTTGAATCAATTCAGCTTTTGTTTATCTGGAAATGTCTGAATTTCTCCATTTTTGAAGAACAACTTTGCCGGATATATTATTCTTGGTTGACAATTGTTTTCTTTCAGCACTTTAAATATGCCATCTCACTGCTTTCTGGCTTCCATGGCTTTGAATAAGAAATTGATGTCAATCTTATGAAAGATCTCTTATATGTGACACATCACTTCTCTTGCTATTTTCAAGATATTCTCTTTGCTTTGGGTTTTGATAATTTAACTATAATGTGCCTTTGTGTGATTCTTTGAGTTTATACTTCTTGAAATTCATTGAGATTCCGTTTACATCTTTGTATCTTTCATGAGATTTGGGAAGCTTTCAACCAGTATTTCTTCAAATATTTTTTCTGCCCCTTTCTCTCTCATTCCTTTTTGTGGGACTCCTGTGATGCATATATTGGTATACTTGATGGTATACCACTCTTCCCTCAGGCTCTGTTAATTTCTTTTCATTCTTTTTTTCTTTCTGATCATCATACTGGATAATCTCAATTGTCTTATTTTCAAGTTCACAGATCATTTCTTCTGCCTGCTTCAATCTGCTATTGAATCCTTCTATTGAATTTTTCATTTCAGTTATTGTTACTTTCAGCTCCAGAATCTCTATTTCGTTCCTCTTTATAATTTCTCTCTCATTAATGAAATTCTCATTTTGTTCATATATTGTTTTTTTAAATTTCCTTTGCTTCTGTGTTCACATTTTCCATTAGTTCATTGATCCTATTTAAGAGAGTTGATCTAAGATCTTTGATTCATAATTCCAGTAACTGGGCTTCCTCTGGGATAGTTTTTGTCAAATTATATTTATCCTGTGACAGGTCATAGCTTATAACTCATGGTATGTTTTATAATATTTTGCTAAGAACTGGACATTTGTACTATTAGGTTGTGGTCACTCTGGAAATCTAATTTGCCCATTCCTTAGTCCATCAGGCCAAGGAGGAAAAATGAGAAATAACAAAGCAAAAATAAGAAAAGAAAGCAAGGAATAGACGAAAAAATGAAAACCAAATCAACTTTGACCTCCAATCCCAACTTTTGCCTGCCTTTACCCCAGCTGGCCATTCCTGGAGTACAAGCCACACTTCCAAAAATGCCACCATTTATACACCCATGCTTGCAGGGTTGCTTATTTACACTATCTACACTTACAAAAGTTCAAATCTTTAGCAATTCCGTGGTTGTTCTAAATGTCCAATGTGATTCCAAGGTTATCACCTGATTAATTCAGGTTTCTTTTTCCAGTGTATTCATTTTTTCTGCTGGAGGGAGTTGTTTTAGTTTGCTAAAGCTGCCACAATGCAATACACCAGAAATGGATTGGCTTTTATAAAGGGGATTTATTTAGTTACAAATATACTGTTCTCCTGAGGAAAGGCAGCTAGCTCTCACCTGAGTTTCTCTGTCACATGGAAGAGGCACGTGGCAACATCTACAGGCCTTCTCTCCCAGCTTCTGGGTTCAAACTGCTTTGCCCAGGGAGTTTCCTCTCTGTATCTCCAAACATCTGGGTCTACATCAGCTCTGAGCTCTGAGCAGAGCTGTCCTGAGCTGCTTCTCTCTCTTCTAACTGCTTTTAAACTTCCAGCTAATTAAATTAAACATCACTTACTGGGGAAAGCAGTCCCCCTTAGTGACTGCAGATGTAATCAGCCATAGATGAAATTCACATGCTGATGACTAAAGTTCACAGCAATAAGAACAACTGGGCACCATCTCCTGGCCAAGTTGACGCCTGAACTTAGCTATCACAGGAGTGAATTGTCAGCCTTTCTATTCTGAAATTTTGCTTCCCAAAATCTATAACCTCAACTGTTGCACCATATTGCCATTATTTTTTATTTCAATCTCCATGCATGAAGTAACTTTTCTGATGATTAAGCTCTTAATTACTCCTTCCATCACTGTAACAGAGGAAACCCTGATTGAGCCAGTATAACACAGTCAGCAGAGAAAACTCAAAATCCAGGCTGAGTGCTATGTTAAAGAAAGATAGAGCACTGTGTCATGCATTTGATTATCAGGTAGAATGAGCAGCAGCATTGTAAATGGAAGCATTCCTGGAAGCAACACCCCTGCAGAAATCATCCCTAAGCTCAGAACCTAAAGACAGTGCTTTACATAAACACATAAATAGAGACAAACAAGACTTCATATTAACAACCTTCAAGCAAGAAGCTGACATCCCCACACCAGAGATAATACAGAGTGGATCATAGTAGAGAATCCAAATGACCAGCCTGGCTAACATAAAGTGATTTCTTAGTAGGAAAGTGGAGATTGACATCTGAACCAGTGGAATAGACTTTAACATTGGGTGTGTGTTGCATATGTATTATAAACTATACATAGATTCCATTCCATAGTATAGGCTCAAGCATTCACAACCTGTCATTTGTCACCTTTCTAGAGCCCTGAGTTAGCCTCTTAAAGAATGAATGTCAGTATACACATGCATGCTAGAATAACATAGTTATCCAGTATGCTTAGTGGATTGGATGCCTTACTTGATTCATTTAACACATTTTTATTGGGTACCTATTATGTGACAGGCTTTGAAGACACACACCTGCAAGCTTGTCCTCCAGCCCAATGGCCATCCAAGAGCCCACTGTCAGAACTACTCTGGCTCTCATCCATGCACCACTCTTCCCTGGATTGATTGCCTATATGTCTTCACATGTAGGTTTACCCTCTGGACTTCAAATTCTATGTCTGCAGCTTGACTGATAATATATATCACCACTTTCTACCAAAAATTGGGAGTACAGAACTATTCCCCAACTATAGCTCCATGTGAGCAGGAATCTGTTCACTACTTTCCACGATAACCTAAAGCTGTGTCTTGCACTGAATGGGTATTCAGTAATGAACCAATGGACAACTGCCATGATGACATTGACACATGTCAAGCCTCTGCCCCTGGGGAGTTCAGCATCTGGTGGGGCTTTGCTTAAGAAGAGGCTGGAAGGCAATTAATGCAGAGCCAACATATGGGTGAGTTAATGAGTCTTGCTTTCCCATTTCTCCCCTCCTTTACTGACCAAGAGGCAAAAAGGAGTCCATAAATCAAAGATTTTTTTTCTTAAGACCTTAACTGTGGGTATATGAGGCATTATTGAAAGATTAACTACAGTATCTCCTCTGGACAAAACTTCTTTCCACTTTTGGTGTAACAAGGACAAGTCTAGAGCCAGATTGCTGGTAGGTAGAAGAGTTAGAATGCAAATTCAGGCACTCTGGGGTCAAGGGTTTTGGGAACTCTGGACATATATTGGTTTCTTTTACCCTCAAAACCCCACTTTTTATAGAGGATGTAAGGACTGAGGCTGAGATAGTTAAGAAACTTGTCAGATATATTTCAGATTTAAGAATTTTTCCATTTTTAGGGAGGAAAAATGGAGCATGTACCATATATTACATATCACCTTCAGTGATGTCTTGGCAGCACCCAATAATCAGATACATTAGGATACCTGCAGTAAATCCTATGAATAAGCACACTGAGTAGCATAATTAAGACTATCATAGCTTCATTTACAGTCATATCAGAATCTGCCACAAAATACTTTCTAGTTTCCAGAGCGTTTTGCATTTTGGAATTGCAGGTAAGGGATTGTGGACCTGAAAATCTCCTAGAAGAGAGTCAGGCACAAAGTAGTAGCTATGGTGCCTGGTACACAGAAGCCATTAGGTTCCTTTCCTCCAGCCAAGCTCTGATTCTACTCAAGCCTCTCCTAGCTCTTCCCTTCTATACACCATTAAGAGTTGAGATAATTACCATCTTATTTCTTGTACCAGAAGATGGCCAAGCACCTACAGATTCCTGCTTACCAGTCTGTGTGAGCATCATCGATCACCAACAGGATCCTTGGCCTTTGAATAACAGGTGTGGAGGGACCTGGAGGCTCCATCAGCCCCGATGGAGCTTGTGAGGTTGGCTTCATGGCACTGGAAAAGGAGCTAAAAAGGCTGGATCCTGGAGAAGAGAAGGAGGCTGCCAAAGGCTGGGGGTGCCTCCTCTCCATGGCTGGGGAGGCAGGGGAGCTGGTGGAGCTATCTGGGCGCTGTAGATCCGTCATGTATCCATTTGGCAGGTTGGCCACAAAGCTGCTGTCAGAGAGGCGCCGCCGGAGGAAATTCATGTCTGTGGTTGGAGATGGCTTGTTCCTACTTGGACTTGTTTAGGTGAGGCTGAGAATACAGGGAGTGTTGGACTTGGGGCCTGAAGAGGCAGGGGACTCCTGGGCCAACCAAAGGCCACTTCAGCTCTTCAGCTATTTGTCCTTACCTGCTGGAAAAGAGTCAACGAACACATTAGTGGAAACTACTTCCACCATTCAAGGGCAAAGAGATATGGCAGTTGTCCTGCCATATGTAAATTTTCCCTGCCAATGTAAATTGTGAAATCCTTTTGTAAAGTAACTTGGTAATATGCATTAAGAGTCTTAAAATATGCATACCCTTGCACTAGGGTTACTTTCCAGAACTCTACAACCTCCCGATGGGTTCCTGGACCAGATAAGTCCTGAAACCTAGAGGGTTTCTCCAGAACATCAGCTAGTTCCATCTCCTTACCCCATTTTACTGACAGCCCCTTCCAACATGAGAAAGTTAGAATGGCCATAGCCCAAATATCCCCAAAGAGTGGGATAGAAAGATAAAAGTTGATGGTGGAGTTATACAGAGAAGGCAGGGTTTAACAACAGATATAATTGCTGAATCATTAAATTGATATTTCTTTTAGCCTCCAGTATCTTAGAGAAGCTAGAAGTAAACACCTAAAATTGTGGAATTGTAACCCATACCAAACTCTGAAATCTGTTCTACAACTAATTGTTGTGCTATGCTTTGAAATCTATTGCTTTTTTGTATATATGTTATTTTTCACAAAAAAGAAAAAAATCAACTATGATGATAAAAAAATATTTATTCCTTCTAGCCTCCCATATTCTGGAGCAGCTAGAAGGAAAAATCTGAGATGATGCTATGGCAGCCCATAAAAAAGTCTGGGAGCTGTCCTGTAACTACTTGTTAAAGAGTGCTTTGAAAACTATCGTTTTTTTCTTTCTTTGCTTTACTATAGTATACAATAAAAAAAGTTAAAACAAACAAACAATAAAACCACCTTGGACCCCCTAAACTTGGGGAGATAGATTTTGGGACACTAGGCCATCTGCTCTCCTACTATGCTTATAGTAGTAAACTCTTTATCTCTTAAAAAAAAATATATATATATATAATACATTACATATGATATATATAATAAAAATATTATATATGTATATATGCATACTCTTTTAACTTACAATTTCCATTTCCTGGAATTCTATCCCAAAGAAATAATCTGAATTACAGAGAAAGCCTCATGCACAAATATTTTTATTACAGTGTTATTAATGCTACCAAAATCCTGGAAAGTATCTTAACATTCAACCACATGACAACAATAAATAAATTATAGCACAGTCACTCAATGAAATCTTTTGTGGCCATTGAAAAGGTTTAAAACTTAAGATTTTTTAGTAACAGTAAAAATTTCAAGTTGTAATGTTAAAGAAAATCATGACACAAAATTCTATGTACAGAATTACTACAATCATGTAAAAGATAAAATAACAAAACTTTCAAAAGAAAATAAAAGGTTAACAGTGATTTTATTTTGGTTATACAGTTACATACCTTCGTTTTTCTTCTTTCCATTTGTCTATATTTTCCAGGTGTTCAGAATACACATTTATTGCATTTATGAACAGAAAAAATAAGCTTAAAAAATAAATTATCCATTTGAAATGCTCACCTTCCATGCTGGAGACCCAGGTTCAATTCCCCGCCCAAGCACCCAAATAAATAAATAAATAAACCGTTTGAGGTCAAAATATTCTGAGAAAAATTATTATTTAAACCATAAAATTGGGTCCCTCTTCTATCAGTTTTTATTTTCATTGACTTCAAATTTACTAAAGGTGAAAAGCACAGATCTTAAATATACAATTCTCTGAGTTTTAATACATTTATACTCAGTGTCATCACATATTAATTTTACCTGTTCCTGGACTTCGTATAATTTAATCACATACTATGTATTCTTTTGTGAATGGCTTCTTTTCTTCAACAGAATAGTTTGAGATTCATCCATGTTATACTCATATCAGTAGCATTATGTTTTTTTACCATGGAGAAGCATTCCACTGGGTGAATAAACTACTACTTGCTTTTCCACTCTCCTGTTGATGGACATTTGTGATGTTTCTAGTTTGATGGTACTATGACTAGAACTGCCGTAAATAGGTTTTAAGTATTTTTGTGGAAATAGACGATAGATAAATAAATAAACAATAGACAGATGACAGATTAGACAGACAGACAGATAGATAGATAGGTAGGTAGATAGATAGAAAGTAGATAAGTAGCTCTTTCCCTTGGGAAAATACCTAAGAATTAATTTGTTGGGTCTTCAAATAGGTATAAATTTAATTCATAAGAAACTGTCAAAAGTTTCTCATAGTTGTGCTATTTTGAACTATCTTGCACACTCAATTTGAAAGTTCCAGTTCCATATCTCTGCCAATATTTGATGGTATTGGAGTTTTTAATCTTAGCTATGCTAGTGGTTGTAAAATTGTACCTACCGTTGTTTTACTTTAACTAATATTGTTGAGCAACTTTGATGGATTTGCTGGCCATTAATATATCTTCTTTTGTGAAGTGTCTGCTCAAGTCTTTGGCCCATTTTTAAAAGGCAGGTCGTTTTTCTTTTTATTGATTTGTAGGGGTTCTTTATACATTCTAGATACAATTCCTTGTCAGATATACGTATCGTGAATACTTTCTCTCAGTCTGGAATTTGCCTTTTCATTTCCTTCATGAACAGAAGTTTGGCAGAATAAAAGAATTCTTGTAAATGTTGAGTGCTTATTTGAGATCAAAATATTCCAGTGAGAAAAATTACTATTGATGCCATAGGATGAGACTGTGCACACATTTTTTATTTATGATTATTTTAATATTATATACACATATATGTATATATACACATATGTAAATATTTACACACATATATGAAATATCATATTTCTGCAGATGTTTTGATAAATAGAAGATTTTAAATTTTGAGAAGTCCAGTTATCAAATTTTTCTTATATAGTTTGTACTTTCTGTGCTCGCTCTTAAAAATCTTTACTAACTCCAAGATCACAAAAATATTCTTTAATATTTACTTATAGATGCTCTATAGTTTCAGCTTTTATGCTAGGGGTCTGTGATCCATCTAAAGGTGATTTTTGAGTGAGGCATGAGAAAGAGTATGAGGTTATTCCCACCCCATTGATTTAGCCATTTTGCTAGCACCATTTAATGTTTTGAATTTCTTTGTTGCTTTTGTTGACATCAATGGATTATACATGTATGGGTCTATATCTGACACTTTATTATGCTCCATTGATCTATTTGTCTATCTTTATAGTGTCTTGATTTTTGTGACTTTAAAGAAAGTCTTAAAATCAGGTAGTGAATCCTCCATCTTAGATATTCTTTCTCAAGATTATTTTGGCTATTCTGTGCACTATTTCCATATATATATTTTAGAATCGACTTGTACGAAAATGTCTGTGTTATATTATTTGGGATTACATAGAAGCTTTAGTTCAATTTTGGTAGAATGGATATATTAATAATGTTGAATTTTCCATTTTGTGAACATGATAAAAATCTTCATTTATTAACTCTCATTTAGTTTCTCTCAGAAATGTTTTTTGTGACTTTCAGTATACAGTTTCTTGAATATATCTTGTTAAATTTATTCCTGAACTGTTTAATTTTTATGGGATTTTAATGATGTTTTCTAAATTTCATTTTCCAACTATTTACTGCTAATATAATATACTGGCCAATTATTCCATAATCTGCTAAATTCAATTATTCTTTCTAAGTAGTTGCTTATACATTCCTTCAGATTTTCATTTAAAACAATCATACCGTCTGCAAATAGAGACAGCTTTACTTTTTTCTTTACCCTCTTAATGTTGTTTACTTCTTTTACTTCATTTATTAAACTGGCTAGGACAGCCAGTACTGAATAGAGATGATAAAAGCAGATACCTTATCCCATCCCCAATTTTAGGGGGGAAATAATCAATATCCCACCATTAATATAATGATAGCTATAGAATTTTTGTAAATGTACTTTATCAAATTAAGAAAGTTCCTTTGTATTCTTAGTTAGTTGAGAGTTTTTATCATGAATAGATGTTAAAATTGTCAAGTCATCTTCCAAATCTATTGAGAAGATCATATGCCTTTTAAAATCATTTATTCACTTAATATAGTGAAAACCATGGACTGATTTTCTAATGTTAAACTAAACTTGTATGCCTGGGATAAACCTTACTCAGTCATAGTGAATTATCCTTTTATATGCATTTATATAAATACTATATAGTCAATCTGATAATATTTTGCTGAGCAGTTTTGTGTCCATATTTATGAGAAATATTGGTTTGTAATTTTTTACAGTAATATTTTCTTTCAGTTTTGGCATCAGGGTAATGTTGATCTCACGAAACATGTTGGGAAATGTCCCCTTCTTTTCTATTTTCTGAGTTAATGTAATACTGGCAAGTGATAGAAAGCACCACAGTGTTGTCATTGGATGTCAGTTTCTCCTCAGGAAGGGGTGTGGCCTTGTAAAAGGAGGTTTCTTGGGCTGAGGACAAGTCACACAGAAAGACTTAGCTGATAAATGTTAACCTCTAATGATCCTAAAGCTAGGGGAATGCATGTTTCAGTCCTGGAGGGGGGGAGATCAGGTAGCACCCCATGGCATCTACTACACGCCACTGAAACATACTGGGTTTTGGAAGCAGTTCTTCCAGGATTCTGTTGGGACTCTTACCTCAAATGGCAGTGAGAAGAACTCCACTCCTGCATTATATTTTTTCAAGGCTGTAAGTGATGCAAATTATCTTTCTTATGCACTATCCATTCTAGATTCCCTCACCGTTAGCTAGGAACTCTGCTGTTCTAGGTGGCTAACCTGGTAGAGTGACTCAGACTCTCATTCCTAAGGGGCTTGAGTCACAGTTTATTTATTCTCAGGCCATAGCTTCTGCACTTGCCTGTTTACCATCAAAATTAGGAGAGAGAGTACCAAGGGATACTCAGCTGTATCACTTGGGTGCAAACATATCACCTGACCCCTTGTATAAAACAGTACCCCTAGCTCTTCCTGATGTTTAGGGTCAATTATTCCTGCCAAGATGGAGACGCCTATACTGGCCTGCTAGTCTCTCCACCTTAGGAGTCCACAGTGATGCGGTGTTAACTAGATTAAGGTCCCCTTTAGGATTCTTGCTGTATCCTCTGTTTGAAGCATCCCTTCTCTTGGAAATAGGACATTTAAACCAGTACAGCCTAGAGTTGCAGACACAGGATACACAAACTCCTCAAGTGTTTCACTGTGGGTGATGGTAAGCAAGTCCATTCCTTCAAAGCCAAACTTATTCTGATGGCAGGACAAGGCAGGGATGAGAGGGGTTATAGTGAAGACGTCCATGGGAAAAAACAGATAGGAAGATGCTTTGGGATAGAATTCAACAGGTCAGTTGGTGCACAGCCCTGTGCTGACTCACTGCTGGTACTAGAGGGCAGGAATGACCAAAAGGAACAGAAAAACATAACAAAAAGCAAATTAATAAGCACTTTATGAGGCAACTTTGCAAGCTCCTTGGAGGCTTGTAGCATAAAGGAAGACTTTACTGGGAAGGAAAAGAAAAAAAAGGTGAGACTTAGACTTGTTGATGGAGCCAGAGGGCAGAAGGAAGGTACAAATCAAAGGGAGGGAATTTTCTATCAAAAGAGGAAAAGCTCTGTAAGAACAGGTTGCCCCACAGTGGAACCAGCTACTTTGTGAAAAGATAAGCAACTGATCAGCTTGACCAGGAGTCTAGATACCTCTACTCAGGTATTTCACTGACACCCCAGATTCATTTTCTCCCTCATCTTCAGATGAGTTTATGGTCCTGGGTTCCTCACTTTCTGGAACTGTACCACTATCCATTCACTATCCATCTATTCACTTAGGCCCAAAAACTGAGTCTCATAATTTGCGCCTTCTTAATCCTCACTAGTGTCAACCATTCATTCACTCACCAGGTCTTGCTGATTCTGTGTCCCCAAATATCTTTAATCATCAGCCTTTCTTTTCCATCACTTCTACCAAAGTCTGGGTTCAGATGATGCTAAATATCCCTCCCTGGCCTCTTGCAACCTCCTTGGCTTTCTTGTCTCCAGTCTCTCCTATTCAATCCACTCTCCGAAAAGCAGCCAGAATGAACTTTTAAACTATGACCCTGTGCAGATCAAAGCCCCTCATTGGCTTCCCAAAACTTTCAGGATAAAGGATGCAGTCCTAATAGAAAGACTTTACACAAGTTAGTCATTGCAGTTCTCTTCAATGCTTTCCCTGCTACCCTGCAAGGCCATGCAGGATCCTTTCCAATGAGTCATGCCATTCCAAAGCTCCATGTTGTTTATTGACTTTCCTCGCTGCCTGCAATACTCTTTCACTGCTTGGCTAATACCTAGGAAGACAATGACAGTAAATGACAGCACAGCCTTCCGAAGCAGTTCATAACCTGGTGCTGCCACTTATTGGCTTAATAGATGTCAGACTTGGGGCAGCTTACTCAACCCCTATGCTTTGGTTTCCTTGTAACTTTATTCAACTGATTTGAGGATAGAATGAGATGTTGTTGGAACACACTTGGCCCAATGCCTGGTACAATGTGTACGATACATACTAACTGCTATTATTATTCATTATCATCATTCATTCTTTTCTATATACATTAGGGTATTGGGGAGATCTAATGGAAGCGTTTTTGAAACAGCAAATGATTATACAAATAATAGTTTGTTAGTGGTGGTGTCCTTACAAAATTATTAGGACGCTGGATTGTTCACCTTGTTTTCAACCACTACTTAGAGCTATTACTATCAGAAACTCTGTGGAATTGAGTATCTTGCAGTGCCCTCAGTCAAGGGCCCATAACACTTAATCCCACACCTCTCAGATTTAATCGTCTTCTCCAGAGCCATAAAGTATCTTGGAATGTTTTCAGTTCATTGGTACACCTTAGAAAAATTGAGAAGGTTGTGAGATTTGTCTCTGGACCTTGTGTCTCTTTCCAAATCCATCTTCTAATTTCTGACCCTTATACACACCTCACCCCCAAGATCAGACGTCTTGAAAGGACCTTGTCTTGGAAGCTCAAAAAAAAAGCCTTGAATCCTATGAGATGAGGAACTCAAGTCCAAGAGAGAATGTCTGAAAAGGAAGCCAGGCCAGAACACATAGCACCTCAACACAATCACACCTATTAAAACAATTTTGCTGAACCAAATTACATACTTATAAGTATAATGTATAAAGCTTTGAAAAATCCTCCTGCCTTGTCTTCATGATCCAATAAGGGGACTCTAAAGGTGGAATCTGGGACACCACGATAGGTGAGATATTTCTTTTGTAAGATGTGGTCATGCAAAAAGCCTTTAAATCCCGCTCTAAAAAACTGTTAGCTGCTTTGAACTAAATAAAAGGGGTTTTACAAGTGCCTGTCCAGTCCCAAACTCAGGCCAACAGCCACCTCCACCCCAGCACCCTGGTGCTGGACACAGCTGGTCAGGGGAGGTGAGCCTGAAGGTTAAGTTCGTGGACCTTGCAACCGGCTTGCTTGGGTTCCAACACCAGCTCTGCTACTTAATATCTACAAAGTCTCGGAAAGTTCCTCATCTGTCTTAGGGTTTTTGTGAGAATAAAGGGAGTTAATATACATAAAGGATCTAGAATAGTGCCTGGCACATGACGAGCAATCTGTGTTAGCAGTTCTGATTATCCTGATTGCTTTTTACACAGTGCATGTTTTCCGTTGCCAGAAAATATGTCAGCGTTGTTAGCTTTAGTTTGGGAGGCAATGTGGCAGGGATTGCAGTATTTAAATGAGAGCAGGCTTTGGAATGTATCTGACTTTGAGATCCAACTCTGCTTCTTACAGTGAGTAATCTCAAGACCAGAGATTCTTCATTTGCAAAGTAGGGATCCTAATTCCTGTCTTATCTACTTCACAGGTCTTTGAGTAGATCACAATATAATGCACTAAATTGCTTTCCAAAATATTTATGTTTTAAATTAAAACACAGTAAAATTGACCTTTTAGGAATACGTCTTATGAATTTTTAACACATTCATGTAGCTACCACTACAACCAGAATACAGAACAGTTCCACCGTCCCAACATAAAATTGCTATTTAATCGTTAAAGTTCTCTGAATATGTTAAAGGCATTGGGCTGTTATTGTTGTTTTGTATGCTGTGTGGTGAGGGTCACATTTCGTTCTTTCTCCAGGTGACTATCCCATTATTGCAGCACCATTTTTTTGAATTTTTTTGGTGGGGGGCGGTGAAGTGCACATGCCGGGAAGCAAACCTGGGTCTCCTGTATGGCAGGTGAGAATTTTGCCACTAAACTACCCTTGCACCCCAAGACATAGTGTTTCATAGGCTGAAACCTGGATCTCCCACAATGCTACATTCAAAGCCTGGCACATTTCTTAGAACATAAAAGAAGATGGAATCTAATGCTTGAAATTCCTGCGTATCAGCTGCCTTTGCACTGGCTATTCCCTTGCCTGGAACATTCTTTCTGCAGATATCCATATGGATAATTCCTTCACCTACTTCAGCTCAAATGTCACCTGCTCAGTGACTCTTTTCCTGACCACCCTGCTAAAATGCCACCATCTGGTATTTCATATTCCCTTTATCTTCTTTCTGAGCATGCATTGCCTTCTAGAAACTGTATAATTTAGTTATTTTGTATTATAGGTTCTTGGCTCCCCCTGATAGAGAGTAAGTTCCTGAGAGCAGAGCTAATTGTGTGATTGGTTTTCAGATATATCCCAAGAACCCAGAACAGTGCCTAGCACATTGTATGGGTTAAATAAACTCATTGAGTAAACCTGTTTAAAATAACAGAAATATAGTTAAACTCTCCTCACTTTGTGTTTGTCATAGAGGAAAGCAATTATCACAAACAATCTGACACATAAGCCTAAGGTGAACAAAAATCAGAATAATGAGAAATAGCTGACTTTAATTTTTAGTGAGCTCCTACCTCATGTAATCAAACAGAGACTCATAAATTCTTTCTCACTCCATCTTCCTCTCAATGAGCACTGAGAGTTTTCTCCCTTACTCCTTTAAGACCCAGTGTCTGAGTAATTAACTGCTGAAACCCCTTCTGCACTAGCAGAAAGTTTAAAAATTCATGGAGGCAACAGGGCCTGGGCTTCATCAATATATTAATGAGCACAGGCAGTACGGGTGTCCTGAGTGAGGCTGAGAACCCATAGACTGTGTCGTTCAAGTTGCAAAGCTAAGAGATGTTTAACTTCCTGAAAAAAGATCAAACATGCATCTGCTGGGAAGCGCACTCCATTTTCACATCACAGACTGGCTCTCCCTGGCCCTTCATCCTCAGAGCTCTTTCCCCACCACATCTGCATGAAAGCTCGCACCGACTTTGATAAGTTCAGATCCACTCACACGGTCTTGATCTCTTGTAAGCGGCTTCACTCTTGTTCTTATGAATGGGACCCCATGAGTCCCCAGACAAGGATTTGGGCTTCAGAGCCCAATTAGGCAGGTGAGTTTTCTGCACCAACCATTCCCTCCCCTTGCTGGAGAACACTCCAGAGTGTCAGAAAATTTTATAAGAGAGGATGTCAAGAGAGGTGAGAGTCTTTCACATATTTGAAACCATCCCCCAATCCTAACTATATTCAAAAAGAGAAAAGCCAAAAGAGGGTCGCAAAAAATGCTCACATAAATAAACATATGTTTATAGTAAATTAAAGCTCTTAACTCCCTAAAATTACAAGGCAACTATGACTGTCCTAGCAACAAAAAAGCTACAAGTTTTATTTAAAAAATAATTTATAGGTTCCTATAAGCAGCATGAGCCAGGATTAGGACACAACCTTTGCGTGATCAGACAATCACTTTGGCTTGCCTCTGACAGTGTCAAGACTTTCATTTGAAGGTCACGTCAAAAATCCACATGGAGGTTGCAGTGGTTGGAGCTGTATGCATCCCAGAAAAAAATGTTCTTAAACTTAATCCACTCCTGTGGGTATGAACACACTGTAGTAGGACTTTCTGATGAGGTTACTCTAGTTAAGGAATAGCGCATAATCCTATTACTGGAGTCCTTTATAAGTAGAATAAAATTCAAACAGACAGAGAGAGAGGGAGAGAGAGAAAGCCACAGAGGCAAGAAGCTGAAATTCAGTGGAACCTGGAAGAGAATTGAGAGGCCGCCACGCGCACTGTCATATGACAGGGGCCCCAGGACCAAGGATCACCAGCAGCCAGGCCCAGTTTTTGGGAGAAAGTATCACATTGATTTGGACTTTTTTCCAGTCTCAAAACCAATGAACTAATAAATTCCCATTGTTTATGCCAATCCATGGCATGGTATTTGTTTGAGCAGCCTAATGAAACTATAACAAAGGCCTTTGAGAACCTGAGGTCTGGAGTTAAATGGTGTGCTGGTTTGAAACTGTTACGTACCCCAAAAGAGCCATGTCCTTTTAATCCTAACTCAGTATTGCAGGGTAAGACCTCCCTCTTGATTAGATTGTTTCCATGGAGATGTGACCCACCCAATTGTGGGCATGATCTTTTGATTAGATGGAGATGTGACCCTGCCATTCAAGGGGGTCTTAATTAGTTTACCAGAACCCTTAAAAGAGCCGACACAGAGAACAGATAGTTCATATGCTTGCATACAGACAGAAGAAGCTCAACAAGGACAGGAGGTCACTGGAACCAGGAGCTGAAGGCAATGAAACCCAGGAGCAAAGGGCCAGCAGATGTAGCCATGTGCTTTCCCATGTGACAGAGTAACTCTGGATGTTGCCTTTCCTCTGAGAAGATATCCTCTTACTGTTGTCTTAATTTGGACATTTCCATGCCTTAGAAGTATAACTCATAACTTACAAATTAATCCCATTATAAAAGCCAATCAAATTCTGGTATATTGCATTCTGGTAGCATTAGCAAACTAAAACAAATGGTCATTTTGGGCTTCTCTGTTGCTCTCGCATGACAGGCCTTTCAAAATAAATTAATGTTATATTCATCAATGTTAATTTATTATAAAATACACCATATGTTTATTCATATGCATCCCACTCTTTCTGGGACTTTTCATTCCACACTTGGGCCATAAAGGTGCCCATCTTGGTGATCATCTGAAATGCTGCCCTCCTTTCCCCCATGGCTTCTACCACCTCGCCCCAAAACCCCTTCATTTCCTCCTCCACTACCACTCTGCATAGGAATCAGTCTCAACCCCCCAGATACCATTTCACTGGTAGCCCTCTCTGCTTCCTCTACAGTGCTCCACAGATTCTGTTTCCTAAATGTTTCTTGAATCCAGTTCCATCTCTCTCCACCCCTCACTGGCCAGGCTAGTTTGGGTCATTCTCATCTCTCGCCCATGTAACTGCAACAGCCTGCAGGCCTCAGCTTCCCCCTCCAATCCCTTCTCCAACTGCAGCCAACTGACTTCTCAAGCATTTAGACTAGGTATAATCACATCACTTCCTGCAGAAGACTTTTCAGTGGATATCTATGGCCTCCAAGCTAAGGTCCTTCATGGGCAAGCTTGAAATGCCAGACCTCTCTGGGAACAGATCATTCCTACTTCCATTCCATCCTCACCTCCCTTTTTCTGGCTATATCTTACATATATTTTGATGTATCCTCCAATACAAATTTCCAGGCTTTTACCTTCAGAGCCTGATTCTGGAGGCTTAAAGAAGGGCCTTTTAACAAGCTCTCCAAATGATCCAAATGATTCTCTGCAGTTGATCCAAACACCATCCATTGAGAAGCAGTTCTTCAGGTCCAGAGTATGCAAAAGAGGAAGCTTATCCTCTGGGGATTCCTAAGATGACACCCCGGAGTGAGGAAGAACATGTCAGAACTTTATTTCAATTTTTTATCTCACCCTTAAATTTCTTTTTTGTGTGTACATTTTATAAGAAACTGCCAGACTATCTTCCAAAGTGGCTGTCCTATTTTGAATTCTCATTAGCAGAGAATGAGAATTCCTATTGTTTCACATCCTCACCAGCATTTGGTATTGTCAGTGTTTTGGATTTTAGCCATTCTAACAGGGGTATAGTGTATCACATTGTTGCTTTAAATTGCAATTCCTTAATGACATATGGTGTTGGGCAGCTTTTCATATGCTTATTTGTCATCTGTATATCTTCTTTGCTGAGGAGTCTACTCAGATCTTTTTTTATTGAGATGGGTGTTTTCTTTTAGTTGAGTTTTAAGAGCTCTTTGTATATTTTGTACACGAGTCCTTTGTCAGATATGTGTTTTGTAAATATTTTTTCTCTGGCTGTGACTTGTCTTTTCATTCTCCTAATGTGTGTACAATTTATAGACCTATCAGTAAGGAATTATTAACCCTACTATCATGGTCCGGTTCATGTGTCAATTTGGCCAAGTGGTGGTACCTGTTTGGTTGGGCAAGTGCTGGCCTGTCTTTTGCAATGAGGATGTTTTATATAATTAAATCATGATCATGTCAGCTGATTCCATTTGTAATCAGTGTCTTCTGCAATGAGTGATGCTTA
This sequence comes from Tamandua tetradactyla, assembly GCF_023851605.1. NCBI lineage: Eukaryota > Metazoa > Chordata > Mammalia > Pilosa > Myrmecophagidae > Tamandua > Tamandua tetradactyla. The sequence continues at coordinate 25,034,019 of NC_135333.1, forward strand.
ATCTAATCACTGGAAGCCTTTTAAGGAGGATTCAGGAGAGACAGACTCTTCCTGTTTTGGCTGGCGAGACTCTCTTGTGGAGTTCTTCCAGACCCTCCATCAGAATCATTGGCTTCACAGCCTGCCCTGTGAATTTTGGACTCTGTGTTTCCACAGTTACGTGAGACACTTTTATAAATTTTATATTTGCGAGTGTTTCCTGTTGATTCTGTTTCTCTAGAGAACCCTAACTAATACGCCCACTTATTCACCACTTCTAGGATCTACTGTTTGCAAAGTGACACAGTTTCTCCCACTGGAAGCTGAGTGACTCCTCTGCGCACCAACTCTGGGCCCAGCCATGTGATTTTTCTGGTTAAAGGAATGGGAACAGAACTGGCAATACACCAGTTCTGAGACTCTGGCTTAAGAAACATCAGGTATTTCTACTTGCCCTTTTGAACTTCTGCCACAAAAATATGTCCTGGCTGGCCAGCAGGTCCAAAGAGGACAAATACATGTTGAGAAGACCTGGACTCAAGAGGCACCTTAAAGCCACCCAGATAAGCCCAGCCAAGATTAGTGAACTCCCAGCCAATGTGAAGACACATGAGCAAAACAAATATTTACCAGCAGAGATGAATGAGAATTTGCAATCCTTTGTTACAGAAGTGGCTGCTAATAGTGATCAATAAATTTGGGGATGATGGTTTAGATTTCAGGCTCACTGAGGATATGACCTATGTTTCAACTCTATATCCACAGCACCTTGTAGACCTTCAGTAAATAACTGGATGAATAAATGAATGGATGATTGGAGGCTTTCTAATTCCTGAGAATTTTGAAGCCCTGATTGAAAAGATTGGTAAGTAACTTACTTTTCAGAACAACTGTAAGGGTTAGGAATTCTGGGGCTTCCTAAGTCATCTTTTCTCCAATCAGACTCAGAGCTTAGTGTCCAAGGTACCCCAAACCCTTGTAAATCCTGAAGTCAGAATACTCCCTATTGTCTCTAACGTAAAATCTCTGATTGGTCCAAGGGCTGACCTTGACATGGGCTCCTCTCTTTTCTTTGACTAGTTAGGTTCTCCATTAAACCAGCACCAAGAAATCTAACAAGTCCCCTCTTTGAATGTCAATCCTCTGGCGTCTTGGGACCTCTCCCCAAGGACTGGCCCCTGCTGACATCCTGTTAGATCTAGGAGAATCAACATCTTAACTCCTGGTCAAATACCTGAGACTCCCTGAGCTATGGTTGCTATGTCCTTGCTTCCTGGTTGAAAACCCAAGTATTGGCCGATTCCAGAAACAGGGCAGAGAAGGCTCTGCTCCTTTAATTCCTGCCAGAGAAAACCCAGCAAAACCTCTCTGTACCGATTTTATGGGAAAAAATAGTACATAAGGGAAAATCTGAGTCTTTGGATATATGAATGTGTCTTATTGTGTTATGCAAATGTCAATACTCCTGGAGAAGCATCTTTCTGGAGGCTCTTCTGCCCAGATCTCACTCTTTAGCAAAAGACCAGCAAACAGAACACGTGGATTATCTCTAAAGGAATTCAAGAAGCATGAGGTTTGGGTGTGCCACTGGGGCGTAGAGGAAACGTACGGTCTCACAGTTCTAGACTCTGCCAGAAGGCTATTTCTCCTGAAATCTTCAGGGTCCTAGTGGTTGCTTGTGGCATAACTCAATCTTTGGTTCCATCGCATGGCCCTCTTCTCTCTCCTGCCTCCTACAGACTGTGTCCAAATTTCATGCCCTTGTGAGGACACCAGTCACATTGGATTAAGACCCCCCAGTGTAGTTTTGCCTCATGGCTAATAACTTCTTCAAAGATCCTGTTTCCAAATAGGATTACATTCATGGGATGGGGGTTAGGACTTTTATCGTATCTTTGGAGGGGGGATACAAATCAATCCATAATATTCTCCCTTTCCTCCTTCTTGATTCTATACTTTTCATTCCTCTGTTGAATCAAAGCTTCTTTTTCAGGAACTGATTTTGAATCTGAAAGGGACTTGGGAGTTGATCCTATTTCTTACTCCACATAGGAACCCACTTTCATACAATTTCTAACTAATATAAAATCAATTTCTGTCATTTGCTGAGTGCCTAAGATGTACAGCTTTGCCATTTCCTTTAAAACAAATTTTAAAAAAGCCTTGAAGTGGTTAATTACTTACCCAAGATCAAATATCAGATCAGTGGAAGAAGCAGAATTCATAGCCACATATCCCACTGCCTAAGATCTGAAGCAGAATCTTAAGAGAAGATCTTGTTCAACTACCTCATTTTATGAATAAAGAGAAGTGAGTTTTATTTAACATCAGTGCATTTATCCTCATAACAATCTTTTGAGATATTTTTTGAGATATATGAGATAGAGTATATGAGATAATAAGTTATTATTAGCTTCATCTCCGTTTTATAGATGTGGAAAATGAGGGTAAGGGAAAATACATAACTTACCCAAGGCTGTGTATCTGGTAAAAGAATGGAGATGGGATTCAGACCCAAGCAGGTTGGGTTTTGGGTCCTGTTTCAATCAGTGCACTGTGTGGCCTCCCCAAGATGTAGATCAGATCAGAAGCAGATGGGACAGAAGCAGCAAGGGAAGCCACATCCCCGCTGCCTTATCTTCTCCAGGACTCTGACCCTAGTTTTAGTCAGCGCACACGGCAAATGGAAATCAGACTCCACATGGCGGAGGGAGCAGGCAACAGAATGGCCTCCAAATTTTCTCCAGATTTTCTTGCGTTTACCATAGCTCCTTCCTAATGGTAGTGGTGGTGGCAGTTGTGGTGGCTGGTAGCAGTGGTGGTGGCAGTGGAGGAAACTACCATCTATTTGCTGAGCCTCTGTTAGGAGCCAGAGACTGTGTGGATTGCCCAGAGATGATCCTTAATACTCACAAGAACCCCACCAAAGGCTATCACCCACATTTTATAGATGAGGAAATTGAAGTCCAGAAACTGTAGTTAATTTGCAGTGTAAATAATAATTACAGCTCTATCAAGCACTATTCAAAGCAGTGAGCACATATCCACTCATGCCATCCTTCCAACAGCCCCATGAGATAGGTGTGCCATTATTACCTCTACTTTACAGGTAAGAACCTGAGGCCCAATTACACTGCTGGTAAGAAATCCAGGCAACCTGGTCTTGCCATCATGCTCCTAGTATTCAACCTCAGGTCTGTCTGAGGCCAGGGCCTATGGATTGTCCATCATGCCATGGTATCTTGAGCCTCTGTGCACCAGGAGTCTGATTTCTTGGTGCCTTAGATTATACAGGGCTACTTAGAGCTCTCCACCCCCCATGCCCTGCTCACTCACACAACTGGTCCACATCCCAGTTCCTGCTACCTGGCCTGCCCTTGCCTATACCTTCCTCTTTTCTTCAGCTGGTTACTTCTGACTCAGCCTCACTCAGGCTTCCCTGGCTACGCCTCACCTACCCAATCTGGATGAAGTGAGCTTCTTTTTGTTCCTGGGGTGCCCTGTGCACACCCCATCCTGTGGGTCTGGGGAAACGTACCCATTCTGGCTTTGGGTGGGTTGTGATGGAGAGCAGCAGGCAGAGCTGGAAACTGGAGCCAAGGAGAGATATGTGCATTGCCAAGACCTGGAAAGTAGACGTGGTCATAGACTTCTGCTAGGTAAGAAGACACAAAGGGCCAAACAAGAAACCTCCTTCCTAGAGACAAAAGGATCCCATATCGGAAGGCTCACTCTGACATTCGACGGCTCTGATGAAGCAAAAAGGGACTGAAATGGGGGGAAATATGAGTCACCTGAACCCTGGAATGACACTATTAATAGCAGTGATGGAAAGGAGAGAGAAGAGAAGGAGAGAGAGAGAGAGAGGGAGGGAAGGAGAGAAGGAGAAAGGGAAGGAGGGAGGGTCAAGGGAGGAAGGGAGAAGTGGCAGAGAAAGGGACCGAGGGAAAGAGAGAAGGAGGGAAGGAGGGAGGAGAAAGAGAGAGGGTGGGAGAGGGAAAGAGGATGAAAGAGACAGGGAGGGAGGGAGAGAGAGTGAGGGAGGGGAAGGGAGTGAAGTAGGTGGGAGGGAGGGACCGCACATCCCTGCCGAGGACTGTGACTATTGCTGCCTCAATCACAGCCTTCAGTTGCCTGGGCCCCCTGCCTAAGCTTGGACAGGGTAGACAGCCAGACTGGCACTATTTCAGGTGGCCAGGTGCTGCCCTAATGAGGAATTTAGCAAGTTCATTCTGACAATCAGAGAAGGCATAGCTAATAGGCATCTTAACCTTATCATGTCCAAAATAGAACTGATTTCCTGCAATTTTCCCCACCCCAACTGCTCTTTTCCCATCTTCCCCATCTCAGTAAATAAACCCACTCAGTTGTTTAAGCTAGGAATGTGGAGATCTTCTACGGTTCCTGCCTTTCTGTCGCCTCCCACGCGTTTTATCTCCAAAACAGCTTGTGAATCCATCTACTGCTACCAAATCTGAATCCATCTATTTGTTCCAAATCTGTGGTTACCACTGTGTTCAGAGCCATCACCATTTCTCAACCTGGATGAACGTAGATGCGCCTCTGTGGTCTCAGCACTTCTCTGGGGCTGTCCTCAGACCTAGGATAACACTTTACGCAGCATCTGCTCCCTTCTGACCCTGCAAAGGTTCCCATTGCCCTTTGAACACAATTCAAACTCCTTTCACTGCCTGTACAGGTCTGGACCCTCTTCTCCTACATCCAAATTGGTCTTTCTCTTTCTCAAACAAGCCAACCACCTTCCTCTAGAGGAGCCCCCTCCTCCACTGCCCTCGAGCCTTCCTGTTTGCTGTTCCTTCTGCCTGGAACGACTTTTCTGTGCTCTTCCCAAGCTGTGTCCTGGCCATTCAGGTCCCATCTCCAAGGTTACTTCTGTTCAATGTTGTCCCAGTGCCCCAACCACAAGCTTCCTTCATGATCCTGCGGCATTTTCTTTACAGTAGTTCTGGCTCTGGAATGGCTTTATTTCTGGTGCCCCATGAACAGATGAGCTCCGTGATGGGCGAGACCTTGCTTGTCTTGCTCAGTCCTTGTCTCACATAAGATCAGCCACAGTGGGACTTGGGGTGCATCCTGTGGCCCCAGGAGTGCGTGGTTCTGCCCTAGCAGAAACGCAGGTCCTGGTGGGGATGGACCTGGAAGACCTGTAAGAGGGGCACCTGTGGAACAACACAGACCTGCTCCCACTGCCATGATGGGGAGACCAGGCACAGACAAGAAAGGGGCTCATCCAAGTTCACTCAGACAATTAGTGACAAGGCCAGGGCCAGGACACAGGTCTCCAGAGCCTGCAGCCAGTGTTTTTCATGCCTCCAAAATAATCACAATTACATTGTGAGAATCTCAAACTATCAGTTCACACTTGCTAGTCATTCATGCACCCTCTCTAGACAGGGAGCACTTTTCTCTTAAATAATAAAATAATAACAGCTGCCCAAGCTAACTGCTTTCTCAGGCCCTGAGCTAATTGCATGCATTATCTCATGAACCTTCACAAAACCATGTGAAGTAGGGATTATTGCTAATCCTGTTTACAGATGAGGAAGCTGAAGCTCAGGGGTTCAGCAACTTGTATGTACCTGGTAAGTGATAAAACCAACTCTCCCACTTCAGCCTACTCTATCTCCAGATGCAGCCCTTCACCACTGTGGAACTGCAGGCCCCTGTGTTTAGGATATGCCATGCCTACTGCCTCTCCTCTTCTAGTGTCTCCTGGCTGTATCACGATGGTAGTCTTCGTAGCCTGGTGCCTACTAGGCAGCATGTCCTGGCAGTCTCTGCAGTCCCCTTCACCTTGCAGAGCCTGAGACTGGGCACTGGCTCAGAAAGTTCTGGGAACAGCAGGCTCAGCTGCAACCAAGGGATACTCTCTTGGCTTTTAGGCTGGGGAAGCTGGCAGCTTCCCTGCTGAAGCAAAGGAGCAGGGGTGGATAAGGCTGGCATGCATGTATTTGCTAAAGAGGTGAGGCACAGCCACCACTGGCTTGCTGTGTGCCCCTAACAGTAAAGATGATGACTGATGATGGTGATGATGGTGATGATGATAACAGCTGACATTTATAGAATGCTTCCCATGTGCTTGATACTGTTTTAAGCCCTATCAATGTATTGCATTTTAACAAAATCTTTTATATTACCCCCACTTTACATACAGAAAAAAAACTGGAAAACGGAAAAGTAGAGTAACTTGCTTAGTTACCATTCAGTGGTGGAATCAGGAATTGGCCCAGATGGTTTGGTCCCAGAGGCGGAACTTTTCACCCACCCTCTCTCTGCACCCTCCTCACCTCCACACTCCCTTGCCTTGGCATCTCAGCACTCCCTCACTTCCATACCCTCAGTACCCCTCACTTCTGTGCCTTCAGCACCCCTCATCTCCATACTCTCCTCATCCTCCTCACTTCCACATGCTCAGCAACTGTTACCTCCATACCATTTGCATCCCTTCACCTCTGCACCCTCAGCACCTCACCTCTGCACCCTCAGCACCCCTCACCTCCATACCCTCTCAGCACCCCCTCACTTCTGCATCCTCAGCACCCCTCACCTCCACACCCTCTCAGCACCCCCTCACTTCTGCACCATGTGCATTCCCTCTCCTCCGCAATCTCAGTAGCTTCTCACCTCCACACTCTGTACCCTTTTCACCTCTGCACCCTTAGCACCCCCTCACTTCTTCACGCTCAGTTCCCCACACCTCCTCACTATCAGTACCCCCTCACTTCCACACCTTCAGCAGCCCCTCATATCAAAACTCTGTACCCTCATCATCTCCACACCACCCTCACTCTCCTCCTCTCCACACTATTTGTAGCTCTCTAGGCAATTCATTCAATCTCCCCCTGTTCTTTGCAGTTAAGATGAGAAGTTCAGACCTGAAGAACTATTTGCCACTCACCTTTAAGGGCAAAACCAGACCCATAAAGGTAGTTTATTTCTCTGCCTTCCTTTACTCTGATTTCTAACAATACTTGTCAGACTCTATTAATAATGATAGCATTTTTTTTGCAGTCTTGCAAAATGCCTGGCACTGGGTTAAGCTCTTTTCCTGCACTATCTCCTGTACTCCTAGCAATCCCATGAAGAAGGTTCTATTATTCTTATTTTAGAGCTGATGTACTGGAGCCTCAGAGAGGTTAAGTAACTTGCCCAAGTAACCCAGGTAGGAAACAGCTGACTCTAACCATGCTGGTCTGACACCACAGTGTAGGTCCTTAACCACAGGTAATGATTGGCTTACCTGTTTCTCCTTTCCCTCTTCCCACTGCAACTGAGCTCCCAGAGGGCAGGAAAGGGGTTGCCTGTGTCGCTGTACCCTCAGTCACAGCAAGGCCTGAGAAAATGCTTGATGGATTGATACCAATTTAATAAATGAATGAGTAGATATAAGGAAGGAAGAAAGGAAGAAGGGACGAAAACAAAAGAGGATAAGAGAAAAAGAAAGAAGAAAATTAGGAAAGTAAGAAGGAAAAGAATGGAGAGAGTGAACAAAATAATTAAATTGAATAAAGAAAAAAGAATGAGCAAAAGAAACAATAAAAATGAACGGTTTGAGGGTGCACAGGTAGTTCAGTGGTTAGAATGCCCACCTTCCACGCAGGAGACCCAGGTTCGATTCCTGGACCATGCATCCCCCTTCCCAAAAAAAGAACAGTTTGAAAGAATACAGAACAATTTCAGCTCGCTCCCCTCCTGGGCAGTGGCCTGCTGCCTCCACAGTGTTCCCATCAAAGGCTGCTCCATGAGCTCAGGACAGGGCTGGGCTTTACTTAAGCAGCAGTTACGTGCCTTTAGGCCAAGCACCATGATACCTAGAGTTGATGACATGTGACACGCACAGAGGATTATCAGAGGGAAGCTGCATTTTTATATCCCTGCAGTGGAAGGACTTTTGCATTTCCCTGAAAGATACCCAACTGTGTTGGTTCCTCCCAGAGTGCTTTCCCCTGCAAATGAGGAAGGGATTTTTCACAGCCTAGCAAGGAGATCCCACTGCTGCAGCTGCCTCCTCCAGCCTCTGCAGAAAATAGCTGTTTCTGCTGCACTCACTGGTCAAACTGCTAAAGAAAGGCTGGATTTGCCTTTGAACCTGCCAAGGTGCCCTTTTACCTCCACTTATTGTTATTATTACTTAAATCACAGAAAGCTCTACTCACACCTTTTCCCAAAGGGTCTGGACTTGCCAGAATCTGTCTCACGTACAAGGAAACCGAGCTTTGGGGGCTTTTGAGATCTTCTAGGCCCACCTTGACCTTCTGAGGCCACAGAACATGGCATCGGGCCCACAGGTCTCCCTGCCCTCAGCCTGGCCCTGCACCTTTCCTTATTAGAGGGGCAGCCAGAAGCGGACGGAGGAACTCAGGAGCTCCGTGACCTGAAAACAGGCAGACAGACTGCTGACGTATTTATCACACAGAAAAGTTAAGTCAGGAATGCTGACAAGGAGTCTGTTCTCCCCCGCCCCCCCCCCCCCCCCAAACTGTGCTAGGGTTAGCTGAGGCATTGCCCCCTGAATCACTGGAGAGAGGAATGCTGAGCTGCAGGGGAAAGCCCTGAGCTGCCTCCCCACCCCAGGGCCCCGGGATTGTTCTGCAGAACCTACAGCTGCAGAGCAGAGTCCTGGCCAGGAGATCCTGCCTGGGAGCCTCCAGGCTTCGCTTCACAGGGTCCCTTCTCCATAAAACGACTGTGACTGCCCTTCAGAAGTGTCATCATCATTCCCATGCGCCATGAAGGAGCACTCACTGTGGCAGGCTCTGCCTAAGCATGTACTGAGCCTCTCAGCAATCCTGGGAGATGAACACCTTATCAACCCCATTTCCTGAGTAAGGAGATTGATACTAAAGAGGTGAGATAATGCATTCAAGGTCACACAGCCAGTATGGGGTGGAGCCGGAATTCAAATTTAGGCTCACCTAACTCCAAAGCCCATGCTCAAAGTTACTAGATCATGAGCCTCTCAGTAGATGTTTTAGCCTCTATACCTGCATATTTATCGTAACATTCCTAGGCCTCTTTTAGCACCTTATTGAAATGTCACTGCAACCCTCTCCCAATGCTCCTTCTCCCCTCCCCTACTTTAGTTTTCTCTGAAATACCCATTACCATCTAACATATTATATATTTTACATTTAGAGTTTATTGCTTTTGTGCACCCCCTAACCCACCCCCAATTTGAATGTGACCCAAATGAGGATAGCGATCTTTAATTTTTTTTCACTGTCATACTGCCAGCACCGACAGAGCAGGCTGGCACATAGTAGGCTCTCAGGAAGATACTTGTGAATCGAAGAACCGAGTGAACCCATCTCTTGCATTGTCAACGTTTCTCAGATGTCCCCAGGTTATAAACTTCTCTAGGACAGGGATCATATAAAATCCACCTCCATATAGCCCCATAACGACAAAAAAAAGGCATTTATTTGGGTGTGTGGATGAACAGAAGGAACACTGTGCTCCTCCCTTAATCTCTTTCAATCCCCTACTCAGACACGCAGCATTTCTTGCACTGAAACAACCTCATTACCGCTCTCCCAACATCCGATTTTGTTCCCTTCAAATCCATTTCCCTATCATAGACCACAAAAGACATTGTTTTAAAAACACAGTTCTGACCAAGACACTCCCCTGCTTAAATACCGCAGCTGCTCTGGGAGGTCCCAGCTATTCTGCAGCACCGGACACCCTTCCGACCCATCTTTGCTTCCTCTCCAGCTACATGTCTCACCATGGCACTCTTCATGAATGCTCCACCAACACTGAGCCGCCGACCCTTGTACATGCTGTTCCTGCATCCTGCAATGCCATTCTCTTTAATTCTCTTCTAAATTCTTTTAATTCTCTTTAAGCCCCTTTCCACCCCATTAGACTAATGAACTCCATCCATTTTTTCAAAACTCAGTTCAGGATTGCCTTGTTCAAGAAACCTCCCCAGAATGCCTTCTTTCTCTTTGCCAAAGAAATGTTCAGAACTGCCGTTGCCCTATCACCACACTGCTTAGGCACTGTCTGGAGGAAAATGCAGCTATCCAACACAGTAAAAGTAAAAGGACCCCGGGTCTGACACCTCCGCCTGAACCTTTTATACCAGAGAAAAGCCCTTTAGTCATTGCTTATTGATTCTTCCTTAGGAGACAATGCGAATATCATTGGTCATTTGCCTTCCCTGATTTTGTCTAAACAGAACAGGAAGAATTTTGCCAGAGGAAAGTACGCTGGCTGCTTGAATCAGTGGTAAGTGGGGGCAAGACAGAGAGAAGAACTCTAAAAACAGGAATCTGGGGCCATTTACTATAAAGGCAAACAGCCTCACGTGTAACTACAACCCTTGAGGGCATCTGGGTATGATGGTACTTTATGTTGCTCTTTCAAACCTCACAAAAGACATAGTATATTGTTAATAACTAGGAAAGAATGAGTAGCAGTAGAAAGTTTAAAAGGTGAAAATCAAAAAAGGAAAATCTGTTTAACCCAAAACTTTACTGTTAAAATATCCCCTACATGAAATAATGCCAAAAATATCACACAAAACAGTGACTGGCCTGTAGTAAGCGTGTGTATGGGTGCCAGCTGCTGCTACTGCTATTTCTCCTCCTTCCGGAAGATGCCAGGAGATGCTCTGCGGAGTTAGTGTAGCATAGTGGCTCAAGGCGCAGGCTCTGCAGTAAAAATCACGTAGTTTGACATCCCAGCTTTTTTATTCATAGCTCTGTGACCTTGGGTTGATCATTAACATCCATTTGCTCATCATGAAATATGAATACTAATTCCAGCTCATCCATAGGGTTGCTGTGAGAATTTAATGAGCTAATCGACGTCAGGTGCTTTAAACTATACGGCACAGAGTGAGTGTGGAATAAACTACATGTTATGTCACAGGAAGGTGTGTTTCTGGCATCCTCGGAGAGTAAGCGGATGATATGGGAGGAGGAGAGTCTGGAAGCTTCAAAATCCAAAGTGGCACTGGATGCAGGACACCCCTCTACAAACATCTGCACATGCCGCCCCCAGCCAGCTCAGTCCACTGTTGGTCCAGTCAGAGGTAAGAAGCCCAGTCCCAATCCATGGTTTTGAGGTCCAGCCCAGGTCAGGAGTCAGCCCCACACCCCAAATCCTGGCTACCCTAGGGCAGAGGCAGCCTCTTCTATTTCTGGAGGTTACCAGCTCCCGTCTGACAACTTGCCCCCTCTGTGTGTGCAGCAGCAGCAGCTTCCCTTAAAGGTGCTTCATCATAGGAGACTTTGAAAGCTCACCAGCAGCTCTGTACACATCTCACTATGGCAAGGCCCTCATGCTAGTAACGAGGGGAGCTGATGAATTGTTTTAATCACTTTAAAGTCATTAAGCACATGAAGTCATGTGACTCCCACCCCACTAAAACAGGCATGCACACTTTGGCCAACAATCATCATCATCCAAAATACACTTATTTTAGGCTCGAACTGTACTTTATCATTCTTTTGACTCTTTGCTTCTGCTTTTCTTTCTGCCTGGCAGCCCTTTCTCTAACTTTCTCCAAGACAGAATTACTGCTAAACTCTGAAATCCCATCCCAAACCTCACCTCTTCTGTGAATTCTTCCCAGAGTCCCCAAGGATTGCTCATAGTTTGGTCCACTTGCATAGAATGATTTGTGGAACTTGCTAATTTCAGACCTCTGACTTCTGGGGTTGGGGCCCTACAGGCTGCAATTTTAACAATTCCCCCAGCTGATTCTAATGCACACTAATATTTGAGAGCAGCTATTATGATCTGAAGAGCTATATTTGCAAATCTTAGACTGATTTCTCTCTCACCTGCGCTTCCCTAATATTTCCCACATGACCTCTGAGAGCGCACTTGGTCGTATTCCAGGGGAACGGCTCACAGTAAATCTCCCCCCCAACAGACTGTGGGACCATGTCTCATTACATTTAATAAGACAGAGACCATGTCTTATTGTCTTTAATTTCTCAGCCTCTCCAGCCGTATTGTCTTCACACAGTTTCTCAGTTTGGGAGTCATCCTTGACTCTTCTTTTCCCTCATCTTCAGCATCTGATCCATTACCAGGTCCAGGTGTCTAATTTCAAAGGATCTTTTGATTTTTGACCATTTCTCACCTTTTCCACCCCAACGACCTTAGTTCAGACTACCAGCATCTCCCTTATGTACTATTGCAATTGCCTGTCACTGATCCTTCTACTTCTACCTTTGCCCCCTATACTTTTGCCACACAACATTTAGAACTATTCTTTTAAAACACGTTAAATATTTGGAAATCACTCATTCTCAAAGGACTGGTATCCAGAAGATACATAAGAACAATCAAAACTCAACAGTAAGAAAAACTAAAACAAATAAAATGCATAAAAGACTCAAAAAGATGCTTCACCAAAGAGGATACAAGGATGACAAATGTGCACATGAAAAAACATTCAGCATCATTAGCTATTAGGGAAAGGCAAATTAAAACCATAGTGAGGAGGATACAATGGTGGCTCAGTGGCAGAATTCTTGCCTGCCATGCCAGAGACCCAGGTTTGATTCCCAGGGCCTGCCCATGCAAAAAAAAAAAAAAAAAAAAAAAAAAAAAAAAAAAAAAAATATATATATATATATATATATATATATATATATATATATATATATCATACTGAGAGACCACTACACTATTATAATGACTAAAATTTAAAATGCCAACAACACCAGATGCTGACAAGGATACATAGCAATTGGAACTCTCATGTATTGTTAGAGGAAATGCAAAATGCATGCATTTTGCTACTCTTGAAAATAGCTTGGCCATTTCTTATAGTGTTAAGTATAAGCTTATCATATACCCCAATAATCCAACTCCTAGACTACCCTAGGAATTGGATTTTACCCTAGAGAAATGAAAACGTATGTTTATACAATAACCTGAACAGAAATGTGTATAGTAGTTCTACTCATAATAATCAAAAACTGGAAACAAACCACGTGTTCTTTAAAGGGGGACTTTACAGACGAACTGTGGCATGCCAGCCAGTATTAAAAAGGAATGAACTATTGATGCACACAGAAATGTGGATGAATCTTGAAGATGTTATGCTGAAAGAAGCAAATCTCAGAAGGTTACATACTGTATGATTCCATTTGTATGGCATTCTAAAAAAGACAAAGCTATAAGAATGAAGAATAGAGCTGTGGTTGGCAAATGTTAGAGTGGGAAGGTTGGGACTATAAAGGGATAGCAGGAGGGATATTTTGGGTGATGGAACCGTTCTGTACCCTGACTGTGGTGATGGTTATGTAAATCTGTATGTGTTTTAAAAGCCATAGGGCTGTATACCAAAACAAAATCAATTTACTGTGTGATAATTTAAAAAGTAAAATCCATTAAAACCCAAAGTCAAATCATGCAACCTCCTTGCTCAAAACCTCCAACTTAGAATAGAATCCAAACTTCTCTCAATAGCCCACGGGGCCCCACTGCACCAGACTTCAGGTACCTTTCTAGTCACATCTCCTCCAGCCCTCCCTTTCCATGCCTCTCTAGCCACCTCGAGGCACACTTGCAGTTCCCTCTGCCTGGAACTCTTCTCCACAGATATTTCCAGAAGACAGTTCCAAAGTTCATTCATGTCTCTTCTCAAACATCAGCTCCTCAGAGAGAACTTGTCTAACCAACTTTTCTGTATGGCATCCCAGTCATGCCCTTATGCTGCTTCATTTCTCTTTTTGGCACTGACACCATATAATATATTTGTTTTATGGTGATTTTCCATCTCCTCCCCCAGGAATACAAGATCCATGAGGGTAGGATCTTATACTGTACTATTCACTGCTTTCTGATAGAATGCAGGCAAGCACAAGACAAGAACTCCATAAATATGTGTCGAATGGATAAGTGAGTAAACCCAAGAGATGAACATTCAATGATGAAACCCTGTCACTTTGAACTTGGAGCCATACTTTGTTTTAAAGTTTGGGTTTATTTTGGTAGCATCCCTCAAATCACATACCCCATTTGGCCCCAGAGTAATGCAGATATAGCTCAGAATATTTAATTCAGCTGTGGGTGCTTTAATAATGAATTATGTTCAATATTCATCTAAGTGCAGTTAGAAGGGAAAGGGCTTCAAGCACAAGGCAATCTCAGAGCAAGGCCACAGGAGGTTTCCTGAGAATTTGTAGGAAGGTATCCAGAAGTACTACAATTGTGGGCAAAGAAGTTTGAGGTGCGATTGAAAAAACAAAAACCCTCTCTGCAACACCTTTCCAAAGACTATGTATGAATTAGTATTTATAAAAACACCAACTCTAATGTTCCAGGTACACTCTAAAGGCTCTCACTGGATCCTCCCATCTATCTCTTAAGATCGGTTCTATTGGTTCCATTTTGGCAAGTGAGTAAACCAAACACAGAGACATTAAGTAACACCATCTTTTTTCCATTTTGGATTTGAAAAATATTATTCCAGGCTATAAAGCATGAGCGCTGCCCAGAGGAGCCAAACAGCAAAACCAACCTCAAATAGGAAATGCCAATCTGGGTAGAGATTGCTGGATTCTTCTTTAAAACTTTCAAGGACCAGCATGGAAGGTCTGAGAAACTAAGATGTCATTTACATTCAGTAAAGTATTGTACTGAGCACCTGCTGTACTGTACCAGTACAGTACTGAGCACTTACTCTGCCAGTCAGAGGTAGGGGTTTCCATATATTATCCTACTTAATTTTCAATTCCATTAACACATCTATTAACATGTTTTTTAATTATTTATTTTATTGATATATGTTATATATTCACACACCATGCAATCCTCCTAAGTGTACTACCAATGGTTTAAAATATCATCATATAACTGTGCATTTATCATCACAATTGACTTTTTTCTTTCTTTTTTGTAAAAATAACATATACACAAAAAAAGCAATAAATTTCAAAGCACATCGCAACAATTACTTGCAGAACAGATTTCAGAATTTGCTATGGGTTACAATTCCACAATTTTAGGTTTTTACTTCTAGCTGCTCTAATATACCAGAGACTAAAAGAAGTATCAAAATAATCTTTCAGAAATCGTACTCATTTGTTAAGCTCAACCTTCTCTATACAACTCCAACATCACCTTTGATCTTTTGTCTACCCTTTTAGGGTATTTGGGATAGACCCGTTCTAACATTTTCATGTTGGAAGGGGCTGTTGATAATACAGGATGGAGGGATGGAACTAGCTGGTGCTCTGGAGAGGCTGGCCCCTCTGCATTTCAGGACTTATCTGGTCCAGGGACCCATCTGGAGGTTGTAGGTTTCTGGAAAGTTACCCTTGTGCATGGAACCTCTGTAGAATCTTATACAACACCCTAGGTTATTAACATGTTTTAAGGTGTTAGATGTTATTTACCCAAACCAAATAGCATAAATCCTGCAAGCATGCGAGAACGTATGAGAATTCCTTACCACCATCACTCCATTTCAGCTAGAAATTTAACAAAAATGGTATGAAGACCTAGACAACTCCATAGACTTTCTTTTTGCTCCTCCTTTTTAGTCTAGTTCGCTGCTCTGTAAACTACTTAGAGTAATTACTATTCAGGAATGTATACACAAAAGCTAAGTATAATACAATTTTTTAGTGATTAAAATATTTTCACCCCATACTATGGCTTTGGAACTTAAAGAATGCATAAGATGCGGCTCTGCTGTACCTCAGGCTTTCTCTTGTTTACTCCTTTATACATGATCAGAAATCTTAGATATAGAAGGGAAATTGGAAGTTACCGAGTGTGCTGGTTTGAAAGGAAGCATGCTCCCTAAGAAAAGCCATGTTTTAATATAAATCCCATTTCAGAAAGGTAGAATAATCTCTATTCAATACTGTATGTTTGAAACTGTAATGAGATCATCTCCCTGGTTGATGTGATTTAGTCAAGAATGGTTGTTAAACTGGATTAGGGGATGACATGTCTCCACCCATTTGAGTGGGTCTTGATTAGTTTCTGAAGTCCTATAAAAGAGGAAACATTTTGGAGAATGAGAGATTCAGAGAGAGCAGAGAATGCTGCAGCACCACGAAGCAGAGAGTCCACGAGCCAGTGACCTTTGGAGATGAAGAAGGAAAATGCCTCCTGGGGAGCTTCATGAAACCAGAAGCCAGGAGAGAAAGCTAGCAGATGATGCTGTGTTCACCATGTGCCCTTCCAGCTGAGAGAGAAACCCTGAACTTCATCAGCCTTCTTGAACCAAGGTATCTTTCCCTGGATGCCTTTGATTGGACATTTGTATAGACTTGTTTTAATTGGGACATTTTCTCAGCCTTAGAACTGTAAACTAGCAACTCATTAAATTCCCCTTGTTAAAAGCCATTCCGTTTCTGGTATATTGCATTCCAGCAGCTAGCAAACTAGAACATTGAGTTTCACTCCTTTCTAGGGCAGATATCCCTTGGGCTTGCCATGGACTTCCGGTGACAAGGGTGTGGAAGGTGGATTTTCCCCCAATGCACAGTTTCCACCATCAGCATACTCTTCCTCTATTTATCTGCCATCTGCCCCTTCCAACTTCCACCTGTGGCTGCTTGCTTTGCCCTCCATCTATGCAGAACAATTACACCCCCTCTACCCTAGGATAATAATTCGATTATTGGAAGTTTACTATCAGTGATACGTCCTTAATATTACAGTGATGAAGAAAAGAGTTCACATTAGGATGTTGACACCTCATCCCATTAGGTAGCTCTCCCAATTAATTCAATTCATTATTTGGGAGCTGCACAGTGAAAACAGGCAGCTTAATTGAGAAGACGGAGGACAAGGATCACACATCATATGGCAAGAATTCTAATAGTAGTATAAATTAGGGGCCAGCCACACATAGAAGGAAAGGCTTAGGGCCTCAGCCTTTGGGAAAGACAGCTCATCTGTGAGTTAGACCCCTCATGAAACTCAGCTTGCATCCTGAAAGCCCATCAAGGTAATTGACCAAATATCATACTCTGCTTGTTTATAGCTCTCCATGTCTTAGACACCAGCCACGGTGCCAAGCACATAGCAGGTGTTTGGTGAGACTTACTCCAATTCTATATCATTGCAGAGAGGACTGGAGGTGAGAATGACTAAATTTAAATTATCCCAAAATGTGCAAATGAAGGTTTTTGTCTCTTCTTTTTTCCTCAGCTAATTAATAACAAAGTAACTTCAAAAGCTTAAGACAGGGAGCCTTGGTTTCCATCCCCTGCCACCTATGGATTCACTGAGTGACACAGAGCAAGTCATCTATCTTCTCTCAACTGCAATTTTCTCAGCCATGAAATTGAGAGCACCAGACCGAATGACTGTACTGTCTCTTTCAGTCTCTAATCTTTTTTTAAATGTATTTATTAATTAAAAAAATAAAGAAACAAAATAAAACAACATACATAATCAGTAATTCACAATATCATCACTTAGTTGCATATTCATCATTTCTTAGAACATTTGCATTGATTTAGAAAAAGAAATAAAACGATAACAGAAAAAAAAAGATTATACATACCGTATCCCTTACCCCTCACTTTCATTTATCACTAGCATTTAAACTAAATTTATTTTAGCATTTCTTCCCCCTATTATTTATTTTTATTCCATATGTTCTACTCCTTTGTTGACAAGGGAGATAAAAAGAGCATCAGACACAAGGTTTTCACAATCACACAGTCATATTGTGACAGCTGTATCATTATTCAATCATCCTCAAGAAACATGGCTACTGGAACACAGCTCTACATTTTCAGGCAGTTCCCTCCAGCCTCTCCATTACATCTTGAATAACAAGATGATATCTACTTGATGCATAAGAATAACCTCCAGGATAACCTCTTGACTCTGTTCGGAATCTCCCAGCCATTGACACTTTGTCTCATTTCCCTCTTCCTCTTTTTGGTCGAGAAGGTTTTCTCAATCCCTTGATGCTAACTCTCAGCTCATTCTAGGGTTTTTCTCAATTCCTTGATGTTGAGTCTCCGTTCATTCCAAGATCTCTGTCCCATGTTGCCAGGAAGGTCCACACCCCTGGGAGTCATGTCCCACATAGAGAGGGGTAGGGTGGTGAGACTGCTCGTTGTGTTGGCTGGGAGAGGGGCCACATCTGAGCAACAAAAGAGGCTCTCTTGGGGGTGACTCTTAGGCCTTAATTTTAAGTAGACTTGACCTGTCCTTTGCAGGGTTAAGTTTCATATGAACAAACCCCAAGACTCTGTTCATATGGGGGCTCTGCCTATAGCTTTGGTTGTCCACACTGCTTGTGAGAATAAAAATATGGAATGCTTCACAAATTTGCGTGTCATCCTTGCACAGGGGCCATGGTAATCTTCTCTGTATCGTTCCAATTTTAGTATATGTGCTGCCGAAGCGAGCACAGTCTCTAATCTTATATAGTCCCAGACAATAAACTGGGAAAAAAACTCTATCTTAAATTGAGGGGTGCGAAATCTGGGACAACTAAGAGCATGGGGAAGGAAGGAACAGACAAAGATTCCGCTTCCAGGCCCTTAATTAACCAGCCATGTGCCACTGTCACCTGCCCATTTATTAGCTGTATGATCAAGGGCAAGAAACTCAATCTCCCCCAGCCTTGATTTTTACATCTCTGGAGTGGAGTTAACTCTACCCACTCCCAGGGCTGTTGGGAGAGCTAAATGACTTAAATACATATAAAACACCCAGTAAGCAGAGGATGCATACTGCAGGTCCCTTTATGGAAATATTCTTTACCACTTAATCAACAGACTCAAAGATTCCGAAGATTTATCATAATCAAAAGCATAGATGGCCAGATCTAGAAGGTCTCTAAAATCCAATCAGCCCAACTTCCAAATTTCCTCTGTGGTTTTTCAGGACTCAGAGAGGCACAGTGACATTCTGTGTGCTGTCACTCAGGAAGGACCTACATGCTTTTCCAGGGCAAAGCCTGAGCTAGAATACAGGATTGCAGATACCAAGGGCCACACAGGTCCTTGCTTCCTAAAGAAATTGGGAAACTTCCATTTATAAGCAAAGTCTGAAAAATGAAAAGAACAGAGCTTTCTATTTTTGCATTATTTCTGGAAAATTGCAGAGGGGAGAAGTGATATCTGTGAAATGGAAGATTTTCTTAAATTATCATTTGGTCAGAGTTTCTTGCTTGCATCATTTCACAGTTAATCTACTCCTCTCCTATTCCCCTCTTTTAAATTTACACCTTAGGAAAGACATGCTTACATTAAAGACCCTCTCTGGATAAGGTGAGCAGTTTTAGGCTGGGGCAACACTCCACGCCCAGTAAACACAAATAAGAAAACTGTCACAATGGGACCACTCATAATACAAATGGAGTTTCCCCTTTTTACCTCCCCTTTCCAAGAGCTTCAGCCTGAGACAATTAAGGAAAGTACTTAAATTCATTAAGGTAGACTCAAGGACCAAAGGGTCCCCAAAAAGTCATGGTTCAACTCCCCAAGACCATTCAGTAGTTTCTGGAGAAATGTCAGCCCAGATCTATCAAGGGCCACTTGGCTGACCTGGGACACTGAAGAAGGAGCCCAGTAAAAATAAAGAGGGGACCTGGACCTTCGTTGGCTTTAGGGATATGTCACTAACCTGCCTTGCTCCTCTCCTGCCCCAGATTTCTAGGAAAAGGAGTATTTATCTTCAGGATGCATTTGGCAGGAAGCTATACCAAGAACGAGCATGTTTATAGCTCCTGGTAAGCACACTCCCCAGCCACCATCACCCAGAATTTGGAGGGCCCTGGTCTAAGCCTCACATCATACACTTGAGCAAACAGACACAGAGAGGGAGACGTCTTGCCCTAGATCACACTTCCTGCCAGTGGCAGAGGTGCGGTTGACCTATGTTTGACCCTCATTCTACAGTTGTTTCCTCCCATTGCCCCAAGGACCATCTCTGCCAGGCCCACCCTTCTTGAAAAACCTTGGGCTCACCTCTTGGTTCTGAGGATTCCACCAGGTTGAACGCTTGGACGCAGAAGGCAGGTTAGCAATTCATCCAGGGGAACCAGAGCAGTTGGGGCTGTGACAGTCCTTGGTGGCATGGGAGACTGCAGCACAGAACTTTGAAACGGCTCTCTCTTCCCTAAAGCATCCTCCTCCTCCACCTCCGTAGTACTACAAAGGACATGTGTTCTGCTTGGGAGGAGGTAAGGAGGCGAGCACAGTGAGAGGAAGGTGCAGCTGTTTATTGGAAAGAAAAGAGCAACAATCTGCAGGGCCCTGCTATACACTCACACCTGGCATAGGGAAAATGGGGGGAAAAAAGCCATAGAAAGCGCTCTCTGCTGTCACAGAATTATTAAGCCTTGGGCTCCAGCTCCGCTGCTCAAACAGCTGAAGGGAGAGAAACAATACACTTAACCAATAGAGTGCCAGGCAAAGACATTACATCATCGCTTAGCGCAGTCATTGGCTAATGATTCCTAGAAGGCAAAATTCAGCTTGTAGGTGCTTAACCCTTCATCCTCATCACAGCAAAGACTCAAGCATCTGGTCTAAGCCACTGGTTCCTGAAGCTTGCTTTTGTCAGAATCATCTGTGGTGTTTCTTAAACGTGTAGGCTCCTATGCTCCATATCTCAAGCTGCTTAAACCAGAACATTCAGAGGGAAATGTGTTGGGTGTGGGGTTCACTCAGAAACTCTTCCTCTCCAGGAGAGAAATGAGATAACATTTTTTCACTGAACATTTACTCTGCCCTTATCTCTTTACTACATCATCGCATGTATTTCCTACGCTGAGCAGTGGACATTACTGGACCCATCTCACAGATATAAAAATTAAGGCTCAAAGACAGTAAGATACATGCTCAAGAGATGGAGCATGGTTTTGAAAGCCAGGCTGTTTGCATCCTACCTTGTTAGCCCTCTGAAGCTCCGACTTGAAATCAGATCAAGCCATTTGTCTATTTACTATTTCCAGGGATTTTAGGAAACATGGTTGGAAAATGCCAGTAACCCATGAGGAACTGGGAAATAAAGAGAACAGTGAGTTCCTAGAGCAGGATTCATGAATCTCTTTAGAGAAACATTCCTTTCTCAGGTTCATTCCTTCTACTTCTGCTGCAAGTCTGAGCTTGACTGTTACTTCTCTAGGAAGTCTCTCCCCACACCAATACCTGGGAGAGGGGCCCCTGTTCTGGCCTCCGAAGGTCTCCTAAATCAGTGGGCTGCAGTCAGTTGTTGAGTCAACTTCATGAGATTAGAGCCATATCTACCTAATCCATCAATACATGCATAACACTGCATCTGCCACAGATGAGCAGTCATTGCAATGGTAGAAGGAAAAGAGGAAAGAGGGAGGGAGAGAGAGGGGAAGAGTCTTTGATGGAGTTCTAAATGGCACCTTGATGAAGTGAGAGAGGTAAGGGACTGGAAACCAAGAGATTCTCATGAACAAATTGTCTGACCATGGGCAAGTCATTTCTTTGGGCCTTTGTTTCCTCATCTGAAAATGAGGACAGCAGCACCTACGTTATAAGGTTGTTATGAGGCTCAAATTAAAGAATGGTCCAGGCTTTTATTTGCTTCTCCATATTCTCTTTCCCTGGATCTCATCCATTTTGTTAGCTGACATCTAAATGCTAACAGCTCCCATATTTATATCTCCAGTCCAGACATCTGCTCCAGACTCTAGATTCATATCCAAGGGCTCTTTCCTTATGAGTGTCTGACACTCATAAGGAAAATACTACAAAGAAAGTATTCAAATTCCAACCCCCAACTACAACCTGCTCCTCATCTAGTCTCCTCCATCTTGGGAGTGGTGATTCCATCCACCCAATCTTAAACCATAAGACTGGGGTCATCCTTGACACCACATTTAACCTTTTTTTTTTTTTGCATGGGCAGGCACAGGGAATCGAACCCAGGTCTCCGGCATGGCAGGCAAGAATTCTGCCACTTAGCCACCATCACACAGCCCCACACTTAGCTCTTGATATAAGATTCCATTTTTCTTCTCTGTTATCTACTTTCACCTGGCAACTGATGGGGTCCTTTTAAAAACAGAACCAGATCATCCATTCATTAAATCAATATTTATTGAGCACCCCACTTCATGGAGCCTGCCTTCTATAGGCAAGACAGACAACTAAAAGACAAACAAAATATAAAATGATTTCAGGAAATTCCTATATTTAAAATCCTTCAATGACTTCTCATTGCAGTTTGAATAAAATCCCAGCTCTGCTGGCCTCCAAGGCCCATCTACTTCTCCAGACTCATCTCAGGCCACTCCCTGCAATTACCCATTATGTTCCAATCACACTGGATTCCATTTCTCCACTGCAGGATCCCTAAACAAGCTATTTCTTCAGACTGAAACAATTTTCTTCAATCCTGGCATTGCTGGCTTTTTCTCATGTCTCACGTCTCAGTATAAACATTACCTCCTCAGAACAGCCTTCCCTGACCAGTTTGTTAAGCAGGTTCACTTTTCGTTCATTTCATTCATTCAACAAAATGTGTTAAGCATGTGCAGGGCTCTTGGTATATGGAAACGTATGATCCCCTGAAATGGGGAAATGAGGAACCAACACCAGGAAAGTAAACAAAGCAAATTAACATGTACTATGTAGAGAGAATAAAAGAGAGGGGACCTACTTTTCATGGGGCGGTCCTGGAAGTCCTTTCTGAGGAGGTGACACTGAAACTGAAGGCTGAGAAGGAGTCAGTTGGGCAAAGGGCCTGTTATTCTTTATCATATCCTGGTTATCTGATGCAATGCTCTGGTCTTAAGTGTTTGCTTTTGAAGAATCAAAATACTCAATGTCTGTCTCAGTCTCCCCAGTTGACTGTGAGCTGAACCCCTAGTACCTGGGATGATGCCTACCATGTAGGAGGCACTCAATACACATTGGTTGAATTAATAAGTGACTAAGTAAATGCATGACTCAATTTAAATAATCAATTTACCAATGAAAGCACTTTGTAGAGTACAACACATCATATGGTTGTGAGCAAATAACATTATTACTATTTTATGGCAAAAGGACACCAGCTCTGTTGGTTTATTGGAAAGACTGTGTTGACTCTAAAATGAGAATCAGAATACTATTGGACAACTAGGAGAGAATGTATATATTTAGATTGCACTAAAAGTGGGCAGTAACAGTTGTTGCGGCTGTTACTATCAAAGGCTATTTCCTCACAAAAGCTGATTTACTCAACTCAAATTCCAAATTCCATTTTCAGCTGTGGTCAAGAGCTTTAAAGGTAAGAGCAACACACACTTAAAATGCCTGCTATGTGCCAGGCACAGCATATAGCACTTTCTAACAGTTATCTCAATTCCTTCCCAAATCTATGCTATGAAGCACTGTAGTGGGTACTGTGAAGTACCTCCCAAACCCATCTCTCCCACCCCCAGCTGCAGGAGTGTTGGCTGCACACAGTTTGCAGCTCAGCTGAGTCCCTCTACAGGAATTGTCCTGCTGAAGGGAGCTGCCTTAAGCAAGTTTTTGCCTCGTTCTTGGGGGCAGCCTACACCTACTGGGTGGTAACCTGTGGGTCCAAACTCCCAGCCCTCTTTCCCTATGGGATCAGCTGAAGTGTTTTTGGCAATTGTATCACAGATCCACTGCTCCCTATGCCCAATCCTGCTACATACCGCAAACCTTTGTGCACAGATCTTAGAGTCTCAGAGTCTTTTTGCAGTGAACCCAATCTACAACAGGTGGATATTATGATTTCCTTTAATATGAGAAAACTGAGATTCAGAAAGGTTGATAATGTCCCCAAGGCCCAAAGCTAATGTGACTTTCTGACCTGACTTTTCAATGAGTATCTGCTCTCTTTACTACACCACTCTACATACAGCCGTGTCTAACAATCTCTTACAGATTGGGCCTCTGTGGGGCAGAGAAGGAGCCCAGAGAGATGGGAAGGCCACAGAAAGGGCCAGAAGATCAGAATAGCTGGGCAGAGGCATGCTTCACAATCCTGAGGAGCCATCCCTAATGACAAGACCGAGGTTATAGACTCCAAAAACAATCCGAAAGTGACTTGCAGGTTGTAGAAGCAAGCATCATGTGGGCAGCCTCTCCCCACACTAATTCATGTTCAGGAGTCAGCGGGCAGGGCTCTTGAACAGAGGGGCTGCCTGAAGGGGCCAGAGTATTTGCAGCCAAGTCCCAGACAGTAACTACAACTGACCGGCTTCCTGATGCTCCAGCCTCCATCCAGTTGTCCTCAGAGCTGCCAGAGTGACCTGACCGGGGTCACTCACTGATTGGAATTCTTCCGTGTTTCTCCATTATCCAGGACAAAATTCTAAATATCCTAGGACTGCATTTTAAGATTCCTGCATCCTCCAGCCCTCTGCCACTTAGATAGCTCCTTTCCTATCCATAGCATGGCCTGGTCTTACCTGATTACCTGATATTCTAGGATCATATGATATCCCAGATCAGGGCACAGCACTTTTTCCATTCCTTCACCTACACATGTAAAAATCTAGCTGGAATCTGCTATCCCATCAACATCTCTCCCACCTCCAACACATTCAGCTTTCAGCCTGGCAAATCCTCCTCCACCTTCAAGTCCCCATTCAATGGTCAACCTCCTCACTGAAGCCCTCCTGGTTGCCTCAGTGTTCTCTTCCCTATCTTGTGCACCCCCACACTGCTTTCCTAGCCCTGGGAGCTCCTCCAAGGCCCACGTGGAGCTCCTCCAAGGCCCACGTTTACCTTCGATCCGAGGGCTTTGCACAATGCCTTGTTCACAT
Source organism: Tamandua tetradactyla (assembly GCF_023851605.1). Classification (NCBI taxonomy): domain Eukaryota; kingdom Metazoa; phylum Chordata; class Mammalia; order Pilosa; family Myrmecophagidae; genus Tamandua; species Tamandua tetradactyla. Next base: position 25,058,734 of record NC_135333.1, read on the forward strand.
AAGAGCTCTGCTCCTAACTTGGCCAAGGAACGGCTCTGATTTCCTCCTGCGCCCCAGGATGCCTTAGAATAGGAAATGCCACTACAAATCTGCCCCCTGCCTCCAAGGCCACAGATAAGGAGGGCTCTGGAGAATGAAGGCTAGTGCTCGATACCCGCACAGAGCAGAGGTCCCGCCACGGAGGTTCAAGGCTCTCCCCAAGCTCTTCCCCCCCGGCCCTGGCACTGGGATGCGAAAATTTTAGGAGACACACGATCCTGTGCCCGGCGGGCAGACCCGGCAAGATGATCTCGATCTGTCGGTCCGTGGATCGGGTCCCTGGGGCGGCGCAGCAGCAGCCTGGAAAGGAAATCTGGCGGGGCGATCGCTCTCCCACCTCCCAGGCCCCTCCGCACGTCCTGGTCCCGAGGCATTGATCGATCCAGGGCTCCGAACGGGAGCTCCTGCGGACGCAGCCAGGCGCTAGGACGCCACCAGCAACCCCGGCTGGGAGCAGTGGGGATTCCCTGCCTCTAGAACACCCACAGAGTCTACTTAGCTGTAGCGCGCTGCTTACCGTTTGAGCCGCCAGGAACCCGGCACACTGTGGGTGCTTTCGCCCCGGCGCCCGCGTGTCGATCCGCTCGGCGGCAGAGGAGCATCGCCTGGGCTTCCCTCCGAGAGCCAGTGGGAGCGCCCCCGTCCGCCCGCCCGGCCTCCCGGCCCCGTGGCGCCCGATTGGCTGGGCTGGAATAGCAGCGAGGCCCCGCTCGCAAACGACCCACTCCTTCCCACCTCTCCTAACCCTCCCGGACCACCCCTGTCCTTTCCACCTCTCTAGCCCTCCCGGACCACACCCACTCCTTCTCACCTCTTCAAGCAGGGAAAGGTGCGCCTTGGATCTCAGACCTCTCGCTGAGTTCAGGCAGCCGAGCGAGGTAATAATTCTCTACCTGTCCCAGGGGTGGCTATGACGCGGCTCAGGGAGTGCGAAGAGTGCAGTGTCCTTGGAAGCTTGCTCTGAGAAAGTCACCTGACCTCCTTGGACCTCAGGAGGCACCTCCAAGAAACCCGGCAAGTGTATTTGGGAACGTTCTAGGCAACCAGGACCAGGATGCAACAGGGAACAAGACAGCTAATTCCTTGTCACCCTCGTAGAGACTGCGTGGGAGGGGGTCAGGTTATTGCAAGTAAACACACAAACATAGTGTCAGATGGTTATAAGCACGGTGGGGGTAAAGGGGATTAAAAATATGAAAGGGAGAGAAGGCTACTGCAAATGGCATGGTGTCTGATATTTGAATTGATTGGAAGGATAAAAGCTATTCCAAGGCTACAGACAGCACTGCAGAGGGGGCTGGCAGATGCACCAGTTCCAGGGCTGGACCTGGAGACTAGGATGGCTGGAGTATAGTGAGCAAGGGCAAAGTGAGCTCTGGCCAGAAAGGTAGATGGGAGCCAGATGACCCAGCATTTTATAGGCCAAGGCCAGGAGTTTCAGTTTTGAGGTAAGGGAAAAAGTCACAAAAAGGGTTTAAGTGGGGCTAAGGCAGTTAAAAAAAAAACAAAACACTTTGGTTGTTGTATGGAGAATAGATTTTAGAAGAGAAAGAATGGAAGCAGAGAGACCTATTAGGAGGCTATTGTAGGAGTCTAGATAAGAGATGATGGTACTTAGAGCAGGGTGGCAGAGGTGGGAAAGGGTGGATCAATTGAAATGTATTTTGAAAGTATTGCTACAGGGCCAAGGGCTTGATGCCTGATGTGTACAGGAGCCAATTTTATGCACTGGGATTTTGAGAAAAAAAGAGCTTTATTGCCAGGTCGACCAGCAAGGAAACAGGAGGCAAGGCTTAAATCTATCCCCTCAACTTGAGGGCTAAGCGAAATTTGGGGAGATGGGAGGTGGGCACTACTATAAGGAAGGTTGATTTGGCATGAAATGATTGACTAAGCATGGATGGTAAGGCTGACTTCTGACAGGATTTTCCTTATTGATGGATCTCTCATATCAGATTTGCTTCCCATGCCTCTCTTGATTCACTCAGCTTTGGTTCTGAGGGAGATCAAAAGAAGAAACTGTTGTGAGTTTTGGGCAATGTTTGCAAAATAAGCTCAAAAGAAGGCGTTACAGAGTAACTAATGGGTTTTGGATGGTTTTAGCATTAGGGAAAGGCTTGATGGATTGGGTCTAAGGCATGAGAAAAAGGAATGAATTAAAAATGACTCTTAGTTTTTGGCTTGAGTCTTGTCCTAGTTTCCTGGCTACTATGACAAATACAAAAGAATTGGCTTAAAATCTAGAATTGATAAGCTCACAGTTTCAGAGGGAAGAAGGCTTGCTTCTTCCTGGAGTCAGAAGCGTTCTGGCTGACCACCAATCCTTGGGTTCCATGGCTTTCCCATTACATGTCAACATCCTCTCCTTTCTCTTCTGGATTCCTGTTGACTTTTGGTTTCTGCTTTTCCCCAAAACTTTGTTTTCATAAGACATCTGGTAATAGGTTTAAGACCCACCCTGATTCAGTTGGCCACATCTTAGCTATAAATAACATCTTCAAACAGGTCCTATTTGCAATGTGTTCACACCTACAAGAATAGGATTAAGTTAGACTCTTTATCCTCCAGTGGGATAATGGTGCCATTACCAAAATGGGGAAGACTAGGGACACAGGTTGGAGGCAGAGAGAAACCAAAAGCTCCATTTTAGCCATCTGAGATGTTTATTAGACATCCAGGTAGAGACACCAATTACTAATTAAATATAACAGCAGTAACTTCTACTACGACTACCACTACAGAGCTAGGCTCTGTTCTGTTTTACATATATTAATTCATTTAATCCTCATGATAACCTTATGGTGGAAAAGTACTATCACTATTCCCGTATTGTAGATGAGGAAATAAAAGCATTGACATGTTAAACAATTTATCCATGGTAGGTGGCTGGAAACACAGAGACTCTGAGGCTGGAGATATGCATTATAAGTATCTTCCCACAGCTCTAGGACTATATGAGAGAGAGTGTAGTATGAGGGGACAGGAGAGCAAAGACTGTCCCATTGGAAAGTTCTTGCCTTTCATCTTCCATTTACTCACTGCATGATCTTTAACAAGTGATTTAGCATCCCTGGACTCAGTAACTAATAGGAAGTAAGACTTGTTCACGATTCACAAACTGTAATCCTGATGGAGCCAGGCAATAAGGTAATGAGTGAAGGTAGCAGGTGTAATGGAACAGAATGAAGTGGGAGCTATGGCAAATTAAGGTGTGTACATCTACCTAAGGGCACAATCATTACTTAGCTCCAGTTGATCATCACCATATAAGAATAAGGACCTTCAGTTACCAGATAGTCTGCTTTCTGTTAAAGGGCTATAATTTGCCATTGCTATGTCAAATTTACAATTTTTAGACATTAACAGTTAAATAAAAAAAAACTTAAAGGACTGTGTGGGCCAGAGCTTGGGCAAAATCAAACCAATGTATAGCTGGATTTGCCCCTTTGGATATTTTCACTTCTGAATTAGACAATACCTAATATCCTTTCAGGAAATTTCCTGTCTATGTCAGAATCAGATGACAATTGTGGGAAATAAGAGGATCCAGGAAATCTCAACCCAGAAACCAGCCATAATCTTAGTGATGGCATTTGGCCAGCTCCTGACTCTACCCACCTGGCATATTCTTTCAAAGTCTCAGTTTACCATCTAAAATGAGCAGGTCAGAGAAGAGCTCTTCCAAGACCCCTTCCAACTCTAACATTTGGGATTATAGCATAATAATAGCTTTAAAAAAGAAACTATAGTGGTATATGCACGGGAAAATTCCTTGGGTAAATGGAAGGAGTATTCTTTTATGGATCTATAAATTCTGAAAACCTCAGTTGTATTAGTTTTAAACAAAGCAGAAATAAGGAAACAAGGAGTGGGATACAGGTTTAGATGAGAAACCAGGCAAATCATGGCTTTCTCCAGTTCACAAGGATAATATGTGGTTGGGGCAAGAATGCAAACCCAGGTCTGTCAAACAACAAACGCCATGCATACTTTTAACATAGCTTGGGGTCATGTGACACAGCTAGTGAATGAGAGAACTGTAATCAGTCTCAGATCTTGATTCAGGACAGTTTCCACTTCATTCCACTATAGTTTGTCCATAACTGCCACCAAGGGCAGAGTTGGTTCCGTTTTCCATCCACGGGAAAACTCTTAGGATTTTTCCTTTTCCTGCCTACCATGGTGCCTAAAATTCACACAACTTAAGGATGAATTGCTGTGTTTGAAGCTCGATCAGAGATCAAAATGCAAATGTGCCTGTGAGGGGTAAAATGCTAAGTGCTCTCAGATGGAGGAGTAAAATGTTCTGGATTCTCTCCAGAGAGCGTTGATGAAAAAGCTAAGAGTAGGAGAATTTTTCAATTTCATCTGTTTCCTCTGTAGATTAAGAAAAACTTTTAGGAAGATGGAAGAGGCCAGGAACAGAATAAAAGCAAATTTGGAAATATTACGTTGTTCCTCAACATAACACTATTTATTTCATTTCTGAGCCCTGGTAAGATGAGGGAATGTTTAGAATTTCCTGGTATCTATAGGTTCTTTCTTAAAATTCATATGTAAAGCTCAGACGTGACATGGCCAGTGTTGGTGCCGAGGAGGATTCTGAGCTGTAGACTTTGGGGCTTTTGTCTTGCTTGTTTGTAGCACAGAGTATTTTTGCTGACATTGCAAAGGGTTGTCATGGCAACCAGAAAAATAAGTTTATAAGTCCTTGGAGTCCCCCTTAAAGGAAAGCAGATGCCAGTGGGAGCTCCTTTGTAATCAAGGGCACTTGAAAGTTTTAGTTAATCAAGTCACTTTCAAGGTAATTTTCTAATACATCTGCCACAGTGACTTTCTGGGAAGCAGCTGTGGTAAAACCAAAAGAGGACCAGCTCTAGTGGTATGGGTGATGAAGACATATAGACAGTGGTTCTTTCCACTGGCTGCATGTTAGAATCACCTCTCGAGCATGATTAAAATACACTGATGCCTGGGCCTCATCTCAACCAAAGCAATTGGCAAGGGTTGGGGCCTGGGTATTGGTATACATTTTGTAAGCTTCCCAGGTGACACTATGGGTAGTCAAGGTTGAAAGACTGTGTGCTAGATTTTGATCCTCAGGTCCACAGCTTCATGTCTGGCTGTGTGGTCTTGGGTAAGTCTTTTCATGTCTCTAAACCTTGTATTCTTCATCTATAAAATGTAAAATTTACAGGATTGTTGTGAAGTTTAAATATCAAAGTGCCTGGCAGATACCATGTCCTCAGTATTGTTTGCATTTGAATTAGAAGCAGCATGGGACTGGGAAATCCAGAGATAAATTTTAACCCCAAACTTTCTTTTGGATTAAAATCTTTCTTTCTCTCTACTTCCACTCTGAGTTCCCAAACCTGTCAGCACTAGGACACAGCATGTGTTTTCTTCTTCCATCCTAAACCCCACATACTTATGTCTCTGTATGGGTTGAACCTCCATATGGACTACTGCCATTTTAATTTCAGTGGAACTCAATCACAGGAAGGATAGCCAGGCAAAACTGAAGGTTTTTTTTTCCCCCTCATCCACAAAGAAAGCTGGAAATGAACTGAGTTTGAATCCTTGCTCTGCTACTTATTGTGTGATTTTAGGCAAGCTCTATGCCTAGAATCTATAAAATAGAGGTTTTCCAATCCCAACAGCTATCCAGTTTAAAATGTAAGTATACTATGTCCCTTATTCTCTGAGCCAATATCTTCCTTTTGAGTTGTTTTAAGGATGAAATTGGTCAAAACATATAAAACTCTTAGAGTAGTGTCTGACACTTAGTAGGTTCTCTTTAATTGTTAACCCTTTTACTTGCAGCCAAATGATTGACTTGTTGATTTCTCATAAAGGAAACAAATAAATCTTACAATTTAAAGCTCAGAAACAAGCAGACCCCTTGATCTCTGGGTATTGAGGGAGTGTGACCTAAAGGTGTTGAGCCCAGCATTAAGCTCCACTGATTTCTACCTTGTTTGTCCCAAATCACAACTGTTTTTATTGGAGTTAGGGGTGTGGTTGTATAGACGTATGCACAAAACCTGGCATCTGCCTCCTTCCCTACCTTCCCACCACAATGGCCAGAGCCAGCTATAATACTAGTGAAATATGTCTCCCTTGCTTCTCTCTCTTTTGCCTTTGATCTCTTTCTGCTGACCCCTGACTGTGACATTGTGAACCAGGCTCATCTTCCCTGGAAGCTCCCCACATTTCAGGCAGGTCTCTTGGAGAATGATAAAACTTATACTAGCCATCATCATCACTACCATTGTCTCCATGACAGCTGCCCTGGATGGCTTATCATATGCCAGGCACCATGCTGGCATTTTATAGTCATTTGCTCACCCAATTCTCCCAACAACCCTGAGAGGGGGGTGTGTATCTTATCCCCATTACACAAATTATGAAAACACAAGCCTAACAAGGTGGTTGATCTGCAAAGGTTGTGCAGTTGTTAAGTAAAGGATCAGGGACTTGAAATACATGACTCAATGACCTTGAAGACCATGGGCTCTGGCAGTTAAGTTCCAAGTCACTCATCTGTGATTGCCAAGCCCTCCCTCCCTTTCCTTATAGCCCAGGAAGTCAACCCATGTTCCCTGCCTTTTCAACACTGCTAGAATCTGCTACGTTTCCCAAATTCCTTCCCTCCAAGTTATGACTGGTAGACATGACTCAGTCTCTCTATCTTCCCTTGTCTTTTAGTTTTGGAAATAATCTCAACTGTTCATATTAGTTTGAAGAGGTTTAACCCTAATTTTTCCAAGGTAGCAAACAATGGGCAGTTAGAGAGCCCTTGGGATCTTATAAAATTCTCATATTTGATCTGTAGCTAAGTGTTTTAATTTCCTTGGCTGTTCGTTAAATACCACGAAATACATTTGGCTTAAACAATTAGGTTGCATTGCCTCATGCTTTGAGACTTGGAGAATTCCAAACTGAGGCATCAGCAAGGTGTTGCTTTCTTCCCAAAACTGGCATTCAGGGGCTGACTGCTGGTGATCGTGGCAAGGCACATGGTGGTCTCTCTTTACCTCTCCCTTCTTCTCCAAGTCCCATTGATGTTCAACTTCTGGCTGCTCCCTCTGTGGCTTTCTCTTTCTCTGTCTGAATTTCCTTCTCCTATAAAAAGACTCCAATAATAGGATTAAGAGCCATCCTAATCAGGCTGGACCACACCCAAATGAAGTAGCCTCATTAAAAGGGCTTTCTTACAATCCACAGGACTGGATTAAGTTTAAGAGCATAGTTTTTCTCTATGTATGGAAAAACCTTGGTTTGAGTTCCAACTCTGAACATCTAGCTCTGAGAACCCCTTTGTGCCTCGTTTTCCTCATAATAACAGCTGCTTCCTAGGGCTGTTGGGAAGATAGACCTGACAGGGCTAAAGGGACCATTAGTCCTGGAATAATGGATATGAACTTCTCACGTATCCTCTGAAGTTAGGGGGTGACTACATTCAGCAAAGACCAATTTAGGACATTTCCTCAACAAAATTTTCCAATCTTAACCAATTATTCAGTTTAAAATGTACCTAATCTGGGCCCCTTATTTCTCAGAACAAATACTAAAAATGACATTATACTGAGTATTTTATTATTTGTCAGGGCCTTTTCAAAGGCATTTCATATATATTATTTTATTTAGGCCACACAAAATCCTCTGAAGTAATAGTGTTGTTGCTAATAGAAGTGAACTAGTTTGCTTCAGTTTTTATACTTCGTTGTTGGCTCAACTAATGAACTAATCCAAGCTGAATGAGTGCTAATCATGTCTGTCATCCTTCTAAGATAAGACATTTATATTTTAGAAAGAGCTTTCTGGAGGCGCTTTTTTTGTTTTTTCACAAAGGAGGGCCACTAAGGAGGGAAATCTCCAGCTCCAGCAGGCTGATAGGGGTGATTTCTCTTTGGGTTGAACCCTGAGCATCCTTCAAGTCCTTCTATTTACCCACAAGCTTATCCCTTCTGGGCATGCTGTATTTTCCAGACCCATCTGCTCCTGTGCATGTGGTTTTATTTAATCAAGAAAATATTTTAATCCCATTTCCTCTTCAATGTAGAAGGAATAAATTGATAGGGTAACCCACAAGAGAACAATGTACATCTGGAAAGGATCTGAGGTCATATCAAAATTTAAAATGCTTATATCCCATGATCCAGAAATTTCGCCTCTAGGAAACTCCTCTAGAGACAGATTCACTGATGTTCAAAAGGAAACGCACAGAACATAACAATGTTCGTTGTAGTATTGTTTAAAACAACCTAATTGTTCATCAATAGGAGAATAGTAAGCATACAATGGCCTGTCCATATATTCAGAATATTATGAAATGCTAGAAAGACTGAGGCAGATTCATAATCATATGCACTGATAATTGTCAAGGTATATTTCTGAGTGGATAAAATAAATTGAAGAAAAAAATGTGTACACACACATTTATGTCTCTCTCTGTGTGTGTATATTATTCTGTAAGAGCACAGAAAATTGCTAGCAATGGTTATCTCTAAGCGTAGCAGTGAAGAAAACATGTCACGTGTGTGTGTGTTTGTATGTGTGTTTGTCAAGGGGTCTTTAGCCTTATCCAAAATCTTAAAAATTTTTTGAGATTATATTCATATTATTATTGACAATTAAAAGTTAATTAAAAACACATTTGAATTATGTAGAAAGATATTTAAATTTCAAGTGGAAACTTGAACAAAGTTCTATTCTTTGTGCTATACAAAAGAAAAAGCACTAGACTGGGGGTCAAGGTATAACCTTGGATGAGTCACTTCCCCTTTAGTCTCTGTTCCTGCTCTGTAAAATAAGGATTTGGACCAGGTCAGTGGTCTTCTAACTGTACTTAATGCTTTCCAGAAGTGTCTCAGGGGACATTGCAAAGTATGTGTGTTTACTGGGGACTGGAGGGTGGGATAGAAGAAACAGAGTGAAGGGGGGATTTCTAAGATTCCACTCAGCTCAGCTGTTCTAAGCTGAGACAAGTGACAATCGGAGATAGAAGACTGTATTTAAATTTTGGTGCGGGGTGGTGGTGGGGAGGAGGCAGTGGGGAGGGTGCTTAGCTAAAGTATTTCTAATTTATCATAAGCAAGGACAGATTCAGCTTAACTCCAAACATACTGTTTCCTCTGTGTTGGGCCTGGAGGTGAAGAATGCAGTTTCTAGTTCTTCATAAGAGCAGAAAAACATAAAAGAGGCGGTCCAGTCAATGGACATTTCTTAAGACTCTAGGTGCCTGGATTCTGAGTTCCATCAGCTCCCACAGCCACCATCCCCTTGTGCTAATTCCTTGCACTGAGGGATGGGACCCCCTGTCCTGGCTTTCAAGCCCCTGGGAGAAGAATAGAGCTTAACTTCCAGAGGCAGACAGTTGCTTTTCCAAAACCTTCTCCATCCAAATGTCAGAGAAATGGTTATAATATTAAGAGAGTGGATGCAGGTGAAGGGATTACTCAGCTTGTAAAATGCTATTGGTATAGTTTTCTTCACCATCCATAGCAGCTTACAAATATTTGTGGAGAGAAGACATTCTTATGTTTCCTTTCAAAGGAGGAATGGAGTAGTGGCAAAAATTTACCTTATTATTACTGGAGACCCATGTTCAAATCCCAGTTTTACCTCTTGTGAACTTGTCATCCACCAGTCGCTGTGCATATTACCTAACCTCCATTATCTTATTTCATTCTTTCAATGGCACTTTGAAATAGGTATTAATATCCCAGTTTTACCAGATGGAGACTCTGAGGCTTAGAGAAACTAAGAAATCTACTCAAATTCACACAGTTTATAAATGGCAGAGCCAGGAATTGAACCCAGATGAATATTATTTCAAAAGAACTGCTCTTAATCTTTCTGAAGATTTCCTTCTCTGTTGAACTTAGGTTCTGCCTATTTTTCAGGGTGATCATGGGACCAAATTATATGACTTGTCCTATAATCCAGAATCTGGGTTGTACATTTAAAGGCAGGTGAAACAAGTGTTTTAAACATGGAGGAGAACAGAAGGTGATATTTTGTCAGTGATGCTAAAACACACACTTGAGCTTGTGGTTTTCTGTGACAGGGTCACTTCAGTATGGCCAGGTAGGATTAAGTCCCTCTTCTCCTGAGATTGTGCAAGAAATTTTTTGCCACCTCTAGAATGGAAATCATTCTTCCTTTAGCCAAATGTCCCCATTAAGCTGCTCTATCAGCAGGATTGGAAAAACACCTTCTGGCTGTGGCCGCTGCTCCCAGCATGAAAATCTCTGTTCATTCATTCATTGCTCCTCTGGGAACTGGCAGGCTCCTCCACTTTGTTGCCAGGCAACCAAAGCAGTACCCGTATCAGGAGGTGAACAAACCAATTAGGACACTTGGAGGAGGAATTTTACCTGGTTGGCCTCCAGGATGGGAAGAAGGTTCTATGAGTGGATTCAGGAGTGTGGCTGCTGGAAATCAGCAACAGAGTGGGTAGAAACTTTGGAAGTCAGAAACTCTTTTAAATGGAGGCCTGGCTGGGTAGGGATGAAGACTTCAAGGTCATGTAGCATCTTTGAAACATGGCCAGGAGAAGTTAGATCTCCTGGTTTCTAGCCTAGTGTTCCATACATTATACCTCATTGCCATCATTTCAAAAATCATGCATCAGGCACCATCTATGTCTCAGACTCTCAGGCAGTGGTGCGGGGGATACAGAGAGCATTTATATACTGTGCCGCATTCAACCATCCAATATGTATTTATGAGACATCCATAATTGAGGCAATAAAGCACAGTGGGTTGGGGCATAAGCTCCACCAGAAGGTCAGATACAAGTTTCAGCCCATATACTTATGACTTGTGGGGAAATGAAGATTATTAGCCTCTCCATGCTTCAAGTTTTCTCAAATGAAATGATGATAAAAATGAAAAGAAAAGATACAGCTTATTTTGTTGTTAAGCCTAAGATGAAGAAAGGCTCGATAAATGTTGGTCATCCTTGGATGTTTAGTTTGAGCTCTGGAAGTAGGCTGTCTGGGTTCAGATCTTGGCTCTGCCTTGTACTGGTTCCATGACCATTGTCAAGTTATTTAAATTTTCTATACTTTAGTTTGTTGATCTATGAAATGGGGGAATAATGGACCCTCATAACCTCATTGTGAAGCTAACATAATTAAAAGAATATAAAGTGCTTAGAACAGTTTCTGACACATACTAAATGTTCTATACATTTTAGCCAATAAAATACATCTGTAAATACTTACTGAGTATTCAGTATGTAACAGACACTCTCCTGGTAAGTGTGCATATAGAAATAAACAAAATGGGCATGTCTGTCTCTTCTGCCATGGACCTACAACTATTCTTACATTCCTAATACTGCATGTTTACATCTCAATCCCTTCAACTAGATTAATAGCTAATCTTAAAGGCAGGAGCTTGTGCTTTGCTCATGGTTATATTGCCAGTGCCTGGAAATAGTCCATGTACAGGAAATATTTATTTAACAAATACCAGACTGCACTAGGTATAGGATAATTGTCCCTCAAGGAGACATTGGAAAATGTCTTTAGTCAACTTTGGTTCTCCCAAGTTGGGTATGAGCATGCTTCTAGCATCTAATGGGTAGAGGTGAGGGATGCTGCAAAAGAAATCTTAAAATGCACAGGACAATTCCCCTCAACAAAGAATGATCTGGCCCAAATGTCAATGGTGTCACGGTTGAGAAATCCTGGTATAAGAAATCAGAGAGTCAAGGGCTTATAAGTACTCTTTCCCTCTAAAATTTGCAATCTAGTGGGAACTTGATAGCATAGCACACCATGTACTGTGCAGGAGCATGGGAGAAGCACTGTGAGAATGGAGAGAATGGGCACCTGAAGAGTCCAGATTTCTGGCAGAAGTGATTTCTGAACTGAGTCGTCAAGGACGTGTACGAGTGTCCCAGGTAAGCTCCATGTACACTGGGAGAAGCTGTAGGGGTTGAAGGAAGCAGAGAGGAAGGAAAGCTAGTGTGTGCAAAAGCTGGAGTTCTGTTAAAGTGTAAGGTAGAGAGTTGGGAGCAGATGCTTGGGGAGGAGATCATGGGGGGCTGTGTGTAGTTTAACATGGAACTTGGCACCATCCTGCCAGCCAAAATTTCTCTAAGTCTCTTCCTCTACACACCAGTCCTCCAAGTTGGGCCAAAAACTGAGAATGGGAAAGTAATGAATAGTATCAGCCCACTTTGGGAGGTTTACAAAGCATAATTGTTTTATACAGTTTCTGATAAATCCTGCGGTAAAGAAGCAAAATCCATTTATTCGGTTTATCTCAGTCTTCCAAGGTTATTTGATAACGCAGACATTTTCCCCAAACATCTATCTACATGGATTCTACAGCCCCTTCTTTGAGAAGAAATGCCACAGGTTATGGAGAACTATTGAAGGCCCTTAAGCAATATGGTAGTTGGATTTGTGTTTTAGGATAATCTCTCTGACTTCTGTGGGGTTGATGCATTCGGTAGGTAAGAAGTGTCTATAAATGTTGTTAAAACACTTGTCATGCTGCAATGATTTATTGATGCTTTGGCTGTCTCCCCACTAGACTCTCAACCCCTTGATGTAGGGATCACACTTAATCAGGCATTCACTACAGTTTTTAAAAATGAATGGATATTATTTACAGACATTGTGCTACACAGGTGCACTCCCTGTCCTGCAGTTAACAGATTAGTAGGCATATAATAGGAACTTCATAACTCTTTAGGGACTGAATGAATGGCTAACATTACATAAGACAGGAAATGGCAAGAATCATAAATGGGGAAAGGCCTGGAAATCTGAAATTTAGACTAACTCCTTGGCTACTTCTGATGATGTCCAAGGACTGCATTTGGGAACCATTGTGCTGTCAGTCAGAGATGGTCTCTTTCTGACCAACCAATGGAGATCAAGGCCTCAGCCTTTCTACATTAACTGTTCTTGACTCTTTCCGCTTGGGACCTTTGAGCCTGTGGCTCTACCGTCCCTAAACCATGAGCCTACCTTTACAGACCCTGTTTCTACCCTCTGTATTAAGCTTGAAGAATTATAGGTCCTTTATTTTCTGAACCCTGATGAGAATCATCTTTTTACCTTACACTGAGTGAGTGAGATGCTTGCCTCTGGTTCCTGCTTCCCTACACTTCCCACTCAATACTTATTGCCATCTAAAGACATAACACTGCATTCTTGGATATGCAGGACTGTCTCTCAAGATCTGCTTGAAGACATTTATAAGGCAAAACACATTTTATGTTTTAATATAGGCTATGCATACCTTAAAGCTCTGTTCTGTTTTTGATATGCACCTTTAAAAACACCAAGACTTCATGGTCTTCTAAGAGAATCTGGGAGACTTTTCTTTATTTTGTCCTGAGGAGAATTTATCATGGAAATGAAAAAGAGAAAGTTCTCTTTTGGTGACTTTGTGGGAAATGGAATCATGTTCTTAGCTGGCTTGTCAGAGAAAGAACAGTTGTGATTGACTCAGTGGTGGTTGTCAAAGTTTGGCGTGCGGATAGGTTCCACCAGAATCATCTGAAAAGCTTATGAAAAATAGTGGTGACTAGATCCCCACCTGAGGTCTTCAAATCAGGGTTTCCACAGGTAAGGTTCAGAAATGTGTATTGCTAAAAATGTTCCCTGGATATTTTGCCAAATGTCAAGGATTGGCAGATTCTGGCCTAATGAATAGTAAATGATCAACTATCTTTCAGGTATTCCAACTCTAAATTCAAGCCCAACTCTACCCACGTGAGGATATAGTTCATAGCTCATAGCCCCAGGGTCCTATCTTATTAGTTTTCTTTGACCCAGCTCAGAATCAGTGAAGGCTTTTCATCAATCCTGGCTGTCAAACACTTGTTCATAGACCATGGCTCACAGCCCTTCCAGCTCCACCCTCCTTTGACTTCTTAGCATAGCTATTTCTGGGCAATGGAGTGAGCTGATTTTTCCTGAAGCTGTCTCCAAAATACACATTTTCTATCATTCAAGTTGGCAGTCTCCCTGATTATGAGAATATAATGTTAATGCTCAGTCAATTTAAACAGTTCATCGATTGACTGACTTTCTCTCCCCACGAGGGGTAGAGGTAGTAGTGGAATTTTCATGAAAAGACTGGGAGTTTTGTTTCATTCCTAGTAATGCACCCAAACTTTAATAATATATATATATACTTTTCATTTTCTGTCACCAACAACTCTTTGATAGAACCACAAAAAAAGATAGGATAAAGGCACTTGCACGTCCCAACCCATGTCTTTAGTGAGTAGGGTTGATGTTCTGATGGCCATTGTGTATATCTAACTCTGATTAGTAACTCCAGACTAGGCTATAACTAAAGTAATATTTAAAAACTTCCATCTAGCAATCTAAAGTAACTTTAAAGGAGTTTTAAACTACCCCTGGAACTCTTGAAGAATGTTGAAAGGGATCCATTTTATAACCCAGAATAACTTTCTAAAATCTCCTTTAACATTCTCCTCTATTTTCTCTCACCCCATGGGTGCTCTATAGCCCTCCCCTCATGAAACCCCATAGAGCCTCACTAACATCCAACCCTCACTACTTTTATTTTTATTTCCTCTTGTCTTTTCTCTTGGATCTCCAATCCCTTCATTCATATTCTTCGCATTCTTAAGAATTTGCATCAGAAAATCCTAAGACTGAAATAGCAGGCTAAACCTTCACTGATCGGTGCAAAAAAAGAAAAGAAGAAAGAAAAAGACTTTTGCAATAGGGCTATAATAGGGGTCTGGGAACATATATCTACTAATATCTCCTCCACAGTCCTGCAAACACTCACTGAAATAGCATTTTTCAAACCCTCTTATAGCAGTAGGAGGGCTTCCAGACCTCCTATCTCTCCTAAGCAGAAGCTTCCTTCCTGGGTCTCTCTTCCTTTCTTGCCCTAAGCTTTTCCATGCCAATTATCTGCTAGTCTGGTGATTCATATTGTGTTTCTATGCTCCGGACTGTTATCAACAGGAGAACAGAATAAGCTGGGTGAATCAGCTGAGGTCTGGGTTGGTATTTGCAAATGTTAGGTGGACAGCACCTGGCTTTGTTTCATACCTCTTTTTTCCAGTCCTTTTCTCTTCTATAGCCAGGATCTCTTGCTCCTTTCCCTTCAAAGACTCCCACTCCTTCATACATCATTGTAACAGGGCAAAATATCTTTGATGTGATTTTTTCTTAAGGACTGGCCTTAAGAAAAATTTTAAAAAGATATAAAAATAAAGAAACATAGTTGCACAATAAGCAGATCTTATTAATAAGCAGAGGAGAAAGGATCCTCTCTCTTTAGTCTTCTATCTGTTATAAAAATATAAACATCCTTTCCCTAGGACCTGGTCTATTTTAAATCTGGTCCAGCACTTTCTCAATATCTGATATTTATCAATCCCTTGGTATATGTTAGATAATGTTGTAAGTGTTTTACACTTGTGAGCACTTTTAATCATCACAACAACTTCCTGAGATGCTTATTGCTTTATTCCCATTTTACTGATGAGGAAATCTGGTCTTCAAGAGATTAACTAGCTTGCTCAAACTCAATCAGTTAAAGAGTGGTGGAATCAGGATTTAAACCCAGACCATTTTTAGAGCCTGTGCTCTTAGTCACTATGCAACATTGCATCTCTATTTTCTAATTCAAGTGGTTAACTGGATTCCTTGCCAAGATGTAGTAATAACCATTATTCTAATGAAAGAACTATATTTCTGTAGCCTGAAAAAGTAAAGGCTTCAGAGGAAGAGGTATGGTAGCTAATATGTGATAGAGGTGGAATTTGATGCCAGACCTTCTATTCCCAATCCAATAGACTTTTAAAAACATTTTTATTGTGAAATATAGAAAACATACAAAAGAGCAATTAACTTCAAAGTACATTTTAACAAGTAGTTACAAAACAGATTTCAAATTTTGGTATGGGATACAGTTCCAGTTCTACAATTTCAGGTTTTTCCTTCTAGCTGCTTCAGGACACTAAAATAAATATCAATATAATGATTTAGTAATCATACTCATTTGTTAAATCCTAACTTCTCTGTTATAACTTCTCCTTCTCCTTTCATCCTTCTCCCAATCTTTAGGGATAGTGGGTTGTGTCCATTTTAACTTTTTTTTGTGTTGAAAAGGGGTATCGACAATATGGGATAGGGGGTGGAACTGGTTGGCATTCTTGGAAAACTGGCGCCTCTGGATTTCAGGACTCATCTGGCCTAGGAACCACCTGGACGTTTTAGCTTTCTGCAAAGTAAACTTCATGCATGCACCTTTTGAAGGATCTCAGATAAAGTCCTGGGTGTTCTTTAGGGTCAACAGGATTGATGTTGTTTGGGGTTTAGCAAATGTTGGAAATTAGCAATATCAAGCTGAAGCTTGCATAAGAGTAGCCTCCAGAATACAATCCCATGAACTTTTAATAAGATATTTGAAGAACTTCTGTGGCAATGACACAGAAAATCCTTGTATTGTTCTTTAGGGAAGTTTCCTTAATTATTTCTTCTTAAAAAAATGTATTTCAGCTCCCCTTGATGAGTCAGTCATCTGTGTTCCATTTCCCCTGCTTCTGTTTCCTTTTATTCCACACCATGTGATAGAAAATTACCTCATTCTTTACAATGACCCAGTGAGGAATCATAAATAAGACAGTCCCCTTTATATAGATGGGGTGACTGAGGCTTGGAGAACATTAGTAGCTTTCCATGATTACATAATCGGTGTTAGAACCTGAGTTAATGTTGAAAGAACCTTGGGGGAGAAAGATTTATGGTATTTCTTGTATACACAGTAGGGACTTCCTTGAAAAGCTTTGTACCGACTTTGATAATAAATATGGCCCTGAGTAGTTGAATTTATCATTCTCCATTTCTTCACAGAATCAAATTCACTCTCTTTCAAAGGTACATCTCATAGTTGTTTTAACTGAACGGGATTCTAGAAGCACAGAAAATGGAAAGTTTTCCTTTCATGAACTCTGGGGAATATCCACTTAAAATGTATCTTCCAGACAAGATGATGTCATCCAGATTAGACATGTCCTCAGAGAATGATAACATATTTACTGGCAGTGAGTCACCTTCCTTTAGGTTGTCAGATTTAGACAGTATTAAATCTAATAAGCAAAGATAGGCCGGAAAGAATTCTAATATACTCAATGAGGTCAAGGAAATTCAGTATTTAAGTCAGAGGCAGTAGTAATTTGGATCTCTTTCTCCTCTAACTAACCTTGAAATTTATTTTTGACCCCTTCTTTCAAATATATTAGGAAACATCTCCCTAACTCACTAGATAAGGGATTCCTCTGGAGCTTAAACCAAAGTACAAAATATCTTCCTGGGTTCCTATTTAAGGAATTGCCACAGCATACAAAACACAATTCTTCTGCTTGATAATGACAGTACGCTTGAGATGGGATGCATTATAAACACATTAGTCCTAGGCTTTAGCTATGTGACTTTGTGGATGCAAATTTCCCTCTCTGTTCCAGGAAATTCCGTTTGGTAATTTCTATTATTGTTTTTAAAATCTGTTTGAACAGTCTCTTTTTCTTTTCTTTTCTTTTCTTCTTCAATTGGTGGAGCAGTCTATTCTGAAGTACCAGATTTTCATGAATTCTGAAAGGAAAATTTCAGGCATATACCCATTACCAATGGGCTGTCTGCTGTCCCTGGTGCTGAATTTCAGAATTTCTCTGAATTGCAAATGTGGGTCCTTTCAGCTGAAGGGGAAGATAAAAGAAGCAAAGCAAAATATTTATACTTCATAAGGATTTAAAGACCTGGGCAATGGTATCTATCTACAATGATATGATCATGGATAAACTTAAAGGAAATAGTATGTTTGTGGAAATTATAATATTTGTGAGAGAGAGACCCTGTGTATTTTAACAAGAGCCTGGAATGGTATTCAGGGCAGAGTAGATGCTCAATTAATAGTTTTTGAAAGAATTGTGAATCTATTTCATTTTAGTGCTCAAAAGGAATTAATATAGATTAAAAGTGAGGGCTCTGGAATCAGAATCCCAGGCTTCACATCCTCACTAACTGTGTGACTCTGGATAAGTCATTTCACCTCCACCAAGTAGGACTACTTCAAAGAGTTATTGTGAGGATCAAAAGAGCTACTATCCAAAAAATGCTTAAAACCTAAACTGCAACTTTGAAACTGCTAAGTAGTACTGTTAATATTATTATTTCTTCTTCCAATTCCTTTTTAGTAAGGAGATTTATGCACAAGGTAGATGATGATGAAAATTTCCTGAGTGATTATTACATCCAGACATGTTAATTTATTAATTCCTCAAAACAATAGCTTGATCAAGGTACTATTATTTCTATTAAAAAGTGAGGAACCTCATAAACAGAGATTTGCCAAGGTTACATAGGTAAGAATTACGGAACTAATATTTATACCTTGGCAGTTTAGAACTGACATTTGGGCACTTAAACACTACACTTTACTGCTTTTCAATATTTAGATTCACCAATGTTGTTAATGTGGGAGCAGGATGGATTTGGAAGGGACCGTTTCTTTAGGAGAGAAGGTGATTGCTCCAATTTGCAGGCTCAAAGAGAGTTTTATGTGAAAAAAATCTTCCCTCCTTCCCATTAAAAATCCACCTAAAAAGATGAATTTCCAACTTTTTTTCCTTGAGTGGGAAGGGTAAGAAGGGATATTTGTTCATCCCTTTGCTGATAAACCTGTAGATCATCGACTATGCTATGTTTATTTCATCCGTTAATACTGATACAGAAATTAGAACATTTTATGCTTTTTGGTTTGGTGTCTTCCTTCTAATCCAGTTATAAAATAATTTTGATAATCCATTTTAAGTTCCTTAGGTCAATACCTAAATTTGAATACTGAGTATTCTTCACTTGGAATTCCTCTTACATACTGAGTATAATCATCAGTAGTTCATGTCCAGCCAGGATGGAAGTATTTATACACCATTGTTTTGTTTCCATTTCCTTTCCAACTGGGTTTCATTTCAGAGATATCTGAATTGCATGTACTTTTTTGCAATTTATTTTAGAAGCTGACATAAAAAAGAAATAACGGAAGCTACATTATTATGGTTCCAGAAAATAACTGGTAATGGTGTAATCAATCTTCTCAGGTTTTTTCTTTTTTCCTATTTTTTGCCTCTCTACCTCGATCTAACTGAATGGGGAAAATGCTAAGCATTGGGCTGATTGCTGTTGGGCATGGACTAAATCGCCTAGAAAAAAGTAGCTTTACAGATAAATTGGTTTATACCTCTCAGCCTGCCAAGTTGTCATCATTTAGCCATATTTGTATGAGCTCTTTTCTTACTTGTCAGTGATAGGCATAGCTATAATTTGTCTTCAGTGGAAAATACCTTAGGAGGCTCAGGTTGCTAACATTTATCGAGTACGTACTGTGTGCCAGGACCCAGGGTAAGTTCTTTGCAACATCGTCTCACTTAATTCTCACAATAGCTAATTGAACTTTGTGATGTTTTTGTAATCATTGTGTAAATGAACAATCTGAGGCACAGAAAAATAAATGATCAAATCCCTGGTCATGCCTGTTAGATGTGAGTATTGCTGATAGGGATTTGAAACCAGTCAGTCTACTCCAGAGGCCATGCTTTCTGCTGCTGTTTTCTACTGCCTCACAAATCAATTTGAACATTGAGTTAGCCTTTATTTTATGCCAAGAGTTGTGCATGAAACCAGGGGTGCTAAGATATTTAGGACGTAGTCTCTGCTCCTGTGATACTTACTGCATATTTGGGTGAAGGACACCTAAACAAATGCCTTATTATGAAAGTTGTAATAAAGGCAGGGAGGGTCCCGGAAGAGGAAGTGATGCCTCAATGGGGAGAGTGGGAGGAGATGTCAGGGCAAGATGAATGATCGCTGATCAAAGTTTTCAACAGAGGAAACAGCATGTGAAAAGGCATGGAAGCCTGAAACTGCCACAGATTAAAACAGGTGATTAGCTAACGCTAATCTGATTAAGAAACTGGGCACTGGAGCCAGGCAGCTTGGATTTGAATCCTGACTCTACCTAGTGAACTATGGCAAGTTCTTAGCCTTTTTGTGCTTCACTTTCTTATCTATACAATGAGGATGATAATAATAGTAGTTCCATGATAGGGCTGTGTGAGGATTAAATCGGTTAAGGTACATAATGTACTTAGACCAGGGCCTGGCATATTATAAGTGTTCCAAAATAGTTATCACTGTCATTACTCTTTTTGATTCTTATTAATGTTTATTCTTACTAATTTCTCTTTATTAAATTAGAGATCGCATATACCAGGCTGGACCACACAGCCTATAATTTGCTTTCAAGGCTCTATAAGCTTTCCAGAGGCACCAAACAATGCAGTTATAAATTCCACTTTCCTCTCAAAACATATTGATAAGAATGGCCTTATCCAGCTTTCAGTGGTAAAGAAACAGTGCGATCTTGAGCTATCCCTTCATTTGAGCAAAATCCAGCCAATTACTGCTGCCTGAAACTCTCCCCTCAAGTTCATTTCTCCTCTGGACTCAAGGGAAGAAGATGGGGAATGGTTGGACATGGATGCCTGGCTGAAGGAGAAACCCATACAACTAGATCACTGCCTTTCTTTCCCTTGTGGTACCTCTGACCTAGAAGGACACAAGAGCTGCCAAAGTGACCCCACTCCTCATGTGCTTAGTAGCTTGTCTTTTGGAGCAATCATCCCCACCCCACCAGTGCTGGGCTTTCTAGATCCAGAGGCAGTGGGCATGTGGGGTAAGGCTGATGTGGCTCTGCTCTAGTTTGCTAGCTGCCGGCATGCGACACACCAGACAAGGATTGGCTTTTAATAAAATGGATTTATTTTGTTTGTTCTTCAGAGGAAAGGCAGCTAACTTTCCATTGAAGTTCTTTCTTACCTGGGAAGGCACAGGGTGATCTCTGCTGGCCTTCTCTCCAGGCCTCTGAGTTCCAACAACTTTCCCCGGGGTGATTCCTTTCTGCATCTCCAAAGGCCTGGGCTGAGCTGTGAGTGCTGAGATGAGGTATGCTGAGCTGCTTGGGCTGTGCTGCATTGCACTCTCTCATTGAAGCACCAGCCAATTAAGTCAAACATCATTCATTACAGCAGGCACGCCTCCTGGCGGACTGCAGATGTAATGAGCAACAGATGAGGTTCACATACCATTGGCTCATGTCCACAGCAACAGAACTGGGTACCTTCACCTGCCCAAGTTGACAACTGAATCTAACTACTACAGGCTCCTTTCATCTTCCTTTCAAAAGATCCTGTATAGATTTTGGAACAGTAGCACACAGCACAAATCACATCATAATTATAGCCAAGAAATCTTGCTTTGACAGTTAGGTAGCAATAATTGCAAGTACTTATAGGGTGCTTACTATGTGTCAGGCACTGTTCTAAACACATCATTTTTAAATCATTTAATCCACACAGAAGCTCAGTGAATTCATGTGTGTATTAGTCTGGATAAGCCAGGTTATGCTGTAATGACAACAAACACCAAATATCAGTGGTTTTGTTTCTCACAAACATATAGTTCTGTAGATCCTATAGAATGTATAGGATTCTGCTCCACTCTGTCTTCACTCCAAGACCCAGGGTAATGGAGCCTCCTTATTCTGTAATGTTTTAGATTTTATGTCAGGGAAAAGAAAAGAGAAAATTACACCGTGGCTCTTAAAAGTTTCCACCTGGAAATGACACCATCACTTCAGCTCACATTTCAGGGCCATATATAACTTCCAGTGAGCATGGGAGAAATATTATGTGCTTGGAAGAATGAGAACCAGAATTTTGGTGAACAGACCTACCAAATATCATAAAATGCTATTATTTTTCACATTGTGCAGTTGAGAACACCAAAAAGTGGAGAGGTTAAGTCACTACCCAAAGTTACTTATTTTACAAGTGACACAGGTAGGATTTGAACTCAGGTGGTCAGCTCCAGAGACGGTTCTCACCCACTTGTGTGTACATTTTTTCTAAAGAGCTGAACTTATCCAAGTTTCAGTTTCTCCATCTGCAAAATGGGGAACAAGCTGTTCTTCCATACCTCACAGGAATGTTCTTAGAAGTCATCCATGCATCTACCCATCCATCTCATTCACCTGCTTTTGCAGTAACTGGTGAATCTGCTGGATACCAATTGCTGTTCTAGTTGATGTAGTACAGCAATGAATAAGACTAAGTCCCTACCTTCATGCAGTATACATTCAACTGGGGCGTTGGTACATATTAAATAAGTAAATGAATCAATGTTAAATAGTCTGAGTTCGATAAAGCAGAGTGATATGACAGAAAGTCACAGGGGGAGCTTTTTTAGATTAGGAGGTCAGAGAAGGACAATCTCAGAAAGTGACATTTGAGCTGAGTTTATTATGTGAAAATTTCTAGGGGCACAAAGTATTATATATAAAATTCTCTGAGGAAGGAATAAGCTTGGCATGTTCAAGAAACAGAAAGATTAGAGTGACTGGAGCACAATGAATGAGGAGAAAAATGGTAGATAATGCAGGTGGAGAGGAAGGAAGGGACAAGATCATAAAAGAAAGATTATATAGAGCAGTAATTTGTCAAACTCTTTTTTTGGGGGGGAGGGTAATTAAAAATGTCTTTATGAATCAACTGAAAATCATGGATGGACTCATCAGAAAAGACCACATTCCCACAACATTTTGCATACAATATCAGGAGGTTTGTGGTTCTCCACCCTCTAGTCCATCCAGACCCCAAGTTGAAAAGTTTAACAAATATAGAGATATTTTGACCGGTATGTAAGGAAAAGGAAGGGAGAATAATTTGTTTACAAGCTTTCTCTGTGCCAGAAAGTGCCTGGTTTGATAGATTATTTATTTAAAATAGTCTTCATAATGCCATTTTATAAATGAGGAAACCGAGATTCAGGGAGAATAAACAATGTTTAGGCTGTTTAGGCTAAGCAGATAATAAGTGGCAGATCAAGAATTTGAGTTGAGTTCTGCTTCACTCCAGAGATATTATTATTTGGTGTAGGGTCTAGTTTCAGCTTGCCAGGGGAATTTTAATTATTAGGTGAAGGGCCTGTTTTTTCAATCAGCTGAGACAGTATCCACTTCCCTTTCATTGGATCTAGTAGAATAGCAGAGCAGCTCAGCCTAAGTTTCCATTTCCTACTGCCACTCTCATTATAGTGTCAGCCTGTATTACCTCCAGCAAACTGGTGAAATATGATCCCTATACCATGACCAATTAAGGCCGCATCAACTCTCTCCAAATGTGGTCCCTCTGCTTGGATGCCAGCAGATCCACTCCAAGACTTTTCCAGTGGTTTGCTTGAAGGAGTCATTTTCCGATCATCATCTTTCTTAATTAGGCACCTAATGTATTGCTCCTGACCCTTTGAACAAGAAGAGGATGGAGACCCAAGAAGGAGGTGTGACTATTCATTTTAACATAATCAGCTTTGAAGCTGCAAACAACTGATATCGATTTCCCAGTGCCTCGAAAATCTTTAGAGAGAGATTTCTGATTTCATCCGCCTAAGAAATCTACACATTTACTTATTCACTCTCCATGGGAGCCCAGGAAATGGTCCGTAATCCAATGAACAAAGAAACTACCTTCTCTGAAAAACCACGTGCATGAGAATGATCGGAAGGCTCCTCCTAGACCTAGTTGGCAAGAGTCAAGTTCACAAATCATTTTCTCTATTTTCCTCTCCCTTATAGCCTTACGCAGAAGCTAATACCAAGGATAACTATCCTTTACAAAGTACACTCTGTGTATTTTATTTCCAACATTACAACACTGTTGGCTTCATCATCCTTGTTTATGCATGAAAAACTGAGGCTCAGAGAGGTGAGTTAATTTGCATAGTGTCACACAGTAAAAGTAAATGCCTGACTTGGGAATTTAAACCCATGTTGGTCTAGGTCCACTCTTTGGTCTCCCACTACATTAGGCTGCCTCATATTTCTAGATGTGGGTTTACCTCTCTTGACATTTCACTTGCAGTAATTTTTTGAGCCAGTTAAGTTAGCATCATTCAGAGATAATGACTCCCTGTTGGTGGAATTTGACTTTAAGTGTCCTTCTATCCAGGTATTTACAGAGGACAATAGAGCTAGACTGCAATTCCACATATTGCCAGAAGGTGTCACAGTCTAATCTAATGTGTTTAAAAATAGTTTAAAATATTTTTTGAACAGCTACTATATAGAAAGCTCTATTATAGGTGCTAAGGATAGTGACATGCACAAGAAAGGGTTTCTTCCATGAAGCTTATATTCCAGTGGGTAAGTCTGAGTCACAGATAAGTATATAATATTGTGTCAGATATTGATCAGTGGAATAAGTAGATGCAGAAATTCAAAGCTTCAGGCTCTGTGAAATTAATCAGCTGTGTGAGTTTGACCCTCCATGATGCATCTGACTTCTCCAGCCTGACTGTGGCCAAAACCTTCTTACACATTACACCCTAATAAACCAGACCTGCTTTTTATTCCCCACATGAATATACTATTTTCACCCCTCCAAGCCTTTGTTCATAATATCCCTCCATCATAAGCCACTTTAATTTTTCTCATTTGTTTAATGCCTACTCTTCTTTTGAGGCTAAATCCAGCTATCACCTCCTCCAAGAAGCCTTCCTTGTTTTCCCCAAGTTGAGTTAAGTGCTCTCTTTGCAACTTCTTTGACATCTTTAGGATTTCTATTCCTTCTTTACATAGTTTTCTAACGGGATTCTTCTGTGTTCAGTTTTCTTCCAGAGGGGAGGAACTGGGTCTTATTAATTTCTATACATTCGTTGCCTAACATGGTGCTGTCTTATAGAAATAATGCAAGCCACATGTAATTTTAAATTTTCTGGAAGCTACCCAAAAACAATTAAAGAAAACAGACAAAATTAATTTTTATGATATATTATAGTTAACCCAATAAATCAAAAACATTATGATTTCAAATATAATCAATATAGAAAGCTGTCAATGAGATATTTTAAATTATTTTCATCACATAAAGTCTTCAAAATCTAGTGGGCATTTTACACTTACAGCACATCTCGATTCAGAAGCTAAATTTTCATCAGAAATACTTGACTTATAATCAGATTTAGCGAAAGTTATTGTCAATAAAGTAAAATAACATAACCTAAATGTTTCAATATACTTAAAAGTTTTCTAAAAACAGCATTAAATATGAAAATATCATTTTCCTTTAATATTCATATTCACAATGACAAAACTGGTTCTTCGCTTTTAGAACAATCTATTTCATGTCTAAGCAAAAGCATGTCCACTTCAAAACTATACCCATCCGTAGTAATTTCACTAATTCTTGTGTCAACTCAGTATTATCAATATTGTATTCAAAATAATATTGCAGAAATTGAAAAGCAGCTCTAAATTCACCAGTATCAATAAATTGTTCTTTAAATTTTTCTGGTAGTTTTTCCAGTGAATTTACATAATGCTGTCCATTATAATTACAATCTTTGCATGTTGATTCACATTTGAAAATTATGTAAAGCCATTATTAATGATTTGTGTAATGAAATTTCAAATTTCAGCAAATTCTCATACCTGTCATGCTAGGTCACAAAGAAACAGTTCCTTTCCATGGAACTTCAAATTTAACTCATACATATGCAATGTGATAATGGCAAGAAATTGTACATCACATTGCCATTTTTTTGTCTTTGATTTATTAAATTTTGTTTTAAAAAAATGTTGAAGTGGAGTTAATAATACAGGAAATTTTGAAAAACCATCCCACAACTCAACAGATGAGCACTGGCAAAGAACACAAGATTAAATTCATTGTCTTCTATTTTGTTGAACAGATTCATAAACTGGCAATGGCTCACAATATTTGCATGTATATACTGAAGAATTTTAATAACTGTATACATAATACTTTTATATAGCAAAAATTTGCTTCAGAAAAATGTGTACAAATATTTTCAATAAATATCACACAGTGAAATAAGGAAATAAGGGAAATATCAGTCTCTTGTTTAAAATTCCAGTACAGGCTGGGCCACGGTGGCTCAGCAGGCAAAGTTCTCTCTCACCTGCCATGTTGGAGACCTGGGTTCGATTCACAGTGTCTGCCCATGCTAAAAAAAAGCAAAACTTCCAATACACATGAATTTTTAAAATTTAACATAGATGGAGTACCATCCATCATGATAGAAATATTTTTTGCCACATCTAAGTGTAATTCTTCTTTGACAGATGTAAAAGATTTAAAAATATCTATAACACTAATTCTATATTTTATGCCACAGATTGAAAACATTTTTTTGTAAATTTGCAAGCCTTTTGAGACAACATGTACCCAAATTATTAGTTGAACACTGTCTCATATTTCTCAAGTCATCTAAAGCTAAAGAAAAGCAATTGAAATATTTCAAATTTTGAATTGTTTGATCTTTGATATTGTTAGAATGGGCAGTTGCTTGGTGGCTTAGTTGAAAATCTTCCACTTTTTGTAAAATGACATTTTCAGTCTTCCCCCCATCATTACTTAACAAAATTTCCACAAGTGAGTACTTTATTTTACCGTCTCTATACATGGCTTTGTATATACGTGTGTGTATGTGTGTGTGTGTGTGTGTGTGTATGCAAGAATCTAAGTTGTTTTATAGCTGGCCAATGTTATAGATTCTATTAAAAAATCATTTACAATTTTTGATTGACATTTAATTCTAAATTCAACTGACTAATTTTAACTTTTTATTTTTTACTACTGAGAAGGAACTTTTCTTTCATCAAATTTCCTAAGTAGTTGCTGAAATTGTCTCCTAATAATTGTCTCTATTAAATTTTTAACAAAACAAAGAGCTTTTTGTTTTATTATGCTACAATAAATTGCAATTGTCATTTATGGTTAAATTTATAATATACTTTCTGCCAGTCTCTTGTTTTCTTACTATTCTGGTCATAGTGTTATCTCCGGCATATCCACTGAATACTGCAACAAAGTCTGACCTCATTTTAAGTTTAAAAATTCATCCCTACTTATCTTTTAATGCTAGAAGAATAATTTACTTGCATTATACTTAAAATAATAGCTAGTATTTCAATTTAATTACCAATTACGATTTATATAGTTATCACAGTAACTGGTGCTGTTTGTGTAAAATATGCAAGGAAACTTATTACGATGTTCTGATAACAGAAATCATCCAGACTGAATCCATCCACCGACCCTGACATCCTCAGTGATGTAAATATACATAATATGGGAAGCAGCATGTACTGATTCCTGCGTTACCATGCAACAGTAATATCTTACGCAGTGTAGTTTTACCAAAACACTGAAGTTGTGTTTCATAGAAAAATGTTTTAATTGAAATCTTCATTTGTTTCTTCAATTTTCTATTTGTAAACTTAAATTTACATTGATAAAAAAATAAAATAAAAAATGCAGTTCCTGTACTAGTCATATTTCAGCTGTTCAATAGCCACATGTAGCCAGTGGCTACTTCACCGAACAGCTCAGGCCTAATACATGGTAAACAATCAACACATGCCCTTTGTATAAATAAATCCAGATATATATTTTTCCCTAATGTTGTATTTGAATCCTGGAAATTAAGACTGGAAACATAATTGCATCACACTCAAACTTCTCTTATTGTGAGATGAAAGGCATGGTGACAATATATAATTTTTAATGTGTTAGTGAGGGAATCTAGAGTTTAGGGTGGTTTGGACAACGCCTGTCGAAAAAGGCAGCATGGTGTGATGGAGAAAAGCATTTGGAGACAAATGACTGGCCTTGGAGTCTTGACTCCTAGCTCGTTAGCTGTGAGTCTGGTTTTCCCTCCTTCAAAATGACTGTGTAAAACACTCCACATATTTGTTGTAAAGAGCAAATAAAAATATTTCTATTTGTAAGTTTTAAAACACTGTCCAAATGGTAGTGTTTGCTTTCTTGTCTGTGTGAGTGGGAAATCTGTCTCAGGCTGAATGCCACGCTATTCAGAAAATGCCAGCATCGTAGATAGCTTTGTTCTACAGCAGGGAAGCCAGGGTTCCTGGTCCACCAACACCGGAGAAGAAGTCTTACAGTTAGTCAATTACAACTACACACAGAATTCAGAGACTAATACATCATTGCGGTTGGTTTTTTTTTTTCCAGGCAGTATAGCTTAGTAGTTAAGAGTACGGGCTTAGGATCCAGGCTGCCTGTTTTTGAATCTCAGCTTTTAGAAGCCATATGACTTCAGAAACATTGATTAACTTGCCATGCCTCATTCTCATCACCTGTTAAATGGAGCTAATAATATACCTGCCCCATAGAGTTCATTAAAGGGTGTCATAAACCTTGTAAAGTGTTTAAAAGTATACCTGCACATATTCAATTTTCAATAAATGACTAGTTATTGTTATGATCCATGCTGAGTTCACTGTGGATGAACTTGTTGGAATTACCTTCTTTTAGCACCTCTCTCCATCTGCTTCCTCACCGTTGTTCCTGTCCTCCACACACTGCTGTTTCCAACCTACCAAATCATAACTCCTTAGGATCCAGCTCATCCCTAGAGGGAGGATAAGGCTCTCATTTTCTTCAGAATGAAATACCTGCTCAACAAATCATTTCTGACATTAGAAAATGATAAGCACTATGAAAAAAACATAGAGCAACCTCAATGGACTGGAGGTGGGGAAGTAGGAATGGTAACAATTCTGAACAGAGTTCTCACAGAAGGTTTCAATGAGACTATGGCATGAAGGCAAATATCTGAAGGAAATCACAGAAATGACACAGGGTTATTTGGGTGAAGAGTGAGCCCGGTAGATGGAATGGCCTATGGAAAGCTGCTAAACTGACAAAGCACAGTGAGGAGGCTAATGTGGATGGAGTGGAGTGATGAGGGTGGGCATGTCAGATGGGGCCTTGTAGGGCATTATAAAGAACCATGGCTTTTTCTCTGAGTAAGGCTATTTGGGAGCATGGAATGTAATGATGTGACTAGATGTAGAGTCACTAATGGCAGAGTTATTTCAAGCCAGATTTGGCTACTAAGAGTAAAACAGACCATAAAATAAGATTCTCTGAGCTGTCAGATGCTTTTAAGGGAATTGGTTCTATTGTCCATCAATCCTTGAATTCCTTCCACAGGGTTCCTACCAAATAGTTGACATTCCTGTTTTGGACACCCTGGAAATGGGGAGCGTTCTTTTTCCCAGGGCAGTCTATCTTTCGAGTTCTGCCTGCTGAAAGGGGGTCTCTTTTATTGAGCCCCCCCTTGTCATTTCAATGACAAGCAATGAAATCTGTCTGCTTGTCATTGCCATCCATCACCTTTATTCATACCCCCTGGAGGCCATTCAGAATTAGTCTGAGCTCTCTTCCCCATGACGGCCCTTCACATATGAATATCCCCAGGGCTTTCACTTCCCAAGCTGATCGACTCTAGTTCCTCCTATCATCGCTCATATGACAAATACATTCAGCATCCTGCTCTCTCTCCCCTGGTTCTGCCCCAGGTCTGTTTATTTGATGCCTAGAATGGAAAAGAGTCATGGCCTGGCCGCGGAAGGGCAGGCCACACCATGCGCATCCTGGTTCTGGGCCGGGCTCCGGGCGGTGCTATGGTGAAGGGGAAGGGCTTTGGAATCAGATATGCATGGGTTCAAATCCCAGATCTTCCCCTCCAATGTTGTGTGAGTCTGGAGAGGTGATTTAGCCTCTCTGAACCTTTGTTTCTCTATCTGTGAATGAAGATTATACCTACCTTGGAGCACTGTCGTGAGGGTTTAGTGGTTTGATGTGTTTACAGTTGCCTGGTACTTAGTGAGGCTCAAAGGTAATTTTTCTTTATCTCCTCTGCACCTTTGACATTGTTTCCCTCCCCCACGTTCATGGTCATGTTTTATCCTCGAAACCAAATCTCACAGAATCTAGCCCCTCGAGTCCCGAACAGAAATATCCTGTGTTCTTCCTCTAATTGCTTAATAGATGTGTAGAACTTATGGGTTTTTTTTTTCTATTTTCTTCAACAACTAAAAGGGGAAGGCAATTTCTTTGACCCAAGGTCGGCTCCTTTAGGGCTATAGTGTTGGTTTTGAAAGTTATTCAGGCGGGACTATAGCACAGTAATGGGGCAAGACGCAGATGGAATGATCTACCGGGTCTGGCTGTCTAACCTTGGATCAAATAAATTGTGGTTTGTTCTAAATCCAGGAAGGGGGTGCTCTTTCTTTGTAATATAGCATAAAAACGAGCCAGACCTTTTCTGACTACCTCAGAGCATCATGGACACAGGCCTGCATCAAATATGACTTTCACTGCTGGTCTGAAGCTGAGGTATAAGGGAACACACTGTGCCTGCATGGGTGTGGTCATTCTGACGTGGGAGGTGGGAAGTGGGGGAAGGGGTTACAGCACATTTGGAGCATAGTGATAACAAGCCAATGAACGCCTGCTTGGTTATTGGCCAAATTGAGTCCTCCTCACCACCATCTTTATGCAGACATTGCCCATCTCTTGCATGGATTAATGCACTAAGCAATCTCCTACGAAGTGCTCTGCCTCCAGCCTCAAATCCATACCTCTCCTAACTGTGATCTGATTATGAAACACCCCTCAATAGCTTCCTGGCAATCAGAGCCCTGTACACTGCACCTCATTCTCGGGCCTCAACTGAACTTGCCAACCTCACTTTCAGCCATACTCAGAGCTAAAGCCCTTCAAGACTATTTGCTTGGTCCTGAAAACAGCATTCCAGCACAGACCTCCAATCTTTTGCACTTGCTGACATCCATCAGAAATGCTCTTTCCCAATTTTTTATCCTATTGAAAAACCCCATTCAAGTGTCACTTCATTTATGAGGACTTCCCTGGTTCCTTCTGAAAGAGTTTATTATTCTCTATTCTGGGCTCTTACAAGACTTTACACATACCTCCATTGTATTATAATTGGCATATTGATAATTACCTTGTTCGTGCATCTGTCTCCTTCACTAGTGTGAGAGTGGAGAACTGTTTTATATTTTTCTGTGTTGTTACTGCCTGGCATATAATAGGTGCTTAAAAATGTTTCACTAAATGATGAAGGATTAAATTAAAGAGTGGAAGAAAGATTAAGTTTTTGCAATATATATATATTCACTGTGGGCCTCTATCTATGATAGGTATGGTGCTAGGGGCTGAGGTTACAGAAAAGATTAAGATGTGGTTTCAGCCTCTTGAAGATGTGCCTGAGCTTCTCAGTGGTGTATCCCATGCAGGCCTGTGCTCACCTCGAGTCCTTTGGCTTTAGATAGCCATCCCAGTGTGTCTGATACTGAACTGCTCATGGCCATTTCAGCTTCTTCTCGGAAGTATGTTCAGGAGAGTCCAGCTGAACCCTCCATTCCCCTTAGATCACCAGATACTCCTTCCTTTCAACAGCTATGGGGCTATAGAGATTTTACTCTCTGCATCCAGAGACAGAATAAATTTGCAAGTTCTTTTGGAAAAAGCCAACACTTCCACACCTTTTTTCTGCTTTGAGCCTCATTTCCCCATTTGTAAAATGGGGTCGACGCTCAATTTCTTAAAGCTCTTGAATTTGGAAATATTTAATTTGCTATGTATTAGTTATTAACAATTCAAAGTTCATTTTAACTCAAGTTATTTCTATGTATTTTATTTGTCCTTTGCAAGGCAACTTTGAAACTACTCCCATCAAGAGATGGAGGTTATTTCTTTTACTTCTTGAATGTAGACATGGCCATGTGGCTTACATCAGCCAATGAGGCAATAGCAAATACATTGCAAGCACTTGAATATTGGTACTTGTTCTTGTGGATTTTGATAGCTTTTTTTAAATCCTTTTATTTCACTATAGTGCTGTACCGCATTCTTTTTGTTGACAATCCCCAGGATTCAGACCTGCCTTTGAAGTCCAATGATGTTATGACTAGTGTCAAAATCACTTTTTAATGGGTCTCTTTCATCACTACATGCATTACTTACAAAATTACTAGAAATTGGCCATGGCTTCTGGGAACACTTGGTTCTAGGACACTTTGCTAGGGAGTCTGAAAAGACATTTTGAACCAATGTTGAATATATACATTAATTAAATATATCTAAATATGTGCCATGCTTGCAAATTGCTCTCAACTTATAAAGAGATTTATACGATTATTATTCTATTGACATTCACAAGGGTCCTGAGAGCCAGGATAAAGATTCTATCCCCATTTTATTTATAAAGAAGTTCGTTACAGACCTTGCTCAAGGCCACGCAGCTATTGTATTGGTTACTTTCTGCTACATAACAATCAACTCGATACTTAATGGTTTAAAATAATGATCATTTATTAGCTCATGTTTCTGTGAGCTGGTAGTTTGAAATGAGATGCTTTGGGTGGTTCATGAAAGTTTTACAAACAGGTTCATGTCATTTATTTTCTCATAACAGCACTGAGAGATAAGCTGTGTCCATTTGGGTCTTTTAGGAACCAGACACCAAAATGGAGTTAGGAGTGTAAGAGGGTATTGGTGGTCACACTTGTGCGTGACAAAGGGGACGGTTATCAGGAGTAAGCAAAGAGCCTGCCAACCCATATGCAGGCCTGACATCTGGCATCTGTGAAAGGGGAGTAAGAAGAGAGGAGGATTTGTGTAGAAAGAACCTGAGACTACAGTGAAGCTCTGAGAAAGTCTTTTTCAGCCCATGGGAGGCTCCAGGGCAAAGTCTGCGGTGTTGTTGGGCAGAAATGGCCAGGCCCTAATATCCCCATCCTGCTCAGCTATTGGCTGGGAGCGGATTCCAGGAGGGGGAGTGGGGGATGAGAAGAATGGTGGCAGATTCAGTTTGCAGTATATTCAGTCGAGGTAGCTAGAAAGATCTCTAAAGAATTATCCACATGAGGATGAAGTTTAATTTGTAGAACTGAAGTTCCGCAAAGAGCTATGAGTAGAAGCTGTCAAGCTGGAGGTCATCCACATACAGATGGAGAGTTTGATAGAATGTATTTGATGGTGTATTACTCAGGGTTCTTCGAAGAAACAGAACCATGAGGATGTGTGTGTCTGTGTGTGTGTGTGTGTGTGTGTGTGTGTGTATTCAGAGATTTATTATAGGAATTCTCTCATGCAACCATGAGTATTGACAAATTCAAATTCTATAGGGCAGGCTTCACTCTGGGAACTCGATGATGGTGTTGAATTCCCCAGGAGAAGCTGGCAGGCTGTAGTTAGGAGTTAGGAGTGTAAGAGGGTATTGGTGGTCACACTTGTGCGTGACAAAGGGGACGCTTCTTTCTGACTGCTGAAATCTTCAAGTCTCCCTTTAAAGCATCTAACTAATTGGATGAGGAGACTTTTCTTATGGCTAACAGCAATCTCCCTTGTTGATTTGCCAGTGTAGTCAGTCATAGATACAATCAACTGACTGATAACTTAAATCTATCTGTAGAATACCGTCACACTGATGATCAGGCCGGTGCCTGCTTGACCAAATAACTGGACACCATGACCTAGCCAAGCTGATGCATGAATAGCCATCACAAATGATAATGGATAGATAGCTCAATTCAAGCTGGCTTAAAACAAGATGAAAAGGTGATGGTTTGAATTTTATTGCCTATATCCTAGGATAGTCTTGCTTCAAACATAGCTAAATCCAAGCTTTCCAATAATATAAACTGGTTTTATCTTGTGCTCCATCTCTTTCCCTGCTTCCCTTTGTATGTTGACTTTATTCCAGATGGTGCAACATGACCTCACTCAATCATTCATTTGTGCTATTTTATTAGAAAATCCAAAGTTAGGGGATGTAATTTTCAGGATCTATGCTGGGCAAGGATAGGAAATTGCCAAGCATGTCTCTGGATGCTGCTGTACTCATCTATTCTGGAGACTTCTAGAAGATATGGAGGGACTTGAAAGTATTCTGGTCTATTTAGTGGGAAGACCGGCCACATTCAAATCAGATTTTTTTCTGGAATTAATTACCTCTAGCTTTACTCTGGGCATGACTGGGGCACCCACAACAAGGCTTCTGGTGCTGGGACTACAGGGGTTCCCACAAAAGGAAAAAAAAGATGGAATATGAGTTTAAATACTACCCTTGGGTGTCTTGGGCCCCTTTCTGCCCTTTTCCTGGGCCCCTTATTCTTGCCACCCAAAATGGCAAATTGATGAGATGGCAAAGGGAAAGAGTACGGCATAAAAGGAAAGGATGGCCAAGGATAAAGCTTGGGGTCACCCATATTTAAGAGGTCAGCCAAGAAAGAGATAATAGCAAAAGTAAGTGAAAGAAGACAGTAAGTTTGGAGGGAAACCAGGAGAAAACTTTTCCATTTGTCCTCCTTCCATAAGAAGGCTAGCATTATCAGATATTCTATCTCTTATTTGAATGGTCTTGGCATATAGTGGACACTTAGTTAAATGGTGGCCATCAGTTGATAACTAGATGAATGTGTTTTTCATTTGTCTATCCTTATCGCTAACATTTGCCTCCATTCTGAAGCTTTTGTTGAAGTGAGACCATACAGAAATAAGCAAGTAAAATATATAATGTGACAAATGGGAGTAAATGCTATGGAGAAAAATAAGGCCAGGAATGTGGAAAAGGGATATGGAGGAGAAAGATCCCATTTAAAATAGGAAGGAAGGTGTTTTGGTTTGTTAAAGCTGCCAAATGCAATATACCAAAAATGGACTGCTTTTATAAAGGATGTTTCTTAAGTTACAAGTTCACAGTTCTAAGGCCATAAACATGTCCGAATTAAAGATATCCAAAAAGGAGGATACCCTCACTCAAGAAAGGCTGATCATGTCCAGAGTTTCTCTGTCACATGGGAAGGAACATGGTGACATCTGCTGGTCCTTTGTTCCCAGGTTTTGTTGCTTTCAGCTCCTGGTTCCAGTGGCCTCCTCTCTGAGCTTCTGTCTATCTCCAAGCAACTCCAAACATCTATCGCTTGGTTTCATCTCTCTGCCCTCTCTGTGGGCTCTGAACTCTTTCTATGTTTTCTGCCTTTTATTTTCTTCATACAGAGCTCCAATAAAAGGATTAAGATCCACCTTGAATAGATCTTGTAACAATCAATCAAAAGTTTAGATGGGGTCACATCTCCATAGAAACAACCTAATCAAAAGGTCCTGCCCAAACAATAGGCCTGCTCCCACAAGACTGGATTAAGATTGAAAGCAGAACATGGCTTTTCTGAGGAACATAACAATTTCAAACTAGCACAGTAGGCAAAACTTGTTTCCAGAGTATATTTGCCCTATTATTTACAGCTGAGGGTATCCTGAGGGCTAGAGATGTTGCCTAATAAGACTTGGTTGTGGTAGTCAGAAAGCTTGCAGTTGGTGGGTATGTAGGTGGGTAACCAGATGATAATAGGTATATGAGCACTACTACCATAAGAGAATGCTTAGGCTGCTAAAGACGCACATGGGCATGACATGCAAGAGGTGAGATGGGCCAGATTCACAAATGCGTTGGGTGCTCTGATTCCTTGTCTTCTTTAATGCTCTGGCTCAAGCCGAGAGGAGACACAAGGTCCTCCCCTGTATTCCCATAACACAACTGTTTCAAGACTGGACTCTTTTAATAACTCTTTACAAACAGTTATTGGACCACAGGGAAATGAACACAGGGGACCAATAAATCTAGAATCTGTGTTGTCCATGATGGTAGCTACCTCTCACAAGTGACTATTTAAATTTAGCAAAATTTCATAAAATTCAAAATTTGCTTCCTCAGTCATATTAGCCACATTTCAAATTTTGGTGGTTACTGTCTTGCACAGTACAGATAGGGGACATTTCCATTCTTGAAGAAAGTTTTATTATCTATTGCTGATTTAGGTAATATGGCTTAGAGCTGTGCTACTCAAATTTTAATGTGCTTTTGCATCGCCTGGGGATCTTGTTAAAGAGAAGATTTTGATTCATTAGGTCTGGAGGTGGTGTCTGAGATTCTGCATTTCTAATAAGCTCCCTGGTGGTATTGGTGACTCTGGCTCACGAACCACATTTTAGTAGCAAGGTCTTTGAGGTTGCAGGATGCTCTCTAGTGCTTACAGGATTAGAAGATGCCAGAGAACTTCTATATTAACTCTTTCCTCATCCATACTTGATCTTATTTCTACCACCAAGGTGAAAAAATCTGTAGTATATTAACTCCATTGATCCTTATAGAGATTCATGGCTTATGGACAAATGCATGAGCTAAAGAAACAGAGTACTTATGCTAAATCCTGGTTTTAGAATTTATTAGCCAGGGGAATGTGAACAAATCACTTAACTTATCTGTGTCTAAGTTTCCAATTATTAATAGGGGAAAAGAATATCTTAGGAGAATATTGTCTGAAACTCAGTAAGTGATCAACAAATGTTAGCTGTTACATTTTTTCATCAAATAAGCTTGGTTGGCAAAGCACATTTTTCATATAGCTACCCTATACTAGCGTCTACAGGATATAGATATGATTAAGGTGCAATTCCTAACTTGAAGTTCTCCTAGATAGGTATCTGGCATTGGCACAGATCTCTGAGAATGAGATATTATATATTTTTAAAAATAGATTTTAAAAAGTTGTCTCATAATGCAGCCCCTTTCAACATGAAAAAAGTCATAATGGGCATAGCCCAAATACTTCTAAAGAGTGGGCGAAAGATCAAAGGTGATGATGGAGTTATACAGAAACTATTGGGTTTAGCAAACAAGTATGATAGCTGAATTGATATTTCTTTCAGTCTCCAGTATCTTAGAGCAGCTAGATATAAAACTTAAAATTTTGGAATTGTAACCCATACCAAACTCTGAAATCTGTTCTACAACTAATTGTTGCACTATGCTTTGAAATCTATTGCTTTTTTTACATGTATGTTATTTTTCACAAAAAAGAAAAAAAGTCTATTGTGGTGATAAAAATATATTTAAGTCTTTTGGCCTCCTATACTCTGGAGTAGCTAGAAGGAAACATCTGAGAGGATTGTATAATAGCCCATGACAAACTCTGGGATTTGTCTTGTAACTACTTGTTGAAGAGTGCTTTGAAAACTATTGTTTTTTTCTCTTTACTTTGTATATATGCTGCATTATACAATAAAAAGTTTTTTAAAAAAGTTGTCTCATAATGTTAGACAGCACTTTTTCTAAGAAAACCAATGCTTCTTTGTTAACTTGCTTTACAGTATTTCTGTTGCCTTTATAGGGCAATCCTGCTTGTAGCTTAACTAGTAGGACCAGACTTCTATGTATGTAGCCTACTGGATCCAGGCCTTGCTCAGTGTCACATTCAAAGAAAGAGAATCCAGCAACCAAAGTTATAAAAAGCAAATTTATTGACTTTTCTCCAAGTGCATCATGGAGGATGCAATTTACAACTCAAGGAGTGCTTCTTAAAATTTTTTCCCTATTCCCCTCAATTCTCATTCTCATCTTCCTACCAAACTTCACCTGAACTCAAGCCATGATCCTTTTCTCCCTTTTTCTCCCAATATCTCACTCAGGTAGTAGCCCCAAATCTTGCCTCTCTTCTCTCTACACCCCCTCACTCATTAGCTATTTCCTATTATTTCCTCTTCCTCCAGTCCCAACATCCACAACTCCAGTCCCCTTCTGAAAGCCTGTGTTCCCGACCCTCTGCATTTCTTGCAACTACCTGGAAGAGGATATGTGGCTGCAGAGCTTTGGGATTTTTGTCCATTATCCAGATGTGATAGTTTGAAATTGTATTTATCTCAGAAAAGGTCATGTTATTATTATTTTTTCTTTTTGGATGCATGGTCCGGGAATCGAACCTGGGTCTTCCGCATGAAAGGCGGGCATTTTAACCAGTAAACTACCCGTGTACCCTAAGGCCATGTTATTTTAATTCATTCCTGTGAGTGTAGACCTATTTTGGGTAGTATCTTTTAATTTAGGTTATTCGATTGAGATATGACCCACCTCATTCAAGACGGGCCTTAATCCTCTTACTGGAGTCCTTTAGAAGAGAATAAAATACATATAGAAGCTAAGAGATGAATTTAAGAGAAGCTCACCAAAAAAGGCCCAGAGAAGCTGAAAGACAAGAACACATCCACAGAAGCTGAGAGAGGAAGCCACTGAAGCCAGAAGCAATGAAACCCTGGAAAGAAGACCAACAGACATTGCCACGTGATGTGCTATCTGACAGAGGAGTCCACACTCACTGGTAACTGGCCTTTCGAGAAGGTATCAACCCATTGATGCCTTAATTTGAACATTTTATGGTCTTGGGATTGTAAATTTGTAAGCTAATAGCCCTATTGTTGAAAGCCAGTCCATTTTTGGTATATTGCATTTTGTCAGCTATAGCAAAACAAAACACCAGGTAACAAAGGTGAGTTCAGAAACTGACCCTGAAAGCAAAATGCCTTCCTCCATAGAAAGATCCCCACCCCCTGTTGTACATGACCTACATAATCCTCAGGACCATGAGCATGATGGATTTTACTCCTTGATTTGATTGTTAATAGTCATATTGACTTTAAGAATGGAAGACCATTCAAGGTGAGCTTGACCTAGTCAAGGGAGCCTTCTACAAGCCGAGAATTTTTTCCAGCCATTCACAGAAGAAGAAGTTAGAGAGATGTCCTCCCACTGTTGGTAACTGCATTGTGAATTGGCATGGGGGCCACAACGTAAGGAATGAGGGTGCTTTCTAGGAACTGAGAGCAGCCCCTGGCTAGTACATGTCCCTACCTCAGTCCCTACAACTGCAAGGAACTGAATTCAGTCAATAACTTGAATGAGATTCAAAGCAGATTCCTTCCCAGGACATCCAAAAAGTAACATCTTGATGTAAGCCTTGTGAGATTTGAGCAGAGGACTCAGCTTTACCATGCTTAGATATCAGACCCATAGAACTGTGAGAAAATAATGCTGTGGTAGTTAGATTCAGGTATCAACTTGGCCAGGTGAAGGTGCCTAGTTCTATTGCTGTGGACATGAGCCAATGCATGTGAAGCTCACTGTCGCGGATTATATCTGTAATCGGCTGGGAGGTGTGCCTTCTGCAATGAATGATGTTTGATTTACTTGACTGGTGCTTAAATGAGAGCTTAACATAGCATAGCCAAGGCAGCTCAGCATACCTCATCTCAGCACTCGCAGCTCAGCACTTGCAACTCAGCCCAGGCCTTTGGAGATGCAGAAAGGAATCACCCCAGGGAAAGTTGTTGGAACCCAGAGGCCTGGAAAGAAGGCCAGCAGAGATCGCTCTGTGCTTTCCCGTGTAAGAAAGAACCTCAGTTGAAAGTTAGCTGCCTTTACTATACATTAACTAAATAAATCCCCTTTTATTGAAAGCCAATCCGTCTCTGGTGTGTTGCATTCCAGCAGCTAGCAAACTATGAACAGGTACTATTTCAAACTGCTAAGTTTGTGGTAATTTGCTACCTAGCAGTAGGAAAACTAATGTAGAGGGAGATTCAGGACAGGATGTGAAAGCTCACACATGAATAACTTTTGTTTCTGTCATAAATAAAAAATATATATATATAACTAAACTAGTCACACAAAGCAAATGTAAGGACTAAATGGGAGGCACTGGCAGTCAATCTTAATGGAGGCCAGTACAAGGATCCCCAAAGTTTGGGACAATAAGAAATGCTCCATAGGAGAGATAGCATATGTGCTGACGTTGGATAGTAGGATCTGGTAGCTGAGGAGTTCAGGGGAAGCCTTCAGATAAGGGGGTGATTTAAGCAGAAGTCTGTGGAACATGAAAGATGTACTATAAGAAGAGTGAGGAGGCTGCTGGGGATTCAGCCAGTCTTCCCCTTCTTTGCTGCAGCCATTCCCAACACATCCTGAACATACCTACCATGCTCTTTTACATCTCCAGGCCTTTGTGTGTGCCTCTCCCTCTGCTTGCAACTTTCCCCCACTTCCCCACGTGTCCTTCGAGATCCAGTCCAGGGCTTACCCCTGCACCACAGATCCTTACTACCCCATGTCAAGAAGGGGAAACCCAAACCAAAGTTTTCATGGAGTATAAGTGGAAGTTGGGACCACAAAAGTTTTGCTCTTTCTTGTATTCTATATTCAGTAAAGAAAAGAAAAACAGTCTTTACTAAGTCAGTAATCAACCTCAGATGCATCTCTTAGCCTAAGCATCATTTCAAAATGGCAGGCTTTCTTATAGTGGGGGAACACCTGTAATTTAACCCTGCCTGCAGTGCCTAATTCTGTAGGAGTCCTTTGTTATGGATTTCTAAAGCTGGTGGGGCTGTGAGAAGCTCCAGGAGGCCCTTAAATGAACAGCAAAGCCCCAGGCTCTTCCCACGGGATCCTTGATCACGTTTTCTTTTTCTCCTCTGGAAACCCTGGGCTAAAATAAGCCTGGAGGCTGAGGAAAGGGTGAGTCAGAGTCCTCAGAGCCAGAGTAATCACTACAAGATGGCTCCTTGTGAAACATCTCTGCTGAGCCTGAGTTGTTTATACTAAGAGCTGTAAGTCTGAAAAGTGAGCTCTCCCAAGACAGGTTGGAAACAAGCTCCCCTTCCTGGAGGTGGGATGGTGCTTGCCAGCAAAATTTTTGTTTAATATAAAAAGAGAGGCCCATGTCGCTCTGAGCAGGGTAAGTCTGGTGACAAGGAAGGAAGAGCTAGAAGCCAGGTGACTTGAGGCTTAGTCCAGGTTTCTCTGTCTACTAGCTGTCATCTTGGGTAAGAGACACCCCCTTTGGGTTTCCCTTTTCCTAGATGCATAATGAAAATGTAAGACCAGATGATTTACAAGTTTTTCTCTGTAGTAAGTGCCATGTCTCCAAGCTCACTCTCAGTCCCTGGTCCGATGTAGCTTGTAAAAGCCACCCAATGGCTCAATTGATACAGGTTCGGTGGGCACACACTGATTGGGCCTCTTTTTTGCATCAGGCATGTGGGAAACTGCTGGGAATATAGAAGTGAAACAGACAGGGTCCCTTTAAAAACTTGCTGCCAAGCAGGATGAGTGGAATAGATGGACCACAAAAAGATGATCAATCATGGAAACGCTTTGCTAAACTCTGAATGAATGGTGCAGGCAAGTAGCTCAGAATGTGGTATAGTTCACAACAGCCCAATTTTCATAAGGCTACCCCGTGGAGGTGGGCTTGGGCTGCAATTCAGTTCTGTTAAGACTTTTTCCCCCAGTCAAGTTTTACAGAGAAAAAAGAGGTCAGTCTGAAATGATCAAAGGAGTCAAAATCCATTTTTTTCAGATGACCTAGCATTTTAGTATCTATGTAGTTTCCCCCAGACAACAAGAATGATTCAAGATTAGCAATTACCCCAGAGCTTTCTCATAGCTGAGCTGGTATTATGGGCCAGCTCTGTATCAAGCCCTGGAGAAAGAAAGATGGTTAGGACATGGTGTCCCATTCCTGATGTCCTCCCAGAACCATGAGGGAGATAAGTCTATAGAAAGACTTAAAAAGTTTTATAAAGACTGAAATCTGTTATAATTGGTGCTAATGGAGAGCATTGCTAAGTGATTCTGGGGCAGAGAGGAAGGAGTAATTCATCCTAAAGAAAGAGAAGGAGTTTGCTAGGCAACTTGGTGAGAGGATAGCTGGTTTTTCCACCACAGTGACCAATATGAGCTGAGGTAGGGTGGCCTGGGCACCAGGCTTAGTGCCCCTGTGAAGAGAGCAGGATGAGAGGTGGAAAGAATTGGACTTTTCCTTGGGAGACGGGGGAACCACCAGAGTTAGGCAAGTGTATCACATTTGCACTAGGAAAAGATCTCTCTCACAGTGGGATTATTTGGAAGTATATTTCACCATCACCTGTGACAAATAATAATTGCTAATATTTCTAGAGCCTGCTGAAAACACTGTATATACACTATACTATTTAATCACCACAAAAATACCCCTGAGGTATGTACTATCATTACTGAGAGGTAGTAGGATTTAATTATTATGAATACATGCTTTTAAGCTGTACTATTTTTGTTTAAATCCTAAATCCGTACTTGCTAAATATGTATTCTTAGGCAAGTAGCTTAACCTTTCCAAGTCTCACATTTCTTATCTTTATAATGGGGTAAAGATTACCTCATTATAATGATAATGGGGTTGTGTATGTATTAAAGGAGATTTTCACCTACACAGTGTTTAGAATAATGCCTGTTATACACAGAGGGCTTAATAAGTGTTACATTGTATTGATCCCTCTCATGGAGGAGGAAGCTGAGGCTTGGAGAGAGGATGCCACATTTCCAAGGTCACATAGCCAGTAAGCTGCAAACTCTGGGCTCAAACTCAGAAGTCTCACACAGAGCCCAAGCTCTTCACCATCATACCAGCCAAATTTTGTTGCTTAAGTATATGTTTTTCTCTTGGTAATTTTTGATCAGCTTAACTGTTCCAAAGACCTATTTTTTTTTATTAACATGGGCAGGCACTGGGAATCAAACCCGGGTCTTCTGGCATGGCAGGTGAGCACTCTGCCTGCTGAGCCACCATGGCCGACCCTCCAAAGACCTTCTTAAATCACCTTCCTCAAAAGTCCAGCCAGAGGGGGATGCAGGAATGTTAATCTAATTGGCTGTTACCACCTTCAGGAATCTGAGTAATTAATGATTTCATCAAACAGTTATTCATGTATTGAGCCTTTACTAAGTGTTGAGCACAGTGTTTTGTCATGTCACATAAATTCTCTCAGGTTTTCTCCACATAAAATATGCATTACTATTTCTATTTTATAAGTGAGGCAATTGATACTGGAGTTGAGTAACTTGCCCAAGACCACAGAACTCCTGTTTTCTCCCCAATATCCACTCCATAACATCTATAGGGGCAGGGCCCGATTAGCCTGAAGCATTCATGGAAATCATACCAGTTTCTATTAGAAGAGCCCAGGTAGAGCATTTTCCTGGCCATAAATCCCAATTTCAACCAAAAAAGTGTGGGGGCAAATTTGCTGGGGCTGCTGCAAAAGTTTTCCTTACACTTTAAAGACAATCTCACCCTCTGACATTGTTGTGTGTGATTTGAGGTCTGGTGGTGCCTGAGGATGACACTGGTGCAGGGGGAGGGTGTGCCCAAGAGGAACCACAGGGAACTAGCCAGTGCTGAAGCTCTGAGTTACATGGGCCAAGGGCCGTCCTCATCATTGCAACTGGTCTGAGTAGGAATTTCTGCACAGCCAGCAAGGAAGGCAGCTGGGCTCCAAGTCCAAACTGGGACAACTCCCCAATCCCTGCTTTCCTACAGTGCCCAGTGGCAGGCATGGTTTTTCTACTCAAGCTGTTTACAATCTGGTAGGAAGCTTTTGGCATTCTGCTCTAGTGGCAGATTTGGTCATTCATCAAAATGCCAAAGGGATGGTGGGTTGTTGAGTCATTGTTTATCTGTTCTTTCATAATAAATATGTATTGCTCAAATAAGCAAAAAAAAAAAAAAAAGGAAATTTCCATGTGAGGCAGCTATAAACAAAAAAAAGCTTTGCTGAAATAAAGGCTTACATGAAGATCAAATTGAATGTGGTACATTTAGCATGTTTTAAAAATATGCTAAACTGGACAAGGCAAGACACAGAGCCTTTTGTCACAGCACTAGATACCAGTATGCTTTGAGATCTGATATTTAATCAAAAGGATTGCATTTATTATCAAACCTGCCTGATTTCCCCATTCAATGCATGATCTTACATAAAAATGCCTTGATCAAGACAACTCCTCACAGCAATGAGTCCGGCTAATAAGAGAGGTAATTCTTAATGTAATTTTCAGGAAAGTTTGGAAAATTAGTTTCACTTTGTGTTTTTATGTGGCTTTGTATGCCTTCCTTGCTCAAGATTTGCAGGGGCCAAGAAGCTCTGTCCCCCATACCTAGAAGAGCACCTGACACCCAGGGGAAGGCTCAGTGTTCTCAAGGTTGTCCCAAAGAGATTGAAAGTTGTAGATTTGATTTAGAGGGGGACTGAACTCAAAGGGTAGAGCCTTCAAAGGAAATAGAGGGCCTTGTCCAGCATACATTCAGATCTGAAGGGTTATCACATGCTGCAAGAAGAAGTAAATGCAATTCTAGAAAAGAAAACCAATTTGTGAAGGTTTATCAAAAAGAAGCTGGAGTTTGTCTGTTTTGGGGGCATGCGTGCAAGCTGTTTTAAAGCTTCATTAACTCTAGGCCTTCTGATTTTCAGTTCCCCATCTCAAACATAGTAAAATGCCCTCACATCCTGTAGTAAATGGAATTTGTATTTTTTAATGTAGGGTTGATATGATGTTGTATTTTGTTGACACACTGTTTTAGTTTCCTATACTGCTTAAAGCAACTACTATGACATGGATCAGGTTAAACAATGGGAATTTACTCATTCACAGTTTT
This sequence comes from Tamandua tetradactyla, assembly GCF_023851605.1. Classification (NCBI taxonomy): domain Eukaryota; kingdom Metazoa; phylum Chordata; class Mammalia; order Pilosa; family Myrmecophagidae; genus Tamandua; species Tamandua tetradactyla. The sequence continues at coordinate 25,103,065 of NC_135333.1, forward strand.
GAGGCCAGGAAAATGTTCATATCAAGGCATCCTCAAAGTAATGCTGCTTTCCCAAAGATCAACTCTCGGCAATCCTGCGCTCCCTGCTATGTGGCAAGGCACATAGTAGCATCTGCTAATCTCTCCCTGCTTTTCCTGGTTTTGTTGACTTCAGTTTATTGCTTCTGTGGCATTCTCTCTCATTGTCTGAATTTCATTCTCTTATAAAGAACTCCAGTAATAGGATTATGACCAATCTGGAATGAGGCGGGTCACACCTTGACTGAAGTAGCCTCATCTCAAGGTCCTGCTTATAATGGATTCACACCCACGGAATGGATTAGGTTTAAGGACATGTTTTTCTGGGAATTACACAGCTTCAAACCACCACTTACAGTTAGTAAAACATCTATTGATTTAGGTTTTATTGCTTTCTTTTCTTATTTTGGAGCCAATCATTTTGTATTTGGGATCTCAGATATTTCCCTAGCCCTTGGAAAGCTTGCAGGTCGCAGATATTGTTCTCTTGGAACCTAACAGCTGTGGTCCTAGTGGATAAGGACAGTTGCCCATCTCCTGGGCTGATAGTTCATCTCTGTCTGACAGTGCTTTGCTCAGGGCAAATAGCGAACACACGGTGATTGTGAGTGGTTTCACACTGCTGAGGTAGGGTAAAGAGGCTGACATCAGATCAAGATTTGCCCTTCAGTCAGGTGGAGAAGTTTAGTCCAAAAGTTGTGGGCAGAAGGGGGGCTAACCTACATGGCACTCGCGGGCAATTTCTCATTTCCATTTTTCTATATATAAGGCAGTTGGCACTGTAAGAAACTTAAAACAAAACCCAAAAAGTCCTTCTAGGTGCGCTAGTCCTTTTCAGATGTAATGTTCTGAAGGAAATCACAAACAATCCTGCGAGGGAGTTACAATTTTTGTTGTATTTACAGAAGAGGAAACTGAAGTTGCATAGGTGAGACGATGTTGACAAAGACACACAGCAGAGCAGGAACCGAAAGCTGTGTTGTCGGACACCAAGGAGCCTCCCCTAATTAGAGAGTTTCAGTGGGAGTGGGTGGGGGCTGAGCACGGGAGGGGTGGGGAAGAGGTGCTGAGCACCTTCTGAAGCAGAGTTCTGGAACCTTGGATTCTCAGGACTTCTGCATCCTCAAATTTCCTTTTTGTTCTCCTGCAAATGTCCTTTCTGAGCCTCTGAGCTGAGGATCATCTTCCTGGGCCCAGAGCATCAATAACGCACCTTCTGTGATTGTAGCCACCCAAAGGAGGCAAGGGAAACACCCTATTCAAAAGGCAAGACCTACTCTCCAACTGCAGCCCAACTCCTGACCTTTCTATCCCCCAAACCATATGCTAATTCTCCTATTTGTCTCATTTATTGCATTAACTTTAGCCTCATAATCAATCCCTACCCCCTGCCACATTTACCTGCTGCTGTTTATAGCCTTGGAAAATGTCATGACAACAGAGCTCAGAGGAAAGGTCCCTGTGTCTGGAGGCAGGCAGACATGCGATTGTATCCCAGCTCTGCCACTTACTAGAACTCTGTGATTTTGAACAGATTGATTGAGGTCACCTTTCTCATTTTCAGCAAGTTGGGGATGGATTAAATGATGCCATAAAATCCCTACAAATACATTTATTCATGTGAGAATACATGTGCTTTTGAAGGAAGTATGAAGCAGAGAACAAAAGAGATGCCTTTATTTTCTCCTACATGTAAGGGTGGAAGGCAGGGAAGAGTGTTCCACCTGAGGGAACTGAAAGTGCATGGTCAAAGGACAAGTGGAATTCAATACAGCTGGACCATAGACTATTAGGAGGGGGTTGCCAAGGTAAATTAAGGCTGGAGAGTTCAAGACAATTCAGATAATGCAACCCCATCTAAGGACTTAGCACATTATCATAAGAGAAATGAGGAGCAATTGAAGGGTTTTAAACGAGGGAATAACATTACTTATTTGTTTTTCTAAAACTTTACTTTGGCTGTGGCAGAGAATGGACTGGAAAGTGTCAAGGCTGGATAAAGGTAGCCTAGGTAGGAGGCTGGTGATCTAGTCCAGGTGATGGAGTGGATGACTTAAATAGGCTGATGAAGGTGGGTGTGGAGAAAAGTGGACTGTGCCACTTGCTGGTTCTATGACTTTGAGCAAGTTACATAATCTTTCTAAGCCTCAGTTGTAGATTTTTTTTTTACCCCCAACTATTTATGGAGGATGATAAAAGTATTTACATTCTAGAGTTGTTAGGGGATTAATTGAGATCTTGTATTTATAGTATGTAGCATAGCACGTTCCAGATAATAAACACTAGCAAAATAAGAGTGATTGTTATCACCAGTAGTAGTGGATGTGACAGTACTAAAAATATTGCAGGATGCACTCAGGGAATGCTGCTTGATTGAATTAAATAAATGAATGGACAGTAACTACCAGAAAGTATAATTTTCCAAAATCAACATGTCTTGGTGAGCTCTCCTGTGAGTTAAGACACAAAAAGGATATGTCCAAAGATGAACAGGTGGGGACCATTTGGCAGGCTGGACCCCTTTGGAAAAGAGTCAGGAAACAGAAGTGTACAAGCTGCCAAGATTTGTGGAATGGCCACTTTTAGTTTGAGGCAAAAAGCCCTCAAAAGAAGAAAACCCTTAACCTGAATTCTCTACTTTTATCTACCCTGCTAGGAAAATTAATCATTGAATCAGGAAGGCAAGCACTAAATTCTTATTTCTTTCCTTTTGCTTGCTTTGGGGTTAGTTTGCTGTTCTTTCTCCAGTTCTTCCAAGTGGACAGTTAATTCCTGCATTTTTGCCTTTTCTTCTTTTCTGATATAGGCATTTAGGGCAATAAATTTCCCTGTTAGCACTGCCTTTGCTGCGGCCCATAAGTTTTGATATGTTGTGTTTTCATTTTCATTTGCCTCGAGGTATTTACTAATTTCTCTTGCAATTTCTTCTTTGACCCACTCGTTGTTTAAGAGTGTGTTGTTGAGCCTCCACGTATTTGTGAATTTTCTGGCACTCCGCCTATTATTGATTTCCAACTTCATTCCTTTATGATCCGAGAAAGTGTTGTGTATGATTTCAATCTTTTTAAATTTGTTGAGACTTGCTTTGTGACCCAGAATATGGTCTATCTTTGAGAATGATCCATGAGCACTTGAGAAAAAGGTGTATCCTGCTGTTGTGGGATGTAATGTCCTATAAATGTCTGTTAAGTCTAGCTCATTTATAGTAATATTCAGATTCTCTGTTTCTTTATTGATCCTCTGTCTAGATGTTCTGTCTATTGATGAGAGTGGTGAATTGAAGTCTCCAACTATTATGGTATATGTGTCTATTTCCCTTTTCAGTGTTTGCAGTGTATTCCTCACGTATTTTGGGGCATTCTGGTTCGGTGCGTAAATATTTATGATTGTTATGTCTTCTTGTTGAATTGTTCCTTTTATTAGTATATAGTGTCCTTCTTTGTCTCTTTTAACTGTTTTACATTTGAAGTCTAATTTGTTGGATATTAGTATAGCCACTCCTGCTCTTTTCTGGTTGTTATTTGCATGAAATATCTTTTCCCAACCTTTCACTTTCAACGTATGTTTATCTTTGGGTCTAAGATGTGTTTCCTGTAGACAGCATATAGAAGGATCCTGTTTTTTAATCCATTCTGCCAGTCTATGTCTTTTGATTGGGGAATTCAGTCCATTAACATTTAGTGTTATTACTGTTTGGATAATATTTTCCTCTACCATTTTGCCTTTTGTATTATATATATCATATCTGACTTTCCTTCTTTCTACACTCTTCTCCATACCTCTCTCTTCTGTCTTTTCATATCTGACTCTAGTGCTCCCTTTAGTATTTCTTGCAGAGCTGGTCTCTTGGTCACAAATTCTCTCAGTGACTTTTTGTCTGAGAATGTTTTAATTTCTCCCTCATTTTTGAAGGACAATTTTGCTGGATATAGGAGTCTTGGTTGGCAGCTTTTCTCTTTTAGTAATTTAAATATATCATCCCACTGTCTTCTAGCTTCCATGGTTTCTGCTGAGAAATCTACACATAGTCTTATTGGGTTTCCCTTGTATGTGATGGATTGTTTTTCTCTTGCTGCTTTCAAGATCCTCTCTTTCTCTTTGACTTCTGACATTCTAACTAGTAAGTGTCTTGGAGAATGCCTATTTGTGTCTAATCTCTTTGGGGTGTGCTGCACTTCTTGGATCTGTAATTTTAGGTTTTTCATAAGAGTTGGGAAATTTTCAGTGATAATTTCTTCCATTAGTTTTTCTCCACCTTTTCCCTTCTCTTCTCCTTCTGGGACACCCACAGCATGTATATTTGTGCGGTTCATATTGTCCTTGAGTTCCCTGATACCCTGTTCAAATTTTTCCATTCTTTTCCGGATAGTTTCTGTTTCCTTTTGGAATTCAGATGTTCCATCCTCCAAATCACTAATTCTATCTTCTGTCTCTTTAAATCTATCTTTGTAGGTATCCATTGTTTTTTCCATCTTTTCTACTTTATCTTTCACTTTCATAAGTTCTGTGATTTGTTTTTTCAGTTTTTCTATTTCTTCTTTTTGTTCAGCCCATGTCTTCTTCATGTCCTCCCTCAATTTATCGATTTCGTTTTTGAAGAGGTTTTCCATTTCTGTTCGTATATTCAGCATTAGTTGTCTCAGCTCCTGTATCTCATTTGAACTATTGGTTTGTTCCTTTGACTAGGCCATATTTTCAATTTTTTGAGCGTGATCTGTTATCTTCTGCTGGCGTCTGGGCATTTAGTCAGATTTCCCTGGGTGTTGGACCCAACAGGTTGAAAGACTTTTCTGTGAAATCTCTGGATTCTGTTTTTCTTATTCTGCCCAGTAGGTGGTGCTCGTGGCACACATTTGTCTGCAGGTCCCACCAGTAAAAGGTGCTGTGGGTCCTTTAACTTTGGAAAACTCTCTCCGTGGGGGGAGTTCACCAGCCGAAGTGGCTTGGAAGAGTGCCAGCCGGCCCGAGGGTCCGAATGCAGGGATGGTCGCCGGCCGCCGCAGCCCGTGAAAGTGCCCGTCTGAATTTCCTAGTTGGCCCGGGGCGCCAAGCGTGGCGGGAGGGCGCCAGCTGCCGCGGCCCGGGAGAGTGCACTGTTCCCAGCTGGACCGGGGAGTCACGTGTTTGGAAGGGACCCCCCCGGTCACCGTTCTCTGCGGCCTGGGGATTTCCGATCCAGTTCTCTCAGTTGGTCCGGGGGGTCGCGCGTGGTGGGGGCGCCAGCCGCCGTGGCTTGAGGGGACTGCCTGCCCAATTCTGCCAACTGGCCTGGGAAGGAGGAAGGGATGGACTCCTGCCGCTTTTGCCACCCCGCCCGGGGAAGCCCGTGCCCCTCGGCGATCTCACCGGAGCGGGTTCTCTCAGCCAGTCAGCCGTTCCAGGATGGGGTACGCTGTCTTTTTGATCTCTGTCGTGGCTCTGGGAGCTGTTCTGTATCGTTTCTACTCCCCTAGTAGCTGTTCTGGAGGAGGAACTAAGATCCGCGTGTCTTACTAAGCCGCCATCTTCTCCGGAAGTCCTCAAGCACTAAATTGGTTAGAGGAAATAAGAAATCCAAGAAAGAGGAAGAGACCACAAGAATGCCTTGTTCTGTTAAATACATTCAGGTCTCATTGCTCAGACAAATTGCATGTGAGGGTTTTTTTCAGATTGGAAATGTTTTTATTGTTTTTTGCTGATTTTGAAAGATTGTATGTTCATTGTAGAACTCTCACACTGTCAATAAGGACTATTTTTTTTACATGGGCAATCGAACCCGGGTCCTCTGGCATGGCAGGTGAGCATTCTTGCCTGCTGAGCCACCGTGGCCTGCCCAATAAGGACTATTTTGAGGACTAACTGTATGTCAGGAATTCAGCTTAGACTTTCATATGTACTTATGTCATATAATTGCCACCCAACGCTATTGTGTAAGTAGTAGCATTATTCCCAATTTACAGCTGATGAAACAGGTCAGGAGGGACTTGTGAGAATCACACAGCTAGTTCTTTGACTTTGGGCAAGTTGTTTAACCACTCCAAGCCTCAGGTTTTTGTTTTCTGATATTTATGGAGGACAGTAATCTGGATGGGCAACCTGACCCAGACTTCAAGGCTTGGTCATAGACTGTTAGACACTGGAACCATATGTGGTTCAAACCTGATTCTACAACTTTTTAATTTCAAGTCTTTGGACAAGTTGCATAACCATATGCCTCAAGTCTTCTGAGAAAATGGAAATATTAATTGCATCTATGGATTTTATGAGTATTAAATTAGCTAGTACTTGTCAAGTACTTAAAATAGTGCCTGGTATGTGGTGGATATATTAAAATTAGTAGTAGTAGTCATATTAACTATCTTCTTTTGTTAGGATACTATCACTTATCCTGGCAAGGTTCATGAGAGGGAAAAGAATGGCTTTTCAAAGGCAGGCAGATCTCTTCTAAGGATTAAAGGAGTTAATACATGTAAAGTACTTGGAACAGTGCCTGGAAAGTAGTATGTGCTTATGTCCCTTTTTAGCTATTGTTATCTATAAATTCCAGAGCATAGGCTCTTAACTGCTATTTTCTACCTGTTCGCTTACATTATTGTGCCTAAGATCTCATCTTCCAGAGATAGAGAATGTTAAGAGTTTCATGTGTATCCTTCCATACTTTTGAAACAGTTACATAAACTTGTTTCTGTGTTATTTTCTTTTTTTTACTGTGTGTCAAACAGAGTGGTTGTGAATTCTGGCTTTGACATACAGTAGCTTTGTGAATTTAGGAGGGTTAATTAACTTGCATAAACCTCAGTTTCTTCATCTGTAAAATGAAGCTAATAGTATCTATCTCATAGAGTAGTGGTGAGGACAAAAGTCAACACTTTAAAGCATTCACAACAGAACTTTGAGGTAAAGGAGTTAATATAAGGAATTAGATGCTTATAAAGCTACAGTAAGGGCCAGAAGAAAAAAATCAAGGAATATCATAGCTAGTTTTCAGTTATGATGCTAATTTTCAAGAAATTTGGAAGGCGAAGGGCCTCAGGAAATTGCTGCAATGACTAAGTTATCTTCAGTAGTGTGGCAGATGATTCATAGAAAAATATCTAGAGGTGATTCAAAATCTCAGGTTTGCTGAAGCCCACATATCTTCTTGCTGTTCCCAAAGGAGCACTATTTACCTTTCTATCATTTCTGTGTGTGTGTGTGATGTATATACCTTTCTATCTATCTATTTTTCTAGCTATCAGTCTCTCTCTATCCATCTATCCATTTATCCATGTGCTGGTTTGAAACTGTTATGTACCCCAGAGAAGCCATGTTCTTCTAATCAACCTTATGGGGACTGGCCAATTTTTGGGTTGGACCTTTTGATAGAGATGCGACCCACCTGATTGCGGATGGGATCTTTTGATTATATGGAGATGTGACCCCAATCATTCACATCTTAATCCTTTTACTGGAGCTCTGTATGAAGAGAATAAAAGGCAAAAGAACATAGAGAGATCTCAGAGCCAACACAGAGAGCAGAGAGATGAAACCAAGACACAGAAGTTTGGAGATGTTAAGCTAAGAGATGAAATCCAGAGTCTGCCCTGAAGAAGCTAAGGGAGGAACCACAAATGCTTAGAGTGCAAGTCGCTGGAAATAGGATCTGAGAGAGCTATTTGAAACCAGAAGATAGGAGAGAAGGACAACAAATGCCATCATGTGCCTTCCCATGTGATAGAGAAAATCCAGATATGATTGGTCTTTCTTGAGTGAAGGTATCCTCTTGTTGATGCCTTAATTTGGACATTTTCATAGTCTTAGAACTGTAAATTTGTTACCTAATAAATTCCTTTGTAAAAGCCAATCCATTTCTGGTATATTGCATTCCAGCAGTTTTAGCAAACCAAAATACCATGCATTCAAGGAAGGTCTTAATTTGCTAACTGAAGTCCACTATGAAAAGAGAATAAAAGAAAGTATAGAGAGAACTCAGAGCCAATACAAAGAGCAGAGAGATGAAACGTAGTGGAGAAAACATAGAAGCTTGGAGACAGAAAACGCCTTGGGAGATGCTAAGGTAAAGAGATAAAATCCGCAGTTTTTCCTGGAGAAGCTAAGAGAGGACCCACACATGCTTAGAGAAGGAAAATGCCCAAGGGAAGCCAGAAGAACCCACGGGAGGTGAGAGAGCCATTTTGGAAACCAATCTAGGAGGGAAGGGCCGGCAAATGTCGCTATGTGTCTTCCCATGTGACAGAGAAACCCTGGACATTATCAGCCTTTCTTGAATGAATGTATCCTCTTGTTGATGCCTTAGTTTGGACATTTTCATTGCCTTAGAATTGTAAATTTGTAGCCCAGTAAATCCCCTTTATAAATGCCAATTCATTTCAGGTATATTGCATTCTGGCAGCTCTAGCAAACTGAAACAATTCATCTATTGATCCATGTGTCTATCTTGGGTCTTCCAAAACTTGTGAAAATTCCTCACACTGACAGACCCTGGTAGCCAGGAACCCTGGGATATGCAATTCACATGAACAGCCTTCTGAACTCTATGACAAATGAAATTACCTAGAAGGGATTTGTACTCATTTCCTAGAGCTGCTGTAACAAAGTACCAAACCTGGGTGGCTTAAAACACAGACATTTATTGACTTAGTTTTGGAGGCTAGAAGTCCAAATTAAGGTATCAGCAAGGCCATGCTTCCTCTGAAATCTACAAGGCTCTGGAGATAGCTTGCTGGCAATCTATGGCCTATGGCATAACTCGATCTCTGCCCCAGTCAACTGGCTTATTTCCTCTCTGTCCGTCTCCTATGTACTTGGGTACAAAATGCCCTCTCTTTATAAGGACTCCAGTCCTATTGGATTAGGACCCACCTTAATCCAGTTTGGCCTCATCCTGACTAATAAGATCTTCAAAGACCCTATTTCCAAATAAGATCATTTTCATTAGACCAAGATTCAGGACTTGAACATATCTTTTAGGGGACACAATTCAATTTATGCCAGAAGGAATGACATTGGGCTGCCAATGAACAATCTGGCACAGGTTCTCAGGATGAAGGATGTTGGGCAGAAAACACATGCACTACCTTTGGTCATAGACACTGTAAATATTCTTAGATGATCCTTTTTTTCCCAACATTTAAGTGTGTGAAGGGGGTTAATCTGCTTGAGCAACTTTGGGATCCTTGAGGTGCTAAGAAAACTGGGGCAGGTAAGGTTGCAGGAAACATTTCCATTTTCCAATAGAGGAGATAAATGGAAGTCATCAACTAGAGGTTAGTGAGTTTGATGGGAATTCTGGGAGAGTTTCTAGATGAGAATACCAAAAACAGGTACATGAGAACTTGGGAAATAAAATAGCAATCACAAAGAAGCATCAGTGGTTTACTATGAACAAGTCATGCCAAAATCACTCTGTTTATAAATGAATGGCTGAGGGGATTGCTAGAAAACATGTTACATGTGGATTTTAGTGTAGCATTGATAAAAATCTCAGTGAATTTTTTTTGTGGAAGAAAATGACAAAATATTAATGGCATCCCTATTATATAACATCATAACTGAATGTTTGTGTCCTGATAATGCTGACTAATGAATTGATGTCAACCTGGAAAAATGGTCTCTGTTAAGGACTTCTGGCTTTGGTTTGGTCTGGTTTATATTTTCATCAATGTTTCATATGAGAGCATTGATGGCTCTTTAATTAAATCTGAGGATGCGCTAAGGCTAAGAGGAAGAGCAAATGGATTGGATAATAGAATCAGGATGCACAAAACTATCAATAGGCTGACATGAAGGGCAGAAAGGAACAAGTTGATTTGTGATGGAAATAAATCTAAAACATTGCCTCCAGACCTCCACATACTACACATACAAGAAGTGGGAGAGATCACTTAATAGCAGGCTCCAAAATAAACTAAGACCTTGCCCTTATAATAAGCAGCTTTAGATGGTTGGATCATTTTGAGCTATCAAAATAATGAAATAATACTTTGAGTATATTTCTAGAATTGTTTTGAATAGACTAATGCCAGACACGTAGTATATGCTCAATAAATACTGTTTAAATGAATGCATGAGTTAATGTTTTGCCTGAAACATAATTTTGAGCTATTCATTCATCCATTTATGTAATAAATAATTCTTGAGATTCAGAGCCAGGCTCTGGTTTAGGGCTGGATACACATCAGTGAACAAAATCTCTACCGTAAGGAACAGAAATATCTATTGATCATCCAATATGTACCAGGCAGTGTATTGATGCTGAAAGATGAATATAGTTCTTGTCTTTGAAATCTTATTAAAGAAACAGATATGAATATTAGTCACAACCCAGAATGTTACATGCCATTATAGCTTTAAGAAGGAGAATGTTCCAGAGAAGGACAAATTAGCTCAGTATGAGGGTGGGGGGTCTGGAAAAAGTTTCAGTGTATGGGACATAGGCATTTTTTCCCACAATGAGTAGGTCTTAGGTGTTTGTTTATCCTTGGGACCAACCTTTAAGAGTGTTCAGAGTAAGGCAACTAGAAATGTAGATAAACTTAAAACTTATATACGGGAATAGTGAAGGAGTCTGTATTATTTTTAACCTGGAAGTGAGAAATCCCAGGTTCGGGGCCAGCTTAATTGGCGTTCCATATGTGAAGGGCTGTTTTATAAAATGAAGGATTAAATGTTCTGTTACCGCAAAGGATTGCTTTAATATATATTTGAAAGTTTTAGGAAAGAGGACTTGGGGTCACAGAAGAACTATCTTTCTGACAGTCTTAGCAGCTCATATGCACTATTATATCCAAAGAAGAAGGATATAATAGTGAAGTAGGGGCTTCCCTGTCATTTGAGACTTTCAAGCAGTAACTGGTGAGCTTCAGTGCAACATGTGATGTGATGAAGGTTCACCCACTGATTTGTGTTTTGGACTGGATGGCCTCTCAGGTCACTTTTAGCTATGAACTGTCATATGTTGTATTACATTTTTTAAATCACACCTTGCTATTTTCTTTTTTTTTCAATTTTATTGAGATATATTCACACATCACACAAACCATCCAAAGTATATAATCACTGGCTCAAAATATCATCACATAGTTGTGCATATATCCCCATTATCTATTTTATAACATTTTAATTACTCCAGAACAGAAATAAGAATAAAAAATAAAACCCAAATCCTCCCATACCCTTTATTCCCTCCTCTTTTTGACCCATAGGATTGGTGTAGTAAGTTTGTTACTGTTGATGAAAAATTGTTAAAATTTTACTATTCATTATAGTCAGTACTTTGTAATAGATATGTTTTCCCATATATCCCTCTATTATTATTTTTTACATTTGTAGTAGTTCATGAGAGAATCTATTTACATACATGACTTTAAACAACCACTTTCAATCAAATTCACACATAATACATCATCATTATTACTTATAATCCCAATAACGAAGTATTACCACCTCTATCCATTCCCAAACATTTAAGTTCAACCTCGTTAACAGTTCTGTTCATATTAGGTAACTGCTGCCCTTTCTGTAGCTTCTATCTCTAGGTACCCTATTAAGACTGAGTTTACATGTTCTAGTTAGTTTGTATTAGTGAATTTCTGCAATATCTGTCCTTTATGTCAGGCTGATTTCACCCCACATTATATCTTCAAGGTTCATTCATATTGTCACATGCTTCAGGACCTCATTCCTTCTTACTGTTGTACAATATTCCATTTTATGTATATACCACATTTTGTTTATCCACTCATCTGTTGATGGACTCTTGGGTTATTTCTATCTTTTGGCAATTGTGAATGATGCTGCTATGAACGTTGGTGTGCAAATGTCCACTTTGTGTTCCTGCTTTCAGGCCTTCTGGGTATACACCAAGTAGCAGAATTGTTGGGCTGTAGGGCAACACAATGTTAAGTTTTCTGAGGAATCACTAAAATGTCTTCCACAGAGGCTGTACCATTTTATATTCCCATCAGAAGAGTTCCTGTTTCTCCACATCACCTCCAACATTTGTAGCTTCTTGTTTGTTTAATAGTGGCCATTCTTATAGATGTAAGATGATATCTCATTGTAGATGATATCTCATTTCCCTAATAGCTAATAAAGATGCACATCTCTTATGTGCTTTTTAACCAGTTGTATTTCCTCTTTGGAGAAATCTATTCATAACTTTTGCTCATTTTATAATTGGGTTGTTTTTCCTTTTATTGCTGACTTGTAGGATTTATTTATATATACTGGATATTAAATCCTTATCAGATAAATGGTGTGTTAGGGTTGTCTAGAGAAACAGAACTACAGGAGATATCTGTAGAAATAAGATTTATAGAGGTATGTCATGCAACCGTGGAAATGGAAGAGTCCAAAATTCATAGGGCAAGCTGTGAGCTGTCGGTGCCAATGAAGGGTCTAGATGAATTCCACAGCAGAGGCTCATTGGCTGAAGAAGCAGTGAAAGAGTCTCTCTGTTCCTTTAAAAGCCTTATACTGATTGGATTATCTCATTGTGGGAGATACACCTTAGTTGATTGCAGTTGTAATCAGCCACAGATAGAATCAGCTAACTGAGGATTTAAAACACCAGCCTTTCAGTTTCTCAACCAGTCATGTAATATCCTTGCAGTATTGGACAGGCCAGTGCTTGCTTGACCAGACAACTGGGCATAATCACCTGGCCAAGTTGACACCAGAAGCTAACAATCACAGTCCGCCTCTTGTCAACTTGGCAGCTATACACATCACCTTGAAACACATTTAATTTCCAAATAGATCACAATTACAGACATATGTTTTGCCTAACAATTCTCAACTGTCCTGCATACAACCAGAATAGAGTGTAAGTCCTTATGTAACATTCACTCTTAAACTTCATATCCTATGACTTAAATACTATAACATGAACAATACAACTTACGTGATAAGAGGGAAACAAGGTATTTGTTTATGTACAAATGCAAACATACTCATACAGGGAGGAAATATTCATACCATAACAGCCTCATTTCTGTAACTGGTCATGTAGTAGTGGTACATATTTATCACTACCTTCTTCCACTGCCCATTCCATGTTCCCTTTACCCTCAGCAAGCACTTCAGCTGGCTGTGGTTCTTTGCCAAGTGGGATGACCCAGACCTTCATTTCTTGAGCTTCTGGGCCATTGGTAGTCCTGCCAGTATTGGATTATTGCAGGTTTCCATTGACTTTAATCATAGGGCCTGGTAGTACTAAAAGACTCCCTAGGGGATCTCCTATATTCCAGGAAACTCTTCTTTACCTTCATTGTGTAGTTGTAGTCTTATTTCTCCTTAATAGTCAGGCTCAATCACTGAGACAGAATAGTAGTTGCCTTTCGTGTCTGTTGGTTCAGTGGCATGAGAAACCCAAAGTGGGTAGGTGGCAGTATTAACTTCCAGTTCAATGGAATAATCATTATGTCTCCTGGTAGGAGCCCTCTTCCTTTTGGAACTAAGACCTATAAATGAGCAGAACTTAAGGTTTCAGTGACAGGAAGTAAAAAATTTTATTAGTGGATCACTAGGGGTGATAGTGAGCGGTGCCACTCCCATTTCCACCCCTTGATTTCTGGACCTGTGAATCCTGGCAAAGGGCAAGACAGCACCATAAATGGATGCTGATTCAGAGCATACACAGCCTCCTGGAAAACATCACTCTAGCCCTGCAAGGTATTGCCACCTACTTGGCACTAGTAATTGGGTCTTCAAAAGGCTATTCTACCATTCTATCAACCCAGGTGCCTCTGAATGATGGAGAACATGGTGAGGCCAGAAAATTTCATGAACATGTGCCCATGCCTGCACTTCCTTTTCTGTGAGGTGGGTTCCTTGATCAAAAACTATGCTGTGTGGAAAACAATGATGGTGGATAAGGCATTCCGTAAGTCCAGGGATGGTAGTTTCTTTGGAAGCATTGCATAAGGGAATGCAAACCCATATTTTGGGTGTTTTGTCTGTTCCAGTTAGAACAAATCACTGCCCCTTCCTTTATGGAAGTGGTCCAATGTAATCCACCTGCCACCAAGTAGCAGACTGGTGACCTCAAGGAATGGAGCCATATTGGGGACTGAGTGTGGGTCTCTGCTGCTGGTAGATTGGGCTCTCAGCAGTGGCTGTAGCCAAGTTGGCCTTGGTAAATAGAAGTCCATGTTGCTAAGCCCACGTATACCATCCATCCCTACTATCATGCCCTCATTATTCATGAACCTATTGGACAATGGCAGGAGTGGCTGAGAAAAGAGGATGACTTGTATCCGCAAGATAGAATATCTTATCTCCTTGATTATTAAAACTGTCCTCTGCTGAAGTCAGCCTCTGGTGAGAATTCATATGGGGCACAAATATCTTCATGTTCTTTGCCCACTCAGAAAGGTCTATCCACATACCTCTTCCCCAGACCTCTTTGTCACCAATTTTCCAATTATGGTCTTCCCAGTTCCCTGACCATCCAGCCAAACCATTAGCAACAGCCCGTGAGTCAGTATACAAATGCACCTCTGGCCCGTTCTCCTCCCAAGCAAAATTAGCAACCAGGTGCACTGCTTGTTGGTGCTCTGGGAGGATATGCCCTCACCAGTATCCCAAAATGGGATTATAGTGCTGCAGCTGTCCACTTCCAGGTGATCCCTGCATATCGTGCAGAACCATCTGTAAACTGGCCCAAGTTTTCTCTTGCTTAGTCAACTGGCTGTAAGGAACTCCCCAAGAAGCCATAGCTCTGGTCTGGAAAAGAGAAGGTAATGTGGCAGGAGTGAAGGCCATGGCATTTGGGCCACTTCCTCATATAACTTACTTGTGCCTTCAGGACTTGCTCGAGCCTTATCTCTAATATACCATTTCCATTTTATGATGGAATGCTGCTGTGCATGCCTAATCTTATGGCTTGATGGGTCAGACAATACTCAGCTCTTGATCAGCTCAGCTCTCATAGTAACTAGATGGCCAATGGTTAAGCATTCAGTCTCTACTAAAGCCCAGTAACAGACTAAAACCTGTTTCTCAAAAAGAGAGTAGTCATCTGCAGTGTATGGTAAGGTTTTGTTCCAAAATCCTTAGGGTCTGTGTTGTGATTCTCCCATAGGGGCCTGCCAAAGGCTCCAGACAGCATCTCTATTTACCACTGACACTTCCAGCACCATTGAATCTGCTGTATCGTATGGTCCAAGAGGCAGAGCAGTCCAGACCTGTCACAGCTCAAAACTAGCAGCTTTTCTGGTCACTTGGGAAATGGGTCGGAATAGCCTATGCAAATGAAGAATATGTTGTCTCCAAAATTCAAAGAGGTCAGCTAGGCATTGTTCCTCTTTTTAGGTCATAGAAGAAGCCAGATGCAACAGCTTATCCTTCACCTTAGAAGGGATATCTCAACATGCCTCACACCACTGGACACCTATAAATTTCACTGAGGTGGAAGGCCCCTGTGTATTTATTGGATTTATCTCTCATCTCCTGACATGCAAATGCCTTATCAATAAGACTAGAGTAGTTGCTACTTTTTGTTCACTAGGTCCAAAGTTTTGGACCTAGTTCAGTGGCATGAGAAATGCAACAATGTGATGTCTTCTGGAAAGGAGAAATGATCAAGTTCCCTGTGGACAAGATTGGGACATAGGGCTGAAGAGTTGATATACCCCTGAGGCAGAACAGTGAAAGTAAACTGCTGTTCTTGCAAAATGAATGCAAACTGTTCCTGGTGATCCCTACTGAGAGCTATTGAGAAAAAATCTTTTCCAGATTAATAGCTATATACCAGGTACCAGGCAATGTGTTGATTTGCTTAAGCAATGATACCACATCTGGAACAGCAGCTGAAATTGGAGACACTACCTGGTTAAGTTTATGATAATACACTGTCATCTTCCAAGTCCCATCTGTTTTTTGAATGCCAAATAGGAGAGTTGAATGGGGAGTGGTGGGAATCCCACTCCTGAATCCTTCAAGTCTGTGATGGTGGCACTAATCTCTGCAATTCCTCCGGGAACCCAGTATTGCTTCTGATTCACTATTTTGCTGGGTAGTGGCATTTCTAATGGCTTCCACTTGGCCTTTCCTGCCATAGTAGCTGTTACTCTATGAGTTAAAAAACCAATATGGGGATTCTTCCAATTGCTGAGTATTTCAATTCCAATTATGCATTTATTTTATTCTATTTTATTTATTAAATATACCAAAATACAAATACAAACACTTTTACCATATGACAATTCCATTCTTACTCTCAATATCATCACATAGTTGTATATTCATCATCATGATCATTTCTTAGAACATTTTCATCAATTCAGAAAAAGCAATAAAAAGAAAACAGAAAAAAATGCATACATACCATACCCCTTACCCCTCCCTGTCATTGATCACTAGCATTTCAATTTACTAAATTTGTTTTAACATTTGTTCCCCATATTATTTATTTATTTTTAGTCCATATGTTTTACTCGTCAGTCAATAAGGTAGAAAAAAGGGGCATCAGACACAAGGTTTTCACAATTACACAGTCACATTGCTAAAGCTATGTCATTATACAATCATCTTCAAGAAACATGGCTACTGGAACACAGCTCTACATTCTCAGGCAGTTTCCTCCAGCCTCTGCATTACACCCTAACTAAAAAGGTGATATCTATATTACACATAGAGAGTAACCTCCAGAATTGACTCTGAAATCTCTCAGCCATTGACACTTTATTTTGTCTCATTTCGCTCTTTCTCCTTTTGGTTGAAAAGGTTTTCTCAATCCCTTGATGCTGAGTCCCAGCTCATTCTTGGATTTCTGTCCCACGTTGCCAGGAAGGTCCACACCCTTGGGAGTCATGTCCTATGTAGAGAAGGGGAGGGTAGTGAGTTTGCTTGTAGTGTTGGCTGAGAGAGAGAGGTAACAAAACCTCTGAGCAACAAAAGAGGTTCTCTTAGGTCTCATTTTAAGTAGGCTTAGCCTATCCTTTGTGGGGTTAAGTTTCATATGAACAAACCCCAAGATTGGCAATTCTGCCTATTACTTTGGTTTTCCTCACTGCTTGTGAGAATATCAAGAATTCTCCACTTGGGGAAGTTGAATTTTCCCCCTTTCTCACCATTCCCCCCAGGGGACTTTGCAAATACTTTTTTATTCACTGATCAAATCACTCTGGGATTTATCAGGGCATCACTCTGGACAAGCCTACAAAATCTCATGTCCTACTCAAGGCTCCATGCACCATAGTACTCAACTTTTTAAGCTGTCCACATAAGTTATATTAGGAAATGCACTAGTCAAACTATAAATTTTGTAACAAATAAACTTTTTTTTTGCTTTAGTCTCACACATAAGTTAATGTTTTAAAATATTGATTACCATCTATTTTCAACATCCTGCAGTATTGACATTACTTTGTTCTTCCTCATGCAAAAACATTTTTAAATTTGTACATTTATTCTTACATTCGGCTTCATTTAGTGTTCTAACATTATTGTATTACAGTTAGGTAGCATTGTGCTATCCTTTTCTGAACTTTTACAATCAGTTCTGTTGCACAATATGTATCCCTTCAGCTCCAATTATCCAATATCTACCTTATTTCTATCTCCTGATAATCTCTGTTACCAACAGAAATTTTCTAAGTTCATTCACTAATGTCAGTTCATATCAGTGAGACCATATAGTATTTGTCTTTTTGTTTCTAGCTAATCTCACTCAGCATAGTGTCCTTAAGGTCCATCCATGTTGTTACATACTTCATAACTTTATTCTGTCTTACTGCTGCATAATATTCCATTGTATGTCTATGCCACAGCTTGTTTAGTCATTCATCTGTTGATGGACATTTTGGCTATTTCCATCTCTTGGCAACTGTAAATAATGCTGCTATAAATATTGGTACGCAAGTGTCCATTTGTGTCCTTGCCCTCACATCCTCTGAGTAGATACCTAGCAGTGGTATTGCCAGGTCATATGGCAATTCTATATTTAGCTTCCTGAGGAACCCTCAAATTGCCTTCCACAGCAGTTGTACCATTTGATATTTCCCCAACAGTGGATAAGTGTGTCTCTTTCTCTGCGTCCTCTAGTGCTTGTTGTTTTCTGTTTTATTGAAAATGGCCATTCTGGTGGGTGTGAGATGATATCTCATTGTGGTTTTGATTTGCATTTCCCTAATAACCAGGGAAGTTGAGCATCACTTCATGTGTCTTTTGACCATTTGTAGTTCCTCTTCTAAGAAGTGTCTGTTCATATATTTTGCCAATTTTGTAATTGGGTTGTCTGTCTTTTTATTGTTAAGTTAAACAACCTCTTTATATATTCTGGATACTAGAACTTAATCTGATATATCGTTTCCAAATATTGTCTCCCATTGTGTAGGATGTCTTTTTACTTTCTTGATGAAGTTCTTTGATGCACAAAAGTATTTAATTTTGAGGAGTTTCCATTTATTTATTTATTTCTTCAATGCTCATGCTTTGGGTGTAAGGTCTAGGAAACTGCCTCCTATTAAATGATTTATAAGATATTTCCCTACATTTTCTTCTAAAAGTTTTATTGTCTTAGATCTAATGTTTAGGTCTTTAATCCATTTTGAGTTAATTTTTGTATAGTGTGTGAGATACGGATCCTCTTTCATTCTTTTGCATGTGGATATCCAGTTCTCTAGGCACCATTTATTGAAGAGACTGTTCTATCCCAGGTGAGTTAGCTTGACTGCTTTATCAAAGATCAATTGTTCATAGATGAGATGGTCTATATCTGAACACTCTATTCGATTCCATTGGTCTGTATATCTATCTTTATGCCAGTATCATGCTGTTTTGACCACTGTAGCTTCATAATACACCTTAAAATCAGGTAGCATGAGATCTCCAACTTCATTTTTCTTTCTCACGCTATTTGGGGCCTGCTGCCCTACCAGATAAATTTGGTTATTGATTTTTCTATTTCTGAAAAAATAAGTTTTTGGGATTTTAATTGATATTGCATTGACTCTGTAAATCAATTTAGGTAGAATTGACATCTTAACTATATTTAGTCTTCCAATCCATGAACACACATGCCCTTCCATTTATTTAGGTCTTCTATGATTTCCTTTAACATTTTTTTTTGTAGTTTTCTTTGTATAAGTCTTTTGTATCTTTAATTAAATTTATTCCTAAATGTTTTATTCTTTTTGTTGCCATTATAAATGGAACTTTTTTCTTGATTTCCCCCTCAGATTGTTCATTGCTAGTGTATAGAAACACTACAGATTTTTGAGTGTTGCTTTTGTAACCTGCCACTTTGCTGTACTCATTTATTAGTGCTAGTAGTTTTGCTGTGGATTTTTCGGGGTTTTCGACATATAGCATCATATCATCTGCAAACAGTGAGAGTTTTACTTCTTCCTTTCCAATTTTGACGTCTTGTATCTTTTTTTTTTTTTTTTGGCTTTTAACAAGAGGTAATTTAATGAGTTGCTAGTTTACAGTTCTAAGGCCGAGAAAATGTCCCAATTAAAACAAGTCTATAGAAATGTCCAATCAGAGGCATCCAGGGAAAGATACCTTGGTTCAAGATGGCTGATGAAGTTCAGGGTTTCTCTCTCAAGTGAGAAGGCACATGGCGAACACAGTCAAGGTTTCTCTCTCAGCTGGAAGGGCAAATGGCGACCACGGCATCCATCATCTGCTAGCTTTCTCTCCTGGCTTCCTATTTCATGAAGCTCCCCGGGAGGCAGCTTCCTTCTTCATCTCCAAAGGTCCGCTGGCTGGTGGACTCTCTGCTTGTAGTGTTGCTCGCTCTGAATCTCTCATTCTCCAAAATGTTTCCTCTTTTATAGGACTTCAGAAACTAATCAAGACCCACTCAAACGGGTGGAGACATGTCATCCCCTAATCCAGTTTAACAACAATTCTTTTTTTTTTTTTATTAATTAAAAAAAATTAACTAACACAACATTAGAAATCAATCCATTCTACATATGCAATCAGTAATTCTTAATATCATCACATAGGTGTATGGTCATCATTTCTCAGTACATATGCATCGATTTAGAGAAAGAAATAGCACGACAACAGAAAAAGAAATAAAGTGATAACACAGAGAAAACACAAATAAAAATAAAAAGTACAAAAATATATAAGAGAAAGAAAAAAAACAACAAAAAAAACTATAGATCAGATGCAGCTTCATTCAGCGTTCCAACATAATTACATTACAGTTAGGCAGTATTGTGCTGACCATTTTTTTTTTTTTTTTTTAGACATCATACCATTCTACATATGCAATCAGTAATTCTTAACATCATCACATAGATGCATGATCATCGTTTCTTAGTACATTTGCATCGGTTTAGAAGAACTAGCAGTATAACAGAAAAAAATATAGAATGTTAATATAGAGAAAAAAAATAAAAGTAATAATAATAAGAACAAAACAAACAAAACAAAACAAAACAAGAACCTATCGCTCGGATGCAGCTTCGTTCAGTATTTTAACATGATTACTTTACAATTAGGTATTATTGTGCTGTCCATTTTTGAGTTTTTGTATCTAGTCCTATTGCACAGTCTGTATTCCATCAGCTCCAATTACCCATTATCTTACCCTGTTCCTAACTCCTGCTGAACTCTGTTACCAATGACATATTCCAAGTTTATTCTCGAGTGTCGATTCATGTCATTGGGACCATACAGTATTTGTGTTTTAGTTTTTGGCTAGACTCACTCAGCATAATGTTCTCTAGGTCCATCCATGTTATTACATGCTTCATAAGTTTATCCTGCCTTAAAGCTGCATAATATTCCATCGTATGTATATACCACAGTTTGTTTAGCCACTTGTCTGTTGATGGACATTTTGGCTGTTTCCATCTCTTTGCAATTGTAAATAACGCTGCTATAAACATTGGTGTGCAAATGTCTGTTTGAGTTTTTGCCCTTAATTCCTTTGAGTAGATTCCCAGCAATGGTATTGCTGGGTCGTATGGCAATTCTATATTCAGCTTTTTGAGGAACCGCCAAACTGTTTTCCACAGTGGTTGCACCATTTGGCATTCCCACCAACAGTGGATAAGTGTGCCTCTTTCACCGCATCCTCTCCAGCACTTGTCATTTTCTGTTTTGTTGATAATGGCCATTCTGGTGGGTGTGAGATGATATCTCATTGTGGTTTTGATTTGCATTTCTCTAATGGCCAGGGACATTGAGCATCTCTTCATGTGTCTTTTGGCCATTTGTATTTCCTCCTCTGAGAGGTGTCTATTCAAGTCTTTTTCCCATTTTGTAATTGGGTTGGCTATCTTGTTGTTGTTGAGTTGAACAATCTCATTATAAATTCTGGATACTAGACCTTTATCTGATATGTCGTTTCCAAATATTGATTCCCATTGTGTAGGCTGTCTTTCTACTTTCTTGATGAAGTTCTTTGATGCACAAAAGTGTTTAATTTTGAGGAGTTCCCATTTGTTCATTTCCTTCTTCAGTGCTCTTGCTTTAGGTGTAAGGTCCATAAAATCGCCTCCAATTGTAAGATTCATAAGATATCTCCCGACATTTTCCTCTAACTGTTCTATGGTCTTAGACCTAATGTTTAGATCTTTGATCCATTTTGAGTTAACTTTTGTGTAGGGTGTGAGAGATGGGTCTTCTTTCATTCTTTTGCATATGGATATCCAGTTCTCTAGGCACCATTTATTGAAGAGACTGCTCTGTCCCAGGTGAGTTGGCTTGACTGCCTTATCAAAGATCAAATGTCCATAGATGAGAGGGTCTATATCTGAGCACTCTATTCGATTCCATTGGTCGATATATCTATCTTTATGCCAATACCATGCTGTTTTGACCACTGTGGCTTCATAATATGCCTTAAAGTCAGGCAGTGCAAGACCTCCAGCTTCGTTTTTTTTCCTCAAGATGTTTTTAGCAATTCGGGGCACCCTGCCCTTCCAGATAAATTTGCTTATTGGTTTTTCTATTTCTGAAAAATAAGTTGTTGGGATTTTGATTGGTATTGCATTGAATCTGTAAATCAATTTAGGTAGGATTGACATCTTAACTATATTTAGTCTTCCAATCCATGAACACGGTATGCCCTTCCATCTGTTTAGGTCTTCTGTGATTTCTTTTAGCAGTTTTTTGTAGTTTTCTTTATATAGGTTTTTTGTCTCTTTAGTTAAATTTATTCCTAGGTATTTTATTCTTTTAGTTGCAATTGTAAATGGGATTCGTTTCTTGATTTCCCCCTCTGCTTGTTCATTGCTAGTGTATAGAAATGCTACAGATTTTTGAATGTTGATCTTGTAACCTGCTACTTTGCTGTACTCATTTATTAGCTCTAGTAGTTTTGTTGTGGATTTTTCCGGGTTTTCGACGTATAGTATCATATCGTCTGCAAACAGTGATAGTTTTACTTCTTCCTTTCCAATTTTGATGCCTTGTATTTCTTTTTCTTGTCTAATTGCTCTGGCTAGAACCTCCAACACAATGTTGAATAATAGTGGTGATAGTGGACATCCTTGTCTTGTTCCTGATCTTAGGGGGAACGTTTTCAATTTTTCCCCATTGAGGATGATATTAGCTGTGGGTTTTTCATATATTCCCTCTATCATTTTAAGGAAGTTCCCTTGTATTCCTATCCTTTGAAGTGTTTTCAACAGGAAAGATGTTGAATCTTGTCAAATGCCTTCTCTGCATCAATTGAGATGATCATGTGATTTTTCTGCTTTGATTTGTTGATATGGTGTATTACATTAATTGATTTTCTTATGTTGAACCATCCTTGCATACCTGGGATGAATCCTACTTGGTCATGATGAATAATTCTTTTAATGTGTTGTTGGATACGATTTGCTAGAATTTTATTGAGGATTTTTGCATCTATATTCATTAGAGAGATCGGCCTGTAGTTTTCTTTTCTTGTAATATCTTTGCCTGGTTTTGGTATGAGGGTAATGTTGGCGTCATAGAATGAATTAGGTAGTTTTCCCTCCACTTCGATTTTTTTGAAGAGTTTGAGGAGAGTTGGTACTAATTCTTTCTGGAATGTTTGATAGAATTCACATGTGAAGCCGTCTGGTCCTGGACTTTTCTTTTTAGGAAGCTTTTGAATGACTGCTTCAATTTCTTTACTTGTGATTGGTTTGTTGAGGTCATCTATGTCTTCTTGAGTCAAAGTTGGTTGTTCATGTCTTTCCAGGAACCCGTCCATTTCCTCTAAATTGTTGTATTTATTAGCGTAAAGTTGTTCATAGTATCCTGTTATTACCTCCTTTATTTCTGTGAGGTCAGTAGTTATGTCTCCTCTTCCATTTCTGATCTTATTTATTTGCATCCTCTCTCTTCTTCTTTTTGTCAATCTTGCTAAGGGCCCATCAATCTTATTGATTTTCTCATAGAACCAACTTCTGGCCTTATTGATTTTCTCTATTGTTTTCATGTTCTCAATTTCATTTATTTGTGCTCTAATCTTTGTTATTTCTTTCCTTTTGCTTGCTTTGGGGTTAGCTTGCTGTTCTTTCTCCAGTTCTTCCAAATGGATAGTTAATTCCTGAATTTTTGCCTTTTCTTCTTTTCTGATATAGGCATTTAGAGTAATAAATTTCCCTCTTAGCACTGCCTTTGCTGCGTCCCATAAGTTTTGATATGTTGTGTTTTCATTTTCATTCGCCTCGAGGTATTTGCTAATTTCTCTAGCAATTTCTTCTTTGACCCACTCGTTGTTTAGGAGTGTGTTGTTGAGCCTCCACGTATTTGTGAATTTTCTGGCACTCTGCCTATTATTGATTTCCAACATCATTCCTTTATGGTCCGAGAAAGTGTTGTGTAAGATTTCAATCTTTTTAAATTTGTTAAGACTTGCTTTGTGACCCAACATATGGTCTATCTTTGAGAATGATCCATGAGCACTTGAGAAAAAGGTGTATCCTGCTGTTGTGGGATGTAATGTCCTATAAATGTCTATTAAGTCTAGTTCATTTATAGTAATATTCAGATTCTCTATTTCTTTGTTGATCCTCTGTCTAGATGTTCTGTCCATTGATGAGAGTGGTGAGTTGAAGTCTCCAACTATTATGGTATATGAGTCTATTTCCCTTTTCAGTGTTTGCAGTATATTCCTCACGTATTTTGGGGCATTCTGATTCGGTGCGTAAATATTTATGATTTTTATGTCTTCTTGTTTAATTGTTCCTTTTATTAATATATAGTGTCCTTCTTTGTCTCTTTTAACTGTTTTACATTTGAAGTCTAATTTGTTGGATATTAGTATAGCCACTCCTGCTCTTTTCTGGTTGTTATTTGCATGAAATATCTTTTCCCAACCTTTCACTTTCAACCTATGTTTATCTTTGGGTCTAAGATGTGTTTCCTGTAGACAGCATATGGAAGGATCCTGTTTTTTAATCCATTCTGCCAGTCTATGTCTTTTGATTGGGGAATTCAGTCCATTAACATTTAGTGTTACTACTGTTTGGATAATATTTTCCTCTAACATTTTGCCTTTTGTATTATATATATCATATCTGATTTTCCTTCTTTCTACACTCTTTTCCATATCTCTCTCTTCTGTCTTTTTGTATCTGACTCTAGTGCTCCCTTTAGTATTTCTTGCAGAGCTGGTCTCTTGGTCACAAATTCTTTCAGTGACTTTTTGTCTGAGAATGTTTTAATTTCTCCCTCATTTTTGAAGGATAATTTTGCTGGATATAGGAGTCTTGGGTGGCAGTTTTTCTCTTTTAGTATTTTAAATATATCATCCCACTCTCTTCTAGCTTCCATGGTTTCTGCTGAGAAATCTACACATAGTCTTATTGGGTTTCCCTTGTATGTAATGGATTGTTTTTCTCTTGCTGCTTTCAAGATCTTCTCTTTCTCTTTGACCTCTGACATTCTAACTAGTAAGTGTCTTGGAGAACGCCTATTTGGGTCTAATCTCTTTGGGGTGCGCTGCACTTCTTGGATCTGTAATTTTAGGTCTTTCATAAGAGTTGGGAAATTTTCAGTGATAATTTCTTCCATTAGTTTTTCTCCTCCTTTTCCCTTCTCTTCTCCTTCTGGGACACCCACAACACGTATATTTGTGCGGTTCATATTGTCCTTGAGTTCCCTGATACCCTGTTCAAATTTTTCCATTCTTTTCCCTATAGTTTCTGTTTCTTTTTGGAATTCAGATGTTCCATCCTCCAAATCACTAATTCTATCTTCTGTCTCTTTAAATCTATCATTGTAGCTATCCATTATTTTTTCTATGTTTGCTGCTTTATCCTTCACTTCCATAAGTTCTGCGATTTGTTTTTTCAGTTTTTCTATTTCTTCTTTATGTTCAGCCCATGTCCTCTTCATGTCCTCCCTCAATTTATCGATTTCATTTTTGAAGAGGTTTTCCATTTCTGTTCGTATATTCAGCATTAGTTGTCTCAGCTCTTGTGTCTCATTTGAGCTATTGGTTTGTTCCTTTGACTGAGCCATATTCTCAATCTTTTGAGCGTGGACAGTTATCTTCTGCTGCTGGCGTCTGGGCATTTATTCAGATTTCTCTTGGTGTTGGACCCAGCAAGGTTGTAATATTTTTCTGTGAAATCTCTGGGATCTGTTTTTCTTATCTTGCCCAGTATGTGGCGCATGTGGCACACGTTTGTCTCAAGTGTTTGGAATGGGTCTCCCCCAGTCACCGATCTCCGTGGCCTGGGGATTTCGGATCCAATTCTCTCCATTGGTTCAGGGGCCGCGCGTGGTGGGGGCGTCAGCTGCCGCGGCTTGAGGGGACCCTGTGGCTGGTTGCGGGCCGCAGCGGGCCTGGGGGATTCCCCACCGGACCAGGAAGCCTCCCGTGGGGGGGGGCTACTGCTGCTTGGATAGCCCTCCTATCCGAGACTCGTATCCGCGGACTCGAAGCAGAGACTCGAAGCCGCCCGCAGAAGAGGGGTGCCGCCTGCCTCGGCTTGGGAAACTTGCTTCTCCAATACTCTCAGCCGGCCCAGAAAGGAGGGAGGGAGTAGCTTGGACCACCGCAGCTGCCTCTGATCGGGAAATCATGCGCCGCTCAGGGGTCTCACCGCAGCCGAGTCTCCCAGTCAGTCTAGCCAGCCCAGGCTTTGGATAGCCCTCTGATCTGAGATTCGTAGCCGCGGACTCAAAGCCGAGACTCGAAGCCGCCCGCAGAAGAAGGGTGCCTCCTGCCTCGGCTTGGGAAACTTGCTTCTCCGATACTCTCAGCCGGCCCGGGAAGGAGGGAGGGATTAGCTCGGACCGCCGCAGCTGCGGCTGCTCGGCAAATCACGCGCTGCTCGGGGGTCTCGCCGCAGCCAAGAGTCACAGTCAGACTTGCCAGCCCAGACTTTGTATAGCCCTCTGATCCGAGACTCGTAGCTGCGGACTCGAAGCCGAGACTCGAAGCCGCCCGCAAAAGTGTGGCGCCGGCCGCCTTGGCTGGGAAGCTTGTCTCTCCGAGTCTCTCAGCCAGCCTGGGAAGGAGGGAGGGATTAGCTCGGACCGCCGCAGCTGCGGCTGCTTGGGGGTCTCGCCGCCGCCAAGTCTCGCAATCAGACTTGCCAGCCCAGACTTTGGATAGCCCTCTGATGCGAGACTCGTAGTCGCAGACTCGAAGCCGAGACTCAAAGCCGCCCGCAAAAGTGTGGCGACGGCCGCCTTGGCTGGGAAGCTTGTCTCTCCGCGTCCCTCAGCCAGCCCGGGAAGGAGGGAGGGATTAGCTCGGACCGCTGCAGCTGCGGCTGCTCGGGAAATCGCCCGCCGCTCGGGGATCTCACTCACCGCAGCCGAGTTTCGCAGTCAAACTAACCAGCCCAGACTGGGTTACGCTGTGTGTCCATTCCCTGCTGTAGCCCCGGGAGCTGTTCTGTACTGTTTCTGTTCACCTATTAGTTGATTTGGAGTCGGAGGAACTAAGACGCATGTACCTTACTAAGACTCCATCTTGGATCTCCCTCTCTTGTATCTTTTTTTGTTGTTGTTGTCTAATTGCTCTGGCTAGAACTTCCAACACAATATTGAATAACAATGGTGATAGTGTACATCCTTGTTTTGTCCCTTCTCTTAGGGGGAAAGTTTTCAGTTTTTCCCCATTGAGGATGATGTTAGCTGTGGGTTTTTTGTATATTCCTTTTATCATGTTGAGGAAGTTCCCTTCTATTCCTATCCTTTGAAGTGTTTTCAACAGGAAAGGATGTTGAATTTTGTCAAATGACTTTTCTGCATCAATCAAGATGATCATGTGGTTTTTCTGTGAGGTCAGTAGTTATGTCTCCTCTTCCATTTCTGATCTTATTTATTTGCATCCTCTCTCTTCTTCTTTTTGTCAATCTTGCTAAGTGTCCATCAATCTTATTGATTTTCTCATAGAACCAACTTCTGGTTTTGTTGATTTTCTCAATCATTTTCATGTTCTCAATTTCATTTATTTCTGCTCTAATCTTCCTTATTTCTTTCCTTTTGTTTGCTTTGGGGTTAGTTTGCTGTTCTTTCTCTAGTTCTTCCAAGTACACAGTTAATTCCTTGATTTTTGTGCTTTCCTCCTTCTTGATATAGGTATTTAGAGCAATAAATTTCCCTCTTAACACTGCCTTTGCTGCATCCCATAAATTTTAATATGTTGTGTTTTCATTTTCATTTGCCTCTAGATATTTACTGATTTGTCCTGCAATTTCTTCCTTGACCCACTGGTTGTTTAAGAATGTGTCCCATAAGTTCTGTAATTTGTCTTTTCAGACTTTCAATTTCTTCTTTTTGTTCATTCCTTGCCTTCCTTATATCCTCCCGCAATTCATTGATTTGATTTTTGATGAGGTTTTCTATGTCTGTTTGAACATTTTGAATTAATTGTTTCAACTTCTGTTTCTCATTTGAATTGTTGGTTTGTTCCTTTGACTGGGTCATGCCTTCAATTTTCTTAGTATGAGTCATTTTTTTGCTGGTGTCTAGGCATTTAATTACCTTAATTAGTTTATTCTGGAGTTTGTTTTATACTTTATTTTACCTAGGATTTTCTTGCTGGGTGACTTCTTAATCAATTCCCTGACTTAAGATAGTTTATAGACCCAGAGGCCCTCTACCTAGATGGAAAGGCTAGGTACCCTTGGGAAAGGAACATTTTACACTACCCAAAATTTACACTGTTAACTTCCCCCCAGGTTTCCCAAGGAGACCTATGGCCTTTTACCAGGGTGACTGGACACTCAGGAAAAGGAAATGATCAGATATTTCAGGGATTATTGGACTCTGAAAGAAAGGAGGTGGCACATAGGACCTGTAGATACACAAAACAACATACCAACTTAAGCTCCTTATTGGCAAACCCGAGGAACAGGGTCCTGTTCTTAAAAGGATTTTTCTTTTTCTTTTTTGTGGCTGTGTTTCTATGTCTTGACTACGCTTTGGATACAGCTGCAAGGCTTCTCAGGCTCCAACTGCCCCAGGCATAGGCAGAATTAAGTTTGTTTGAGTATCTGGAGGCTGTGCCTTCCCCAGGAGAGGGGTGTGGCCAGCTCAGTTGGATTCCCTCCCTCAAGGAATTCAGACCCCAGGATCTGGAAAAGTGAAGCAATTAAAGCCAACCTACAACCTCTCCTCTGTATCAACCAGGCCACCAGCAGGGAGAGTCTGCTGAAGTTAAAGGTACCATCAGTTTATGCTGGTAGGACCTGCAGGCAGACAAGCACCACACATGGGGCAGGATAGGAAAAACACAGAGTCTAGAGGCTTCATGGGAAAGGCTTTCAACCTGCTGGGTCTCACCCTCCGGGAAAACTGAGGCAGGTGACTCTTTCCTCCTGAGAGGAGGCCAGTTTGGTCTGGGAAAATCTGGCTGATATAACTAAGTAGACCCTCCTAAGGCGGTGGGGGTTGGGTGGGGAGGAGGCACCATACAGGCAGGTCAAGAAAAAAAGGAAAGAGGCCATTACTCTGTTTTTGTAATTCAAGTTAGATTTCTGTTTACTTGACCTAGAACTCTTCTGCTTCTATGGTTCAAACAAGAATTTAGTAGACTGCCCATGTGCTGTACTTCTAGGTACCCCCATGATCTACTAGCCAATGCCACAAGTCTCTGCAAGTCAAATTATTTTTAACTGCTGCTTTGAGTCTGCTGTTCCTTATGGTGGCCACACCCACTTTGTCTATGTTGATTAACTGTCACCACCTGGCTTCTGCCAACTGGGGTCTGATCACTTTCATTGTGTTTAAGGATTCCAGCTCAGTGATAGCAGCTCCCACAATAATATCTGACTTACAATGAATGGCAACTACAGAGTTCTTTGAGGATTATGGAGCTAATCTCATGAATTTATTCCTCAAGATTCTGGTGAAAAATGTGTCCTTTGTGTTCATATACTCCAGGGTGTATAAACAGGTCTTCCATGATAAATCCACTCTAACATTCCAATCTCTCTAAGTCTCTGGACCCCCTTATCTACATTATACCAAGGCAGTTCTGGTATTTTGACTGCAGGTAGTGTTGGTCACATTTCGAGCCAAGTTTCAGCCAATCATCCAGATAAGTTGTTAATCCCCTCAAGCTACAATATTGAATGCAGAATCTCTGCTGAGTGGACCCATATCAATAAATTCTGCTTGATCCAACTTTATATTCCTTCCACCATTATCTCACACCCTTAATATCCATTCCCACACATATTCCCCTCATTTCTGACTATAAATATTGGAAAACTCCTGTAGTCCTTTTGGAGTATAGCTTACATCCTCATAGGTCACACTTTGTACCTCACGTTTTGAGGCTTTTGGGACTTCAGTCTAGCTATAGGTCTTGAAGAAAACAGGGGTGGTGGGGGTGGGTCATGAAAACAAATGGAAGTGTCTTTTAAACCAATTACCTCAGAGAATTCCATTGTGGTTTCATCTGGTGAAACAGGATTAGTCACTCCAGACAGAGGAGTGAGAGTTGTTTCCCCAGGGGAAGTGGTTACAGGGTTAGCAGGCAATGAAGGGTTAATCTCATTAGGGGACGGTAGATGACAGATTCCTCTGAGGAGAGACTGGACATTGGGAAAATCTTTCCTCAATGCAAGCTGGAGGTCAGGAAGCTCTTTCCTCAGGGCAGTCCATTGCAGGTCTATTTAGCAAAAGCTCAACAGACTCCAGGGATCAGCAGATCACATTTCCCCATCATCATCATTATTAAGCCACGCATCACCAAACCACTCATTTCCAATCAATCACTTAGTTTAACAGCAGACACCCTGCAAGGTTGAGATTTTAGTTTACATTGTAAATCTACTCACAGAATGAGATTTGTGTCTGGTTTTCAGAGATCTCAAGTCTGTGACCACAGGAAGTGAGTTTCTTTTAGGGCACATAAGGAAACATTTTTTTTTTTTTTTTTTTTTTAAGGAAAGACAGAGAGAAAGAAGGAAGGATAGAAGGAAGGAAGGAAGGAAGAAAGGGAAACATCTTTTAAACATTTTCTTGTTTTATTGTATTTTGTTTTTCCGTTTTTTGTTACATGGGCTGGGGCCGGGAATCGAACCGAGGTCCTCCGGCATAGCAGGCAAGCACCTTGCCCGCTGAGCCACCGCGGCCCGCCCATAAGGAAACATTTTAAGGTACAAATTTGAAGCCTTCAGCTCATCCTTTTCCCTTAGCTGTAAAATGCGTGGAAATGTGTGCAGATATTAATATTATTCATTTTTTGAGACAGGTTATGTTCATGTTCGTGTTAGGCTCAGGGTTAGGTTCAGGGTTAAGGTTTGGCAAGCATTAGTGGTTGGTTGTGGGTTAGAGTTCGGCTTAGGCTAGGGTTAGGATTTGGATTCTGCTTCGGGTGTGAGTAAGATTGGTGAGGAGCTTGGCGTAGGTTTGTGTCGGTCGTTGGTTTGGAGGTCATTATACATTTATGGGGAGTGCTAGTCTCAGGTTTAGGTTAGGTTAAGGATAGTGTTCTCTGAAGAAAGTACTTTCAGTCCACCAAGCGTGAGCAAGTGAATGGATCGAATCACTCCCTTAGCTTTCAACACAGTATTAGGTAAGGGATTTGCATAGCAATTGTTGAGTTTTATGTGAAAATACTTTATTTCACTCAAGAGGTATATCCAAATGAATGAAGCCAGAATGTCGCTCAGTTCTACAAAGCCATTCAAAGAATTTCTCAGCAAGAAGACGGTGAGATACTTTCGACAATGCCGTTTTAACCTCAAAGAAGTATCATCACGTGTGGCCCAGGTCCATTTCTCAGTTTCTGAAACCAATGATGTGAAGTCTAGCTTAGTGTCAGGGTTAGGGTTAGGGTTAGAGTAAGGGTTGGTGTTAGGGTTATGTTTTGACTTGCCTTTGGGTACAGGGTCAGTATAAAGCTGAGGGTTGTACTTAGGGTTGGTGTTGTGTTTGGTGTTAAGGTTCTGGCTAGGGTTCGTGGTAGGGTTGGGTCTAGGTTTAGGGTTAGGGTTAGGGTTAGGGTTGGGATTTGGTTGAATTTTAGGGCTGCAGTTTGGTGTAGGTTTGGTATAGACTTGAGGGTTGGGTTTAGGGTGGTGTGGGGGTTGTAATTAGGGTTTGGTCTAGGGATGGTGGTAGAGTTGAGGCTAAGGTTTGGGTTAGGTTAAGGGTTAGGGTTGGTGTTAGGGTTAAATTTAGGCATGTGCTTGGGTGTAGGGTTGCTGTCAATTTGAGGGTTGACTTTAGGGTTGGTGTTGGTGTTGGGGTTAGGCTTTGGGTTTGGGTTGGAGGTATATTAGGTTCTAGGGTCACACTTAGGTTTCCCAGTAGAGTTCATGTGAAAGTGTGGGTTGAAGTCAGGAATGGAACTGGTCTGCACCCGTTGATACTTCTTTGAGGTTAAAATGGCATTGTCAAAAGTATCTCACCATCTTCTTGCTGAGAAATTCTGTGAACAGGTTTGTAGAACTGAGCGACATTCTGGCTCCATTCATTTGGATACACCTCTTGCGTGAAAACAAGTATTTTCACTGAAAACTCAACAATTGCTATGAAAATCCTTACCTATTACTGTGTTGAAAGCCAAGGGAGTGATTCACTCCATTCACTTGCTCACGCTTGGTGGACTGAAAGTACTTTCCTCAGGGAACACTATCCTTAACCTAACCTAACCTGAGACTAGCACTCCCCATAAATGTACAATGACCTCCAAACCAACGACCGACACAAACCTACGCCAAGCTCCTCACCAATCTTACTCACACCTGAAGCAGAATCCAAATCCTAACCCTAGCCTAAGCCGATCTCTAACCCACACCAACCATGAATGCTTGACGAACCTTAACCCTGAACCTAACCCTGAGCCTAACACAAACATGAACATAACCTCTCTCAACAACCAAGTAATATTAATATCTGCACACTTTTCCACACATTTTTCCCAGAAAACACCACAGAAAAATAACCCCCCAGGTCCATTTCACAGTTTCTGAAACCAATGATGTGAAGTCTAGCACAGTGTCATGGTTAGGGTTAGGGTTAGGGTTAGGGTTAGAGCAAGGGTTGGTGTTAGGCTTACATTTTGCTGTGCTTTTGGGTGCAGGGTTGGCATAAAGCTGAGGGTGATGCTTAGGGTTGGCATTGGGTTTGCTGTAAGGGTTCTGGATAGGGTTCGTGGTTGGGATGGGTCTAGGTTCAGGGTTATGGTTAGGGTTAGGGTTAGGCTTAGTGTTGGTGATAGTGTGAAGTTTAGGGCTGCAGTTTGGTGTAGGTTTGGTGTAAATTTGAGGGTTGGGTTTAGGGTTGGTGTGGAGGATGCAGTTAGGGTTTGGGCTAGGGTGGGTGGTCGGGTTGGGGCTAGGGTTCGGGTTAGGTTAAGGGTTAGGGTTAGGGTTAGGGTTGGTGTTAGGGTTCAGTTTAGGTATGTGCTTGGGAGTAGGGATGCTCTCAATTTGAGGGTTGACTTTCGGGTTGGTATTGGGATTGTGGTTAGTTTTCAGGTTTGGGTTGGAAATAAAGTAGGTTCTAGGGTCAGGGATGGGTTTAGGGAAAGATTTCTGTGAGGGTTTGGGTTGAAGTCAGGCATTGGATCGATTTTTGGCCTGGCTTTGGAGGTTGGGATTTGTGCTGGTAAGGGTTTGTCGGTGTTTTGGTTTGTGTTTGTGTTTGTGGCAGCGTTAGCATCAGCCTTAAATTAAGTGAAAGTAAGGGTCCTCTGAAATATTGCAGTTTTGGTAAAAAAAAAAAAAATCTTATGCCAGTGAAAGAAATCAGGATGATACTAAGTTTTCCAAATATGTTAAGGCAATGGTTTCCATTGCTGTAGGTGAGTGCTCCACAGAAATGCCATTTTTCTCTGACGAAATTGCTTGGAAGGGAATGTAGCTGGTAAGTCAACAAGCTCTGAAACACATGTACAGACTGGTCCCCTATTTTAATGGGTAGCATTAGGTTGCAGTGGTGTTTTCCATGAAAATGCGTGGAAAAGTGTGCAGATATTAACATTACTCGGTTTTTGAGGCAGGTTATGTTCATGTTCGTGTTAGGCTCAGGGTTAGGTTCAAGGTTAAGGTTCGGCAAGCATTAGTGGTTGGTTGTGGGTTAGAGTTTGGCTTAGGCTAGGGTTAGGATTTGGATTCTGCTTTGGGTGTGAGTAAGATTGGCGAGGAGCTTGGCATAGGTTTGTATCGGTCGTTGGTTTGGAGGTCATTGTACATTTACGGGGAGTGCTAGACTCAGGTTAGGTTAGGTTAAGGATAGTGTTCCCTGAAGAAAATACTTTCAGTCCACAAAGCACGAGCAAGTGAATGGATCAAATGACTCCCTTAGCTTTCAACACAGTATTAGGTAAGGGATTTGCATAGCAATTGTTGAGTTTTCTGTGAAAATGCTCGTTTTCACGCAAGAGGTGTATCCAAATGAATGGAGCCAGATTGTTGCTCAGTTCTAAAAACCCGGTCACAGAATTTTGCAAGAAGAAGAAGGTGAGATACTTTCGACAATGTCATTTTAACTTAAAAGAAGTATTGTCGCATGTGGACCAGGTCTATTTTGCAGTTTCTGAAACCAATGATGTGAAGTCTAGCTCAGTGTCAGGGTTAGGGTTAGGCTTAGGGTAAGAGCAAGGGTTGGTGTTAAGGTCACATTTCGCCCTGTATTTGGGTGCAGGGTCGGTATAAATCTGAGGGTTGTGCTTAGGGTTGGCATTGGGTTTGCTGTTATGGTTCTTGCTAGGATTCATGGTTGTGTTAGGTCTAGGTTCAAGGTTAGGGTTAGGGTTATTCTTAGACTTAATGTTGGTGTTAGTGTTAAGTTTAGGGCCACGGTTTAGTGTAGTGTTGGTAAAAAGTCGAGGGCTGTGTTTAGAGTTGCCATTAGACCTGGGGTAAGTTTTTGGGGTGAGGGTTGGTGGCAGCGTTAGGGCTAGGGATAGGTTTAGGGGTTAGTGTTAGGGTTTGGGTTGGGGTTGGGATTAGGGTGAAATTTAAGGGTGTGGTTTGGTATAGGTTTGGTATAAATTTGAGGGTTGGGTTTAGGGTTGGTGTGGGGGTAGCGGTTAGGGTTTGAGCTAGGGTGGGTGGTAAGGTTAGGGCTAGGGTTTGGGTTAGGTTAAGGGTTAGGGTTAGGGCTAAGGTTGGTGTTAGGGTTCAGTTTAGGCGTTTGCTTGGGTGTAGGGTTGCTGTCAATTTGAGGGTTGACTTTCGGTTTGGTGCTGGGGTTGGGGTTAGGTTTCAGGTTTGGGTTGGAAATAAGGTTGTTTCTAGGGTCAGGGTTAGGTTTAGGGAAAGATTTCGTGTGAGGGTTTGGGTTGAAGTCAGGAATCAAGTTGATTTTCTGACTGGCTTTGGAGGTTGGGATTTGTGCTGGTATGGGTTCGTCGGTGTTTCGGTTTCTGTTTGTATTGTGGCCACATTAGCGTCAGACTTAAGTTAAGTGAAAGTGAGGGTCCTCTGAAATATTGCATTTTTAGTTAAAAAAATCTTACACCAGTGAATGGAACCAGGATGATACTAAGTTTTCCAAACATGTTAAGGCAATGGTTTCCATTTCTGTAGGTGAGTGCTCTGCAAAAATGCCATTTTTCTCTGACAAAATTGCTTGACAGGGAATGTAGCTGGTAAGTCAATGAGCTCTGAAACACATGTACAGACTGGTCCCCTATTTTAGTGGGTAGCATTAGTTTGCAGTATTGTTTTCCGTGAAAAATGTGTGGAAATGTGTGTAGATATTAAAATTACTCGGTTTTTGAGACAGGTTATGTTCATGTTCGTGTTAGGCTCAGGGTTAGGTTCAGGGTTATGTTTTGGCAAGCACTAGTGGTTGGTTTTGGGTTAGAGTTTGGCTTAGGTTAAGGTTAGGATTTGAATTCTGCTTCGGGTGTGAGTAAGACTGATGAGGAGCTTGGCGTAGGTTTGTGTCAGTCATTGGTTTGGAGGTTGTTGTACATTTATGGGGAGTGCTAGTCTCAGGTTAGGTTAGGTTAAGGATAGTGTTCCAAGAAGAAAGTACTTTCAGTCCACAAAGCATGAGCAAGTGAATGGATCGAATCACTCTCTTAGCTTTCAACACAGTATTAGGTAAAGGATTTTCATAGCAATTGTTGAGTTTTCTGTGAAAATGCTCGTTTTCACGCAAGAGGTGTATCCAAATGAATGGAGCCAGAATGTCGCTCAGTTCTACAAAGCCGTTCAAAGAATTTCTCAGCAAGAAGACAGTGAGATACTTTTGACAATGCCATTTTAACCTAAATGAACTATCGTTGCGTGTGGACCAGGTCCATATCACAGTTTCTGAAACCAATGATGTGAAGTCTAGCTCAGTGTCATGGTTAGGGTTAGGGTTAGGGTTAGAGCAAGGGTTGGGGTTAGTGTTATGTTTCACCCTGCATTTGTGTGCAGGGTCATTATAAATCTGAGGGTTGTGCTTAAGGTTGGCATTGGGTTTGCTGTTAGGGTTGTGTCTAGGGTTTGTGGTTGGATTGGGTCTAAGTTCAGGTTTAGGGTTAGGGTTAAGGTTAGGCTTAGTGTTGGTGTTAGTGTGAAGTTTAGGGCTGTGGTTTGGTGTAGTGTTGGTAAAAGTCGAGGGTTCTGTTTTAGAGTTGGCATTGGACTTGGGGTCAGATTTCAGGTGAGGATTGGTGGTAGGGTTAGGGCTAGGGTTAGGGTTAGGGGTTAGAGTTAGGGTTTAGATTAGGATTGGGATTAGGGTGAAGTTTAGGGTTTCAGTTTGGTGTAGGTTTGGTATAAATTTGAGGGTTGGGTTTAGGGTTGGTGTGGTGGTTGCGGTTAGGGTTTGGGCTAGGGTTCGTGGTAGGGTTGGGGCATGGATTCAGGTTAGGTTAAGAATGAGGTTTAGGGTTAGAGTTGGTGTTAGGGTTCAGTTTAGGCATGTGCTTGGGTGCAGGGTAGCTGTCAATTTGAGGGTTGACTTTAGGGTTGGTGTTGAGGTTGGTGTTAGGTTTCTGGTTTGGGTTGGAGGTAAGGTTGGGTCTATGGTTAGGGTTAGGTTTAGGGTTAGATTTCGTGTGAGGGTTTGGTTGAAGTCAGGCATCGGGTCGATTTTCAGACTGGGTTTGGAGGTTGGGATTTGTGCCGGTATGGGTTCATCAGTGTTTCAATTTGTGTTTGTGTTTGTGGCCGTGTTAGCATCAGACTTAAGTTAAGTGAAAGTGAGGGTCCTCTGAAATATTGCAGCTTTGGTAAAAAAATCTTACGCCAGTAAATGGAACTAGGATGATACTAAGGTTTCCAAACATGTTTAGGTAATGGTTTCCATTGCTGTAGGTTACTGATCCACAGAAATACCATTTTTCTCTGACAAAATTTCTTGAAAGGGAATGTAGCTGGTAATTCAGTGAGCTCTCAAAACACATGTACAGACTGGTCCCCTATTTTAGTGGGCAGCATTAGTTTGCAGCGTTGTTTTCCGTGAAAAATGCATTGAAAAGTGTGCAGATATTAACATTACTCGGTTTTTGAGACAGGTTATGTTCGTGTTCATGTTAGGCTCAGGGTAGATTCAGGATTAAGGTTCGGCAAACATTAGTGGTTGATTGTGGGTTGGAGTTTGGCTCAGGCTAGGGCTAGGATTTGGATTCTACTTAGAGTGTAAGCAAGATTGGTGAGAAGCTTTGCATAGGTTTGTGTTGGTCGTTGGTTTGGAGGTCATTGTACAGTTACAGTGAATGCTAGTCTCAGGTTAGGTTCGGTTAAGGATAGTGTTCCCTGAAGAAATTACTTTCAATCAACAAAGCGTGAGCAAGTGAATGGATCGAATCACTCCCTTAGCTTTCAACACAGTATTAGGTAAGGGATTTGCATAGCAATTGTTGAGTTTTCTGTGAAAATGCTCGTTTTCACGCAAGAGGTGTATCCAAATGAATGGAGCCAGAATGGTGCTCAGTTCTACAAACCCGTTCACAGAATTTCGCAGCAAGAAGATGGTGAGATACGTTCGATGATGCCATTGTAATTTAAAAGAAGTATCGCTCGTGTGGACCAGGTCAATTGTGCAGTTTCTGAAACCAATTATGTGAAGTCTAGCTCAGTGTCAGGGTTAGGGTTAGGGTTAAAGTAAGGGTTGGTGTTAAGGTTACTTTTCTCCCTGCGTTTGGGTTCAGGGTTGGTATAAATCTGAGGGTTGTGCTTACGGTTAGCGTTGGGTTTGCTGTTAGGGTTCTGGCTAGGGTTCGTGGTTGGGTTGGGTCTAGGTTCAGGGTTAAATTTAGGGTTAGTGTTAGGCTTAGTGTTGGTGTTAGTGTGAAGTTTAGGGCCACGTTTGGTGTAGTGTTGTTAAAAAGTCGAGAGTTGTGCTTAAAGTTGAATTGAACTTGGAGTTAGTTTTCAGGTGAGGGCTAGTGGTAGGGTTAGGGCTAAGGTTAGGGTTAGGGGTTAGGGTTAGGGTTTGGGCTAGGGTTGGGATTAGGGTGAAGTCAGGCATCGGGTCGATTTTCAGACTGGGTTTGGAGGTTGGGATTTGTGCTGGCATGGATTCGTTGGTGTTTCAATTTCTGTTTGTGTTTGTGGACGCATTAGCATCAGACTTAAATTAAGTGAAAGTGAGGGTCCTCTGAAATATTGCAGTTCTGGTAAAAAACAGTCTTATGCCAGTGAATGTAACCTGGATGATGCTAAGTTTTCCGAACATGTTTAGGTAATGGTTTCCATTGCTGTAGGTGAGTACTCCTCAGAAATGCCATTTTTCTCCGACAAAATTGCTTGAAAGGGAATGGAGCTGGTAGGTCAATGAGTTCTCTAAACACATGTACAGACTGGTCCCCTATTTTAGTGGGTAGCATTAGTTTGCTGTGGTGTTTTCCATGAAAAATGCATGAAATTGTGTGCAGATATTAATATTACTCGGTTTTTGAGACAGGTTTTGTTCATGTTCGTGTTAGGCTCAGGGTTAGGTTCAGGGTTAAGGTTCTGCAAGCATTAGTGGTTGGTTGTGGGTTAGAGTTCGGCTTAGGTTAGGGGTAGGATTTGGATTCTGCTTCAGGTATGAGTAAGATTGGTGAGGAGCTAGTGTAGGTTTGTGTTGGTCATTGTACATTTACGGGGAGTGCTCGACTCAGGTTAGGTGAGGTGAAGGATAGTGTTCCCTCTAAGAAGTAGTTTCAGTCCACAAAGCGTGAGCAAGTGAATGGATCAAATTACTCCCTTAGCTTTCAGCACAGTATTAGGTAAGGGATTTGCGTAGCAATTGTTGAGTTTTCTGTGAAAATGCTCATTTTCAAGCAAGAGGTGTATCCAAATGAATGGAGCCAGAATGTCGCTTAGTTCTACAAACCGCTTCACAGAATTTCTCAGCAAGAAGAAGGTGAGATAAGTTCGACAATGCTGTTTTAACCTAAATGAAGCATCGTCACATGTGGACCAGGTCCATTTCACAGTTTCTGAAATCAATTATGTGAAGTCTATCTCAGTGTCAGGGCTAGGGTTAGGGTTAGGGTTAGATTAAGGGTTAGTGTTAGGGTTACGTTTCACCCTTTGTTTGGTGCAGGGTAGGTATAAAGCTGAGGGTTGTGCTTAGGATTGGCATTGGGTTTGGTGTTAGGTTCTGGCTAGGGTTCATGGTCAGGTTGGGTCTAGGTTTAGGGATAGGGTCAGTGCTAGTGTTAGGCTTAGTGTTGGTGTTAGGGTGGAATTCAAAGCTGCAGTTTGATGTAGGGTTGGTAAGAAGTCGAGGGTTATGTTTAGGGTTGGCACAGGACTTGGGTAAGTTTTCAGGTGAGGGTCAGTGGTAGAGTTAGGTCTAGGGTTAGGGTTAGGGTTTAGGGTTAGTGTTTGGGTTAAGGTTGGGATTAAGGTGAAGTTTACGGCTGCGGTTTGATGTAAGTTTGGTATAATTTGAGGGTTGGGTTTAGGGTTGGTGTGGGGGTTGCAGTTAGGGTTTGGTCTAGGGTTGGTAGTAGGGTTGGTGTAAGATTCGGGTTAGGTTAAGGGTTAGGGTTAGTATTAGGGTTGTTGTTATGTTTCAGTTTAGGTGTGTGCTTGGGTGTAGGGTTGTTGTCAATTTGAGGGTTGACTTTAGGGTTGGTGTTGGGGTTGGGATTAGGTTCGGGTTTGGGTTGGAGGTAAGGTTGGGTCTAGGGTTAGGGTTAGGTTTAGGGTTAGATTTCGTGTAAGGGTTTGGTTTGAAGTCAGGCATCGGGTTGATTTTTGGACCGGGTTTGGAGGTTGGGATTTGTGCTGGTATGGGTTCTTCGGTGTTTCGGTTTCTGTTTGTGTTTGTGGCTACGTTAGCATCAGACTTAAGTTAAATGAATGTGAGGGTCCTCTGAAATATTGCAGTTTTGGTAAAAAAAATCTTATGCCAATGAATGGAACTAGGATGACAGTAAGTTTTCCAAACATGTTTAGATAATGGTTTCCATTGCTGTAGGTGAGTGCTCTGCAGAAATGCCATTTCTCTCTGACAAAATTGCTTGAAAAGGAATGGAGCTGGTAAGTCAATGAGCTCTCAGAACACATGTACAGAATGGTCTCCTATTTTAGTGGGTAGCATTAGTTCGCAGTGGTCTTTTCCGTGAAAAATGCATGGCAATATGTGCAGATGTTAATATTACTCGGTTTTTGAGAGAGGTTATGTTCATGTTCATGTTAGGTTCAGGGTTAGGTTCAAGGTTAAGGTTCGGCAAGCATTAGTGGTTTGCTGGGGGTTAGAGTTCAGCTTAGGCTAGGTTTAGGATTTGGAATCTGCTTAGGGAGTCATTAAGATTGGTGAGAAGCTTGGCATAGGTTTGTGTCAGTCGTTGGTTTGGAGGTCATTGTACGTTTACGGGGAGTGGTAGTGTCAGGTTTAGGTTAGTTTAAGGATAGTGTTCCCTGAAGAAAGTACTTTCAGTGTACAAAGTCCATGCAAGTGAATGGATCTAATCACTTCCTTAACTTTCAAAACAGTATTAGGTAAGGGATTTGCATAGTAACTGTTGAGTTTTCTGTGAAAATGCTAGTTTTCACGCAAGACGTATATCCAAATGAATGGAGCCAGAATGTTGCTCAGTTCTACAAACCCCTTCATTGAATTCTGCAGCAATAAGAAGGCGAGATACGTTCGACAATGCCATTTTAACCTAAAAGAAGTATCGTCGCGTGTGGACCAGGTCCATATCACAGTTTCTGAACCCAATGATGTGAATTCTAGCTCAGTGTCAGCGTTAGGGTTAGGGTTTGGTTAGGGTTAGATTAATGGTTGGTGTTAGTGTTATGTTTCGCCTTGCGTTTGGGTGCAGGGTCGGATTGTGCTAAGGGTTGGCGTTGGGTTTGGTGTTAGGGTTCTGGCTAGAGTTCATGGTACGGTTGCATCTAGGTTTAAGGTTAGGGTTAAGGTTAGGGTAAGGCTTAGTGTTGTTTTTAGGGTAAAGTTTATGTCTGTGGTTTGGTGTAGGGTTGGGAAAAATTGGAGGGTTATGTTTAGGGTTGGCATTGGACTTGAGGTTAGTTTTCAGGTGAGGGTACATGGTAGGGTTAGGGTTAAGGTTTGGGTTAGGGGTTAGGGTTTGGGTTAGGGTTGGGATTAGGGTGAAGTTTAGGGCTGCAGTTTGATGTAAGTTTGGTATAAATTTGAGGGTTGGGTTTAGGGTTGGTGTGGGGTTGTGGTTAGGGTTTGGGCTAGGGTTGGTGGTTGGGTTGGTATAAGATTTGGGTTATGTTAAGGGTAAGGGTTAGGGTTAGGGTTGGTGTAAGGGTTCAGTTTAGGCGTGTGCTTGGGTGTAGGGTTGTTGTCAATTTGAAGTTTGACTTTAGGGTTGGTGTTGTGGTTGGGGTTAGGTTTTGGGTTTGGGTTGGAGGTACAGTTGGGTCTAGGGTTAGGGTTAGGTTTAGCGTTAGATTTCCTGTGTGCATTTAGGTTGAAGTCAGGCATTGGGTCGATTTTCAGACCGGGTTTGGAGGTTGGGATTTGTGCTGGTATGCGTTCATTGATGTTTTGGTTTCTGTTTGTGCTTGTAGCAGTGTTAGTGTCAGACTTAAGTTAAGTGAAAGTGAGGGTCCTCTGAAATATTGCAGTTTTGGTAAAAAAAATCTCATGCCCGTGAATGGAAGCAGGATGATACTAAGGTTTCCAAACATGTTCAGGTAATGGTTTCCATTGCTGTAGGTGAGTGCTCTGCAGAAATGCCATTTTTCTCCGACAAAGTTGCTTGAAAGGGAATGGATCTGGTAAGTCAACGAGCTCTGAAAACACATGTACAGACTGGTCCCCTATTTTAGTGCATAGCATTAGTTTGCTGTAGTGTTTTCCATGAAAAATATGTTGAAATGTGTGCAGATATTAATATTACTCGGTTTTTGAGACAGGTTATGTTCATGTTCGTGTTAGGCTCAGGGTTAGGTTCAGGGTTAAGGTTCGGCAAGCATTAGTGGTTGGTCGTGGGTTAGAGTTCAGCTTAGGCCAGGGTTAGGATTTGGATTCTGCTTAGGGTGTGGGTAAGATTGGTGAGAATCCTGGCATAGGTTTCTGTTGGTCATTGGTTCGGAGGTCTTTGTACATTTACGTTGTACAACCAGCCAACATCTCTATACTTTATTCCATAAAACTCCATTAAGGTCTCAAGAACACTTTCACCCAGAGCCTTGCCTTGTATAAGCATACAATCGGCATAATCTAACGGTGACAATTAGAGTATCTCTTTTACTAACTCACCCCATGAGTGTCAGTGCCATCTTGATTATTGGAAACAGAGTAATAAGTACCTGTGAGCCTAGTCAGAGTAGAAAAGTAACTGTAAAAACCCATTTTTAAGATTCTATTTCTCAAGAACTACCCAGAATACCACACTGTGTTTGGGTTCTCTGGAGAAACAGAACCAAGAGGAGATATCTGTAAATATGAGATTTATAAAGATGTCTCATCCAACTGTCGGAATGGAAAAGTCCAAAATCCATAGGGCAGGCTGTGAAGCTAGCAGCTCCAATGAATGATTTGGATGAACTCCACAGGAGAGACTTGCTGGTTGAAAAACCAGTGAAGAGTGCCCCTTCTTCCTTAAAAGCCCTCAACTTATAATCGCATTGTTGGGAGACATGCCTTAGTTGATTGTAGATGTAATTAGCCACAGATGCAATTAATTGACTGATGATTTAACACACCAGTCTTCAGATTTATCAACCAGTCATGAAATATCCTTTCAGCAAGGGTCAGGCCAGTGCTTGCCTGACAAGACAACTGGGCATAATCAGTTGGCCAAGCTGACACCAGGACCCAACCATCACAAATGTCTTTCTATCTGTTTAGGTCATTTTTAATTTCTTTTAACAATTTTTTTTTTTTTTTTTTGTATTTTCTGTGTACAAGTCCTTCACATTCCTGGTCAGGCTTTTTCCTAGATGCCTGATTCTTTTAGTCATTATGGTGAATGGAATCTTTTCCTTAATCGTCTCTTCAGATAGGTCACTGCTTGTGTATAGAAACATTACTGATTTTTGAACATTAACTTTGATAATTTTATTTGCTCAAGTAGCTTTGTCATAGATTTCGCAGGATTTTCTAAGTATAAGATCATGAAATCCTCAAATAATGAAAGCTTTACTTCTTCCTTTCCTATTTGGATGCCTTTTACTTCTTTCTCCTGTCTAATCACTCCAGCTAGGACTTTCAGTACAGTGTTTAATAGTAGTGTTTGACAATAGGCATCCTTGTCTCATATCCGTTCTTAGGGGGAATGTTTTAAGTCTCTCACCATTAAATATGATTCTGGCTATGTTTTTTTTCCCCATATTTGCCCTTTATGATATTGAGAATGCTTCCTTTGATTCCTACCTTTTGAAGTGCTTTTATCAGGAAAGGATGCTGGATTTTGTCAAATGCTTTCTTAGCATGAAGTGATATGATCATGTGATTTTTACTTTCAATTTGTTAATGTGCCTATTATGTTGATTGATTTTCTTATGTCAAACTACCCAGCATTGGTGATATAATTCCCACTTGCTCATGATGTATAATTCTTTTAATGTGTCATTCGATTTGTTTTGTTAGTATTTTGTTAAGAATTTTTGCATCTATGTTCGTTAGAGAGATTGGTCTGTAGTTTTCCTTTCTTGTAGTGTCTTTATTCAGTTTTGGTATTAGCTTCATGAAATATTAGCTTCATGAAATGAGTTGGATAGCATTCCTTTTTCCTCAATTTTTTGGAGGAGTTTAAGCAGGATTTGGTGTTAGTTCTTTTTAGAATGTTTGATAAAATTCCCCTGTGAAGCTTGGACTTTTCTTGTGGGAAGATTTTTGATGAATCTCTTTACTTGTAATTGGTTTGTTGAGATCTTCTATTTCTTCTTGAGTCAGTGTAGATAGTTTGTGCATTTCAAGGAATTTGTCCATTTCATCTAAGTTGTCTGATTTGTTGGCATATAGTCATTCATAATAGTCTCTTAGATTTTTAAGATTTCTTCATTATCTGCTGTAACAACTCCCCCCCCCATTGCTGATTTTATTTATTTTCATCCTTTCTGTTTTTCTTTGTTAGTCTAACTAGGGGTCCATTCATTTTATTGATTTCCTCAAAGAACCAACTTTTGGTTTTGTTGATTCTTTCTATAATTCTTTCGTTCTCCAGTTTTTTTTATTTCTACTTGAATATTTGTTATTTCTCTTTGGGATTAGTTTGCTGTTCTTTCTGTAAATTCTCCAGATAAGCAGTTAAGTTTTCAAGTTTTGTTCATTTTTGTATTTTAATGTAGACATTTAGTGCAATAATGTTCCCTCTCAACGTTGCCTTTGACATATCCCATAAGTTTTGATATGTAGCATTCTCATTTTCCTTTGTCTCCAGATATTTACTGATTTTTCTAGCAGTTTCTTCCTTGACCTACTGATTACTTAAGAGTGTGTTGTTTAATCTCCATATATTTGTGAAAGCTTTAGTTCTTTGGTGTTACTAATTTATAGCTTTCTTCTGTAATGGTTAGAGAAAGTTGGTTTGGGTAATTTCAATCTTGTTAAATTTATAGAGACTCAG
This sequence comes from Tamandua tetradactyla, assembly GCF_023851605.1. Classification (NCBI taxonomy): domain Eukaryota; kingdom Metazoa; phylum Chordata; class Mammalia; order Pilosa; family Myrmecophagidae; genus Tamandua; species Tamandua tetradactyla. Next base: position 25,147,364 of record NC_135333.1, read on the forward strand.
TTTGTGTCCCAGCACATGATCTATCCTGAAGAACGTTCCATGTGCACTTGAGAGGAATGTATATCCTGGTGCTTGGTGGCGTAATGATCTAAATATATGTATTAGGTCTAATTCATTTATCCTATTGTTTAGGTTCTCTGTCTCCTTGTGCATTCTCTGGTTGTTCTATTTATAGTGGAGAGAGGTATATTGAAGTCTCCCATTATTGTTGTTGAAATATCTATAGCTCCCTTCAGTTTTGCCCAATATTTGCTTCATATACTTTGGAACTCCTTGATTGAGAGTATAAACATTTATGATTGTCAATTTGTTTTGCTGAATTGTCATTTATATTAATATGTACTCTCCTTCTTTACCTCTTATGATGTCTTTACATTTAACATCTATATCATTTGCTATTAGTATAGATACTCTTGCTCTTTCTTATTTTATAGCTTGCATGGAACATCTTTTTCCATCCTTTCACTTTCAATCTAATTGTATCCTGCAGTCTTAAACATGCCTTTTGTAAACAGTATATGGATGGATTATATTTTTTAATCCATTCTGCCAGTCACAGTTTGATTAGTATGTGTCTTGGAGTAGGCCTATTTGGATTTATTCTATTTGCAATTTATTGTGTCTCTTTGATTTGTGTATTTTTGTCTTTTATAAGGGTTGGGAAGATACCCCAATTTTATTTCCACTAACATTCCAAGCCCTTTACTCTTTTATTCTCCTTCTGAGACACCAGTGATTCTTATAAACCTGCGCCCAATAAAGGGAAAGAAATTTTAAGTAAAAGGTGATAATAATAAAATAAATAAAGTAATAGAATAATATTTATAAAATAAGAAATATAAAATAATCAATAAAAAGGGGTCAAATGGTAGAATTCTTGCCTGCCATGCAGGACACCTAGGTACAATTCCTGGCCCATGCAATACCCAAACAAATGAACAAGGAACAAACAAACAAAAACCCAAACAACCAGAAATTCAACAAATGATGCTGCAGTAAGGGGACATTCACGTGGAAACAGAATGAAATGTGACCCCCACCATACAGTACACAAAATAAATAAATAAGTAAATAAATAATCAATAAAATATATAAAAATATTAAAAGTATAGTACTACTAATAAAATATATAAAGAGAAAGCAGTGTATTAAAAAAAGAAAGGAAAAAGAAAAATATTATTGGAAAAACAATGAAAACCTAGGAAGCTAGGGAGTTAGCCTGCCTGCACTTACTACTTCTCACCAACAGGCAGTGCTCCTGAGGCTCCTCGTTCCTCCGTCCTGCCTCTCTCAGACTGCAGCAGCTTGAAGATGTTGTTCATGGCAGGGTGGGGGTGGGGGTGTGGGGCCCACTGCGGTCAATAGGTCAGTCCTCAGGACTGAGGAGCCAGCCAGCACCCGAGGTCAGCTGACCCACTGTGCCTGGCATCATCTGCCAGACAATGCTCCCATGGGGGTGACTATTTCTGGCACCTGCCCAGGTGATTGCTTCCAGCACCCTGAGGCCCATGGTGGACAATTGGGTCTGCTTCCAGGCTCCCAGGGAACATTGTTGACCATGGACCCATGCAGGGGTTTTCCTCAACCTGTAAACAGGGCAGGCTGGAGCAGAGAGATGGTCAGTTCCCTCTGATCTGCACCTCCCCTCATGCTGTCATACCTTCCTAGCAGGGATCACAGTTGAATGCCCATTCTGCTCTCCCCATCCTGATCCCCCTGCCTATCTCCTCTCCCAAACACCCTAGAGACCCTGTTAGTTTACTTACACCCTGGGACAGCAGTCCTGGTCATTTTCTCTGCATCCAGGAGCAGGAGTGAACTCGATTTACTCTGCTCTGCCATCTTCCCAGCTGTGCTAGGTGTGTGTGTGTGTGCGTGTGTATGTGTGTGTGTATATATATATATATATATATATATTTTTTTTTTTTGCATGGGCAGGCACCGGGAATCAAACCCAGGTCTCTGGCATGGCAGGCGAGAGCTCTGCCTGCTGAGCCACCGTGGCCCACCCAGTGCTGTATATTTTCAGTTTGATCTACAGTATCTTTCATTTCTGTAAGATCTGATCTTTTTCTATTTATTCTTTCAAATTCTTCTTTATGCTCTTCTAGTGTCTTCTTGATATCTTTTATGTCTTTAGCCAACCCACTGAATTTACATAGGAGATTTGTTTGAACATCTTTGATTAGTTGTGCCTAGTTCTGTGTCTCCTCTGGCTTTTTAATTTGATCATTTGGCTTGACCATATCATCTTGCACCTTCGTGTGCTTTAAGGTTTTCATTGTTTTCTCGGTATCTGACTATCTTGGTAAGGTAATCTTGAAAGTTGATTTTTCTTGCTTGTCTAAGATTTCGTAGTTGCTTGGGTTTGCATTGAATATCTCCTTGGTGGGTAATTTCCAGCCAAGCCAGGGCTGGGGCCTCACATAGAGGGTGCAACCCTTCCTGGAAGTCTTTTACTGGCTGTGCAGAAAAGCAGCTTGCCAGACTTCACTTTCCTTGTCTTCCCAGTAGATGGCACTTTTAGGCCACCTCTTCACCACAACCCATCTCTCCCCAGCTGCAGCAGTCTGATGGGTCAGAACCCAAAGACAATAATTCAGTCAAGGTTGCCATTCTCCATGGGTGCTGGAAGCTCCCTGGCACTACCTTGATAGCTGGGTTGTTTGTATTTTTCAGCCAAAGCAGAGCCAGGTTCCTGTGCAGGCAGTGTAGGCCAGCTCCAGTGGGCCTGGGATAGGGTCCAGAAAGGCTCTGAAGAGCCCTGCAGCTCCTCTGCACTTTCTGACCTGCCAAGCAGATGGTGCTGTTCATGGACTTTGCCCTCAGAAGTTGTTTACTTCTGAGCTTGGCTGCATTTGACTTCTGAGCTTGGCTGCATCTGACTAGGTGGGGTTGAAACTTTAAGGTTCCTGTGCCCTCACTTCACTGGCCAAAATCTGGCTCAGTGTGGGACTGTGCCACACAATTTACCTGTGGCAGAGGATTCCTCTAGTGGTCCCAGACTGAAGCTGCCCCCCCCCACCCCAGGCAAGGATAAGATCCCCTCAACTGTTTCCCTCAAGGCTGGGAGATGCACACTTGGGTCCAGGGCTGGAAACACAGTCTCTGTCCATGTTTTCTCAGACTCTTTATACTTTACTACTCAGGCCGTGAAATGTCCTCCTCTGCCTCCTGGGTCCCGAAACAGTTGACTTGGGGATTCTGCCTGGATTTTTGCTGCTTTTAGGGAAGGTTGTGTTGTTTCCTCCCTATTCCTCCATTTGTAAAATTTCTCCTTGCCGCCCTTTTGTATTTCACCCTTCCCCATGGCTTAAGTCCTGCCGTGCGTTTCTGTGGGCTTGGGTCTCTGTGTCTGAATATAGGTGGGGATCTGCCTCACTGCTGTGAGAGATTTTATAGCCTATTTTCCCATTTGGAGGTGAGTGAGGTTCTAGCTGCTGCTTCTGGGCACTTTCCTAGATGTGTGGAACTGAGTGAGGGGGAAGGGAGAAGACTGGCTGGTCCCTATTTCCTAGCTGAAATTTTTTGCTTTCTTTCATTCAATATTTGTGGGATCCATTTCCAGTCTTTACCTCTGTTTAGAGCCTTGAGCAAGTGAGAATAGTCAGGTTTCTTTTTTTCTGACTCTCTGGGAGAGGTTTTCAGCAGCTGTTTATGTCACTTTGATGATGTCTGCTATTTTATTTTATGTTTGTAAATTGTTGCTTACCTAATTAAATTATGGACTGCCTGAGAGCATGAGAAGAGGGAAGATGGCATATTGAAAAAAATCAATCATGGACTTGAAATCTGTTCCAATATCAAAAATCTGTGTTCCTTTGGGCAGGCAATTTACCTTCTCTAAGACTCAATTTCCACATCTATAAAATAAGTGTTATAATATTTATCTTGTAGGATTGCTACAAGATGAGGTATAATGTGCATGCAAAGCATGTTGAACAGAGTAGCATGCAAAGATATGCACATTTTATCTAACAATCATTATATTTATTCCATTTTTTAACATTCACACCCTTTTGGTGTCTGGCATCGTGGATCAGTTGGGTGATATTTCTTGGCTGAAAAGGAAATGCTTGTTAAGGTACTGTGGCCAACTAGTCAGAGCATCACTGGAAATAGACTGTTTTATCAAAGGGAGGGGAGTTTTGCTCTGTATTCTGTCCTTTTGTTGCTCTTTCTGCTCCCTTTTGCCATGTTCATTCTCTGACCCTTCGGTGTCCTTCTCTTTAGGGCTTGAGTCTGCTTGTGTTTAACGAAATGGATTCTGAGCACCCTCTAGAGACAAAAAAGAAATTTGTTTCTCTTGAAAGAAGATAGATTTTTTTTCTTTGCTATGTAGTTGTTGATACAAATGGAATGTGCCAGGGGAAGTGAGATGCAGAAGAACGGAAAAAGCAGGGGAGGATCTAGCTTTTCTTAACTGGCTGTCTTGCTATTTTCTCTTATACATCCAAACTCCAGGTGGACCTGAGAACAATGAGCAGCACTCAGAAAAAGGCTCTAAACTTTTTCTGTATAAGTTCTGTAAAGGATAGAACCTTTTTCTGACCTAGGCACAAGAGGTCAACTGAGAGCATGTTCCAATGGGACATAACTGAATCGCTAGTGAATTTGACATAGACCAATGTCTCAGGTCCAGGACTGAGTTCACTAAATATGATGCCTTGAACTGCCTCTGCAGACCATCCACAAGATTTCCTGTTCAGCCATCAGAAGAAGGAAGGGAAGAACTTACTTAGGCCTAGTGAACCACAGAAAGCAATTTAGTGATAATGTTTATCTTCAGTTATTTAATCTTTTTCACATTTGACTCATTTAAAGTTCCATATCATTCCTTACCCTAAATAAACTGAAAGAGAAGAAAAGAGTGAGAGGTAAGAGAAAGCAAGAGAGGGGACTAAGGTGATAATGAGAAGGATATGATAAAACCTTCTTCAAGAATGTTACACCTTGGATGATTAGTAAAATGTATTAATTATCTAACTGACAAATCACAACACTTAAATCCCTTTCTGAAAGAAAATAATGAAATCATTTCCTAAATTCACATAGGAAGATATTAGGAGATAGAATTAGAACTTCTGACAGGACCCTAGCTTTGCAGTTAGGATATTTAGCCTTAACTCACATGTGCCTTTACTCATATATAACTTAATTCATATAATTGAACAATTATAATTTTCTAGGGTCTGTGATAAGTGTCTTAAGAGCTGCACATTAGTTCCAAAAAGTGATTCCACTGTCCCCCATTTACAGAAGAAAAAACTACAATCTGAGGGTCAATATTGGAAAGAGGCAGAACAGAATATAAACTCACATCATTTACATCACTGCACTTTAGTCACTGTGATGCATTGAGTATATGTTAGATTTGGCATGTTAGGTGATAAAAAGAAGCGAATAACTCAACCCATGCTCTCAAAGAGTATAAAATATATTTATAGGATAGGAGAATAGTTTGAATAACCTGAGCAAGTGGTTTCTGTAGAGGAAGAATTAATAGAAAGGGCAGGAGAGAATGCTAATGAGAGCATGAGAGATGGACTGGTTTGTTTCATACCAACCCTTCTCCAGAAAATAATTAGAAAATCTGAGCAAAATCTCAAAGCATAATGTTTGTGGACATCAGAATGCTACTACTGTCATGAGGATTCAAGATGTCAAGATCATAGAGAGAGGGGAGGGCCAAAGAGATGAGATCAATATTTTATACCTATTTCTTTTTAATGCACTTGCTAATTTAAATGTGGTGTGATGACTGAAGGGTTGAGAGACTGAACAAATCTTTCTCCAGAATCACATAAGTGAAGGGATGAAAACAAGGATTTGATGAGCACAAAGGTGGAGAATCCTAGTAAATATGTCAGGCTTTTAATTGAGATCTTTAAATCTACAGATTTCAGTGTACCTATATAAATTGTCACAGTGTACTGCTACTGTCATTTTACCTCTTAAAGTGAGATGTAAGAATCTTTCCACCATTTAGATTCCTTTACCCTCCCCACCTTATGATTTAGTTGTTTTAAATATTTCCTTTACATATATTAAAATACCATATTAGATAATATTAAATTTTGTTTTCAAACATCTAACATAATTTAATAACTCAACAGAATAGTATGTATATTTACTCACATATTTACTTGTTCTATCGTTCTTTTTTCAGTTTCCTTGTTACAAGTTTCTTTCTATTATTATTATTGATTTTCTGTTTGAAGGCCTCCATTCACATTTATTTGAAGGTAGTTCTATTCATGATAAGGTGTCTTATTTTCCTTCTTTTGAGAATGCCTTTATTTCACCTTTGTCCTTGAAGGATATTTTTGATAAATGAAGAATTTTGTGTTGAAAGTTATTTTCCTTCAGTACCTGAAAAATTCTGTGCCACTTTTGTCTGGCCTCATGGTTTCTGACGAGAAATTCTCTCTTAGTCAAATTGATGATCTCCTATAAGTAATCTGTTATTTCTCTCTGTTTTCATTATTATTTCATTTGCTTTAATGTTCAGAATTTTGATTATGTGTCTAGGTGTAGTTTTATTTTGGTTTATCTTGTAGAGATTTGCTCAGTTGCTTGATTCTATTGGAAAATGTATCCTTTCTACATTTGGAAAATCTATTCTTTTTCTAAATTTGGGAGAATTTCAGCAGTTATTTTTGAATATTTTTCAGCTTGTACTCTTTCCTTTCTCTACCTAGGACTCTAATGACAAAAATGCTAGAACTTTAGTTATTGTCTCACAGGTTCCTGAAGGTCTGTTAAAAATTTTCCACTCAATTTTCTCTTTTGAATAATTTCTATTGATTCCTATCTTCTAGTTCAGTAATTATTTCCTTTTTCTTCTCCATGATGCTATTGAGCCCTTTCAATGAGTTTCTTATTTCAGTTCTAAAATTTCCAGTTAATTTCATTTATAGTATATCCTCTTTGCTTAGACTTTTATTTTTCATTTGTTTCAAGCAGGTTTATAATTTACTTATTTAAACATTTATGTTATAATTGCTTTTAAATCTGCATTAGATAAAACCTTTCTGTGCCATCTAGGTGTTGATGGCTACTGATAGTTTTTTTCTCATTTGATTTGAGATTGTCCTGGTTCTTGATATGACAAGTTACTCTTATTGTAACCTGGACATTTTAGGTAATATATTATGAGATTCTTGTTCTTATTTAAATCTCATTACCATTAACAGCTGAAATAGGATGGTGGGCAATCATGTTCCTCTATCACACAAAGCCTCTGCAGCTGTACACTGGCCAGGTCAAGCTGTCTCATCACTGCTGTGTCTATATGATAGTCAGTGCTTCATCCTTGCAGTCCTGGAGCTGGCTGCTACATAAGGTGGGATAGGAGAAGAGAACTGTTTCAGTCATGCTCATTGACTGGAGTAGGAACAGTGTGCATGTGCTAGGACATTGTTCTTGTGAAATGTGCATCCTCCTGTCCAAACATGTATTTACAGGAAATGAAGAACCTAAACAGTAATACAAGCATTCAGGCCAGATCTTCTCTTGACATGTTGCTGTAGCAAAGGACGTGAAAGAGTGTTGAACATGGCTGTTATTATGGAGTCTAGATTGAATCAATGGTGTCACGGTGCTGATGTAAAGAAAAGTAATTCACAGTTTGGAAAATTTAGCGTCATTCTATTTGGGTCTTGATATTAGAATAGATGCCTTTTGGTATTGTATTCTGATGGTGCTTTACTTGATTTGAATGGATATATTCCCACTGCCGGTCATTCAAGAAAGGGCAGTGAGGCAGGTCTGGGTTGAGGGCAGGAGGGATCTCCTCTTCTTTTTTGGGACAAGGACCAGTTGGACTTGGGCTCTGAAGTAAAGAGAGACTAGAAAATTCATAGGTGTAGGGGGGGAGGGAACTATTCTCTATTATGGAGGCTGGGAACTCAGCAACCAGCTTAATGAGGAAGAAACTCTCTATCAGTCTGGGTTCAGTCAGTAAAACTAAATAGTTAAAGTATTACAAGAATAAAAGTTTGCATATAGGGATTAAGGTTTACGTGAATATGGTAAGATCTGCAGAATCAAAGGTCTGGAAAGCTGAAGGAGGTAAATCAGAAAACTATAACTAAAAACTTCATTTTAAGCACTGTAAGCTGTAGCTCATGGGCAAACCCTACAAGTTGCTACTTCTGACTGCCATAATTGCCAAAAGGAGACTGTGAAGATTCCATATTTAGGTGCTACAGCTTTAAAATATAATAGTGGCTTCTGTATCACTTCCACTCTGCAAATCTGAGGTAGTTCCTCTCATTGTCAAATGAGTCCAAAACCAAACAGGGCCAAAATTTTGGAAAATGTGGTTTCCAGCTTTAGAAAGTGTTGATGATGATGTTACACTTGTGACAGATAATCAAGTGTAATGGTTAGGTTCTGGTGTTGACTTGGCCAAGTGATGATGTCCAGTTACCTGGTCAGGCAAGCACTGGCCTGATAATTGCTGCAAGGATATTTCATGACTGGTTGATAAATCTGAAGGATGGTATATTAAATCATCAGTCAGTTATTGTACCTGTGGCTGATTACATCTGCAATCAACTAAGGCCTGTTTCCCACCAATGAGATAATCTGATCAGTTGGAGGTTTTAAAGGAAGAATAGAGATTTTTTCATGCTTCTTCAAGCAGGGAGTTGTCCTGGGAAGTTCATCCAGACCTTTCATCGGAGCTGCCAGCTTCACAGCCTGCCCTGTGAATTTTGGACTCTTTCATTCCCATGGTTGCATGAGACAATGTTATAAATCTCATATTTACAGATGCTTTCTATTGGTTTTGTTTTTCTAGAGAAGCCAAACTAATATAGCTTGATAGTGGGAGTGGTTCTTGAGAAACAGAATCTTTGAGAAGCATTGATGCCTGGGGCCTGCCCATGCCCCCCAAAATAAAAGGTAGGTTTTACAATTGGTTTTCTCCTCTGATTAGACTCAAAGGCACTAATGACTATGTTTCCACTAATCAGACGGCACTGACAGTCCATGGGGTGAGTTGGCAGGAGAGATACTCAAAATATCACCACTGGACTCTGGTAACTGTACACTTTTATGAGAAGACTCTGGGTAAGAGTGTCTTTGACATCTTAATGGGGTTTTGTGGAATTAAGAGGTTTAATGATGTTACTTGGTTGTTATTAGATATGCTGGATACAGTGATGAGGGAAAAGGATGAACTGAAGTCTTCAAATTTACAACTTAAACACCATATGAGTGATGTAAAAATTTCCATGTGTGCCCTGAAAAAAAAATCTTATTTCCTGTGGTTGCAGACTTGAGTTCTCTGAACACCAGACACAGAGCCTCAATGTGTGAGTAGCAGATTTACAATACAAACTAAAAGCTCAACCTTGCAGGTTGTCTGCTGTTAAAGTAAGGATTTTGATTGCAAAAGAATGGAATTGTGAAACATGGGATGTTGATGTATGGCCTGATAATAATGGCAACGGGGAGATGGAATCACTGGAATCTACTTGAGCCTTTGTTAAATAGACCTGCAGTGGACAGCCCTGAGCAAAGAGCTTCAAAGCCTCCTGCCTGCCTTGAGGAAACAGATTTCCAGACTCTAGTCTGCCTAGGGGAGTCTGCCATCCTAAGAAGATTAACCCTTCAGTGAGTGCTAACTCTATAATGACTTCCCCTGGGGAAACAGCCATCACTTCTCTGTCTGGAACCGCTAATCCTGTTTCACCAGATGAAACCACAATGGAATTCCCTGAGGTAAATGGCTTGAAAGACACTTTTATTTCTTTTCATGATGCACCACCACCAATCCTATTTCCTTCAAGACCTATAACTAGACTAAAGTCCTAACAGATCCCAAAAGATGAGGTATAAAGTGTGACCCATGAAGAATTATGGTATACTTAAAAAAAAAACCTGCATGAGTTTTCAATCTATATAGACAGATCAGGGGAATATGTGCAGGGATGGGTATTAAAGGTGTGGGATAATAGTGGAAGGAATATAAAATTGGATCAAGCTGAATTTATCAATTTGGGTCCACTAAGCAAAGATTCTGTATTCAGTGTTATAGCTGGAGGGGTTAGAAAGGGCATTAACAGTTTGTTTGGATGGTTGGCTGAAATGTGGACCCAAAGGTGGGCAACATTATCTGAGGTCAAAATACCAGAACTTCCCTGGTATAATGTAGATGAGAGGATCCAGAGGCTTAGAGAGAGTGGAATGTTAGAGTGGATTTATCATGGAAGACTTGCTCACACACCCCAGGAATGTCCAGAGGACACATATTTCACCAGAACCTTGAGAAATAAATTGGTAACACTAGATGCATCATCTCTGTAGGTCAGATATTACTGTGAGAACTGCTTTTACTGAGCTGGAATCCTTAAACAGAATGTGGATGATCAGATAGCAAGATGGCAGAAGCCAGTTAATCACATAGACAAGGTGGGCATGGCCACTACAATGGACAGCAGACTCAAAGCAGCAGTCAAAATAATCTGACTCATAGAGACTTGTGGCATTGGCTAGTAAATCATGGGATACCTAAAAGTGAAATAGATGGGCAGTCTACTAAATTCTTGTTTGAGATGAATAAACAGAAGAATTCTAGATCAAGTGAACAGAAGCCTAACCTGAATTACAAAAACAGAGAGTCACAGCCCCTTAAACAATTTCCAGACTTGAGATATTTTACAGACCCAAAGCCCCTTGAGTGAGGGGAGGGCTGGGTGCCCTTGGGGAAGGACCCTTCTATACTGCCCAAAATTCATACCATTAACCTTCCACCCAGCCCTACCCAATAAGACCTTCAGGTTTCTACTAGGGTGACTGTGTGTTGGGGAAAAGGAAATGATCAGATATTTAAGGAATTATTGGACACTGGCTCAGAAGTGACACTAATTCCAGGAGACTAAAAATATCACTCTAATCCACCAGTTAGAGTAGAGGCTTATGGAGGTCAGGTGATCAATGGAGTTTTAGCTCAGATCCATCTCACAGTGGGTCCAGTGGGTCTGTAGATCCATTCTGTGGTCATTTCCCCAGTTCCAGAATGCATAATTGGAATCGATATAGTTAGCAACTGACAGAATTCCTCATTAGTTCTCTAAGTGAGTGCTATTATGGTAGGACAGGTCAAGTGAAAGCACCTAGAACTGCCCCTATCTAGCAAAATAGTGATTCAGAAGCAATACCTTTTCCTGGTGGGATTTCAAAGATTACTGCCACCATGAAGGACTTGAAGGATGCAGGGGTGATGATTCCCACCACCTCCCCATTCAACTCTCCTATTTTGTCTGTGAAGAAAACATATGGGTGTTTGGAGGATGACAGTGGATTATTGTAAACTTAAGCAGATGATGACTTCAATTTAGCTGCTGTTCCAGATGTGGCATCATTGGGCAAATCAACACATTACCTGGTACCTGACATGCAGCTATTGATCAGGCAAATACTTTTTTTCTCAATAGCTGTGAGTAAGGACCATCAGAAACAGTTTGCATTCAGCTGGCAAGGTCAGCAGTATACCTTCACTGTCCTACCTCAGGGGTATATCAACTCTCCAGTCCTATGTCACAATCTTGTCCGTAGGGACAATGATCATTTCTCCCTCCCACAAGACATCATACTGGTCCATTATATAGATGATATGCTGATTGGACCTAGTGTGGAAGAAGTAGCAACTACTCTAGATTTATTGGTAAGGCATTTGCATGTCAGGGGATAGGAGATAAATCCAACAAATATGCAGGGACCTTCCACCTCAGTGAAATTTCTAGGTATCCATTGGTGTGAGGGCATATTGAGATATCCCTTCTAAGATTAAGGATAAACTGTTGCATCTGGCCCCTCCTATGACCAAAAAAAGAGGTACAATGCCTAGTTGGTCTCTTGGATTTTAGAGACAACATATTCCTCATTTGAGTGTGCTATTCCATTTACTGAGTGATCAGAAAAGTTGCTAGTTTTGAGTGGGGATTGGAACAAGAACAGGCTTGTGACATGTCTAGGCTGCAAGTTGCTCTGCCACTTGGGCCATATGATTTAGCAGATCTAACAGTAGACTTACAGAATGCCTTGTACACTATCATGATATACCACATAGCATTGCTACTGATCAAGAAACCCACTTCACAGTGGGAAGTGTGAGAATGGGCATGTGCTCATGGAATTTTCAGGTCTTGCCATGTTCCCCATCATCCAGAGGCAGCTGGGTTGATATAACAGTGGAATGGCCTTTTGAAGACACAATAACAGTGTCAACTAGGTGGCAATACCTTGCAGGGCTGAGTCAGTGTCCTCCAAGTGGCTGTGTGTGCTCTGAGTCAGCATCCACTGTATGGTGCTTTTCCTCCCATAGCCAAGATTTATGGGTCCATAAATCAAGGGGTGGAAATGGGAATGGCACCACTTACTATCACCTCTAGTGATCCACTAGGAAGTTTTTGCTTCCTGTGCCTGAAATCTTAAGCTCTGCTGGTTTGCAGATCTTAGTTCTAAAAGTAGGAGGGCTCCTACCAGGAAATGCAGTTCCATTGAACTGGATGTTAAGACTGCCACCTGGCTGTGTTGAGCTTTTCATGCCACTAAATCAACAGACATGAAAAAGGATCTTTGTTCTGTCTGGGGTGATTGATCCTGATTATCAAGGAGAATAAGACTGTAATTATACCATAGAGGTAAAGAAGAGTTTTTCTGGAATACAGGAGATCCCCTAGGGTGTCTCTTAGTACTACTAGGTCCTGTGCTAAACTCAATGGAAAACTACAACAATGCAATCCAGGGAGGACTATCAATGGCCCAGAAACTTCCGGAATGAAGGTTTGGGTCACACCACCCAACAAAGATCCACAGCCAGCTGAAGTCTTTGCTGAAGGTAAAAGGAACATGTAATGTGTAGTAGAAGAAGGTAGTGATAAATATGACCTATGGCTACATGACCAGTTATAGAAAGAAGGACTGTGAGTGCATGAAATTTCTCCCTGTTTTATGTTTGTTTTTGTACATAAGCAAATATCTTATTTTCCTCTCATCATGTGACATAAGTTGCATTGTTCGTGTTATAGTATTTAAGTCATAGGATATGAAGTATAAGAGTGACTGTTACCTAAGGATTTGTATGAGATAGTGCATTTCCAGTTGTATGCAGGACAGTTGAGTATTGTGAGGTGAAACATAGGTTTGTTATTGTGTTCTATTTGGAAATTAAGCATGTTTCAAGATGATGAGTATAGCTGCCAAGTTGAGAAGGGGTGGACTGTGATGGTTAGGTTCTTGTGTCAATTGGCCAAGTGATGATGCCTAGTGTCTAGTCAGGCAAGCACTAGCCTCACCATTGCTACAAGGATACTTCATGATTGGTTGATAAACTGGAAGGCTGGTGTATTAAATCATCAGTCAGTTGACTGCATTTGTGGCTGATTACATCTGCACTCAACTAAGGTGTGTCTCCCATCAATAAGATAATCTAATTAGTCAAAGACTTTTAAGGAAGAAGAGATTCTTTTTCACCGCTTCTTCAGCCTGTGAGCCTCTCTTGTGGAGTTCATCCAGATCTTTCATTGGAGCTGCCAGTTTCACAACCTGCCCTATGGATTTTGGACTCTTCCATTCACACTGTTGTGTGAGACACCTTTATAAATCTCATATTTACAGATATTTTCTGTTGGTTTTGTTTCTCAAGAGAACCCTGACTAAGACATCAAGTAAAGACTTTTTTCTTTTTCTTTGGTGGTATGGGATTACTTTTATTATCAAGCTTTTTTGAGGATATTTACAAAAAGTGGAATATAATAAAAATGTAGAAAATAGCGTATTTTAGCTACTTTGTACATTATCACATCTTTTAGCAAACAAATATTTCTAAACAAATAGAACTCCAAAACAAAAATGTTTATGCAGGTTATATAGTATCTGGAGTAATTGTTCAACTCCAAATTATTTGACTATAATTACAAGTATTTTTAGAAAATGTCTTAGGCATTGAACAATAAAAACAAAAAAGAAGAGTGCAATTAAATTCATAGTTTGTGAAATTTGGTTACCCAAATATACAACCATCATTTCAGTTAATTTTCATTCTATGCAGTAAACACCAAGTAGAGTGCCTAGTAGCCCAGAATTACTCCATTTTGTGCTTTTTGATAATAAAAAAGCAACTTTGGGTAGATCTGCAGAAGTCATCTTCTATCACATGGAAAATACATTTCTCAATCTTTTTTCAAAATTAATTTGGCTTAGAATTATATATGAGAATGAATAACTGAGAGATGTTGTGAAATGTCTCCTGGAGATATTCATAGCAGGTAGAGGCAGGACAGCCCATTGGTTTGAGGGTGAAGACAGCTTCTGGAACCAGACGGTCTGGTTCAAGTCCACATACTGACTATGTGACCTTTAGCAAGTAGTCAAAAAATCTCCCTGTGCCTCAATTTCCTTTTCTATAAAATGGGATTCGAGGTGTACTTACCTTGTAGTTGTTGTAATGGTAAATGAGTTAAAACGTGTAGCGAGCTTAGAACATAGGGGACCAACATAAATTTCTGCTACTATTGTCTCAGGGACATTTTTAGTCCTATATAAGGGAGTGGTTATAGGCACCTCTCTGACTTTGTTGCTACACAGGAATGTTTTTTTCCTTTGCTACCTCAAATTCAGTGGGTAGTGATAGTTTTTTGAATATGTTCATACTTATTTGATCTTTGTGGAAGGTAGAGGCAAGAATTATTTTCATTTTATATACTGAGGAACTCGAGACTAAGAGAAGAGTGACCTCTGCCCAGGTCACATAGCTAATAAATAATAGAGCCAAAAATTAAGCCCTGATTTTCAAACTCCAAATCTTTTGGTCTTCACATTATATGACTTGTATAATAATTACTGGGGAATGATGAAACAAAAAGTCACTAGATTTCTTACAAGTGGATGCAGGTCTTAAACTTTTTTGGGGGGGAGGTGACTATTCATAACCATTCTAAGAGCACTAAAAAGTCTAATCTCTTAAATTAAGTATTATATCTGAGAAGGAAATATTTTCATTAGCTGACTGAAGGAGTTGAAATGTAAAAAATTCATTAGTTCTTCAGAGGAAAGGCAGCTAACTTTCAACTGACATTCTTTCTTATGGGGGAAGGCACTAGGTGATCTCTGCTGGCCTTCTTTCTAGGCCTCTGGGTTCCAACAACTTTCCCTGGGGTCATCCCTTTCTGCATCTCCAAAGGCTTGGGATGAGCTGCCAGTGCTGAGGTGAGGCATGCTGAGCTGCTTGGGCTGTGCTATGTTGAGCTCTCTCACTTAAGCACCAGCCAATTAAATTAAACATCATTCATTGCAGCAGGCACACCTCTTAGCCAATTGCAGATGTAATCGGCAACAGATGAGCTTCACATACCTTTGTCTCATGTCCACAGCAACAGAATTAGGCACCTTCACTTGGCCAAGTTGACACCTGAACCTAACTACCACATGCCCACCCCTTGTCAACTTGGCAATTATACACATCACCTTAAACGATATTAAATATGACAAAAAATTTTTTCTGGCTGTGGACCCATGAATCTCAAAACATGTTATCTGGTGCCAATATGCAAAAGAGGGACAGTCACAGGATCCATAAGGAGAAATTGGAAGGAAAATCTGCAGGACAAACTCCATTGGATTTCAAAGTCTGAAAATCATCTATTTTTCAGCTTTAGAAAGTGGCAATCCCACCCTTCCCAAGGGCCTATGCAGTGGCCCACCTCTTTCTGAATCAACCTTGGGGGACATTGAGGAGACCATCTTTTTCTTGGAGCCACCCTCTCCAGGCATCAGGGCCTGCCTGGGCTCTCTGCCATTTCTGGGGCACACGCTCAACCCCTCCATGTGGTGGCAGCCAGGCTCTCCCCAGTCCCCAAGGAGTGGGCTAGACCTTTTTCCAAGGCCTGAGGTGGCACAACTCTTCCACTGAAACAAGGTGGGAGACTCATACTCTCCACGTATATGGGTGGGTCCACTCTCTTAGTCAAGGTTTCTTGGCTTCAGATCTGAGCTTCCATGGGTCTCTGCAAACTCCAATTTGTCCCTTTTCTGTCCCCCTCTGTCCAGATTGGCAGTGGTTCTGTTTACACCAACAATCTCTTCAAGCACTCCAGGACTTCTCCATCATTCTCTTCTCAGTTCCTCCAAAATCTTCCCCTTATCCATCAAAAAAAAACTTGTCCAACATGTGTGGTGTTTGCAAACTGCAGCAGCACCCCACGTCTCTGGTACCAAATCTGTTCTAGTTTGCTAGCTGCCAGAATGCAACACACCAGAGATGGATTGGCTTTTAATAAAGGGGGATTTATTTAGTTAGTTTTTCAGAGGGAAGGCAGCTAACTCTCAACTGATGTTCTTTCTTATGTGGGAAGGCACTGGGTGATCTCTGCTGGCTTTCTCTCCAGGCCTCTAGGTTCCAACAACTTTCCCCAGGGTGACTTCTTTCTGCATCGCCAAAGACTTGAGCTGAGCTGCGAGTGCTGAGCTGAGGTATGCTGAGCTGCTTGGGCTGTGCTATGTTGAGCTCTCTCATTTAAGCACCAGCCAATTAAATCAAACATCATTCATTGAAGCAGGCATGCCTCCTAGCTGACTGCAGATGTAATCAGCAACAGGTGAGGTTCACATACCATTGGCTTATTTCCACAGCAACAGAACTACACACCTTCACTTGGCCATGTTGACACCCGAACCTAACTACCACAATCTACTAGGTCTCCATGTATTTCCTCTGCTAAGGTGATCAACTGCAAAATATTTTCTGAATTCATGTCATGGCAGTAGAAAATATCACACATGCCAGAGAATCCACACTCTGGAAACTTAATAAACAATGATGCACACAAGATCATTGAAAGCAGATAAAGATAGCCCCTGGGCTTCAAAGGCAGCATTCTCCTGGGTAAGGCCAATTTGCAGTAGAAATGAAATTGTAGGCACTGAGGCCCTAGAGTTGAAGAGTGACTGTGCATGGAAACCTCCACTGGACAGCTGATCTAAGAGCCTTGTCTTCTGACTTGAACATTGAGAAGGAATTGCAAACACAGCAGGAAGAGTTGCAAGTGACAACAAACTTCTGGGATGATGGACATCTGTGGATATCTGCCTTTCTTTAATCTTTCTGTTTTTTAATATGGTTGTGAAGAGGTTCTTGAACTGACAGTGATTAAAAAAAATGATTTCACTTTTGGATTTAGTTGAAAACTCCTTTATTTCCTCTTTTAAGCCACTCATATGGATGATTGCAAGTTCTACAGCTGTCAGTTGGATACACAAAAGGTCTTTGTCTTTAGGATCACAACCAGAGATTTGGAGAGAATTTAGAGTTATTGAGGTTTTCTTCTTCAGAATGGATTCAACATTGCCTATTTACTAAGCATCTTAATTTTCATTTGTCAGTTCTTGCCTTTTTCTTTTATTTCAGAAAACATTTACTGAATAAAAGTTGTTTTTATGTCAAGACAAAATCCTCTTGGTTTAAAAATAATAAGTGTTTCAGATCGATCTATTCAGTAATTACCATTTGGCTCACTAATTTGAATGGATACTTTATCAAATGTCCACACCTGAAATCACCTTCTCCAATGTCCTGACTTTCATTTGGGGGGTTATATTTTACTATGTTGAAGTACGAAGCTTTTCAAAATAGTAAACACATATTATATTTGATGAATGAATCCAAAGAGAAAAGTTGATGCTTTCTGAAATGTAGTCACCAGAGATGAGCTCCGCAAGTCATGAGAAACTCCACATGCACTTGCAGGATCCCGCCCACCAGTAGCTGGCACCCCTTCCTCCCTCCCAACCAAAGACTGGCATTGTCACACTTAGGCCTATACCTAAGAAAACTAACAACTTCCAATCATATCAAACTTATGGGATGTAGCTAAAGTAGTGCTTAAAGAGAAGTTCATAGTTTAAAATGCCTTTTAAATAATATATTGGAAAAGCCTTCTAAATCCTTTTGACAGCATATGGCTGACTCTTGACATTGAAAGGTTAGATCCTTATAGACTATATGACTATATAGACCAACACACCGTGTACTTCCTGATGTGCATGGGACTTTCTTCTGCCACAGGGAGGAGACATCAGCCACTGAACATCTTCAGTCTGGTTTTGTGAGAATCTATGCTTTGCTCCTGTACTACGTCTCTGGATACTGGCCGTGTCTTTGTGTGTGACAAGGGCAGTGGCTGAAATGTCAGCAGATATGAGACTTGTGAAACTCAAGGACCTCCAGTACCTCCAGGACTTCCAGGACCCTGTAGCTCTGCCAGATTTCCAAGCATTAAAGGCTTCTCTAGGTGAGAATATGAGAAACAAACTCCTTTTTCCCTCTGCTTAATTTACTTTCTTTCTCTTAAGTTAAAAGTTTATAGCACCATGAAGTCTCCTTAGTTTCCAGAATGGTCACCAACCACTAAGAAAATATATTCTGGGTTATTATATCCATACACTTTGTGATTTGCAGGCCCATCTAAACCCATTGTTGACTGCTGGCTTGCCCTGAATTCTCTCTGACAAACCTCGAAAGCTTTCTTAAAAATACATATCTCTGGGGTGGGCAGTGATGACTCACTGGCAGAGATCTTGCCTGCCATGCCAGAGATTCCTTTGCCTGCCCATATTTTTAAAAAAATACACATCTCTGGGCCACACTCAGACATAATCAATCAACATCATCGAATGCAACATGGCTATTCAGATTGTTTTAAATATTCCAGATAATTCTGATTTGCAGCCAAATTAGAACTACTGTTCTAGTACATACACATATACTACAAGATATTCTTTGTTACCAGAATGAGTTCCTGTTCATAAATAAGGAAACTGG